>NC_064919.1:60177073-60791573 GCF_929443795.1 Astur gentilis
CAGCAACGCAGAGGGCCTCAAGCTTCCCCCAGATCAGTGGAGTTGGCACTGGTGTTTAATGACCTGTGCTTCTCTGAGCGGGACTGCAAAGGCCATGAAGAGCTGACAGCACAGTGCAGACTCTGCTGTGGGCCATGGGGCAAAAACAGGCCGTGCTATGAAATTACACCAGCTCTTCAGCTGGTTTCCTCCCCATTCTTTCCCACTGTGGTTGTCTGTACTTCCATGGATCTTCATGATTATCCTGGATAGCCTTTACGTTACTGAGAGAAAAACTAGACCTTCTCTGTCCCCCTGCAGTGGTCCAAATCCAAGTCTGTATCACCTCAGTGAAGGTTTGCTCCAGTGTGTTACAAGGAGATGCCAAAATGTTCTGTTGAATGCTTATGGATTCAGGAAATCTTGTTAGTCTTAGCACAAAGTCATACATTTCTTTCACTAGCCTCTGGACCATTGATCATTGATATTGATCGTTTTGACTTTCCAGATTTAGTGCTGTTTTCACAAATACCTACCGACAGCCCAAACACTCAAACAGGTGGGAATCATTTCATGTGTCAAGCAAGCAAACAAAATGCTCACAGGTTGCTTTTTCTTTAATTATTTCATTAGCTGTACTTATAACTAAGCAATGCAACCAATCAACTCAGCAGTCTATCTCATAATACTGACTGTAATGGCCAGGACAACCTGTTCTCACTTCTCCTGACAGAGGGCCAGACTCTGAAACTGGAGTTGTATATCACCTTTTAAATGATGTTGCTATGCAAAAAGCCCAGTGGAAACACTGGGACTGTTTGTGGAGTGAGGTATTACCTAGACTCTTGACCAAAATTAACAAGTATCTGCCCATAATCTCCACAGGAATCAACTCACCGATGAGAAGACAGACAAGATGACAGGACACCTGGAATATAAAATGCAAGCTATATTACAAGATGTAGCTTGAATTAAAAGAACAGTTTGTTAACAGGTGAAAATCAATATAAGTATGCCATTTAGCACTATGATTGAGACCTATGTGCTATTTGCTCCTTCTCAGCTGAGATACTTCAGTCTCTCGTTTACAAGCTGGCTGCCAGAAGGTTGTCACGCTGGATCCCCAAGGGCTGAATGCTTGCACCACCACACACCCCTGCACTTTGTCCACAGGGAGAGGTTGGCGCCCGTCAGAGGGTGACGTTGTATTCCCTCCCGTCTCTCCTGGTACCCTGAAAACTCCAAGATGAAAATGAAAATATTGGCAGATATTTCTTTCTACCTGGAAATACTGTTGCCACAGCCAGTGGCAGAGCGCGGGGCGTCCAAGCCCACCTCTCCCACTCTTCCCAGTGAGGTGGGGTGGAGAGGGCAGTGGGTTAGGTCAGTCGGGCAGCAGCACATTTTGGCAGATTAAGTGTAACCAGAGATCCTGGCTGAGAGAGGAGAGCTGGTGTGTACGGTTTCCAACTACAGATCTCATGAAACTCTGTGGCAGCATTTCAGTGTGGAAATACTTCAGTTTTCAGACATTAGGGGGTAGGGTAGGGTATGGAAAAAGCTTGTTGAAAAGCTGAAACTGTTCACAGAAAGCTGATACTTAAATAATTCATTTAGCTGCACAATAATTTTCTGTCAATAAACAGTTTCAAAAAAATTCTGATCATCCCTAGTCAAGTCTGCAACCCATACTGAGCTTTTTTATTACTCCGAGTACCTCTGAACCAGTTAATCCTGCTGTTTTCTCTTCCTCCACATAAGGTAGAGATTTGTTCATCTCGTGGGATGCTCAGTCAGCCCTTGGCTCCCCACACTGACAGCCAAGTTACAGTTTCAGCTCCACAAAACAGTGTTTATATAAGAGCTAGAGAGAAAAGACACCTATGAACAAAGAAAAATAATTATATTTGTTTGTGTTATAGAAGCCCTCGGCAGCCCCACTCACTCTTGGGCCCCAGTACGTACCACAGGGTAAGATCATAGTTGCAGTACAAAGCTGCTTGCAATCTAATTAAGACAAGATGTAATCTGCTGGTGCAATGAAGAGTTGAGAAGGCAGTCGAGGATGGGGGAAGCGGTCTTGTCTTAAAAGGAGGAGAAAAAAAAAAGATAGATTTTTGCAAATTGCCTGATTCCCGCATCTGGGTCTTGAAAAATCTAACTGAATGTCACAAAACCAACAAATAATCAGGAGTCTGTAATTAATCTTGAGAGCAGGTAAGGGTTTGACATATTACTTGACATTTTCTTTTCTTTTTTTTCTCTTTACATGGGTGCTTCATGTTTGTGTCTTTAACTGAAAGGTGATTTAGTGTTAATTATATTAGCCTGTGTTTTGGAAAGCCATATGTACTGCGATTGTCTACCCACGGCACTAGCTGTGGAGGTAGTCTCCAGAAGGCAAGGTTTTGTTAAGGAGTCATAACTGTTAAGAAAGCTTTAAAAACTGGTGTGCTGTGTACAGTCTTGACAGATCAGATCCCTGAACCTGTAAATACAGTGCTGAAGGAACAGGTCAGAGGTGTGGATCAGCCTCCTTCATCTGAATGAGTAGCTGAATCTTAAAATTATCCATAACCATTCATATTTCAGTATTAATTACTTCCCCATGGATTGTCTTTTTGTAGGTACTCGGGAAATGTGCTTATCTCAAAGTCCTAGAAACTCCTTGTATCCTCACATGTCCCAGCTCCCATTGGTTTCTAACTGCTTGCCCAAATTTCTGGATTCTGGAAGGAGCAACTGCACATTTTCGTATTTAATTCACCAGAACAACTTTCCTTTAACAACTGTAGGGAACAGGCAGTAGGAATATGAGTGTGCAGGAAGTTGTCTATCAATCAGAATTACGGTTATGTCTTGTTCTGTCACACAGAAACATAGTTAAGGTGATGATATGCTCCCCTAGTCACGTTTTAGGATGTCTTGGTTTAACACTGACACACTGGCATGCTCAGTAGGAGTAGTTTCAGTTACTGTTTGGAAACCACCTGTGAAAGAAAAAAGGCCTGGCAGAAGCAGAACATAACAGCAAATCAGTCTGCAACAGTATTCTCTCTGGATCTGTCTTCAATACAAAACTAAATTATGGCACTGAGACAGTCACAATTTTGTTTGAAAGAGTTGAACCAAAATAACCTTTTTATTTTTTGAAAAGTTACAGAGTGATAACTGGGGAAAAGGCAAAACAAATAAAGTAAAAGATTCTTCAGCCTGACACAGTCAGTGATTATGGGTGGAAGAAGTTGGAAGGAGAAAACCAAAAAAAGTCAATTTTTCAGCAAGCTCTTGACTGAAAATTTCCACCTTGGAAGGAGCATACTGAAATCCTAACACTTTTGCATAACATAGTCTTGAAAATGGGCAAATATATTAATTTTTTAAAATGTTCACAAAACTTTACAGCTGCTACAGGCAAGTGCTCTTGTATTTAGATCTGTTACAAACAGACATAGTTAGACTATCAATCAGTCATTTGTAAAGTACTGCAGTCACTAAATTACAGCTCATTCAGCCTAGGCTGAGAGCGCCCGTCTCCATCTCTAATGATTTCAGCATCATTCTTAGAATTGCTTAGTTCTAAATACCCCTCAAAACTTTACTCCAACCTGGTCTAATTCTTCAGAAAATATAATCCTTCAGAAACAGTACTGAGTTAATACTTCGATAGGATAAAAAGGGATATTAATGATGCTGATTAGGATGGACTGTCAGTCTGACAAGCCATGGACATGAATTGCAAACTGCTTGTGATCATTTAACTCCTTGGAACATAGTGTCCCAAAACTAGGCTGTTAACTCAATTTCCCTGTTAAACAAATTACAACTTGCCCATGTATAATTTTTCAAAAATTTATACATAAATGTGATATATTTCTTCATTTCCTGCCCTGAGCTTATGTAGCGTTGCTGCATTTTGTTAAAAAAGCTGCCACATTCCACCTCACCGTTGGCTGTATTTCAGAAGTAATTGAAGTAGTTGTTGATGTATGCAAGGAGTACCCACACTGCAAAACCTGTTTGCAGAGTTATTTCAAGATATATCTCTGTTCTAGTGGAAAAGAATGCTTGTATAAGGACTATTCACATTTGTCTACACAATATCTTTACTCTTTAGAATAATAACATCATTCCCCTTCAGCAGGAATGCAAGACGGTAAAACGTGACCACAGGGGCTGCCCATTACTGACCTGTGAAGCTGCCATTCTCCATACCTACTTCGATCTCTGCTTCCTAGTCAAATCCCAGTGACATGTCTCTCATGTGGCTCAGTAGGGCTCCCAAGCTTGCAAAGCTAGCGTGAAAGGAATGCAGGTCCTCCCATATGCTGCTGCTAGAAAATGTGTTCAGAAAATGTGAGCTAATAATCTAAAATCTTTTGCAAATTTGCAGTTAAGGAGAAAACGTTAGGCTGCAACACTAACATTTATTTTCATAAAATAATGTCTCTTTTTCTCATATGCAGTTTATTAGAATAATAGGGCGTCTGAACAGTAAAGAAAGGGTAAGTGCTGAACCATTTTGGCTGGGATCTGATAATCCTGAAGGAAATTTTTGGGAAGAGATTTTTTTTTTTTAATATTTTTTTTAGATATTAAGCCTCCCCCCTCATGCTGTCAATAGATTTAGACCTCTCCCTTAGCCTGATAAAGGACTTTGTGTGCTTTTATGAAGACACTTTTGTTCCCAGGTCTTTACTGAAACTTATTCGTGGCTTGGAGGAGAGCAAAGAAGAGATGGGCAGCCCTCCTCTAACCAGGCAGCACATTTTCCATAAGGTTTCTGCAGATGAAACCACTGCCGTTAGGACCTGCCCATAGGCTGACTACAGCCTGCAGCGAAGCGCTAACGAGGGAGTGCCTGGGGAATATGAGGAAATACCTTTGTTGTACCATGGATAGTTTGTCTGCTTTACAAACACAAGTAATGTAAACAGGAGCCTTTCTACATGTGTCATGGCAAGGGGACCAAGACTATCGTGGAAGGTGCTAGTTTAACGGCTCTGGCACACAGCCAACAAAAAGGCTACGAGGTCACGCCATTTCCAAAGGTGCAGAGTGCGAGCTGGTGCTGGAGGAGAGGTAGCCATTATATCCGCTGGTGTAAAACAGACTCTCCCACCAGCTGCTCTGATTTATAGGAGCTGTAACTGTGCAAGCCAGCGTCAAAACCAAGGGAATACAAAACAAGCTTTATGCCCCTCGTGTCCCTATCTTTGCAGTCATGCATTCTACTCACTTCCCTTTTGGAGCCTCTAGCTTTTTATCTAAGTATTAAAGGCTCCTCCAGGTCCCTGAACTAGCTCAGACTTCTTTATTTAGATAGAGCTGTCTGCTTTCTTAGCCATGGACTGGTTATCAGTCAGCTTTGCACATTTTATTTATTGATACTCCAAAGACAATCAAGGAGATGAGTGCCTCTTTTATGCAGCTAGCAATACCCCAAATAAAATGTTATTGCAGTATATTAATCTGTACGTGTTAGTCTCAAATGTTGGGGTCTATAGGTTTGAGCTACCTACTGATCAGCTGGCATTCAATAGCAGATGTACATGTGCAATTTTCTACTGTAATCCAAGAAAATATATACAGATAGCCCTGTAGAGCAAGGAAAGAAATACTTGGACATCATTCCTCATAAAAGTGTAATCTTTACTTGTGATATAGATATCAGCAGTATAAACAGAAGTACTTAGAGTTGTAGACAAGGGCTTATAGCCTTCTAACAAAAAAAAAAGAGCCATGCTGCACCCAGCTCAGAGAAACCCTTCTTACACATCTGTTCAGATGCCACTGGTTGCACATTGGGATGTCCTTCAGCCTGAAGGCTGACAGTCTCCTAAGGGGGGGGTGATGGGCAGAACCGCTCTGAGCTTCCCACATCGAAGGGTTTGAAGCAGGGGGAGCCAGGCTCCAAGCCTGGCAGTCACGCTCCCTTTTCAGAGAAGATAAAAGCAGCAGAGGAGAGTTACAGCACAACCGCAGCATCTCAGTTGTTAAACAGTACTTGAACACAATGTGTTTCTGGTTAGTTTAAGGAAGGATAAACAAGATTTAATATCTGGCAATGAACACAAGTTTTTTTTCTTGCCCTATAAATGATATTTGGATTCATTCAGATTCATGTAGCTTCCACTCACGTAAGACTCCATTCCATTTCCTAATTTTCCATCTTCCTTATTTCCTAAAACATGAGTTGTTGAGCTAATGAATTAAAACACTCTGAGGTTTGGTTTTGGCTCTGTGTGCATCTGTGCTCTTTTACTACCGTAATTCAATGTGACAAGTTTATTGTCCTAACAAACACTAGCACCTATTGTAGAACTATAATAAAAAAAGAAAGATTGCTTTAAGCAGCACATTTTCTGCAGAGGAGACCAAATGCTACCTATTGACATTTTGTTTTCCTCAAATCATGTTCCTCTTTTCATTCCATAGTCGTCACTAAACATGCAAGTCTGTAGGCAAAATGGGCTAGATTAGAGTTTAAGGATCAGCTTCTCCAATGAGCTGGATCAGATGGAATTCATTCTTCTTATTAGCTTTCAGCTGATACTTATGAGCCTGAGCTCAGGACTCAGTTTGTGCAAGGCACATTAAACACTGTGAATGCAACCCCTGCCCCAAGGAGCTTGCAGCTCGAAAAGACAAGTATGTGAAGATAAGCCAGATAAAAAGAAAAGCCTAGGACTTTGCAGAAAACAAAGCCAAGACCTGCCTTTGCTAAATCAATGTGCAAAAAGCCAACACAAATGAGAGGTCGATTTCTGCATACAAACCGACTTAAATGTTTCTATACAAATCAGTCACGTTCACCACAAGGCTGGCCCTCCAGATGAATGCCTGTCCAAAAAAAAAAAAAAAAAACAACCCCCCAGATCTACAGCTAAGTAAATAAACTACAATGACCCCAAAATAAAATGTGAAACACTCTGCTTCTCAAGGCTCACAAAACAAGATTTTAATGATGCATATGGTCTTTATTTGACCCATAATGGTTCTTTGATATATAGTGGTAAGACTTTAACTTACTGATGGAATAACATTTTCATGTAACCCATCCTATCGATAATGAAATAATCAAGCCTTCTCTCCTCGTATCTGTTGGAAAGGCTTTATTCAATAGCAGGTCTTGGAATATTTTACCAGGAGAGGAATGACAGAAGAGTGGCACACAGATAGAAACTAAACAGGAGTCACCCTGCCCCACTCGTTCCATGAAGAAAAATTGATACTTCTGCAGAGAAATGCTGATTCGTTATGGGCCTGGGATCGGCACAGGTATCGAGGCAGTTGCCCACCGCAGAAGAGTCTGGGAAGGAAGGTGTCCTCTGCTAAGCTGTTTACACTACTGATGCAAAAGCCCTGGAAAGGTGGGCTTCCTGCTGCAGTTGTTGCAGCACAATGTTTGGCATGGGCCAGGGGTAGTGGTGAGCTCCTTGCAAAAGCACCCTTCCCTGCTCCCTTCCTTCCTCTCCTCCCTCAAACACAGCAAAAGCAGTGACCCGAGGTCTCCCGGGCTTGCTTCTCTTGCCCCTCTCCTCTGCTGTGGCAGAAGCAACCCACCCCCAGGCAGGTCCAATTCTTCATCCATGGGCAGCAATTCAATCCTGCCTACGCTACTGAGAAGTCCTGGGCTGCCTTTCATGGGAAAACTGGGGGAAAATCTAGATGGGGAGGTAACATTGGTTTCCTCTCTTTCAGGCCAGTTATTTCCACGCAGCTGAGTGTTTAGAAATCTGGCTGAGAGTAATTAGTGCATTTCACCATATTAAGGACTCTCTCAAATCCCTGTTACTTTCTACCTCTGTGAAGCATCTCTCTGTCATTAAGTGGCAGAGGTATGGTCTCTTCTTACAATATTAGATCCTATTTATTACATTTATCAGTGCCAGGTTTGTGATATTCTACAGCCTTCAGCATCCTAGCAGACTGCATTAAGCACTGGAGGGATCAATCTGATATTAATTTATGATATTTTGTTTAAATGATTATACAAATACAGCAGGCATCTGTTTGGAGCATCTTTGGCACAGTTCAGAGAAACTATATTTCACTCAGCTTTCATCCCTGATTTAAATTAATTACTCCTCGGGGAAGGGGAAGGAACAGACACAGGTATATACATGAGTGCGTTACATATGCCTTTTTTTCCCTGATGGGAAGGGGGGAAGGGGGGGGGGGGGGGGGGATGCAATTTTAAAAGCTTCCCACTTAGCCTGCTTTTTCTGACCCAGTCTAACTAAAGAGGCTGCACAGCCACAGCTGTTTGATACAGTAAGATACCATGTGTAATCCTTGGAGGAGGAGTCAGGCCTCCTCTCACATGCCCAGCAAATCCATACTCATCCCATGTTCCACTCCATCAGACAGACTGAGATGTTCCACCCTCAGCCTTCCAGGACCCGGTAGGGGCACAGACCCACACCTTTGGCACACAAGTGAGAGGAACGCAGGAGCTGCAGGGGAGCAGTCAGTGGCTAATCACATTTTTTCAGAAGGGATACAATTTGGCATATCTGCATATAATGCTGAAATCCCTGACTAAATTTTGGAAAGCAAGGGAAGTCAAATCCTGATCTTCTCTGCATTGATGGGGACCGGTACGGAATGCAGCCCAGAGAACAGAGTTTAGCTCACTGTATGTGAAAGCAAAAAAAAAAGAGATTTTATTATTATTTTTTTTTAACTAGTCTTAGAAAAGGAAAGTCAGGTATGAAACATGAGGGGTTCATTGCATTTGTCAATTATTAAGAGAGAGAATAACATATCTTTTGTTAATAAAATGTTTTATGTGCAGGGTACAGAGAGGACAGACAGGAATTGTCTTACACTTTTTTTGCATGCAGCAATTTCCCAGGTGGAAGTTTACTATTGAGACTTAACAGCTAACAAAGTTACAGCTAACAATGAAATGTATTAAGAGGGTTTAAGGCTTCCATTTATCTTCATTAAAACCAGTTTGAGTTTGAAAGCTGACTTGAGGGTAATTTTTCATATCAGGAGTGAGAAGACAAAGGTTTCACCCCAGCTTTTCAGCTGACTTAAGCAGTGATTTCACATAAATCCCATCAGTTTGGGATATGAAAATTTAGGTTAATAGCACATATCTCTCAATAAAGTAGTCTTACACCTCTTCAGAAAAAAACTCTCTGAAGGAATAAGATAGCATTTTAAGTGAATTGAGTTAAATTCTCTTGCCTAGTGATTCAGAATCTGAGCAGATGGTCCTACGTACACCTAATCCGTGCTGCAAGTTTTGTAAACTGGGAGACAGTGTGTAGCTCTTATAAAAGCATGGAGCGTTTTGTAAAAAAAAACCACTGCGTTTTGTAATAAAGTAAATACTTTTCAAAAGCATACGTAATTAAGTACAATAATGCAAGTGTTCATGTCAGCCACTGCTTGGGAAATCACATCGTTCCTGCATTTTAAACAAAAAATTAAATATCATCACGGTCTTGTGCAAATAAGCAGAACAGTGCAGTGTTATCCCGCTGGATGAAGGTGAAGAGGAGGAGTGGTGTCCTGTGTGACTTCACCTTTCCCCCTTCACCCTCTGCTCAAAGTAGCACTGTGTCCCTGAGGCCACCCGGAGCACCCAAGGTTGGGTGGGAAAGGAACCAGGAGAAAAACACAGTCCTGAACCCTTCACATCGCTGCCAACCTGCAGGGGCAAGCAGCAGGATTAATGCTGCTGAAAGCAGCAGCAGAGAGCACAAGTGCCCATGGCAGCCTCTGTCCAGCCAGAGTGCAGTCCGGGGCACTGCAAAATCAGCCCCATAGCCTGCGGTCTTGCTGAGCTGCCAGGGGCGGTGGCAAGGACTCGGGGATGGTACGGGGGGAAGGTGTAGCTGAGTGGGAAGCTGCCTGTGTGCCCAGCGCCCACCACTGCACTTCTCTGTTTGGTCCTTAGCAAAATGGAAAGACTGTGAAGTTCTTTCTTCAGTTTACAAATAGTCTGTGAGTAGATGCCTCTGGGAACAGGCACCCAGCACAGATAATAAATAAACACTTTGTCCCAAAACTCTGGATTTTTTATCTTTTTTTTTTGAAAGAGGGCAACGGGATATTGCATTTTTGCTTTGCCTGAGAGCCCCACAGTGCCTGACATGAACACTGCACAGTTCTGCCATCATTTGTGTGTTGTAGATGACACCCCAGCTACAGATTTCACTGTTCCAACACCCCCGTTGGTGGTCAGCAAATAACATACTTATTACATCTTATGGGAACCTTGAGTGTGGCAAGACTGGAGTAAAGGTGTCTTGAAATGGCCTGAAGTTAAAGGGATGTCAATTCCCTGTCTCCAGTTGGAAGGGAGCTCTTAGACAATACATCTCATAGTGTCTTTGAAACTTTCTGACTCCATTTTCTCTCCTTAAAATGGGTGTACAGACATCCCTTACCAAATGCTGTGAGATCTTCATAAGAAAATGCTATATGGGAGTTAGGTGGGTTTGCTGTTGTTATTACTGTTGCTGTTTGTGCATTTGCACTGAAAGTAAAGTTCCTGTGCAAGGCTATCAACCAAAAAATCTTACTAGAAAAACAAGAATGTGTGATTAATCCCCAAAAAGTAAATTCACATGCTCCAAGTTAAGCAAAATATCTTGCAGAATTAGGTCAGACTCTGCAGACAACACTTGCAAAATTCAGCCCCCAATTTTTTATTGATTCACCCTTAAAATAAAACTCAGCTTTGATTTCAACTGCTTTTCAGTGATGCTGTAAAAGAAGCCAAAACACCTTCTCAGAGATTGTGCCAAGCAGTAGTTTTGAACAGGTTTGGGGCAATATTCAATGAACTGTAACTAATCATTTTCATCTTATCGCCTACAGAGTCATTGCATTGGAATGATGTTTGGCTAATTTTCCAAAGGACACATTTACTATGGATTGTTCTACATAGCTGTCAGGAGCAACAGTGAGCCAAAACATACTCTGTCAAGGGAAGTGTTTGGTTGATGAAATTATAAATAAGTCATCAACCAAAAGTCTGTTAAAATGAATCATCATTAAATGTTTCTTTAAATACAGTGTTTAATCTCAAACTCCAAAATAGGAACTGCAAGACCATCTTTCCCTACCTCATTCACAGATCTCCTCTTTGAACACATCATGAGAATATTAAGTTAGTTAATTTAAGCTATATGTGCATGCGAGCACATGCAGAGAAGCAAAGACTGTGATATGTTTTACATAAAGCAGGCCATTGTGCACTGATTATAATGTGTAAAGAGGAAATATGTTTATACCACAATCTATTCTAAACTCAAATAGGCAGCAGTACTTTGTGTTTATAAATATAAATGCAAAACCTATGTTAAAATAATGTTAAGGGTCTGGATTCTAACCACAAAAGCCAGGAAATTCAGAGCAAACCTTGGAAGTTTAGGCCTGATTCTGATTTCATGCTCTTGCCATGTAACTCCAGTGTCTTCAATAACAGTTTGCACTTGAGAAAACACAATCTTTTGTCTGAAGCTCTCTAGGTATGGCAGAGCTTGTGCAAAGTATTATCATATTTAGGTCTGAAGGCTAGATACAAGAAAAGGATGTAGGCAGCTGTGACAGCATCCCCCAGGGCTTCTCTTAATCTAATGAAGTGTGTATATGCATATGTGGGTATGTGCAGGAGGGGAAGGATGGAAATGTGCAGTCTTGGCAAGCACGTCCTCAAAACTCCAGGACACATGTAGACTTTATGGAAAACTTGGAGAAATCTGAATATTATCAGCCTTTAGAAGGTGCTTATATAATTAATATTTCTCATGATGCATAATGTGCAACATTATACCACTACTTTTTAAGGAGACTACAACAAAGGAGTATAGCCGGGCATGTCCCCATTGAGATATACAACTGAAATATTAATCAAGACACTTCAGTGAGGAAGGGGGAGGAAATGACCTAACCCTGTGCAGTCCTGTGTGGAGTTCTAGTGCACAGTCATGACAGGAAAAGAAATTCTGATAAAGGCAAGAACAAGGCTGGGTCATTCCGCCTAGACCAGGAAGCGACATGGCAATGAAGAATGGTTGGTCTGGTAGCCACCTCTAACAACAGGAGCACATGTTGGCTCTGGTCTATTGGCAGAAGTGAACTAGCCATCCTCATGGTGTTGCTGGGACATTGGAGCAGCTGAGAAGGATCCCTACTGTTACAGTGCATTTCATGTTTTACCTTTCTGCAGATTTGTTCCTCAAAATTCCAGATACACATCCGTTAGTAAAACTGGGTTTGAAAATCTGATTTTCCCTAGAGTCCTGGTTTCAGCTGGGATAGAGTTAATTTTCTTCTTAGTAGCTGGTACAGTGTGTTTTGGATTTAGTGTGAGAACAATGTTGATAACACACTGATGTTTTAGTTGTTGCTAAGTAGCGCTTATCCTAAATTAAGGATTTTTTCAGTTTCCCATGCTCTGCCAGCAAGCAGGTGTACAAGAAGCTGGGAGGGAGCATGGCCAGGACAGCTGATGTGAACTAGCCAAAGGGATATTCCATGACATAGAATGTCATGATCAGTGTATAAAACTGGGGGGAGTTGGGGAGGATTGCTGCTCCAGCATCGCTCAGTGGGTGGTGAGAAATTGCATTGTGCATCACTTGTCTTTTCTTGTTGTTTTTTTTTGTTCTTCTTTGGGTGTTTTTTTTTGTTATAGTCCTTTTCATTACAGTTATTATTATTATACTTTATTAGTAGCATTGTTAGTATTATATTTTATTTTACTTTAGTTATTAAATCATTCTTATTTCAACCCACGTGTTTTACTTTTTTTTCCAATTCTCCTCCCCATCCCACTGGGAGCAGGGAGGAGTGAATGAGCGGCTGCATGGTGCTTAGTTACTGGCTGGGGTTAAACCATAACACCTAGCAATAAGGCTTCGTGCTCTGCTGAATATATTCAAACCTTGAGGGATTATCTTCTATGAGTGTCCTCTAGACAATGCATTGTGGAGTTCGTGGGTATTTGTAGAGCAATCCAGTATTTATCTGGAAGGGACAGGTAGGTGGTTAAAACAAGTCACCAAGTTACAGTGGGATATCTCTCAGTAAACGCTTTCCCAAGACCAGGGGTCAAACTTGGAGGTCACAATGAGCTTCCTGAAAGAGCCCTGAAAAGGTAGTTTAGGCAGAATTGAGGCACTAAAGAGAAAGTGAGCTAACCACAAAAGCACATCTAACTGCTTTGCTCTTACGGAGCTATAGATGCCTAAGCATGCGGCAGCCATGTAGCACAGCTTACAGCTCTGCTCTTGTGACTAAGGACCTCCACCTTGACTGGCCTGAATCTGCCTAAAAGGAAGAGTTGACACCCACCTTTCCTATCATAGCTGATGGTTGATGAACCTCTTGAGAAAGAAGAGAGATGGGCTGCACACCCTCCTCAGCCTGGGGCACTCTGCACTCATGTCTGCCACTCACCCAATGCTTTCCTAGACTGCACCATATGTACTCAGCCATTCCTTGCTTTGGAGCTTTCTTCTGGGCTGGAAGGCAAACAGCACAGCCAGAGAGGAAGGAGACAGTGTCCACATCTGTATCTTAATAACAGCAGCATTCTGCTGGCAAGACTGACTCCCAGGTCAGGTAGAGGAAGGGCCTGGTTTCACGATCCCCCAAACCTTCACTGACAAACCCAGAGAGCAGAACTTAGAGGCTTCAAAAACAGGCTGTCCATCTCACTTGTCCAAAACAAAAGGCAGTCCAGTGCATAAATTGTGTGAAAGAGAGCAAAAGAATCATGGTGAAATAATGGTGGATGCTGGTAGAGTCCCAAAACACATCAAGAAGAGTGGAATATACCTAGAGGAAATGTTTCAATAATGGGTATGTTTGCTTAGATGAATATAATTTTCAAGGGAATTATGAAAATTAATCATGTTAATACTTTGGTTTGCAGTTAATGAAAATGATGCTTCTGATGTTTCTCCGGCTTTTCTGTCCTAACCATCAAATAATATTTATTGAGACACAACTTCAGCTGCAAATACACTGATCGTCTTTCCATGAATAGCGTTGACACACTTTATGCAGTCAAGGATCATTGCTTTACTAGCCAATCCTAAAGTTCATTACTCTAGAAAACCTGAGAAAATAGGCCTGTGTCATTTGCTATTAATTCTCAGTTTATTTAAACCAGTACTTTCTTTCAGATTAGCTTATTCATGAACTCAGTGTCCTTTACTAAGTAAAACAGTCAAATGCTTAAAAAAAAATAAATCTAAAAACCATCATAACTGTGTATGGAAATGAAAGGATTGGGACTGTAGTCGCAGTTGACATACTCTGGTAAAATCCAGGTATCAACTCAACTAAAGTAGCCTTCCATGGGCAAAAAACTGATGGGATAAAATTCATGATCAGTCCATTGTTCCTACCCCAAGGACAGCAAAGAAAATGCCAGGAAACTTGTTCTTTATTAAAAAGCCATAACGAGACACACTGTACAAATAAGTGTGCCAGATGAGAGCATTGCTATATAAGGCTGGGTATAGAAGCCAAATACAGAGTTAGAAACCCTGCCTCCAGCCAAATACACCAACACAGATCATCACAAAACCAAAGGGAAGGTCTTAAGTAAATCATGTTATCCTGCATCAGCCAATTTGACACACTGATACAAGTTGAACCCCAGCAAGACAGAAATTATCCCAAAGGAATAATATTCTTGTCTTCCTGTGAGGAGAGCATGTTTGCATATACTGCGACTATTGTTAATGTGTCCTGGGAGATCTATACACAACTTCTATTGCATCTAGATGGAGTTGTCACCTTAATCATGTACTGAAGTGTTGAATTTTAGTAATACATCCTTTCTACAAAGAACTCAGAATCAAAACTAAATACTTCTCCATCTAGACTTAGAAAAGGTTTTGGTGTTCATTACAAATTTCTATTTCTCTTATCAGTTTTATATGACAAAGATTAAATATAGATGGTTAGGCTGACAGATCAGTAGATATGCTCAAGCCAGAGATCAGCAAGTCTGATAGTTTGCCTGGAAACCCTGTAAACTTCATCACAATGCTCATCACCCTGTGCTGAAAGGAGGCCTCAAGACCACAGTCCACAAGTTAGGGAGATAGCTGCCTGACATCATGTTGCATATGGTTTTCAGGCTTTACTCCATTTGTCATTGTGTTGATACAAACCTGGAATAACTCCATTAGGGACTGCCATGTTACTGAATCAGCCTAGATTTGCATCGTTGGAAAGTAATCTAGACTCCTGCTGTATGGGGCCTTACTTGGTAGAATAGAGAGTGAGAGAGCATGTTCAGACTCCTCATTTATTTACTGTCTGCTCCTGGTAAAGTAGTTACTAGCCAACTACCTGTAGAGAAAATCAGATTATTTAAAACTAGTAATAATATTAATTGCATAAGAACTAGTTACACCTAAAAATCAGACTCTAAACTTCTGAGAAGAAAAATATTTATCAAGAGCTTGGAGTTTTGACAGGTTATTATTAGTATAACTGCCACATAAGAAAACACCTAGATCCTTATCAACTCTCTATTTTTTCTTTTGCTTCATCATAACTTTTTAAAGCATTTTCCACAAACTATTTGTACATAATTGAATTTTTTATATCAACGCTTTGATGGTAAAACTGCTTTGC
Organism: Astur gentilis; assembly: GCF_929443795.1. Taxonomy (NCBI): domain Eukaryota; kingdom Metazoa; phylum Chordata; class Aves; order Accipitriformes; family Accipitridae; genus Astur; species Astur gentilis. Next base: position 60,192,680 of record NC_064919.1, read on the forward strand.
AATTTCTGTGCCATATCCTAGATTGCTTTTCTGTGGAGAAATATCATGGGTTTTGTTCACTGATAATCCACTTGGTGATCTATCACCAAGCGATAATATAGGTCATAATACATTTTTTTGAACTTGAAAGTGTCAGACATTTTTGAGTGCATGAGTGCCATCAAGACAGCTCCTCCACCAAAAGAAGTAGAGGTGCCACCGTGTTAAAATTCTAGTTTAGGTTGCAGGTAACCTCTTGCTGCTCAAAGGCTCAGTTGGAGAGGAAATCAATAATTAACAAATGAATCTCACTGAAATCACTGAGACAGAGGAAGATTACACAGAGTCCTCACTCCAACATGGAACGTGAGGTAAGGTCAGATGTATCTTAGAGAGAAGGAGGGGTGCACTGCCCTATCTGTCTCTTCTTGGAGTCAAAAATAATCCCAAAATGATGGAGCCCTGATCTGAATCAGGGAGCTAGATCAAGGGAAGGAAAGCCAGAAGGAGCAAAACTCTCATTAGCTTCAGGGTAAATCGAAACAGGATGTTCAGAAAGAAAGAAAAAAGGAAAGAAGGAAGGAAAGAAAGAAGGAAAGAAAGAGAAACAAAAAAAGGTGTCCATAGGACTTCAAATGTCTGGGGCAGTGATAAAGAAGAGGGTGAGAAAGATTTTTCACCTAGGGACAAGATAACTTTAAAAGGAGTATCTTGCAAAAGAGTACAGACAGCATGCCTTAGGCTTTGGCCAGCGTTTGCTCAACCCTTCAGCCATGTCCCATGAAGTCTTGCAGAGGTATCTAAGGTCTGAGAGCTCTGTTTGCTCTCTGTGCTCATCTAAACTTTGAACTTTGCCCAGGCTGATCAACAGGGTCCCACTTGCAGGTTTTGCTGGATAGACACTGTTCCATGAGCAGCTGGTGTGTGACCATTAATCTTTGCCCAGAAACACCAAAATTCTGTTACATAGAGTGGCACAAGGTCTGGCAGTTCAGTATGTCACCTTTATTTAGTGAACTGACACAAATTTCAAGCAGCTTTCAAGATATTGAGGTGCTTAAACTAATTGTAGATACAAGACAGACTGCCATATTTCATGCTTTGAATTATACTTTTGTACAGAAAGAGCTCACACCAAGCCATACATTATTCATCATTTGGAACTTTTTTTACAAATTTGTGTGGTTCCTTTTTTTTTTTTTTTTTTGTCTTTCAAAGAAAGTCCAAAAGGCTTATTTTTATATCTGAAAATGCATCCAAAGTTTGTGGAGGAAGTCCCTGTCTTCAGGCAACATGGTGCTGTCTTCATTCCCATTTTCCACAGCGGTTTCACTCTTTTCTGTCTTTGATGTGGTCTCTGGCACCTTGAAAGCAAGTAAGCCTATCTCAGCTCTTGTGTGCCAGCAGTTCAACATCCCCAGCCACCATGCCAGTACCCACAGCTGAAAGCTGGGGTTGGGGAGTAGGTGGGGTGGAGGGTGGGGGGTGAGGGACATCCTGAATTACATCCCTGCACAGCCTAACTTCCAATTCTGAAACCAACAGCACAGCAGTTAGCCAGAAAGCTTTACCACCAGAGTCAAATAACATCCAAAAAATTGGGATTTACGCACATGTCAGAGACTGATTGCAGCTTGTCAGACACTCCAGGCTAAGTGATTTTAGAGCAATTTCTCCAATTACCAGTCTTTTTGTTTGTGTGGACCACCATGAGCAGACACGCAGAAATCTCACCACTCCATTAAGGACTTGGCATAATATACAGTTGCACACATACATACGCGCATGCGCGTACACACATAGAAGAGAAAAAACACTGTAATGCCTCCAATTTCCTACTTCATTGACTGGATCACTTTTTTTGAGACTGGTTAAACAGACATTGTGCTGGGTGGTTAGTGATTATCATTTTTCTGCAGTGCTAGGGTACTTGACATTTTCATTCCTCAGTGACTTCAGTTAAAAACAAATAGATCTACCTGCAGTCCACATCTGATTGCCAGATGGTCTCTGTGCCTATGAAGCTCCCATCTCTAAGTGAATTCAAATGACCTCACACATACATCTTCAAACATTGCTATCTGACCACAAAAATGTATGGAAAACGCAACATCTGTACATGTCTGCATCTTAAATCCCTGTTGTTTTACAAAATATATTGCTTGTCACCCTAAAGTCTTAAGTCTCTTAATGATCTGCAGGGGGAGATGCAAATGGTAGCCTATAAGTTTAACGGGGATTTGTTGCATTAAACAATTTCATTTCAACCAAAGGTCAAAAGATACAAAACTATTCATTTGAATCCACTGAAGCCAGCAAAAAGATCCTGTTAAGTACTCCAAATGGTCCCCAAAGCACAACTGTATGTGACTGCATGTCACTATGTTGTGTGGATTATTCATGCAGGTGATGCGTCCAAGCAGTTAAAATAAACTTGAGATCTTATGAAACCATTACTAAAATTTCGGAGCTGTTTTTGCCTATGTAACAAAGCATTATTAAGAGTCACACAGCCTGTAAAATCTAGCATTGTTTCAAGGGAATACCTTGTCATATCAATGTCATTGTACACGTAAACCCAACAAGACAGTAAACACAGGCCCACTCAAATGGCTGGATGAAAAAACAGATGGGATATCACAAACATTTTGCAAACTACAACAGACTTCTAGGCCAATTAAACATGGTTAGCTTTGAATGGGAGAGGAAATAGTTTTCCTTGCTGTTAAATGTCAAAAAAAAATTTCCTTGAGGCATAAAAACCCAGTTAATTTTTGGAAACTTGCTAAGATTAATCAACCCTGCATGAACTTTTAACCAAAACAAAACAACAAAAAAAAGTAGAAATATATAGGGGAATATCACTGGAAACACAGAAGTGGAAAAAAAGAGATTTTGAGTTATACAATACTAAAATGAGTAAGAGCTTTTTCTCAAGATGACTTAACAAATCAGCATGGAAAACATTTTCTTGTTAATCTTAGCAGAATATGAAGTTGACCAAAAAAAGGGTTGTTTTGTTATTACTACACTTTTTAAAGTTTAAATGCTGTAATGAGAAGCCAGGTTGAGATATTTTTTCACAGCAAAGCAAGTCTGCAACATTTAAATTTCAAACTGTTTTCTTTTTTTTTTTTTTCTTACAAAGCATACTTAAATTTCAACACCTGAGAACTGTGATTTGCCTTCTGTGAAGTTCATTAAGATGACTGCTTACCAAGAAGGAAATGCTAGTCTAAATTATTTGTCCCTTCTGCTTTAGTGTGACTTCATTTTAAAAGGGAAGAAATCACATTTGAAAGCCCTCAGAATAGCAAGCTACCCCAGAGTTCAGACATGCCAAGTTTCCTGCACTGATGCATGTTTAGCTCCTTCGAAAGCCTTCATCACATAGCAAAGTCAATAGTGGCCATCAGGAAGTAAAGAAAACATTGGAGAAATTCGGTTAATCTATCCTAGTAGACGAGGTCATGACAGGACCACGTGCATAAATAGCAGAGGTATTATTTTCAGATGTAGATGTCCCAAGCAGGAATGGACCAGCTGGGCAATGGCTTCCTTCCAAGTCCCCTGAATAAATGGCAGCTTCTGGCTAGGGAGAGTGTGGCTGGGATGTCATCCTTTTCTACCAGGATCAGCTCAAGGGAAAGTGGGAGCAAACCATCACACCAAAGATAAAAAGAAAATCTTTTCCACTACACCTGAGGGGCAGAGTAAGGGGAGAAGCTGCTTTTTTACTTGCATTTGCTTTCATTCTCATTGTCTTCTTTTGTCTGAAGAAGAGACATGTATGAATACTCAGCCTGTGGTTTGCTGTGTGGCTTTTTCATACTGAACTCAGATGGGCTCCTTCAGACTGTGCACATGAGATCTGCCCAATTCCATGCACTTTAAATCCTTGACAGTGTAGGGATTAACCACCTAGTCTCTAAACCAAACAACTGCAGTCAGACCAATGTCCTGAAAATTTTTCAGTGATTCTGTGGCATCTGACATTTTAAAGCATTTGGGCTTAGATTCTTAGATTCCCTTCATACTCTGGACTTGCAGCAGCAACCTGCAACCAAAGCATTTCTGTTCCCTCAAAGCCGCTATTGCAAACACTTTTTGCACCACTTGTCAGTTGTGAAGAGAGGATGATATAATTGAGCCTGCTTTAAAAAAAAAATCAAACTGACATAATATTGCTAGTAACTTGACAGCTTTATGTAAAGCCTTCCCCAGAAAACCCAAGCTGATCACACTGCTGAAGACAAGCAGAGGTTAGGGACAAGGTTTAGGCTCTAGGACTCCTAGACTCAGCCTTTCAGAGGTTCAGCCATATTTAGCTTGCCCTTTGACATGACCCAGCCTTAAACAATAGCTTTGTGGGTATGCTAAATGGCCACGTCTTGCCAGTTGCTGCCAAATTAATGAGCCCATGTCATTTTTAGTTTACAGTTCAGTCATAAAGCAGCCAAGTGGAAAATGAGGCAGGGACCGTTAAGGAGTGTCACGCAAATTTTCAAAGAGTATAGTCCCTAATTCCTCACTGCCCCTTTCAGAAGTCTCTAATCATCGTTCTCTTTCCTCCCCTTGCTTTCTTCAGATCCTCTAAAGAACCCCTTCACTGTGCAAAAAAGGCTGGCCAGGGAAACTAGGTGCTAGTGGCTTAATGCAAGAGAGTCGAGGAAGAGTAAAATGCAACCTGCACTCATGATTTGCACAAAAACTAAAACAATCTGAGTGGTCACCTGAGCTTCCCAGCACATGGCAGGGGGATATGGGCACAGAAAAAAGTGTTTCATAACTGGAGGGGACAGAAGCAAGGGAAGCTTTCACGTAAAAAAGGATTGTGTTAAAGGGAATCCTATCCAGAAAAATGCTCAGAGACAGCACAGTGTAATTTTCCACTCCCTTACATCATTTACAGGCAGGAGAAACTTCCTCAATGAAACATAGCTTCCCACCCCCACTCTCAAAACTGTTTTCTTGGTCTGTGGTTTGATAAAAAACCCAAAACTCAGTTCAGAGTTGAAAAGCTTTCTGCTTCAACCCTTCAATGATACATGTCCTGTGCAAGTGGTTTTACATCCTTTCAATCTGAAACCACACAAATCTTGCAAGTTTTCCAGTTTGACTTTGAAATTTTGAGCAGTGTTGCTTTTCCCCATCTCACTCAGCTCCCACCTGTGGTTTACCTCCTTCCGACTGCTGTACTGGCATATTTCTTCATTCTTAATCCTTCTTCTTCCATATCTTCTGTCTCTGTTTCTCAGCAGCTGTAGACCTCATCCTTCCACTCCACAGCCTGGTCTTCTACCTTGGAAATGTCTCTGCTCCTCTAAGTTCGGCTGTTGAATTTTCTTGTGTGGGGGCTCACCCAGATGCACAGGACTCTCTCCTTCACAAGTGTCAGGGATCAACGTTCACGTTATCCTCAGGCAGCCTCCCTGGTTCCCTATTCAACTCAAATTTGTCCTTGTTGTTTTTAAAGCCTGCCTCAGACGTGCCTCAGGCTCTCTCATGCAGTTTGTCTCTTTCTGTTCCTCACCTTGCTCTTCCTGATTGTCTAGCATTCTGTTTCCTATGTCCCTCCAGGAGCTAAGTGTATTCCTTGAAAATTTTTCTAGGACTATTCATTTGAAAAAAAAAATGGTTTTACTTCATGCTGCATTCACACCCCTTTGGCTCGAGAGTTGAGAATGAATTTGTTGGCAGGAATATTTGCAGAAGCAGTAAATTCAAAGAATATATGTCAGAATATTCTCAGAATATGAATGCTGGGGCCCTAAATATGAGTATTTGCAAAGAAACACAATTCTAGGAGGTATATTCTCCCAATAGGGAAGCAGGGTGGTTGTCACATGACCTCTGTGCCCATCCAAAATTTGAAACACATTTCACATTTTAAACACAGAATTTTCTCACGGAACCTCTTGCAAACCATTTACAGGCCCTGGGTTAGATTGTGGTGCTCTACCACATGCCCTAAACAGAGAGCAATTCGAGGCCACACAGGAAGAACCAGAGAGATTGAGCCTGCCTAAGAAATATTCTTCACCAGGGCTGCTCCCTATGTGTGGAGGTGAACAGTTGGCATCAGCTGGTAGGAAGAAGAATATTTAGGAGTACAGAAAAAGTTCCTCAGATTACACTGTCTGTCTTGGGGTGTGCTTCAGGTCATCCTTCTCTTGATCTGAGCAAGCTTCCCCCAAAAGCAGGTATGTTCTTGTCCTCTCCTCCTGTTCCAGCCAGGAGCCCATCACAGCACTACACCCCTCTGAACCTGAGGAAACCTTTTCCAGTGCTCAGCCTGACCTTTTTCCTAGATGTTTCAGACTCTTGTGTCTTTCTGATAAGAATACCATTAAGCTGTCATTAAGCTATTTTTTCTTTCTTATATGCCAGTCCTTGTAGTTGCTTGAGCAGCAAACAGATCATCTCTCAGCCTTTGTTTTGCTGGGCTAAGCAAGCTGAGCAGTTCTAGTTTTCTCTTGCAAGATCAGTTCTTTGTTCCCCTAAGTGTACTCCCAGTCAGCCTTACTTGGCCTCTGTTCCTGTTTGACTTCTTCTTCCTGAAAGACAGGTGCCCAGAAAGGCACATTTTATTTCAGGGACCTCCCTGGTACCCAAGAGAGTAGCAGTGGTCCCTTTTTTTTTAGGGGAAATGCCTCTTTTGACATAGACTATAGCCACACTTGACTTACTTATTGCTATATCATGCCCATATCTATTTTCTATTCCTGTTATTTTGAACTGACAAGCTTCAATTTTATCACAAAATCCCTGTTACTTAGCAGTAAATACATGATCCTGCAATTTGCACTAATGACTGTTACCCTCTTTCTATTACTTTAAACCCAAAGTAATTCTGCTTTTCTTGTCATATATTCTGGCTCACTACCATACCCCCTTCTTCTGTGTTGATAACAAATGTCATTAGCAGATTCCCATGCTTGCTACCAAGTCTTTATTGCTGTCATTAATTAAATGCTTTAAAAAGTTTAACTCAAGATTAATCCTTGAAGAGCTCTCTCAGTAACCTTCAGCCAGCCAGATGCTTCCCCTTTCCATATAACTCCTGTGGTTGTTTTGTTGATCTTGCACTAGTTCCCATATCTTCTCCACATAAACTGGTAATTTGTTATATGATAACATGTGACATGCTTTACTGAAGTTGAGATAAAATAGATCACTCATTTCCCTTGTTTAGTACTGTAGTTATCAAGGAAAGTAATTATTTTAGTTTGGCATGTTTCACCTTTTTCTAACTCAAATCCTATTTTTCACTAATTTCCATCTGTGTAACTATTCTTGTCTTAGAAATTTTTTGCAAAACTGGCATGCTGCTGAGATCAGATTAAAAGGACTAGTTTTCCAGATTACCACTTTTCCTTTTTCCTAAAAAAAAAAATATGTACTACATTTGCTATCCTCTAGGCAGATGCTACCAGATTTGATTTAACACATTTATTCAGAATCCCATCACCTGGAAGTGCAGTCTCACCTATCAGTTCCTTGGGGACTCAGGAAAAAGCTATTCCTTCCCAAAGCACCTTGTGCTCTCTGAATCTTGTTCCTCCTCAGAGATGGCAAATTTTCATGCTCATACCCTCATTCTTAATTGGCTGCCCTGCCCCTACAAAAACAACCTTAGGGAAAAGGAGGGAAAACTATTAGCTTTTCAGAGCACATTCAGACTATGTGAAGTCTCAACACCCCTTTCTCTTCAGCAATACCTGGTCTTATTTTTTTGTTCCTCCTTGCCTGCTTTCCTCCCCTTCCATTTCCTTTGGCATAGACTCAGCTTTTATCTCAGCCATTTTCACTCCACCCCTGCACTGGTGGTGCTGGTATGTGCCTCCTTGCTGCCTTTCTTAGTCTTGCACAGGACCTCAGCCCAATGTGCTAACCCCGCTCAACAAAATGTGCCCCGACACCTGTACCCAGGCCACGTCTCCTCATCTCGCTGTTTTTTCAACCCTTTCAAACACCTTGGTGAAGTAGAGCATAACTCCTGTATGCAGGTGCTCTACAAGAAAGGAGGAGGCATCTGCTGGTTTAACCCCATCGTACAGCTGTGGAGATGATCACAAGCTTCCTTCAAGGGCTGCTTTCAAAGATACCATGAAAGAGCTTGCGAGCAACAGACAAAATTGAGAGAAATTTGGGTGCATGCATGATCTATACCCCAAGAGAAGAAGGGAGACCAATAATTGGCATGAATAAAACAATAGTCACATTACTAACTCTAGTCTGTACAAGGTCTTTCTCTCTCTTTCTCTTCCCCTTTCCCTTTCTCTCTCTCTTTTTTTCTTTCAGCTCCTTATTTATCCATCACTATTACTGTTCACTGGATTTCTCTAGAGCTGTTAGAAAGCAGCTCAGAATGGCATCCCTGATGCTGCACTCTGAAGTCATGGAGGTGTAAGGTACTGCTCCCCTACGTGGTGCAAGATATCAGACCAAAGCTGGTACAGGCAAATGCTGGCACTGGTTTCAACCACTCCTCTTCAGTCCTATACAGGGAACAGTGGTGTCACTTGAATCCTTCACAGTAGTTATTTCTCAAAAATTATCATCATTCATGGAGAGGAATAGAGGCTAGGGAGGGCAGAGATGGACTGCTCAGAAAAGAGATAAAATTGGCCTCAGAGAGGTGTCCAGAACTGACCGTGGAGATACTGAGATACTGCAATAGTATCCACATAAAATAACTTTGATATTATTTGGCATCAGAGAAATTTAGACCACTGCTGTGGTACCAGCTTTCTGTGTGCTACCGCTGCTGCTCTGTGAACTACAGGGAAAAGCTCTTTCATCAGTGGTGTAGCTGGGCTTTGTAGGGGACCTGCCAAGGGGTGGGCACATGCTCTGTTTTGTTGGCTCTTCCAGAGGGTCAATAACCTCCAGCACCAGAGCAGAGTGAGCAGCTGGGAGCTGTAACTCCTTAAACAGAGAGGAAGAGTTGCCAGAGGACAAAGAAAAAAAAATACAAACCCCAAAACCATAGCCAGGTCTATGTTATAAAATGCCTAGTGGAAGACTGACCTTCTTCATTTGAAGCCAAAGACCTTTCTCCCACTGATGATGTCATTCACAAGACAGGCCTGTTGCCCTGACCAAACACATCTCCCTGTGCAGTTGAATTTTAGACTAGTCACATATTCAGTAGGATGCAAATCTTGACTTAGAAAGTTACAGGTGGAGCTTTTAAAAGGCAAATACATTTCTAATGACAAAAGTTTATACTCAAAGTCACTGAAGAACTGTCTATTATATCGTAATTTCTCACTTAGTGGGTATTTTATCCCTCACCTTGTGCCCTTGACAACTCTGCATAGCAGCTCTGAAGCTACCCCAATTAGTTTCTTAGGACCTAGACTGGTGTGGTCGACTGGCTTGGCATCTACAGTCATTCAGCCATAACCTGAGCAGCTAGATTTGCTTTAATCCCATAAAAAGTAGGCAGGAATACAAATGTGCCAGATTATCAGCTGAGGCAAACTAGCTCTGCATCACTGGGTTCAGCGACGCTGTGTTGATTGAATCCATAGAAGCGTTTGGCCTCAATATATCCTAGAGAAACAGTCTTTCAGAAAAATAATCAATGCAAAACAATGTTGTCTTTGGACGCCTGGAACTGCTGCAAGTTAGAATTATTGGAGTTCTTTGGTGTGATATTTAAGCAGCAGTGCTTGAATGCCAGGGAACTAGAGGCCAAAGAAACTATTCCAAGTTGGATTTGGTAAGCACGAGGTTTTGCTTTAAAGCACATTAGTCAGACAAGTTCAGTCAAAAGTCATATGTAGGATTATTAGCTCTTGTGCAGGGGTTTTCTCATTTGTGTTGGCTCTTCAGATGCTGTGGAAGCCTTACTGAGCAAAACACTGAACAGCTGAAGATGGTTGTGCTGGAGGCGGGGGTTTTTCCATGCCTTCCTCAATGTGCATCCGCTTGCTATTGGAATCCCACAAGAAACAAATTCCATTCTTACAATCATAGTTTTGGAAAAGCAGTTTAGAAAAAGGAAGGGAAAAATATTACGATTAAGCCTCCTTTTTCCAGCTTTCTTAGTATTAGAGACAATGGACCCCGTGGTGTCTCATACAGTAAATAAGAGAAAGGACCCAGCAGTAATGAATAGAATAGTCATGCTAAAAGAATGTTTCTCACCCTAGGAGTCCAAATTGTGAAATGGTCACACAACCTTAACTCTGCCCCTCAAATATATTGTGAGAAAGCCCCTAATTAGCTGATACTTATTAACCCTGTCACTGAAACACATTCATTAAATTAGTTAAAACATGATTGAAGCCAAAAAGAGCAGTGTTTGAAGGCCAACAGGTGGCCCTTATAAAACTAGGAGCTTGGGCTCACGTAAATGTGGGCAACCTGCAGGGGCCAGATGGTTCAGGACCAGCAGAGGCTCCTCAACAGTATGCTGAGGCTCCCAGTAACGCAGGGACCCACAGTACTGGAGTAAGGAAAGGTCTAGAGCAACTACAAAACTTGAGGTTAATTGGACACTTTGAACACAGGGCAAGCTGTGATCAGTGTAGCCTGGCAGATAAGCTACCTAGCTGAGTGCCTCACAGATCTATCTGGCCCACATTAGGTCCTCTGCAGATAACCCAGTGGCAGGAGCTTCTCATGGGAGTTTTGCCTTGTTCTCCTGTCCTTCCCTTAGCATCCGGTGTAAGATATGAAACTATATGGACTTTGGTCTGACTGGGTAAACCTTGTATTTTGTGTTCTCATGACTTTATCCCAAGTGCACCAGACAGGTTGGGTTGGGGCCTAACTCACTTCAAGTGTAGCAGATACGCTAGGAAAGGCAAGCTATGGCAGATCCCTCCTCCTGGGCAGTGAAAACAAGAACAGCTAAATGCATCTTCCTGCCTCTAACACCATGGCTTTCCTGCTCTTTTCATTTTATTTTCATACCTCATATCCCAAGTAATTTCTGAAATCAAGTTCATGTTCACATCTAAGTTATCTTTTAATTAACTTTTTTCTGGATTGGCCCAAGGCTGAGCTGCCATTCATAAACAACACTGTCAGCACTCCTGTGGAAGGAAAGAGGGAACAAGTACCTCTCAGCTCAGACTCCCTCTCCTGCACAGGCAGGCTCAGCTTTCAGCTGCACTGGCCTCCTAAATGGCCTGTGGGTGTCTTTGGGAAGAAAGCCCAAGCAAACATTCTGAACACGGCTTAGGCACAACAGCCCGTATGAATCTCTTCTGTACCATTCTCTGCTTCTGTATTCAGTTACAAGCATTATTTGGCACTGAAGCTAAAGGACTTGGAAGTTACCTCCATTGCATTAATTTTATTTCAAATCATGTGGCTCTAGAACTAGATTTATGCCTCCCACACATCAGTGTCTCTCAAGGCATACCTGAAGACAAAGCTACACTTCAAGGCCAAGTTAAAGGTGCGTGTGAATACATAAGCATATGTGTTTTCCCTTTTTCCCCAACCTACCCAGCTAACTGTGGTGACACAGCCAGCACCCTGGTGACAGGTCAACATGCTGTCATGCAGTGGTTCAGAGCAGATCCTCTCACCAGATGGGAGACGGGGAGTGGAGCTGCACCGTTCAGTTACACCACCTGAAGCAAATCCTTCTGCCGTCCTGAGGAGGGGAATCCAGCTTCCTTCACTCCCCTTGGTCTGAGGCTTAGACCCCTGGCTCACTTGGCTTTTTTTTAACCCACTCCCTAGCCAACTGATGATAGATATCAGAAAATTCTGAGCAAGCTGCCTTATGATTTCACAACCTGCTGGCCAGTCTAACACAGAAATGGAAGCTGGAAGTTGGAGTAAGCGTCGATAAGAAATATCTGGTTTACAAAGGGCTTTTCCATTTTTTTAAAATGAAGTCACGAAAGAGAACAACTGAAGGGAGTTGTTAGAAATGTGTATTTCATAAACATGAAAAAAAATCCCCTTCTTTTCTGCTCACCTTCTCTGTACTCACTAACCAGTAACCATGCCTGGTTACAGACCTGAAATTACTGATTAGCATCTGGGACTTACACAAATACACAATGCACAAACAAGACTGTCAGTGTATTTCGAGCAGAGAGATGTTAATGATTATCATGTTTATAGCTTGAGTTAAAATGAGAAAGCCATAAAGACAAATCTCGGATAAGGCAATGCACACATCCCAGTGAACTGTGCGTTTTCTACTGGGCACCTCCAGTCTCGTTACTGAGTCACAAAGACAAGCTGCCTACAGGAGTGGGTATATGACAAGGTAGTTTAACTTAGCAGTGGTCAGTGGCTTCAGCAGCACTAGCATAACTGCTTCCTTTGGTCAGCTGGTGATGTACTAGACCTCCCTCTTAGGTGTAATTCTAAAGAGATGGGTTTTTTCCCTTCTGTTTACTCTAAAAATCCAACAGAGCCTACCTAACAAGAACCGGACATCTCTAAATTACAGTATGCAGCTTGTATGCATGTTGGTGCAAACCATGTGTTTGCTTCAGCTATGTCATGCTGAATAGACAGGTCTTTCATCAACAGCATGAGAAACAGAAGAACCTGCCAAAGTCAGAAAGGGACCTTTGTCTTCAGATCCCAGACTTTTAGTGGTAACATGTGCCATTGCCTCTAATACTGCAACTGGGGTACCCATCTGCTCTGTAGCGTGTTGCCACAGGTGTAGTTTGTTGTTGTTTCTGACGTTTTACATATGCTCATCTAAACAACTAGACAAGTGTCTTTTTGTTTCACAAATGTTGTGAAGTCTGTTATTTTCCCTGCAGCTAGTGCTTTGTATAGCAAGAACCTCGTGCAAATCATTACTGAAGTACAAACAAAGATCCCCAAAACTTAGCTTGATCCCTCTTGCGGTCACTGAAATTGGACTTGGAACTCAGAAGAGGTTGGAGGATGTGAGATCCATTTCACCTGCTAAAGAAGAAAGCAATAGCCAGCAGGATGGTATCAGTGTTGTTACCCTAAAAATTACAGCTAACTGATTAGGATGAATGGTTACAGACAGCAAAAGAAACGAGTGAAGAATAACTACAAACTTCTGATAAAATCTATAATTGCATCACACTTTAGATAGAAATTAAGCCCTGTAGTATTTCTGCACGCATTGATCTGTGTCTAGCAAAAGGATGAAAGTTCTAAACCCCAGTTTACAAGTTTGAGAGGTCTCAGGACACTGCAGAAAGCCAACAACTGCTGCTGTGTGTCAAATCTTGAAAGGAAAAAAATACAAATAACATGGAGGTCAAATGGAATAAGCAAGCATAATTCTTCATTCAGTAAAGCCCTGCAAGATGAAAGGGCTGCCTTGCAAAAGCATGGATAATGAGATAGATGGAGTTATGATATTTTACAAGATGAGAAAACAATTATAGAAAATATTTTCTACTGCTGCTTTTACCATCATAACTCTGAGAAATAGTAATTGACTGCATGCGAGCTATATGGGTCTGTGTATCACGTTTATGCTTTGCTAGTCAACACATTGCAGTGAATGGTTGGGTTTGATTAATTTGTTCATGTGTTTTTGCCATCAAACTACAAGTAAGGAATGCACTTTAAAATTACTGATATCTCTTAAACCTATAAAATGTGTGCCACATGAAAACTGAGAAGAACTATATCTGTAATTAGAGGACTCTCAATTGCATTGTATTATTTTGCTTTTGGCACAGCTGGGAACTGAAAATGTCTTCATCGCCAGAAGCATCTTAAGTCTCAAATGTGAAAGTGTTTTATTACCAATTAGTATTTTTCAGTTCCTAATTAACTAATGACTCTCCAAAAATAATCAGAGCAAGACAAATGCTGTCCCCATGTTACAAAATCAGCAGAGGTGGAAGAACAAGGATTGTACTTTACATACTTGTTCTTTTTTCTTGTGGTCTGATGACTAGACCATGACATCAAGCAACAGTCCAACAATTTCCAAGCGTGTGATTCCCAGCCACTTGCTAGGAGCTGGTGTGGCGTTAGTGGAACATGCAGTTCTTGCTGTCTTTTGTGTTTTTGGCTGTCATCATTGCAGAGATAAATTTGGAGCTCTACAGAATCCAGCTTCACAGTCTCTTGGTGATTGTTAATAAGCAGGAGTGGAGCCAGCTTTGGGGAGTGGAGCCACCAATGAATGCAGGGTGGCTAAATACCACAAAGTAAGGCCTACCATAGGGAGAATGGGAAAATCAGCAAGGCAGGCATGAGAGATATACAGAGGAACCAAATTAGCCAATACGAAAGCAGTAAATTAAGAAACAAAGGAAAATAATTGCAAGAGAACATACAGAGAAAAATCAAATGTGCTACATTAGAAACAGCTCCAAATACATAGTCTTCTAAAACAACTTTGTTTTGCAAATTAATGCTTGAATTACCACAGAAGTGTTACACATCTATGATAGGGAGGGAGAATGTCCAGAACTTTGTTGTTTAGATACATGAACATGAGCAGTGCAATACTGCATGAGCCCACAGGTTTTTATGGCTGAGAGAGGAGTCTCTCTCTGCTTCTGGCTGGGGGAAAATATCAAGGAAAGGAGTATGAAAAGCTGGGCAAGGGTAAAGCGATCCTTCTCTGGCTTCCTTTATCTTCTGGTAGCCAGCATCTTGGGGATTTCCTGAGCCAAAAGTTGCATCTAAGTCATCATGAACAATCCTCTCTAGAACCATCACCACCTTGCTGGGTCTTTGGAGCCACTTGCTGGGACTCTGTTCCTGCCACATGTTTGCCACTGAATTATGCCTTCTGTGGAAGAGTCCTCAGTCTAGCTGGTACCTGAGTGCCATTATATTTTGCTCTGCATATTTAAAAAATCCCTGTGATCAGATGATCTGTACATAATCTGGGAGAAAGCCCAGCTGCTTTATTTAAAGAATTATTCAAGTAAAGGAAGTCTCACAGAAGGTTTTAACTTTCTCTGAAACATCAGATTCTTGGTTCTCCGAAGAAAAAGGTATTATTATGTCCCTCTTCAGCAGATCCTGTGTTAATGGGTGTAAGTGTAGATTCCTGAAGATGGGCTGAAGCATTTCAGGAGAGTTTAAGCCCAAAGTGATTATATTTCTTCCAGTTACAGGAGACTAAAGCAAACAAAACAAACAACAACAACAAAAAAACCAACCAACCAAACAAAAACAATCCATGCTTTAATTAGGCTTCTTTTTATATCTGTGTAGCAAATCTGGACTGGGCAGAGTTTTTTTCATTATAGCCTCCTAAGGAATGATTATTTCATGTTGTAGATTAGTCAAGTATAAAGTACTTATAGACGTATTATCCAGTTCAACGTGAATTATTGTTCATGCACTAAGAGAACTAAAGACATTTTAGTAAACAAATTTATGGAGAGTTGGAGGTGGTTTAATGTGCAATAGATGTGATTTATAGAGTTTGGGTGAGGAAATCGTGTAAATCATGTTCTGTGCACAGGTAAAGCAAGTACTATATTCAGTGAGTTCACACAGTAAAACATTTTAATGTGTCTGTCAGTAAACTTAACTTTAACATTAAGCTGCAGAAATGGTATGAAATTATCAACATAAAGTATGCTTAAGGAAATTAATCATCTAGTGTAAAGTTTAGAAAGGAAAAAAATGTACAATTGAAGACAAAACCCCTACTACTTTGTACTGTGGATGACATTTGTAACTTCACTACATCTTCCCTCTTGCACCTAGAATATCAGAATATTTCTGAACCCATTTTATTTACTTAATGCATAGGAATTGTTTTTTTTTTTTTGCTAGTGATGCCATGCAAAGAGATGAAAGGAATTTCAGTACAAACCATCCCTTCTGTTTTCTCAGTTTGCTTAGAATTCCAACAAAATACTTTCTTCAGCCAGTAGCTGCATACATCTGGCTAAAGTCTGAATGATTTGTGTGCATGTGTGTGTACATGTGTGTCCATAAAAGTGCCCATGTGCACAAAAGCTGGTAGGAAGAACACCTCTGTAAAATAATAAACAGTATAATACCATCAGGTAAAGTTAATATTCATTTCTGAATATAGATAGCTGAAAACCAACACTTTGTGGCAAAAGCTGAAAGATCCTTTATGTTTAATACAGCCCTAACTAAATATATATTAGAAATTAAATATGAAATACCTTGTGTAGATGACTAAATCTGGATATAGGTGTCCTACATTGATTAGGTAGCCTAATCAATGGAAACACTGCTATTAGCAACCTGTTCTGGTGCCCAGTGTATCTTGCCTTCCGTAGCTGACTTCTGGACTCCACCTTTGCAAAGCCTCTGCAAGCAAAATGGGTGCAGATGCTTAATAATGCTGACTAGACTCTTCTGTGGGGATAAGAGCAATCTATACATCACCCTTTATTAAATCCTCACAAAATCAGGTTATTGTTACTAACAAGAGATACTGTATTGTGAAAACTATTTACATCTGTGTTTCACAGTTAACAGAAGAAAATACAAGGTGTGTGCTGAAATTATAATGCACATTGTCCGTTGTTTTTTGATGCTGGCATGGCAGAGTAGTGGAAAGATTATAATCAAACAATCAGGATCCTTCACTGAGATCTGTGTGGCTATTGCCATCTGCCCTGTGGGGAAGCAGAAAGGGTGAGATTTCAAAATTGAGTCAATAACAAACAAAATGGTAGAGGTGACTTCCTGGGGAGTCCATCTTATGACCAGTTAAACAAGGCAAGCCTGAAACAGAAAAGTCCCCCTGACTAGGAAGGTCATTCAGACACCAGGATGCCTCAGGATGACCTTCAGCAAAACGGGAACATGGGGCAGAAAAAGGACAGCAGAGAAAGCACCCAGGAAAAGGCTAGGGTATTACCACGGGCAAGGGATGCTCTTGGGACTCGGGACCCTGAGGTCCCCTTTGGTGGTCCAGTTTCCATGACCTCCTCTCTCTAGATATTTTCCAAATTGTGACATAATTCTGTTGCTCTACAACTCAAAATGGAAGATAGCTAACTCACTGGCAGTGACTCCAGAGAAAATAAATGCTAGCACTAAGAGCACTAACGCTGTTTAGACTTCTGATCTCATTAAATTGGGCTCCTTTTGATATCTCCTGTTGTCTGGAAGATGACCCAACACAATTCCAAATTTATAAATGTTATTGCCAAGAGATTCTAGTAAATATATACTCACACACACTCTCTTTTTTTTTTAATACATATATATATATACACATATGCTTAGAAAACACTTAAAGTTGGTGTAAACATATACAGAGTATACCCAAATGACAATATACTCAGTAACAGTCGACCACAGGTGTTTATAAATACCTGTGCTCTCTGAATCAGTCTCCCTGTCTGTATCGGTCTGTCACTCTATCTGTGGAGCTAGAGACTCTCTGAAGGAATTATGGAAGATGCCCTGCAAGACAAATAATTATCAAAGCAATCTGACTGAGCAAAACTGTTTAACTGATGGCAAGCTGCTTCACACTGGGCTACATTATGTTATACCAATCAAATGCCTCAGTGGTTAAAATGAATTCATTGAGCTCCACATGGATTAAACAGGCTAGAGTGCACTCATCCTCTCCTTATGCAAAAGGAGAAGATTTGGTTCAAATGGTGATTTGCAACATGTCAGGAAATGTTTTCTTCAATTAAGTAATCTCATTTTAAAGTCAGTTCTGTGCCAGAAAAACAAACAGTACAACTTTTCCACACACGCGCAGTACTTACATGCAGGGTACAATCTTATGATTTCTGGGGGGCTGGTCTTGAAAGCCAAGTAATTTATATTTATAACAGGATCAAAGCTACAGAAGTATTAGGCAAATTCTGCTTTCCATTGCATCTGTATACATCTATCATAGCCAATGCATTTCCAGCAGATGTACACAGATTTACTGATCGTAACAGAGACTCTAATGCGAACCCATGTATTTCACGTTGGAGCTCTTTAGTGAAGATGAATCAGTCCATAGACTTTTCTTCATTATTTATAATCCTTATATGCAGCTTAATTCCTCACAGGTCATTTTCCTCAGATCAGAAACTAATTGACTGGAATAAAAATAATCAGATAATGATTACTAAAAATAATAACAAATGTATCTTCCCTAGTCTTTACTAAGGAGATCAGAGATACAAGATACTCACACTCCTAAAATGGATCAGAGCAAAACAAGAACACCACCACTGTCCAACAAAAGAAAGCTACAGAAAAATAAGTGTGCTATCTGGTTTTATCTCAGCTTCAAGCCCAATGACTGAGAGTTGACCACATGCATCCCAAAGTCAATGTTGTTATAGCGAAGATGATTTTTGGCCTTGTGACAGGGAGTTTGGCTGAAACTAGGACATAGGTGAACTGGACCTAATGAAAATATTTTCACAGACCTTTGTGGCGGCATAGCTGACCAAGAATTATGAATGATTACTGCCATTATCCCATCTGAGAGCCCAAGCAGTGCACTGTTATGCTGCATGCCAGCTCTCCTGTGAACTCAAGAGTAGGGCAGCCTTGCTTCTTTCTGCAGCTTTGCTCACCCAGCTGCAGTAGCTGGCATGCAGGGGAAGGAGGCTGAGCTCATCGCTCTGCTGTGACACACACAGCAGTGGAACAACACCCTGGGAGAGCGACCCTGAAGGTGGGGGGAACCCTGGGAGTGAGGGAGCCTGCACAAACATATTTTCCAGGTCATCTTTTGGCCCCATGATCAAATGTTTAGAATGCACAAGTTAAGGCTTGATGGTTGAGGGTTTTTTTGGAGGGGGTTAACACATGTGAAGTAGCAAGTGAATCAGCACTTTGTTTCGTATTTTCTCCAAATAAAAACATCAGTTATTTTCTGTTACTTATAATGAAAAGAACAAAATAAACAATTTTTTAAAATGCAGACAGCCTAAGTATCTACCGTATCTATTGATTTGCCCTTGCTGTCACTCAGGGGGAAAAAATGCCAGAGAAACTGATAATCTACCAGGTGCTAGATACCTCACCAAGCAAATCAAATAAGCTCTGTTGGAAGCTTTAGAAGCTGGTGGTCTCATCCATCCCCTACCACTCTGAGCAGGAACTCAAACATGCTGCAGAGTTAATGCCGAGGAAGGCTTATGATACACCATAATTCCCCACTGCTGGTCTTACACCTTCATCCTTGGTGTGATTCCACTGAGGCCAAATATCCTGGCAGAACATTATGCATCAGCTGATGCTCTGATTCAAGGGCTTCATCCATACCCATTCTGTAAACCCAGCCCAGGAAACAGCCTCAGACATGGTCCCTGAGCCATACATGTGTTGATACCAGCCTCACAATGTGTTGTGGCACATAGTCAGTGTCCTCTAGGAAAAAGCCTGAAGGTGTTGCCCATATGGATGAAGATATATGGTTGCCAGCACTGACAGGCTGTGGAAGTTCAGGATTTCCTCCCATATTTTCCAGTCCTGGAATTTGCACAGATGCTTAAATGTGAGCAGGTATTGAAACACTTCGGACATGAAGCAAATTTGAATTCAAGTGCAGCAAAAGGTTTGCATTCATATGGCAAGCTAGATGTAGTGAATTAGCCAAGGATCCTGCAAGAATGAACACAAGTATTAATAAGAGCATCTAATCAATCAAGTTATGACATAATATACAATTACTTAATCACAAAATTACAATGGATTTTTAAATGAAGGTTAAAAAATAGTTTTGAAAAGAGTTTTAGATTTTCCAGACACTGTGGGATCTTTGAATTTTAAAGAGAGCTTCTTCATGGGAAAAGGAACCAGCCCCTGCTGGCTGCTGGACTCAAGTTGGTACCACTGTCCTGCACAGGTAATCTGTCTGAAGTAACACCTGTCCTTGATTCTGCTTTGCCTCCTATCAGAGGAGGCTGAGCAAAGTCAGTACAGTTTCTTCTTGCCTGTGACTGGCTGCTTGGCTGGGGGTAAAGTCTCGTTTTCTCCTCTGTGCATAGGGCTTAATTTGCTCTAACCTTTTCAACAGAGATGTTGCAAAGACTAAGTGCTGTTTTGTGCACCATCACACAAGATCTGGGTAACATCCATTAAGCAGCTGATGGTGAATAGCACAGATAGTAGTGCAGATAAGGCAAGGCTGGCTGCCCCCTAGCAACCTCTTTCCCTATCAAACTCTGATGTGTAGTTCCAGACAAGCTGTTGGGTGCAGAATGTACAGTCCTGTAAAGTTCCGCACATACACACGTATACACTTTCCGTTTCATTTGCAATGCTGACGCACTGTTCCTACAGTTTGCAGAGACTGGGATTTGTTTCAGTGGTTTTAACTGGGCCACTGCTTGTTCTCAGTATCCTGTTGCTTCGATCATGTGTTTCCAGGTCTCCACGACTAAATTGTATCCTCCAAGGTGGATTTTCCCCTTTCCTGTGCTGGGCCAAAGCATCCAAGTGACCTTTGATTTTTTTCTTCTTCTCTCTCCTTTTTTTCCCTTTGGCCTTTTTTTTTGTTTTGTTTTGTTTCTGACTCACCATATGTGAGATAATTGTGCCCACAGGAATTCCTTTCAGAGTGCCTAAGCACAAAAGAAAAACACCCGGCCAGCTCTTTTTCTAGAGCAGTACAAACATTTCCTTAAACCTAAGTGTCTCAGGAGGCGCATTGACAGAAGGCTCCTTTCACCCAGAAAACCCGCTCTGCGCTGAGCTGCTGGTGAACCCTCGGCCGCCTCCTGCATTTTGACGTCACTGATGGAGCAAAAGTTTTGCCAATAAAAGCAGTCACGTTCTTTGATTCCAGCTTTATGACAATGGAAAGGAGGCCATAGCCAATCGCGTTGTGGTGGGATTTATTAATGGAAAAGGGCAGTAGGAGCCAGTAACTTTGGCAACTCTGCTCCTTTGACTGCCGTCCCCCTGCATTGCGCTTGGTGGATGGAGAGCTGGAGGGTCTCCTCTGCAGTGACAGACTTCCCATGCTAATAAGCTCCCCAGTAAGAAGCCCTGGCCTAACATTAGGAATTTGCACAGCTTGGGGAGGGCAAAGCAGATCTTAAAACCACCCATGTGATTTGATGGCCATGAGGAACCATGCTAAGAAAATATTCCTGTACTCTGAACTCATCTTATTAAGGGAATAAATCTGATTTCTTCTTTGAGCTCTCCTCCCCTGGGGACTGAACTGCTAACCTCTTGGTTTTAATAGATGAGTTACGTCCTTGGACAATGAAACACAAATTTTAGTCCTTTCTTCAGCATTTTCCAAGAAAATGAATTGTACCCTCTCCCCAGCACAGCTGCACTTCAGGATGTTTCTGTCCATCACTGCACTAACAAGAGATGGGGTTACCAGATAGCTTATCAGTAGGTCATTTTTCCCAGGTTCAGCACAGTTGTGTGGTGAGGAAAAGAGCTTTTCAGGATGAATCTCACTTCGTGGAAAAGGCAGCTAGGTGTTGCCCTTCCTCTGCTTTGTCACTATCACTGCTAGCAAATGCCTGGCGACAAATCAAAGTAAAGAGCAAGGCAGGCCAGAGCTTGGCTGACAGGAAAGAAAGAAGGGCAAAATACCAATCTGTTGGGAAAGAAGCTGGTAGAGGGGCTAAGTGGCTCCTCCTTGCTTCAGCAAGCAAGTCTCAGAACAGGCTACAGCGCAGAAGCCCAGCGAGTTCCTTCCCTCTCCACTTTGGGATGCAAAGCTCAGCACCAGGCACTCTCAGTGCAGTCAGCAGTCACCCAAGTTGGCCAGTTGTTCACAGAACTTTGATGGACACCAGCAAGGAGGCAAACACATAAACTACATCCTGAGCAGTACACTGCCAAAAGCACCTCCCAAGGAGGCTGTAGCCATAGAGGATATGAAGTTCCTGCACAGAAGACTTTTGCAGCACAGTCTAAGATAATGTCAATAAAAAACTGAAAGAGCACAGCTCTGTAGGAGCCCATGTTCTAGGGCACACTTTGGGTGTTATGGTTTTATTGCTGTTTTTATAAAAAAGGAAAGATTTCATTTGAGCTAAGCATTTCCAACATTTGCAGTTGTAGAAAACAGATTTCAGAAGAATACTTGCAAAGAGACTGTACAGACAGGAAAACAACAATTTATTCCTCTCTTTGTCTGAGAAGGAATAAAACATCTCTCTCCCTGAAAGTGTAGCACTTTAGGTAACTAAATATTTTTAGAAGTGCATAGAAAACCAACCGCATTGAAATATGACTTATTAATTGGCATTTGTGGGGGACGAGGGTGCTAAATGTCCAGGGATTTGGAATTTTTATGTCATGGAGCCAGATTCATACAGGTAAGTTTGATATATGTCGGTTTTACTGGGGTGAAGGGGGGGGGGGGCGGGGTATAAATGCTAATGTTCCCAATATGCCATTCAAGTTATTTATTGCAACTCGAGACCAGAATTTATAGAGTGCTATTAAAATGTCTTGGTTGTGTTGGATCTTGATTGCAGCTGGATTCGCCTTTATTTTTATATTATTTTTTATAGGATGAGGAAGAATGTGGCTGTGCATCCCAGCACGTGAGCAAGTTTATCAAATACGAGGCAGCAGCCGGAACAACAGGAAATCTCATGAGAGTCCAACTCCTGGTTGGCAGAAGCACGTTAACCTCTCATTCATGTCACTTGGTTTAATATTCCAACTTTGCAGTAAAAGCGTCTTCCCCGAGCCCGGGTTCATAAAAGTGTTAGTGGTCTTTGATGTTCCCAGCAGAGGATAGTAAGGAAAACACAGCCCTGAATAGCTCACATTGATTGCAGCAAATACAGAGCAGGAGGGTCAGCGCCATTTCCCAGCCCAGAGCCAGCGTTGTAGAACTGAGCAGCTATTCATAGCCACTGGACCCTCTCCAAGCCGTGAGTGTAAATTTACTTGTATCATCTCTGCAGAGAGGAATTGTGGTCCCCAGTGCCTCCCGCTTGATTCGGATAGACTGTTTATTTGTTTAGTCCTGTAATGATATTATCCACAGGGCTAGAGCCACACAGGGAGGATTAGGAATTCCTGGAGGAGAAGCCGTGTGTTTATTACCATGACAGCCCCGTGTGACACAAGCCAACAGTTACTTCTATTTGTTCTTACCCTCTCTGAAAACCTGGAGCTTGCAGCCGAGGGAGTAGGATCGATCTCTCAAAGGCACAAGGCGAAGAGGCTCTTACAGGGAAAGTGGTGGGGTTAGCACGCTGGAAACTCCTTCCCCGGCTAACTGCGAACAGCTCTACCTCAGCGTGCTTTCAAATGTAAATGAGGGGAGGGGGGACATCAGCGACTGAAGTATTTCCAACAGTTGTAACACTCCCAAACCTGTGCGCTTAACCTGCCCTGCAAGAACATTTAATAAGCCATGCAACTGAGATTTTAGCCTTTTCTAAAAGAAGCCCCGCCTTTCTAGAACAACAAACAAAAAAGTACTGGCACAAAAAGTTCTCGCAGGTACGCGCACAGGCCCAGCGAAAGGGGAAGAGGGGCCAAGGGGGAAGAAGCAGCTTTTTTCCTCCCACCCACCCACCTTTTTTTCCCTTTTATTTCCTATTTTAATAAATATTTAATCATGGAAAGGGAGGGAAAGGCCAAAAGTAACAAAAAACTGTAGGTTGTTTAGATTGCTTGGGAACTCCCTCTTTGCAGCTGACCATTGCTACATGTAGGTTAATTTCCACATGGAGCTGGAGAAACTCTATCCCCGGTTTGTGAAGTATGGGTCAGCCGAAGCATGTTAATCTGTTTAGCATGTGTGCTTCGTGGAGGTGCCAGACCACCACCGTGCAACAGCAGAAGCAGCAGCAGCCACGGTCCTTGGGGGTAGTTAATAAAGACTTTAAGAGAAATAAGTTTACAAAGGTTTCAGTTCGTGCACCGTGCCAGCTTTGGACATTTCAAGCTTCCAGCCCTGCGGACCAGAAAACTGAGTAGTCTCTGGGTTGTTTTTAGCAGCCCTAGAAGGGAGAGCGCCGGTGCCGCAGCCTGCGTGGCCGGGGGCATGGTGGGGGGGACAGCCCTGGTGCTTGTTCTCCCCGGGGACAGGGGGTCGCGGCACCAGCCAAACCCCTCCCCCCAACACTCCGGGGGCACCCCGAATCACACGTGGCCCCGCACACGCCGCATCTTCACCGCTTTGGGCAGCCTGAGATGTTGTCGGGACCTCGGTTTTAATCTGCGCCCTTCCCGATGCGAGAGGCTGGGAGCATCGTGCGAGCCG
This sequence comes from Astur gentilis, assembly GCF_929443795.1. Lineage (NCBI taxonomy): Eukaryota > Metazoa > Chordata > Aves > Accipitriformes > Accipitridae > Astur > Astur gentilis. The sequence continues at coordinate 60,216,765 of NC_064919.1, forward strand.
CTAAATGAGAAAATAGCAAATAAAACTTTATGACTCTATTCCTATAGCCCCACACAATGCAGACTAATCAACATCTCGTCTCTGGCTCGGGGATGAGCTGCGAGGCATGTGGCGCTCGGGCTGACTCTCCGCTTCTCTCTCATCATTTTTTTATTTTCTTTTGAAATGCTAGACACTTGTTAGAGCATTTTTAAATAATCAAAATATTTGCTGATGAGTATTTATTTTGACAAGGGTTTCGATTTGGCTTTCGACTTCCCGTTCAACTATATAGACTGAAGTATTAATTTACTATAAAACCAAATGTGGTTGAGATTATTCTGCCTCAGCTCTGGATTTCAGTCATTTGGGAGAAGTTTCTCTGGTAGACGAAATGAACAGTCACAAGCACATCTCCTTCCATTTTCCGTCGTGCTTCGCCATGTGTTCCTCAGAGCCAAAGGAAGCTGAGCATCGCTCGAGAGAAAAAATGCCCCGCGAACAGATACATCCCCTGGTCGTATCCAGAAAACGAGGACATCCAGGCAGTCCCGTGGTGTCCCCAGCCTGGCCGTGTTTAAGGCACAACGGCCAAGCGGGCGCTGCGCTTCGAGGATCAGAAAAAGCCACGAATTGGGGAGGGGGGGGGGGGGGGGGGGGCGGAAGGGGGAGCCGGGCACCCGGAACGACACACGCCCCCCCACCCTTATCCCCCGGTTTGGGCAATCTTCACCCAGCAAGGCTTTTTCTTTCCTCCAGGCCTGGGCGCTCGTTTCTGTTCTTTAAAGCGTTGTCGGCGATAAGATCGCGACGAAGGGGCCGGGCCGGGAGAAGCCGCGATAAAACTGCAGCTGCCTGAGGAAACGTCCCCCCAGGAATAAGCACATGCACGATTTCCCTTGTTCCTCCTCCTTCGCTAGCAGGAGAGAGCGGCAGCTGCGGCTGCGGTCACCCTCACGCCTTCGCTGGCACGGGCTCTGCGCCGGGCTGGGGTCGGGCTGCTCTCGGCCGCGCCAGCTCCCTCCGAGCGAACGAGCTCAGCACCACAAGAGCCCCTTTTTCGGTTTCCTGCCCTTTCGTGACATCTGCACTGGGTTACTTTCCCCCGCAAAGGGGATTTTTTTTCCTACATTTTGGCCTTTTGGTTGGTTGGCCGGTTGGTCTGGGGTTTGTTGGTTTGGTTTGTTTGTTTGTCTGTCTGTCTGTTTGTTTTACAACCTTTCACGTATTTTTTTCAGCTCGCTTTTTTTTTAATGAGGAAGGAATTGGCTGGGACCTAAACCGTGTGCTGGCACTCCTTGCCGCTCACTCTTACCTGTACTGATGGAAGATATTTTCCATCATCTTGAGCAGGGAGGTGGCTCATGACTTAAGGCCACTGCTGAAAGCAACCTAACATGCCAGTAAAACACAGTGACACTGAACATCGCATGTCCTTAGGCCGAGGTATGCGGGCCGAAGGTCTCAACTACTTCAGAACAGGATTTCCCTCCCAGTTTACTCTTGTGGGGCCAACACACGCGCACACATAGAAGTTTAAAGCTTTTACTGGAAAAAGTAATGTGTGTATGAAGTAAAAAGTTTCCAGTACCGAACTGCGCCCTGCTCTACTTTCTGCTTTGAAACCTTTCACGAAGTGTTATTTCCATGGGGACCGTCGGGGGGGGGGGGGGAGGGGGGGCGGTATGCGTTTAATGCTCTGAGGGACCCTCAGAAAGCAATCCTGTCCTCCTCGAGGGGAAGAGGAGATTTCCCCTCAGGCATGCCATTGCTCCTGCCCCGAGCAGGCCCCGTCTGTCCCCATCAGCCGGGCACGGCGCACCAGCGGGGATGGAGGGGGATGGGGGCGACACCCCGACAGTTCAAGCCATCAGAACCCTCTTTTTTTGCTTTAATGACCTACAGCCTATTTTCTTTCCCTGAAGGATCCAGTCAGAGCTATTCCGTTTGAAGCACTGGCTGTACAGCCTGACGGCAGGCCAAGTGAGAGTCCAGGGAGAGGAAGTTTAACAACGAGTTTCGGGGAAATGTGTGTATTCTTTGCTTGAAATGTGCTCCTGGTCAGAAATCCGGGCATAGCCCACCCAGCAGCTCTGCTCCCGAGCATCTCTGCTTCTTTTGGAGCAAAGCACTATCACTTTCACTTCGGTCAACAATGCCAAATCAGGAAAATGAGGTGGCGCCTGCACTGGCTCATGCGTAATGGCGATAGTTTAATGACGTCTGACTAGCAGATCCGTTATTTCCGACAGCCTGGTCTTTTCGGAGACCAGAAGCGTGGCAGGGTTGCGCGAAGATGCCAGGCTGGCTTTCCAGCGACTGCGGAAGCTCAGCCGCCTTCACGCAGCCTGAGCCGCCGCCTGCGCCGCCGCCTGCGCCGGCCCTGCCGCTGCGGCGGCTGGGGGGGGGGGGGCGCTGCGTGGACGGGGAAGGTCCCCGTCACGCCAACCCGCACGGAGGGGCAAAGACCCGGCGACGAGGGCTTCTCCGTGCCGCTGCACAGCGGGTGCTGGGTCGGGGGGAGTCGCGGGGGGGCCCGGCTCTCCCCTCACGCCAAGGGCGAGGGCGCGGTGGGCACCGCCGCCCACGCGGGAAGGGCGAGGGGAAAGGGGGGCGAAGCCGCTTGGCGTTTAGAACGATAATCCCGCGAAGGTACGGGGAGGCTCCCTGCGAAGTTCGCGGGGAGCCCTGGTGTGTTTCAGAGGGGATCTGGGGGGCCAGCGCCGGGCTGTCCCCCGCCGCCAGTGCAGAGGGGAGAGGAGGGGAGCCCGGCTCCGGCGGAGAGGCGGTGGCGGCGGCGATGCCCACACCCCCGGGCTTTCGGCATAGCCCGGCAGTTCCGAAACTTCCAGGGGGAGCGCCCGCGCGGGAACAGTCCCGCCGGGACGCCCCGCTTCCAGGCGAGCAAGGCTGTCTGGAAACCTGTGCGGGGGGGTGGGGGGAAGACCAAAACCAAACCACACCACACCAAACCAACACCCACCCGCAAGATCAGGACTCGAAATTAGGGTTTCGCAGGAGGCAGGGCGGGCGGGCATCACTGCCTGCCTGCCGCGCATACAGGCTCCGCCCGGGCGCTGCGGGCCGGTCGCACCGTCCTCGGCTTTGTCCGCCGCGGGCAGAGGGCTTCGGTGGCGGGGCGCCGCGGGGCCCCCTCCCTCGGCCGCCGTGCGGCACGCATGGACACGCGTGGGAGCAGGCGGGGGGGGGCTCCCGCCGCGCTGCCAGCAGCAGGCCCCGGAGCACTTGCCGCGGGTCCTGCGCGTCTCGTAGGGCAAGCGACGCTAGGAAATAAAACACCCCGGGCCGATAAATTCCCCCAGCGCGACGCGGAGCGGGCTTCTCGCTTTAGAAGCTCTCCCCGTGCAAAGAGGTATTTGGGTTGCCTCCGAAATAATAAATCCCAACAGCAGACAATAAAATTTACTATCACAGGAGTAACAGAAGCCTAAAATATTCCGAACATGTTCCTTGAACAAATAACATAATCCCTGGCACACTGGAACACATGGTTTGCTTCAAACATGTTTCATTTTGTCATCGCATTGAGTGTACAGTATTTCTCTTTGGGTGCAAGAGTGATTGATATCTTTGGAAGAATTGTTTGCAAGAACATGAAAGTTGCCAAAGCAAACACGTTGGAGGGAAGTGTGCAGAAGGGGGAGCAGAAGTATTTGGAGTAGATCTGGGTTTGGGGAGTTCACACAGAGGTGAGACAGCTAGAAGTAGAACAAATAAAAACATTCTGCACACTTCATCTAAATAAATTATATACAAAATTTGCCCTTTTGTAGCCGGCAACAGTACAGTTACCACGCTTCCCTCATGCCCCTATAGAATGTGGGCTGGAAGCCAACTTTCTTCAGCTAATGATTTGTAACTTTTGCTCCACTTGAATGAATCTATTAATATTTAGACCTCTCCAATTCCGCTCCATACGAGCTGTCACCATTGTTAAACAAAATAATCTATTTACCTTCTGTTGTACGTGTCCAGCAGTGGCTTGCGTGGCTCGATGATGTACGTTAATAGGTTTTTCTTACGCTCCACTGCACCGGCCAAAGGCAAAAATTCACATATTTTGATCTTTCTTTTCAAAAAAAATAATGTTTGACAAAACTCATTAGATCGCGCAAACTTTGGGGTGTTAATTTAATAACTTCCATTCCTGAAGGACAAATATTTATTTTAATTCCCCTTTTATCTATTTCTGCCATCAACATCTGGGGAAAGACGTTGCTCTGGCTGGTTGAGATGGCCAGATCAGAGAGGACTTTGGCGGAAGATGGCGAGGAGTCCCTGGTTTCAGACACGTATTTCCGAGGCAAAACCCCTCATTTGGGCAGATCTCCGTCCCTCCGAAAAAACTCCCCTTAGTAAAGCCCCTGACCCTCCGCTCCCCACTTTCATGGCGGCAGCGGCCGCCGGGACCCTGGGAAGGCCCCTCTCCCAGTGGGGTGGAAGGGGGGGGGGGGGGGGGCTCCTGCATCAACCCACTGACCAGACACTTTCTGGAAAGAAAGAAAAAGCCCACAGCTCCGTACATCCTGGAGAGTTCCCACTTCCCCGGGGATGAAATTCCACGGCCGGGGCAGGGGTCGGCTCTGATCCTGCATCCGCCCTGCCCGGGATTTTCGCCGAGGACTGGATTTCAGAGAGGCTTAACCCATCTTCTCTTCCTGCCCTCACCCTCCCCCACCCCCAAAACATACAATACCCCATCTCTTGCCTTACTGCCAAGCCCGGGGTGATGGGCACAACTGCACAAAGGGACCCCCGGGCAAGGGTATGGCCAAGACTCGCAGGAGTAGAGGAGCGGATGGGTGCCAGGGCACAGGTTTCAGCTAAACCTCTCAACCCAGAGCTGTGACCGTATGTTCATTCCTGCTACTTACAGAAATTCCCTATTTGGATTTAAAAAATAAATAAATAAATAAAATTTCCCAGTGCTAACAAGGGAACTTGCAGCATAACGCCTACCAGGAAAACAATGTGAAACACGTCAAATGTAGACAAACAGCTCAGCAACCAGCTCAGCAACCTGCTGATTGCAACGGACTACCAGGCACACAGCTGCAGCTGCCCCTGGGTCTGCACAAGGAGCATCCTCAGCCTTCATCTGCTTGTTTTCCAAAAGAGAGAAGTTACTAGCATCAGGGCTTCCCCTGGGGCTCCAGAAGTGCAGATATGGGCCCTGGGAAGATCCTGCACTCTCTAAAATTAAGAAAACTAAAACATAGTACAACTCGGCAAACTCTCAGCTACCCCTCACGCTGTCCTTTGATCCTTGCAGGCCCGGCACCCTCTCCTGATTGTCTCTTGGGCACCTCTGGAGCTGCATTTCGTGGTGAAGGGCCCCAGAAGCCGTCCGTGGCGGAGCAGAGCGGGCAGGGGCACAGCCCATGAGCAGGCACAAGGGACAAGCCCGCCTTTTGGGAGGGGGTGGCCTTCCTCCTCATATCCTCAGCGGCCCGGCCAGCAGCTCCTGCTCGTCCCCCGTGGCCAAACCCCCTCCCTGGCGATGCGGGCTCCCCTGTTTGCTCCCCGAGGTGGGCCCTGAGGGTGCCCTTTGCCTCAGAGGACCCCGCGGAGCAGGGGAGAGATCCTCCGGGAGCATTTAACGGAGAGATGCTCTCTCTGGCAGCCGAGCAGATCTATCCTCTGAGCTGGACTCGCTTTTGAAGAGGGAAAGGGAAAAAAAAAAAAAAAAAGGAAAGTGGATTCTATGACCCTAAGGGAAATATTTGATCGGTTTTCTCCTTCGGATTCGTTCTGTTGAATTCACTGGGATTAGACGAGATACAGCGTGAGCAGCTCCCCGCCTGGCCGAGGGCAGAGGACAGCGCGCCTGGAAGAGGGCGGCAGACCTGGGACACGGCGGGGGCTGCCCCCCTTCCCACCTGCCTGCTCGCCCGGGGCTCAGAGCCAGTCCTTCCCCCGCCGGCAGCGCCGCCTGATGCTGGGGCCAAGAGGAGCACGCTGAACAGGCCCTCCCAATTCTCTCCCGTTCCCCTCCCCAGCAGAGAGAGGGAATCTGGAGAAAGTGACTCTGGAGGCTTGGAAGAAAAGGGAAGAATGGTTGGCCGTGCTTGCCGCTCCCGTAGGTCTTTCACTCACGAGATCCGACCCGCCAGGGGCTCAAAGGGGCCTCTCCTGGGGGAAGGCGGGGAGAACGGGACGCAGATACTTTCCCCTGCCAGGTACGACTGTTTCTCCAGAAGGGCCTATGGAGTTGTTCTAAAAAAAAAAATAAATAGAATTTTTAAAAAATCCTATCCCAGCTTTACCCCACTCTGCTGGCACGTGGTGCGCTGCAGTCACCGAAGTCTCCGGGGTGAAATCCTCACGGCTAGTCCCCCCGAGCCCCCCCCCCCCCCCCGACGGCACCGACGGGGCCGCCGGGCGCCCCCCCCCCCCTTCTTTGCCGGCACAAGGAGGGTGCAGCCCCCCGGGTGAGCGCCGTCTTCGGCACCGGCTGTCGGGAGCTCGTCGCTTGCCAAGTCTTGAGTGCGAGCTCTTTTCAGGCACTTCTGGTCATATCTAGCCCGTAAATTAAAGCATCTGGGTGTAGCAGGCTGGTGTTAATGAAGAGAACATTTTCCTCCTCCCTTCCCCCAGTCAGCACCAATCTTTTATTCGCGTTTATGAGGACGAAAACCCCTCTCTCGTACGGGGAAGAAGCCGCGCCACAGATTCGGGAGGTGCTCAGACACCGCAGTGCTCCGCCGGCCCTGGCCCCCCCCCGGGAGCGGGGCACCCCGAGGGCCCTCCTCGACCCCGCCCGCGGCCCGGGGGCCGTGCGGCAGGAAACCTGGGTCCGAGCTGCTCCGGGGGCTGCGAACGCGTGCGTGCGTGTTTGGGTGCGCGGGGGTGTTCCCAGCTCCGAGCTGGAGGCACAGGGCACCCCGGGGGGAGATTTCCCGGCCGCTTTTCCCTCACCCCGCCCGCCGGCCCGTTGGAAATTGCCGCTTCTCCTGGGCTTCCCGCCGGCAGCGTTTTGGGGGGCAGGAGCTGCTCCCCCCCCACCCCCCCCCACCCCCGTGGGTGACCTTTCCCCATCCGCCCTCGGCCCCTTTTGTACCCCGCCGGTGCTTTCCGACCCAGGCCGGTGCGGCACAGCGGGGACGACAGCGAGGCGAGGCGGCGAGCCGGGCTCCGCACCTGCGCACCCACTGCGGCCGCGGGGCCGCTGGGCGAGGGGGGCAGGCCGACGGCCTTTTCTCCTTCCCCGAGCTCCCTCCTCGCTGGCAGCAGGCAGAGGAGCAGGAGCTGCGGAGCCCAATCCAGACCCCCTCCCCTATCGCTCCGCCGGGGTGGGGAGCATCCCGGCCGCTGCAAGACCCCGAGGATGGAGAGCCTGGGCCTGCGAGCAGGAAAGCCAGGGACGAACAAAACTTAACGCCTGGGGAGAAAGCCTTGGGCCTAGCGCCATTTTTCTGCCCTCCGTTTTTATAGCTGCGTTATCTCTTTCTCCCCCCCCCCCCCCCTTTTTTTTTTTCCTCCCCTCTTTCTCTTTTCGAGGTGGGGGCAGGGTGGTGGTGGAGGGAAGTAATTCTGCTGAAGAGAAAAGCCGGGCCCGGGAAGGAGTTTCTTTTGACTGCTCAGGGTGATCTATCCAGGCCCTCTAATTAGAGAGGGATCCAGGGTGGCATTAGTTTCCAAACATTTTAATCGAGCTTTAAGCAGAGCTCTTTTCAATGGCAGGAGATAAATGTAGCAACTGTTACCGTCCCCCTGAATGGCCACCTCCCATGGCGGGCATTCAGCCTTCCTTTCACAAGCCCTAAGCAGTTTAGTCTATGGACCCAACAACACTCCACATATCTTCTAATTAGTCTAATTAGAAAGGTGGATTGATAGATGCAAGGAAGACAGAGTTAAGTTAGGAAGATGCTCAATGCTGCCAATCTGCGCCGGGGAGCGCCTTATTCTCTGTGGGAGGAAAAAGAAATAAGGGAAAATAAAGAAAAGAAAAAGGAGGAAAGAAGAAAGAGAGAGAGAGAAGGAGAATCCCGGAGCTCGACACGAAGGACAAGCCCGAGGAATCCGAGGGCCGGGAGCTGCAGTCTCTTAATGGAGGGGGACACATAACTGAGGTGCCTTTCCTGGCCGGGTTTTCCCCCCGTGGGTTTGGCTGTTTGCCGTCCCGGGCTGGAACCGCTCCCCGCGGCGCGGCACAGCCCCACGACGGGCACCGCTCGGGCCCCCGCCGACTAGCCGCTGGGACGGGGGGTCCCGCGGTCACACACGCGTGGAGGGGAAGGAAGAGAAGGGGGAGAGCGCCGAGAAACGGCTTGCTTCCCGGGTCCCCACCTCGGTCCGGGGAGCCAGCACCCGCGGAGAACCCGTCGAGGCTGTGTTTGTGCAGGGGTGCGCGATAGGGGTGCGCGATAGGGGTCTGGTCGGGGTGCAGGGGCAGGCGGGGGGGCTGAGGAGGCTCTCCGCCCTACATTCCAGCCTACCACCGCCTCCTCGCAGGGAGGAAGGTGTGGAGGGAAGCAGCGCGGGTGGCTGGAGGAAGGCTGAATCTTTAATTGGGCGATAAATCAGGGAGGGGAGCATGGGGCAGTGAGCGCAGGTGTCAAAACAGAGGAAAAGTCGGTCGGCCAGCACGGCAGGGCAGGGCAGGGCCTCCTCGCCCCCTCCCCCCGCTAATGTCACCCTGGTAAGTCTCCCGCCCGCAGACGGGACGGGGAGGGGGGGAGGTGGACAAGGCAGGGCCAGTGGATCGCGAGTCCCTCCGGGCCACGGTGGGGAACCGGGCCGCGCGTGGGCTCCTTCTCCTTGCCACGTCCCGGGCCAGCGTGTCCACCGGTGGCCTTCCCCCTTCTCTTTCTTCCGCCAGGCCGGCACGAAAGCCCGTGGGAGAAGTATGGCGGAGGGAAAGGTCCTCACGTCTCATATGGGCACCCTGCGGCAACTGAGCCCCAGCTCCCCTTCCCGCCCGCTTTTCTTGCTCCTTTCCCCCCCACACCTCCGCCCACCCCCACCTGCCTGCAAGTGCGGGGGCACTTGCTCGCTCTCTGGCAGATTGGGATGACGGACCAAATTGTGAGCGATTTCAAATTCAATACTTCGCTTGGGAAAAAGGGGGGGTGGGGGGTGGAATTAAGACCCAGCCTGACAAAGTCCCTGATCAAACTGCTGGCGAAAGGGGATTCGTAGACAAAAGGAAACAACGGAAGTCTCGTTAGATCATTTTTCTGGACATTGTTTATGGTCTGAAGGGATCAATCGTTTCAAAATGTTACCAGTAAAAATGATCCTGTGTGGAATGCAGCTAATCCTTTTAGGTTCCTGTCAACTGTTTCCACTCAAGGAATCCGATTTTTCAAATCAAAGATGCAGAACTCAATTGCCGAGGGATTTATAGCGCCGGCACCGGGCTCCCGGCCTGCCGACCCTCCCCCCCCCCCCGGCCCCCAGCGCCCCATGGTGTCTCCAAACGCCCTGCGTGGGTGCAGAAGGCAGGACCGGGCTGAGCCGCGGGTTATCCGTGTCGGGGCGGGTTAGCAACCTAGGGCGCTCCCTCGACGGCAGCTGTGGTCTGCTCTGCCGGCGGGCGGCCGGGTGCCCAGCGCAGCCCAGGCAGGGCGGCAGCCTACCTGGGGCCGGGAGGAGGCACGGAGCAGCCGGTCCCTTCCAGCCGGACTCCCCGCAGAGTCCCCGGCTCTGCCCCGGCGCGGCCGCGGAGATTTGTGCCGCTCACCCGGGCGAACGGCGTCGTCTCGCAGCCTCAGGCACAGCAGCAGCAGCAGCAGCAGCAGCAGCAGCAGCAGCTCCGAGGCTGGGTGCAAAATCCCTTGTTGGAGCGCTGGGTTTGGCTTGTCCCCCGCGTTAGCAAGTTGTTGCGGGCTTCTTCTGGATGGGGAGGAGGCTGGCGGGGAAGGGAGTCAGTCGGTTTAAAAGCAGAGATATCCACGTCGCTTATCGGTAGCTGCGCTCCGGTGCGCGGGCCGGGGACCTGCCTCGGGGGCGGGCGGGTGGAACCCGGCTCTACCCCGAAAAACATGTCCTGGTCTGAACACCCGGGGAAGAGCCATCGCGAGGGGAGTCGTGCTGAAAGCGATCTAAAGAGATTAATTTCCAGAGAAGGGCCGCCCTTTGGCTTCTCGTACAGGAGCGGGCGGCAGAGGGGAGGAGGTCTGCGGTTTGGTGTTAGCGGGGCCGCCGGCTGCCGAGCGCTTGCGGGATAGTACGAGGACACACACACTCGTGTGCGCTGCCCCAGGCGCAGCGCCGTCTGCGCGGAGAAAGGCAAGCTGAGGACTTCCAGGAAGGCGGGGAGGATATTTTACAGAACCCGCCGAGCTGCCCCAGGCGGGATTTTGTGCAATCAAAGGCAAGCTGGAACGGACAGTATAAATTATCTGCCACGGTCCGTAATTTCCCACCCCATACACTTTCGGGCAAGCCAGTCACCTGACGTACCTGCCTCTCCTCGCCCCGCGCTGCACAATTTATTTTTATATTTTTTTTCACCTATGGTTCCTTTAATCGTGAACCATTGATCCGAAGAGACTGCCTTCCTTTACCCCTCCCTTCGTGCAGCCGACAGGTGGAATTTCACCGTATACACGTATATTAGAAAGCTATCAGTTTCGTCTAGTGGTTGCTGAATAAGCAGACATGACAGTGTTTATTCTACGAAAAGAAAACCCGAGGAAGACACCTAATTTATCTTGATTGTGTGTATTTAACGTATTTCGTGTATACAGGTGTGCAAGTGCTCTCCCGTAATGGAAGCTGAGAAGCAGACCCACGGCCAGCGCGGTAAGAAGGGCCACACTCCCGGGTTCTGCAAGGACTTCCCGAAGCGTGGGCATTTGCCAGAGCGACCACCGCCGTGCTAGAGGTGCGCGGGCGCGGGTCGGTGGCAGCAGCGGGCCCCGGGCACACGGGCCTGAACGTACACACGCGTTTCGATGCACGCAGATGGTTTTCTGTCGCGCGGAGGGGCGAGAAATACCTTCGGATTAACCGTGGATAAGGCTTTCTCAGACTCAGACAACGAATTAATGCAACAACTGAAATCTCTATTTATCCTTTTGCTTCCAAGATAAATTGTATAATTTATCATCTAAATATGGGGCCCCGCAGACTTCTGCATGCCGTTTTGCTCCATCAACGAAAGGGAAACTTAGAATCAATTCAACAGGTCTCTTGTGGTTTGGAGAAAGGGCAAGTTTAATTATTTTGATTAAAAAAGCCAACGCAACTTTCCCTCCGAATTCAGCTCAGCGATATCGTTTCTGAATTTGGCTAGACACTGCATTTAAAAAAGAAATAAATTTTAAAAGTCTTCCGTACAGTTCAGTCCATGTTTTTTTCTACTTTCTGGGCACTCCGGGGCCTAGCCGGTAGCTCTTCCCTCTCCTCCGAGGCGCAGACCGCCGCTGGAGCCCCGCTGCCCCTCGCCGCGGCAGCCCGCGGAGCCGGAGCCCTCCACTGAAGGCACATCTTCGTACGAGGCGCATCTTCCGCGGGGTTCCCGCGGTGATTGCCGCCGAGCCGCCGCCGGGTCCCTCCCCGCTCCCACGGGCGGTCGGGGCGCGGAGCACCGCCGCGGCCGCGGAGGCTCTGCCCCGCTGCGCAGCAGGGCTCAGCCCGCGGTGCCACCCGTGCCGCTGCAGCCGGGCGGGCCGAGAGTTTTGCCGCGGGGCTCCCTAGGCGCCCCCCCCCCCCCCCGCCCCTAAGCCCGCAGCCTTTGCCTCTCCTCTTTCGGGTCGCGCCGGGAGCTGCGCGGTGAGCCGGGACGGGCGGCGAGGTGGGGGGGGGAGGGGGTCGGCGAGCCCGCAGCACCCCTCCAGGCGAGGACCGGCGGCGGGGCATGGCGCTTTTCTGCAAGAGAAAAACGGGAACAAGGAGTTTACCGATGTGGGGCTCTCCTGCAGGTCTCCGCCTCCCCCCAGATCGGTGGGGACCCATCTGTGCAGAAGGGCAGCGAGCACATTTGCTGCCGCAGCGTGGATCCGAAGGCAGCTCGTTACCGTCGGGAGTGCCGTTTTCCTGCACACATGTACATACATACATACACACACTTATGCACGAATCTTCCCTCCGCATCTCGGTCGCACTTTGCTGCGCGGGGAAGGGGCAGCAAGCGGAGAGCCCACGGCGGCTGCTCGACGTGGCTCTCACGGTGGGGGTTGCGGAGGGGAAAGGACTTAACGGAGAAGGGCGGAGGAGCCCCGCAGCCACCTGCGGCAGGTCACCGGGGACGTACGGGTGAGGGGCGGGGGAGGTGGAGGGCGAGCGGACACCTACCTGCTGCTCGGGAGGCGCCCGGCTGCGGGCACACGGCGGCCGGTCCCCGCCGGTCCCCGGGTCCCGCCGGTGTGTGCGGCCCGGCGCCGCGCCGAAACGGGAGCGGGAGAAACTTCGCTGCCGATGGGGGAGCCGCTGGTAACAAGCTGGAAAACGGATCTGCTTTGGTTAGCAAGTCCCAGCGCAGGGAGCGTTTGGCCACGATCATGATTTCCGTGACTTCTGTCAAATACAGTATTATCAGAGACTACTCAAGTACTTACTGTAAGTGATGAGGGAAAGCACTACATGCGGAGCGGAGCCTCCGGGCCGTGCCAAGGGTCTGTTAAAACAGATCCACTTTCTAACAGATTCTCCGCACAGGCCTCAGTCTCGGCGGGGGCGACCGTGCGCTCTGCCCTCGGCACCGGCGCTGCAGGAAGGGCAGCAGCTGAGAGCAGGTGAGGCCGTCGCCCCCCCCTTTCACCCTCCAGACTCGGGGACGGGGCTGGCCCTGGGTGCTTGAGACCAGCCTGCAAGGACGGGGGGTGCACCAGCCGACTCTCCGCTGCCCCCAGGGGTGCCTCTCGCTGCACCGGAAAAATAACCGGGAGCGAATGCATGGCCCGAAGCAGCTGTGGATGGGGAAGGTTTGGGAGGAGACGAGCTTCAGGGCCGGGGAGCCGCGCACGGGGGGCCCGGCAGGACCCCCGGGCTGGGCTGCCCGCCGCGGCCCACGCCGGTGCCGGCAGAGCCGGCGCGATGTCGGGCCCATCTGCGCAAGGCGGGGGGAGCGCTCCGGCGGGAAGGGCGCAGTGTGCGGACGTGCAAACTAATCAGCTTCGAAACGGGGGAGGGAAGGGGAAGCTTCTTTTATAGGGGATGTGGGAAGGGACCTAACACAGTCCTGCTTGGGCGAAACGTTATACAAGATGCTTAAAAAGAAATAATTAAAAAAAAACCCCTAATTAAAAATATATAAATCACCCAACAGAAAGAAAGAAATATGTGGAAGGAAACGTTTCTGGATGGAGACACTGTGTGTGGCATAAAAAGCGATTGAATACATGAGGGCTTCATTAAATTCCCAATAGATAACATTTGGCTAAATCTATCCCTAGATTAAAACTCTGCATAATAGCACCATAAACTAAAAAGTTTCTTTTTGTGTGGTCCTTCTGGAGGAACTGATTGAAACATTAGCCCCCTCATAGAGCAATCCCCTCCCAATTCAGCTCCAGTAATTCGTCTCGCAACCCTACGGGGATATGATGAGAAAAGGAGACGGGTTAATGAATCCACACTTTGTAGCTGGGAGGAGGAGAAGGAGGCGACACCATCCTGTTTGTCCCACCAGCTTGTTTCTTAGGGCCGAGCCTGTTTTTGGAGGAATTGTTCGTCCGGGCTCCGTCCCTGCGAGAACTACACGTCCCCTCTGTTCGCCTTGAAAGCCGGGGGGGCACGGAGGGCCATTTGCATGCGAATGGGGCGCTGAGGCCCGGCGGTGCCGCGGGCCCGTCAAAGGGCTGCGGGGCCGCCGCCTTTTCTGGCGGCACCTGCTCCGGCGCAGGGGTGCGGGAAGCCGGGACCGCCGAGGCCGGGCGGCTACCCCGCGGACTCGGAGAAAGCAAGCGAAGGAGTCTTCCGCCAGCACCACAGACCCCCTCCCCGACCCCTTTCCTCAGCCCTGAGGAAAAAAAAAAAAAAAAAAAAAAAAAGCAAGCTCCACCGCGTGTAGCGATTTGCTCCTCCTGCCGGCTTCCCTGCCAGCTCCCAGGTGAAGGCCCTGTCCGCGCAGGGTGCAGACGGCCGGCGTAAAGCGTGGAAGGAGCGAGTGCCCGAGCAGTTTCCTCGCCATGTGCCTCTGAGGACGGTTTTCCTCTGAGGGAACCCGAGGGAAGGGCGGCGGGCTGGCTCGCAGGGGAAGTCGCCCGGCTCCCCTGGGTTTGCTGCGGAGAAGCCAAGAGAAACAAACACCGGGTCGCCGGCACCTGCTCGTCCCGACTCACTGGCCGGGGACCGCGCCAGGACGCGCTTGGCCCCTCGCCCCGGGCCTCTGCCCCAGCGGCCAGAAGCCGGACCGACCGCAAGCAGCCTCCCTCCTCGAGGAGCCCGGCACCGCCGCCCCCACGGCTACAGCCGCCTTCTCCCTCCTCGCAAAACCTTTCCCTGCTGGATTTTAGCCGCGGCTCCGAGGGGCCCCTAAGCCGGGCTCGGTACCCCGCGCTGGAGCGGCGCGGCGGCGGCCCAGCGCATCTCCACCGGCCGGGCCCGGGGAAAGCGAGTTAATCGGTCCCTCGTGAAAGGGATGCGCCTTGCCCGAAGGGTACGTACGCGGTGCCTCTGGGATCTTTTCCCTTTCTAAAAGAAATCAAACGGGACTCTATTTCCTTGTCCTCTGAGGGACGCGGGACACGCAAAGAGGCCCTCCAGCTGCAGACCGCAATTGAAGCCCAGCAGAGATCTTGGGTCCAGTCTTTCCTCTGATTGAAAATCATTAATTTAACCCTGAATTGCTACAAACAAAACAGAAAAGCATCACTTTTCTATTCACGAGAATACTTAAAACCGAGGCGACGAGGTACTTCGATATGTAAATGCATGTAACCACACGACCTTCCCCATCTCACTCCAAAGAGCACTAAAAGGCATCCCTCCTATTCCCCCCCCCTTTTTGTTTTACGAAAACTCACGTAATTTATCCCTGAATCTACTAAATTGTTATAAATAGTCGTACTTGAAAAGCGCCTCCCTCATTAGAAAAACGCATGAAATTCCTAGTCCACAACAAGCAACCACATGCCTACTCTAAAACCTGTAATTCTCTTTTCATGCCTAAGCTCTGAATATTTGAGGCAGGCTTTTTGGTTAAAAAATATAATTTTAGTCTATGAAACAGGTATCTATCGACCTCATGCGCATTAAGACGGCAATTCAGAATCAGGAAGGCTGCTTTCAAGGTTTGTTTCATACGCTTACATGTTGTTACTTCAATAGCTCGTGCACTTAATCAGCTCGTCACACGAGGATATTCCAATGCTCATTTTATACTATATGTATCGAAAAGTAGAAACACATGTCCCTGCTATCATCACAGAAACATAACTGTCTAGAGCAAGTCTCTCTGAAGTTCAGTACGTGCCCCTTACTAGTAGTATTTTCCTTTGGGCCTCTTGGAAACCAAACTGTGATGCAGTTGTGATTTAGACAACACCCAAAAGCATAAAAATAGTTTAAAACTAGATTTTTAATCAATCCCCTGATTGGTGCCTTACAGAACTGGGCTTTACTCCCGCGAGAGAGACCCATTCCTATTTATTCCCTCTTTTGTCCTTACTCTTTCTGGTGGTTTTTTTTTTGTTTTTTTTTTTTTTTTTTTTTTTTTTTTTTCCGCGTGTGTGTGTGTGTCTATGTCTTTCATTCTCTGCTAGGGTTAGCAATGGTTTGACTGAAAAGATCATATTCTGATCTTCCTCGTGGTCAAATCCAGACATAACAAATTTCAAGCTGTAAAATTCTTTGGCTATTGTGCTATTAATCCCGAAGAAAAAAATATCAGTGTCCCAAAGAAGGGAGAAGTATTAAGAGGGGAAGGGTCCGAAGCCAATTGTTTGGCTGGGCTCCTTTGGTCTTTGGGTTTGTTTTTTTTTCTTTTTTTTTTCTTTTTTTTTTTTTTTTTTGAAAATTAAAGATTTTATTTTTGAAAATGTGTAAAAATTTTACATTAAAATGGTACAATAATACTTGCCAGTAATTTTTAACAATATTCCTCGTAAAGAATACGCATAAAGTACAAAATAAAAAACTCCGTAAGTCTATTATAATACAAAACACAGGTTAAAATAAGAAATGATAATCTTGACTTTCTTCTGTGTAAACATGTTAATCTTTTCTCTTCTTTTATAAAAGTACATGAGACAAGTGTACTAAAATGAAAAAGTATTGCTTTGCTGTCCTCCCTCAAGCCTTTTTTTTTTTTTTTTTTTCCTGTACATTACTGTTTTCAAGCTCCTAGACCTGAGAATCTCTGAACTTTAACGGTTTAGAGACTTTATTTATCACCATTATTTTTTTTTTCTGTTTAAGGAGTAAGGAGTAACTTTCCAATAGCATGACCGCCTGCCCGTGCAGCATCTAGACCTGGCTTTGCAGAAATACGGGTCCCGGGTGTCCCGCCGGTCGCGGCGGAATCCCCCCGAGCAACACCGCGCGATCCCCACGCAAAGCCCACAGCCGTCCGCCAGGCATCCGAGCAGCGGAGAAAGGAGATACCCCAGATCCTACCTTCGGAAAGACTCCCAAAACCCTTAACAGTTAGAGATCCGGGCCGCGAAGCCGGGGGCGGCGGGCAGGGCGGCGGCGGGAGGCAGGCCGCCCCCGGCGCTCCCCAGCGAGCGGGCCAGCCCCGGCGCCGCGGCCGACTGCGAGGCGCAGCTGCTGCCCGCGCCGGGCCCGGGCCCGGGGCCGGGGCCGGGGCCGGGCCCCCCCCCGATGATGCTCTCGATGGAGAAAGGCGAGCGGGCCAGAGCCGCGCCGCTGCCGGGCTTGGCGGTGTGCAGCGAGGCCGCCAGCGCCGGGCCCAGCGGGTGCGCGTAGCCGAAGGGCGTCCGTGCCAGCTCCGCCGCCGGCAGCAAGGGGCCCGGCGGCGCGGCGGCGGCGGCGGCGGCGGCGGCGGCGGCGGCGGCGGGGGGCAGCGTCGCGCCGGGGGCGCTGCCGGGTGCGGCGGGGGGCTGGCGGGGCGGCGGGGAGGGGTGGTGGAAGGCGAAGAGGGCGGAGTGGGGGTGGTAGGGCTGGAGCTGGAGGCCGTAGCCGCAGCCGTAGGGTCCGTAGGCGCAGGGCGGCTGCTGCGGGGGCTGGGGCGGGGGCTGCGGGAGGAAGGCGGCGGGGTCCACGGCGCGCAGCAGCAGCTCGGGCGCCGGGAGCTGCTGCCGCTTGAAGCGCTTTCGGCGGCGCAGGAAGCTCCCGTTGTCGAACATGTCGGCGGACTCGGGGTCCAGCGTCCAGTAGTTGCCCTTGCCCGGGTTGCCGGGCTCCCGAGGGATCTTGACGAAGCAGTCGTTGAGGGAGAGGTTGTGGCGGATGCTGTTCTGCCAGGCGGGGAACTTCTCCCGGTAGTAGGGGAAGCGCCCGCTGATGAACTCGCAGATCTCGCTCAGCGTCAGCCGCTTCTTGGGGCTCTGCAGGATGGCCATGGTGATGAGGGCGATGTAGGAGTAGGGCGGCTTCACCAGGCTGTTCTTGCCGCCGCCCGCCCCGCCACCGCCGCCTCCGCCGCCGCCGCCGCCGCCGCCGCCTCCGCCCGCCCCGCCGCCCGCCGCCGCCTTCTGCGGGCCGCCCCGCGAGGGGGGCCGAGAGCCGCCGGCACCGTCCCCGCCGCCCGCCCCGCCGCCGCCGCCGCCGCCGCCGCCGCCGCCACCGCCGCCGCCTCCGCCTCCGCCGCGCACGGGAGACCGCGGTAGCACGGCGTCGTCGTGGAGGTCGCCCACATCCTCCTCGTCGTCTTCCTCCTCCTCCTCCTCTTCCTCCTCCTCCTCGGCGTAGGAACGGCGGCGGCGCGGCTGCGGCTCCTCGTCGTCCTCCTCGTCGTCCTCCTCGCCCACCACATCGATGTCGGTCTCCTCAGCCAGCGCCGATGCCTCGGACATCTCCGAGCTCAGGGTCATGGCGCGGCGGCGGGGCAGCGCATCGGTGGCGGCCGGCGCGGCGCGGCGGGCGGGCGGGCGCCCTCCCCGCCGCCGCCAGGCCCCCGCGCCGCTCCGCGGAGAGCCGCCCCGCCGCCGCCGCCGCCGCCGCCGCCGCCGCCGCCGCAGGCAGGCGGGCCGCTCCGAGCCGCGCCGGCCCCCAGCGCCGCCGCCGCGCCGCGGGAGCGCTCCTGCCGCCCCCTCGGAGGCGGCGGCGGCGGCTGTTTTGGGTTTTGTTTCGGGGTATTTTTTGCTGCTTTTTGGATTTCTCTCGCCCTCTCTCTTTCCCCCCCCCCTCCCCTCCCCCTTTTGGGGGGTCTTTGGGTTTGGGTTTTTTTTTTGGTCGGGGTCGGGGCCGGGGGGGCGGGGGGGCTGTGCCGCCGCGCCTGGAAGTCGGTTCCCCCTTCTTTCTCCTCACCTCAGCCCCCAGACATTAATGGATGCGGGGCAGGAGGCAGCGCGCCTAGTCCTGGGAGGAGGAGAGGGGAGGAGGCTGGCGAGGAGGGAGGGCGGAGCGGGCGGCTTGCCGGCCCTTAGGAAAGATGGTGAAAAGGCTGGGGCCGAGTCCCAGGGAGGGCGGCCTTCCTCCCCGCCTTATAGCGAGGGGGCCATCACATGGCTCCCGGCGTCAGAGCGCGGCGGGGCGAGCGGCGGCCCCGGGCGGCGCCGTGTCTGACCCCCCCCCCCCCCCCCACAGGCGGGGCGCCTCGCCGCCCGCCCCGGCCCCCCGCCCTCGCCCCGCCAGGAGGGGCTCTGGGGGGCCGCGGGGCGACCGGGGCCGTCTTTAGTGGAAAAGGAGGGAAATAAAGAATACCCCCCCCACACATCCCGGGGGGGAAGTGCAAGTCTGTCCCAAAGTGCTGGAGCATCTTCCCAGGAGCCGTCCAGAGGGTGCCGGGAGCTCTGCGTCTTCCTGGGCTGCCCCCAGGGACGGAGTCTTGCTTCCCGTGGGAAGGAGGGGAGGGGAAAAAAACCAAACCAAAACCCCAAAAACAGGCCGGAGAGGGAGGTGGTGAGTTAATATACTTCAGACTTCTGTCCGCGGGATGATTTAGAGACGTCTCCTCTCCGCCTTCCTCTTCTCCCTCCAGAGTTTGATTCATTTAAGAATGAAATCAAGTATCTCTCGATGTCGGCCTCGCAAGCTCTCAGAGAACCGCCTCCAGAGCACACGGCTAATCTCACAGTTTATTTGTAAGGCTATTGTTTTTAAAGGGAGAGAAGCAGCTCCCTCCATTATGGGAAACACTAAGAGAATTAGCGTTACATCTTTCATATGCAAAGGAACGTATGCAAGCGCGAATTCTGCTCTAAGTGTAGGAGCAACACCCCCGAGAAAGCGACACAAAGGATTGCTTCCTAATTAAGTCCCACGGTTCCCAGTTTCAGGTGATAAGTGCGAGGACAGCAGAAGAGCAGGGACCCCCTTTATGCGAGGGCTGGCAAGGGGAGAAAAAAACCCGAACTTGGACATAAATAAAATCACCGTGGTCTTAAAAAGAAAAGCTTTGAGAATTCCCATCTCTCCCAGTTCCGGCCGGATAACCCACGATCAGGATCCGATTGGGATGGGAGGAGTAGGAGAGCATTTCGTACTCCTGCAGAAATCGTCGTGAGAAGGGCGGACTGATGCCTAGCGTCCTTACTGCTCAAATCTCTCTTCTCAGACAACTCACACATACCATTTTCTTGAAATACGTTTTCGATATATTGCCCTAATCCAAAAGTACAAGCCACTTTGTTTCAAACCCAGCTCCATGGATTTACAACATAATCCTTTCTACTATTTCTAAATAATCCTATTTACATTTTGTTCACTAGTAAGGCGCCTGCAGGAGAATACCACCAAAAGTTGCAAAAGAGAAGAAAAAGAAAAAAAAAAAAAAAAGAAAAAAAGGAACCCCCAAACACAGTAATTGACTACTATTTTTTCCTGTAGGAATATTGATAATGTCACTCGAGATTTACAGTTCACAGGAAGTAAAAATGCCTCTTTGAATTAGTTTTGGGCAGGTTACTAGAAGGAAGGCAGAAAGAGGACTTTTCCTCTCCGAGAGGTTTCTCCTCTTTACAAAGAGCTAGTATTTTTCCTTTTTACGCCCTTTTTGTTCCTTTTATTCTTGCTCTTCTCCTGGTACTTTCTGATGTGCCTGAACTTTTAAAACCACCTTAAAAGCAAAAACCACGCTCTTCAGTAGGCAGACCGGTGGAGTTTAAAAATTTATGGGGAAGAACCGCTGTAGTGACAAACCAGAAGAGCCGCGGTCCCCTGCTAACACCCAGGCAGGGCGCACTGGTGTTTCACGGAGCGTGTGTCACCGGCGGCTCTTCGGCAGCACCGGCTCCCCGGGAGCCCCGCGGCCCCGGCGTGCCGGCAGGGCCCCGGCTAGGGCGCGGGTCCTCCTCGACCTGGCCGGCGGGGGTGGCCTCGGGGGAGGCCGGGGACCCCCCCGGCTGACTTGGGCAATATTGCAAGCCCTCGTCTTCTCGCCGCCTGGGCGGGGGCCGAGGGGCTTGCTTATCGGGGGCCAGCTGAGCCAGCCCCCAGCGCTGACAGTTAAGACCTGGCGTTACTGCAGAGCCTGGCGACCGCGACTTGTCGTCTTTGTCGCAACGTCCGCTCGCTCCCGTCGCCACCCGGCAGGTGCCTTCTCGAAAGGGCAAGAAAGGAAAGAAGGAAGGCGAACAGCGGCGGCACAGCCGTCAGCGGCGTTGCCGCGGGGTTTGCCCTGTCCCCCGCCCCGCGGCCGGCCTCGCTCCCGCTCCCGCTCCCGCTCCCTCCCGCTCCCGCTCCCGCTGCCCCTCGCTCCGCTCCGCTGCCGGCGGTGCCCTGCGCGGGCGGGGGATGCCACCTACCGGCAAGGAGCGCCGGGCGGAGGCGGCTCCGCCGGCTACGAGACGCCGTGTGCCGGAGCCGGGAGCCCGGCGTGGGCCCCCTGCTCAAAGCGGGCAGGGCAGGGCAGGACCCCTCCGGGGACGGAGCGGGACCCCGAGACCCTAAGGAAAAGCAGCGGTACGGGGGGACCTGGGAAACCCTCCTTCGTGGAACGGCTGGAACTTCCCCGACCGCCTTCCCTGCACTCCCCGCCCCGGGGCTCTGCCGCCCCGCAGTCCTCCTCGAGGCAGCGGGGCTGCCCCCCTCTTGGGGCACGCACCCACCCGCGAAAGGGCCACCCCGGGCCCAGGGCCTCGGGGGCTGTCTTCCGTGATTCCCTGCTGCTTGAGAATGATGTAATAGAACACGCATCTAAACCCATGGTAGCACAGAAGCGAGCAGTGAAATGCAGGTACGCAGGCAGGGTTTATCATTTTATTGCTTGGGCTTATTAATAAGCATTATAAATTATAATTATATATTACACACACAACTGCTGCACGCGTATACAGAACTCCCCGCATTTTGTCAATGCGGTACATGCATGCGATGAAAGCGCTCTGGTAATCCATACAAGCAGTTCTCATGGCTCCTGCTCTTCACCTGAGCCCAGCAGCAAGGCTGGACCCCTGGCGTCCACAGCTCCTGCAGGGCAGCAAGGACAGGAGCTTGCCCCCATAGCCTTGTCCCTCAGACCCAAACCTGAGAAAGTGTTGGGTACTTTGGCAGCTCTCTACTGCTGGAGGTGGCCGGAACAGGGGCATCCTGGCTCAGATAGTGTGCCTAGGGACACTGGGCTGGAGCCGGACTGGGTGGGCCTACCATCGCTTCCCTTTGATGTCTCCCTTGTTGTGGGGGACGGTGTCCCATGGGACCCCCACAGCAACCCAGGCCACACACCTTTCTACAGCTGGGGAGCCTGTGCCCAAGCAGGGCACCCAGAAGCCCACACTGGGACAGGGGACAAATGAACCGACAGACCTTCCCTGGCCCTTTATTCGAAACCAAACAGCACCCTCAGGACCATTTAGGGCACTTTCAAACAGCCACACTGGCACACTGGCTGAAGTGCTCTGGGTTTTGTGGAGCTGACCCTGACCATTGCAGAAGGATGCCAGAGTCGCCTTCATCACCACATGCGTTAGGTGGCTGGTGGCTGTGTGCACCCCTGGGTGATTTGTTGAGTGTTTGGCTAGGTGCACCCTGTGGAAAGCAAAGTAGAGCCTGGCCACCAGCTACACATGCTGGAGCCGAAGAGCCTTCCCTGGGCCTCCTGCACCTTGCAAGACTCCAACACCAAAGGCTGCACTTCTTTTGGCATAGCCTCGTACATCTCCATGCCCAGATCTGAGTCTTACCTGCAGAACTGGACTTTCTGTTACTGAAGTAAAGCCATTTCTTGAGTAATTTATTCTTTCCATCAAAGTAGTTCCTTGGGCCAAAGATTGGACTGGATTCTGAGCTGCTTGTGTTACGGAAAGAATAAATCCTCCAGTAATGACCTTGCAACAGGATGGTGGCGTCCATGACAGGGTCCATTGCAGCGATAGATGCAGTCTCCAATGCTCAGTATCACAGTGACCACCATTTTAGCTCCACTCTTCTGTGGGTTTATCCCCCTCTTTCCTTGCCGTGTAGTTTTGGGGGAAGGTAACACTTCCCTTAAGACTTCTGCAGAGGCTGGGATTACAAGCAGTGTCTGTGTGACCAGGCCAAAAAGCAATGCCTTGGTGAGGGGTGGCAGCAGCCACCTGCAAAGCTGAAGAAAAATCCGGGGCTTCCTGCCATGCCTACTGCTGAAAAAGAATTTGTCACCCTTGGAGATGATGCTAATCCCCCTCCCCCACTCCCTAGCCCCCCTTGTAAAACTTTGTATTTTTCTTCTTGACCCAGTTCATGGTTGGGTTTTTTTCCTTTCTTTTTTTTTTTTCTTTTCCCCCTTTGTTCTATAATCCTTGCAGGGCAGATACATTTGCTGTGACAGGTGAAAGTCACTTCCTTTAAGGCCCTTTTGGGCCTTTAATTTCTGTAAAATGCGATTAAATGTTCTCAGGACCCTTCTGCGTATCTCATCTAACGGAACACAAAGAGATTTTGTACCAGGTTAGACCAGGACCCGTCTAGCAGCATAAGCTGACTTCAACATCAGCCGATACCCGATGTTTAGGGAAGAATATAGGAACAGGACAAGCGTGTAAAATTGATTCTTAGCTGCCAGTAATTTAGGTTTCAGGGTTTTTTTAAAGCCAGAGATAACATCTGAATTTAATAGCCTGTGATGGAATTTCTTCTGTGAATTTGCCCAGTCACTTTTTGAAATAATGTACATTTACACCACTGAACATGTTCTGCGGTGAAATGTTCCCCAGCTCTAACCACGCGTGGTGTAAAGCGTCTCTTTTTGTTTGCTTTAAGCCAGTCACCTGCTCATTTAATCCGATGTGCTCTCATTTTTGTACTAGAAGAGGCAAGCAACAACTGTTGTTAACCACCCTCTCTCTCCCTGCTGTTCATGACTTTGTAGATTTTATCATATTTTTTTTCATTGGTCAGTTATTTTTCAGGCTGAGGGTTTCTGCTTCGGAATCACTGGATTAGAATGGAAGTAATTCAGTACCCCTGACAATCCTTGCCATCCTCTCCACCTTTCCTCGTTCAGCTCAGGCTGATTACTATTGCCATAATCCTTCGGAACAGCACGCGATGCCTAAATTTGCTTTTCCTGTTTTCATTTCAACTTCTCATTTCTACTCTTTTAAGCCAGTGTCTATTCCCAATGCTAGTCAAGGGATATCTGACTTCCAACGTGGAGCACTGGCCATCAGAGCTGATACAGCAGGGTACTCATCACATGAACACATCATGTTTGTTTAAGTTACGTTTGATTTCATGACTCCACTGACTACTGAAAGCCTTTCTAACATTCTCCACATAAGTCCCGAATTCTTTGTTGTAGACAAGGTCTGGCAAATTAGGAGGGAGATCCCGTAATTAACGTCTCAGGTATTTGAGATATTTTCCGTTTACTTCTGTAGCAATGCAAGTAAGCCCCGAAGGACTATGAACTCATTCACAAATACAGTGAATATTGGCAGACATGCTCTTCGTCCACTTAGAAATCCTTGGGGATAAGCTATACTGTGAGCAAAGACAGAGAAGACTGATTTTTCCATCTAAAACTAAGTGGGTGGTGGGTTCCTGCCAGGGCTTGAGCAGAAGTAACAGCTAGCTGCTGCAGAAGGAGAAAGGCCCTCGCTCTGTCCAGCCTCCCCACCTCTGGCCACCTGCACTCACCACTTACCTCCCACTGAACAGCAAGGTGGACCAGGAGGCTTAGAAAGCCAAAGGCAAAATCCAGAATAAATCGCACCTCCACAGCTGCCAAGACACTAGTCAAAGGTGGCACATTGACAGCTACACATCTAAAGCAGGGCAAATTTAGTCCTGATTCATCCTGGGCTAAGTGTGCCATCCTTGGATGGGACTATGTTGATTTTGGGTCGCATCTTAACAATGTTTCTGACTTGTAACCAATTGTCTTAGCAGGGTAAAAAAAAATCTGTGATCATGGCTTAAATGATCAAGTTCTCTTGAACTCTGTGTATAGGATGTCTACAGGAATAATCTGTTTGTTTGAGTCTCTGATGTTGGTGCATAATTTTAAGGTACCATCTTTTTCACACACAGCCAGTGAGGAATACGATGACTTCTGACTTTTACCTACTCTCTAGCAAGATCTTCACTGTTAACTAACATAAAAGCCTTTCTAGGTGAGCCTTTCCCAGTCCGATTAACATGAAATCCCAAATATTCGGCAAAGCCTGTTTTGTTTAGTGAAGGCAGGGGATTCTTCACGTAGCACTTCTCTGACTACTTTCTAGTCAGCCTCTGTGGGGTGTTATAAACAGAGAGAGGCATCCCACAGCTCATGAAAGGCTTGTGATGTGGCTTGAAGCCCAGGTATTTTGAGTTGCTGAGTTTAAGTGTTACAGGCTTGGTGAGAAAAGGACACTGCTGGGGAGCGCTCTCTCCTTCTTGACATGGAAGTCTGTTATGGATTACTCCATACAACTCACCGGCATGTGGTACAACACTGTAATATATGAGATGGAAACAGCACTGCACTTAAGTTCAACCTTCCTGGGCTCCCATTCAATGTTTATATATTTAGTATCTCTTAAAAAGTCATGAATTCTTCTGTAAGTCTTATGTCTAGACTTTTGGAGAGGGTTTCTTTTCCACTCATATCTCTCACAACACTTTTGCTCCTGTACCCTGTAATGCCACTACTGTCCTCCATTAAATTACTAATATATACACGTATTTTTCCAAATAAGTTAGTGCTTTTTCCCTTATGTCCTGGGGCATCTACATTAGGAATGATAATATTAATATTCTCTGTCGTGCCCTGCTGATGTGCCATACACTTCTCTTCTCTTGAGTGCTGAATACGGCATTCTTTTGAACAAATGTTTCCTAATGAGATTTTGAATATCAGACAGATTTCCTTCACTGCCTGAAAATACATTGTGTTCTTTGCGGTCGCTGGCAATCAGGACAAACATTACTTCACTGTAGCCTGATCACTTATGTTTATGCCCTGTGATTCACTTCACTTCCCAAATATGATACTAACTCAACACCTCTTCTCAACGTACCCTGTCATTACTTATGCAGCACTGGTCATGTCTTTCAGAAGCGCTTTTCCACGGGCATTTTGACAGCAAATGTTGTCATTCTTCTGCCTTTAAACTCTCCCATAATTTAGGAGACAATTTTCCTGAATAACCAGTTTAATGGTCTTTTTCCACTCCAGTGCTGCTTCTCTGCAGCTAATGAACTTTGCTTTAGCAATCTATACTCTTTGACGGTTTTGAGATCCTAACTTTCACCCTTCTTCAGAACTGAACAGATGCTTACTGTGCTCAGGCTCCATTTCAGTGCTGCAGGCTTTGGATCTGTTTCATTTCTTAATGGAAGTTCTTCAGCTGCAACTAAATCCAGGTTTAGGTTTATGTTTCCTATTATGCAATTACACAAAAAGGACTGGAGAAAACAAGCCAATACTATTTTAGCATTCTAAAATATTTTTTCTCTGATGCAAAGTTTGTTTTTTGACGGTCTGCTGTTTGATCCAGGAAATGTAACCAAATCTTACGGAGTCCCTTGAACTGCAGTTCTTGAACCGCTTCAGTTGATTCCTGATACAACTCAGTGATGTGGTTTTCAGCATAATTTCTCTCCAAAATCTCACATGAGGGAATATGAGATCATACCTCCAGCCCAGTTAATCCTAGGCTGACAGCTGGGACGGCACTTTCTACAGCTTCTATCTTGGAATAATCTTTCTGTGACTCATTTTCACTTCAGTATTTCAGCCTCTTAAAACATTTTGCATGTTTGTAGTCACCAGTTGGCCTAGTAATTCTGAAATCTTCCTTATATATTAATGGCAGACTGTGAGAAATCTGAAGCTGAAGTATTTATTGCTTTTACTTTCAGTAGCCTGCAGTGATTCAGATTTGGTTGGGTTGTTTTGTTTTGTTTTGTTGTTTTGTTTTGTTGTCCGTCCCGTGCCCCGTCCCCCGTCCCCCGTCCCCCGCCCCCCATCTTGACTCTATTCCCTTTTGCTGCAGATACTTTGCCAATTTCATCTTGCAATAAATTTATAAACTTTCTTTTTACTTCAGAACAAACTCTGTCCTCCCCAAATGCCTCCCCCAGCCTCCCCCTTCCCCGAATGTGTTTTGTTACGGCCGTTTGATCACCCTCTAATTTTCGGCTGTGATGTTAGCCTGCTGGGAGGCACAGGTTGCTCTTCCGCAGCCCCTTTACGAACCGCCGCCTCCCTGGGACCTTCTGTCGCCACCAGGTGGGGCGGTGAGCCCGTGTAGCACGGGTGGGAACGCCGGGCTGCGTCCCCCTCCCGTCTGTCTGCTCCTGCAGCCCGCCGCGCAGCGCGGGTCCAGAGCCTGCGAGGACTGCTTAGCGTGCTGCACGGTGGGAACAGCCTCTGGAGCCGGGCGTGCGAGAGCCCGGTGACCGTGAGGTTAGTCCCACCAGGCTCCTCAGGGAGGGCGAGCTGAAACACGTCAGTAAACCTGCGGAGGACCGAAACCGCGGACCGCCAACGGTACCTGCTCGGAGGAGCGCAGGCTGAGGAGCAGGGCTTACAAGTGCTCAAACGCGGCGGCGACTGCTTGATTTAGGGCCTTGGAGGCGTGCATTTGGGCTCTGGGAGCAGGATTCAGACCCCACAAAACCAGGCGGTAGAGGAGAAGGGCGCGTGAAGACCTCAGCGAGGGGAAGAAAACGCCGCCACGGGAGAAGAGCCCTGGGAGAACCAGGGAGCGCGAGCAGAGCGCGTCGAACGCCCAGCAGAAGGCAGCTGCCCACGGGAGCCCGGGCGAGGATGCGAAGCCGCAGCCAAAGAACACCCGAGGTGCGAGGAGAGTGGGAGGGGACGGCGGTGACAGAGCGCCTTGCGGGGAAGAAGGAAGCCTCAGCGGTTTGGCTCCGACGGGGAGGGCCGGGTGGAAGGGTCCCACCCCGGGCGCCGCGCCGGGGAGGCCCTGCGGCGCAGTACGGCCCGGGACCGGCCGCGGGGGCAGAGGGGGCAGAACCTCGGGGCGGGGGGCGCTGAGCTGGGAGAAGAGAAATCACGGCCACGGGGAGGCGGTTTGCACCCCGCCTCCACCCAGCAAGGAAACACCTCGCCTACATCTTTTCTAGGGGGAAGAGGAATTCGAGGGATAAAGCCAGATTGGGGGGGGGGGGGGGGGAACCGGGCGGCCTCGTCCCGGCACCCTTCCCGCGGCGGCCCCGCGCCTCTCCGAGGAGGCTCCGCCCCGCCCCGCCCCGCCGCGGCGGAGGGGCGCCCCCTGCCGTCGCGAGCAGCGGCGCATGCGCTCTGCGGGGGGGGTTGTGCCTTTTTGCTGTCCGCCATCTCGGTCCCCTCCGCGTGCTGCACCCGGTCCCGCGCATAGCCCGCACCTCTCCGTTCTCTCTC
This sequence comes from Astur gentilis, assembly GCF_929443795.1. NCBI lineage: Eukaryota > Metazoa > Chordata > Aves > Accipitriformes > Accipitridae > Astur > Astur gentilis. The sequence continues at coordinate 60,244,555 of NC_064919.1, forward strand.
TGCTCCGCCGCCGCTTCTGCTCCGCGAAGGTACGACGGAGGCGGCGGCGGGGGAGTGGGGGGGGGGGGCGGCTGGGAGGAGGTTGTTGCGCGGCCGAGGGCGGCGGGTCGGTGGGCGGCGGCGGTTGGGAGAAGGGAAGGCGGTTGCGGGCCGCGCCTGAGGGGAGCCTCGCCTCGCCTCGCATCGCCTCAGCGGCGCGGCGCGCGAGCAGACTCCTTCTCGCCGCTGTGGCGGGGCGGGCGTGGGGGCGGCCGGCGGCCGCGGAGGGTGCGTGGAGGTGTGTGGGGCGGGGGAGCCCCATGCGCCCACCTGCCCTGCGGCTGGGCCCGCCGTCGGGCGCTCCCTGACCCGCCTGCCATGGGTGCGCTTGTTGCTTTCGCAGATGAAAGAAACCATGATGAACCAAGAAAAGCTCGCCAAGCTGCAGGCCCAAGTACGCATCGGTGGCAAGGTAGGAGCCGCCTCTCCGCCCTCCCCTCCGGACTGCGTGTCCCTACAGGCACACCAGGCCTAGCACGAGGGGTCCTGAAAAGCAGGGTGGGGAGCAGCCTTAAGTACTTTCAGCTTGGCTTGAATGGCCTCAGGGGAAGCTGTGCTGCTGCAGGGATCTCTAGAGTCACCGCTTCTACGGAACTGTGTAGTAGCTGAGCCTCCAGTCTTTTCTCTTTGGGTTTGTTATCAGATGTTAGGGCAGACTTGCAGCCTGTATTCTTGTGTGGGCTATTTTAGAAGGCGTGTAGGATTTGAAGTGAGTAGACCTTACAGCACGTGAGCTCAGGTGCAGTTTTCATAACAGATTATAGATGGTTATTTTCCAAACTCTCATCAGAAATCTTTAAGATGCCCGTGGCTGTTTTCTTTTGCCTTTTAGAACAAAGTTGGACGTTATGTTCTTGTCACACTCTTGTAATTGTAGGTGAATATGCTCAAAGACGTTTTTATTTTGTTATGACATCTGAATATAGATAGCTGTGTGATTACTTACAATCTGAAAGTAAAAAATTATGTTTAATATAGTTGTATGGTAGTAAACATTTTAATTACAGTGTTAGTTCTAAGGCAAGAATTTGTTAGTAATTTTGTTTTATACCTGAGGAAGAGTACACATAATATTTTAGAATACAGACTATTCAACAGAACTCTTGCTGACAGTTTTTCCAGGAGCTTTCATTCCTATGTTGATTTTTTTTTTTTTTTTTTTTTTCCCTTTAGCTGGAGATTTAGGCAGCCTTAAATCAGTGTTAATGTAGTAATTAACTGGCTTGGTGATTTTGTGTATTCTTTGTGTGGGTTACTGGTTAAGCAGAGAAATTCTGTATTATATGAATGATCGTGTGCATGTTACCAGCGCATGTTTATTGACTATAGAGGCTTTTAATGTTTGTCATGTTAGAGCATGCATTCAGATTACAGCTCTTACAGCTTTCTGGTCAATGTAGGTCTTTTGGAGACATTAAGCAAAGCTTAGAATATGCTCATGGTACTGTCATTCAGTTTTAAAATTGGCCTGTGAAATACTTTGTATGCCTGAACTTGACTCTTTATTTGTTTTATAACTGGAAATTATTACTGGTATTCTTCATGGCATTGTTACCATATAAGTTGAGATGGGTGTGGAGGAGGCGAAGGGGGAAGAGTCACTTCTCCTTGTGAGAAAAGGTTGCACGTTGCCTCTGCTGGAAGATTTTCATGAAGTTGCAAGGCTGCAGATCTTACAAATAAGCTAAATATGATGTTTAGGTAGAGGGCTGTCGTAGTACTTTATTTGAAACTTGAGATTTTTGTGTAGAATATAGCTACAGCTAAATGTCATGGCTCTTCTTCCAAACCCTTTTAGAGGAGTGGCAGGTGAGCCTGTAGTAGTCCATTGGTGGCCTGCTGTACCCACTCCTCTTTATTATAGAGGTAGAGGGGTGTTCATGCTGTTCAGCATGTCTCAGCATGTTCAGGATTGCATTTGCTTAGTAAAAACCTGTGAACTTCAGAAGCTTAAATCTGTGGAGATGAAAGCAAGAGCTGTTCATTTAAATTAAACTCGGGTTGTCTGAGGTTTGATATCTGTTTAGTACAGGTAAAAAGGAGGTATATGTTCCTACACAGCCTTTGATTCAAGATATCATTTTTTGAAATTTACTGAGAGGTCTTTTGTCCAGAGAGACTTAATGTATGCCTTGGCTTAATTCCTGGGTAGTCAAGGTACTAAAATAAAGACATTTCTGTTATTTTAGTAGTTTTTCAAATAGCTGTGTGTGCCAACCTGATAGTAGCAGGGAATGAATATCAAGCTTTCTAGACAAATGACTAAACTTTTGAGCTGTAGTCTTCCAGATGTTAGTTTTCATGTGAATTTGTCATTAACGTTCCTCATTGTTTGTAACTGGATTATGTTAGAGGTGTTATTGTCCAGCAAGCTTTCTGAGTTTTACTAGTTAACTCAAAAGGTATTGCAGCTATTTATATGGCCAGGCAGCAACACATTTTTTTATTGCTAGCAGGTGGGCAATTGGAAGAGGAGGGCTTAGATTAGTAGTTACAGTGTGTCAAAAAGGAGCTTAGTTTTACCTATTCCGGGACATTTTATGTCAGATTTTACTGAAGCCTTATGACTGTGCAAGGAAGTATAGAATGACTTTCTGCTTTTTCGTAGGTGTAGGTATCTTCTAATAGGGGATGGTTATTTCCCTGGAGAAATCTAGAGCTCTGTGTCTGTAGGGGAACTTACCTTTGCTTGTTCTGCTCTGTCAACAGGGGAAGTCTGGAATACTATATAGAAGTATTTTTTTTAAACTTATTTATAAAATATTTTGGGAAAATAAGTGTTCTTTGAACATGTAAGTCCATCAGATGGGAGATGTCTATTTGGAATAAAAATTGAATATTTTGAGTTTTCTCATGTTCATTTGTTAGCGATATATTGATAACTTTATAGCCTCTGACTGTTACCAAAATTTGGCTACAATTTAATAAAGGTGATCTAAGGAAGAAATTAATACGCTTCAGAAATTACCTAAAACTGTGCTTATTCTTCAGTTTTATGCCTACGATAACAGACAAGGGTAAACTTGCAATTTTTCATTTCTAAGATGCTGCAGAATCCCTGTAAGAATTGTGGAATAAATGTTCTCTGGTGCATTCCTTCCTAAAACCTCATGCTTCTCACAGACATGCAAAGCTTGCCTTTTAGCAAGGGAAAGACTGCTGCAGTGCAGTTGGAAGGGTTGGGTCACGTGCACTCTTAACACAGAAGTAGAACTTTCTATGTTAAGTTGTAGATGGGTGTAGAGTAGTTATACAGCCCTGGGGATTACAGTTTGTGAATAACTACTTAACTATTAATTTGTAATTTTTTTTTGCAAAGGGTACTGCCCGCAGAAAGAAGAAGGTTGTCCACAGAACGGCTACAGCAGATGACAAGAAACTTCAGTTTTCATTGAAGAAACTAGGAGTCAACAATATTTCTGGAATTGAAGAGGTAATTCCTTGAAAGGAAAAAATACTTTTCTGTATAGAAATAGAGAATGTATCAAAATCAATTTCCTGTTAAGTAACATCCTAAACTTGTCTGTAAATTATCAGTAGGTCTTTATTGAGCTTTAAGAACTTCAATTTCCTGTTAAATTGAAAAATCTTGCTAAACTGCTTCAAATACTGGATTTTTCTTCTTGCAGGTAAACATGTTTACCAACCAAGGAACAGTCATTCACTTCAATAACCCTAAAGTTCAGGCATCTCTGGCTGCTAACACTTTCACTGTCACTGGCCATGCTGAGACAAAGCAGCTGACAGAAATGCTTCCTAGCATCTTAAACCAGCTCGGAGCTGACAGTCTGACCAGCCTGAGGAGATTGGCAGAAGCCCTTCCCAAGCAACGTAAGTTGAAACTTGAATGCGTTTCATCCTGGCAGCTGACATGAGGCTTTTTTGTATAGCAGCAGTGAAATTCAGTGCACTCTTGCTATCTGCAAGCATTTTATAAAATGCTTATAAAGAAATGGAACTCTTAGATCTTATTTATAGCTCAAATCCAGTGACAAGTATAAACTAATAAAGCAGAGGCGCCTGTTAGTGTATCTTGCAGCTGGTCTAAGACTGCAAAGCTGTAGCCAGACGATTTTGTGGTAGTTTACTTCTTGATGTGGCTACCATGTTTTGACATACCTCGTTCGTTAAAGCTAGGTGGGTGAGTTACTCTGGAAGAGTTAGATAAACTTCAGGTATGTCTGTTTTGACACTTTGAATGGAAACATAAGTAATGGGGAAAGGGACTTGTGGACAGGCATATTGCAACTTCTTTGCTGCCTCACAGGTTTGGTGAAGGTATTTCTTGCATGGACTTTTTGATAGCTAGGAGGGAATTACACAGTATTTGTAAAGAAGTAATGTTATAATTTCTGTGTCTGTAGAACACTAGAGAACAGGACTGGTATGAGCATTAAGCTAGATACACCAACTTCCTATTCCACCCTTAAATTAGTAAGAGAACAGGAACACTTGTTCTTCTTAAAACTGTGTGGGAAAAGTACAGGAGGGACTTAAGTTATGTGGTGTTTGGAAAAGGTGCTACTGCTACAGAGTGGGAATTAGAGTGAAAGACAGGCTTGTTGACACAGGAAACATTCCTCGTGTCCTGCACATATCGTCTTCCTACTTTTCTGAAATATCTTAAGCCCATTCCTTCCAAGGTACAGAACATCGTAAATGTAGAGCAAATAGGAGAAGTGTATAATTGTGTCCAGTTTCTGATAGTTCTGAACTTGATTGTTAAATTTTTTTCTTCCTGCGCTTTGCTGCCAACATGGCAGCCTCTCTTTCCATTCCTGAAGTTGATGATAGTTCCCTCCTGTCAACTTCCCACTGAAAAAATCATGGTAGAAGTAGTCTTCAGGAGGTGGGGTAAACTGCTGCTTTCCCCATGGAGCTCAGGTCCTTCCTTGTTAATGTCACCTGTGTGGCTTTCCTGTGGTAGCAGTAGGGCTTGAAAGAAAAAAACCCCCAAACTTTAAGGATTTAAAATGATCCTCACAGATCTCTCTTCTCATAACAAGGTGGGTATATTCTGGATAAGCTAAATAGTGCAGTTTTAATATTAGGGAAGCTTGTTTAAAGTGCTTGCTTTGTATGACCTTGTAAATGGTTATTCCTTTCCACTTTGGCTGGATGCCTTTGCACAGAACTTTCCATTCAGTATTGTCTGCTAGATTTGGAAGCCTGACATCGAAGAGTGAAGTGTCTGTGATGATTGCATTTGCAGGTGCTAAAGTAAACTTAGTCTGGCCTTGGGGATGAAAGAGAATGCAGACAATTTAGGAGGAAATAACATGGTTTGCTTTTAAAATGTCATATTTGACACTAAGATGCACTTAAGCTGCAACAGCTTTCTGCTGCTAAAAAACAAAAGGAGGGTTAGCGGTGACCCTGTCCCAAGCCCTTTCAGACCAAAGTTTATGCATTCATCTGTTTTGGTTCTCTAGAAATCGGGGTACAGGTCTAGTACAAGCCCATCTCTTTCCTCGTGCTTCTCTTGAAAACTGAGAAGGATTAATTAGGATAAAACTGAGGTGGTGGAGAGCATGAGACAGCTTACCCTTGGTAGTACAGCTAAGAATAGCAGTAAAAGTAGTGGCACAGTCACCCAGGGACCTGAGATACCTATTCTTAGCATTATACTGCTGCAGATGCTCATTGGTCTGCTACTGTGGACCTGGTTAAGTCTCACTAGCTCTGGCAAACACAATAGGAATGGTTAAAAGATTACTGACTCAGCAGAGATGTGGACCAGAACACATGGTTACCTCAGTCACCTAAGTGTAAAATTGTGCATCCAGTTCCATATTCCTCTGACTTTGCCAGGGAACAATAGTGTCTTTAAAGTATGTCCTGGTTTTGACTGGGATAGAGTTAATTTTCTTTCTAGTAGCTGGTATAGTGTTATGTTTTGTGTTCAGTATGAGGTTTAGACGAAGTCAAGGATTTTTCAGCTTCTCATGCCCAGCCGGCAAGAAGGCTGCAGGGACACAAGAAGTTCAGAGGGGACACAGCCAGGGCAGCTGACCCAAACTGCCCAGAGGGGTATTCCATACCATGTGACATCATGCCTACTGTATAAATTGGGGGGAGCTGGGGGGGGTGGGGGGGGGAAATCACTGCTTGGGAACTAACTGAGCATTGGTTGTAGGGTTCAGTTATGGAATTCAGTTATCAGGCCTGAAAGTAGCTCATGGTCGCAAGAGCATTCCAGACACCTTTAGAAGGCCTTGAACAGAATAAACAAGAAGATAGAAAAAGAAATATCCCAATTAGAAAAACACAGGTGCACATTCCACGATAAAGGGAACTGAGCACAAACGACCTCAATTCAGGGGCTTATCTTGACCAATTGGACTAAGACAAGTCTTGCATGCCCTAACTAACACAGCCAATTATGTTCAGTGTTTTTGTGCATGTATAGAATGAGTATAACTAACTTTATCTTATGTTTATGCGTGTGGACAGTAGCGTTGTAACCAATCACCGCTTATGCTTGAGCGCGTGGACACCAAATGCTTGCATGCAGCAGCCAATCAAAGTTTCTAAACGACTTAGAGAATTGTATAAAAATGATCAGTTAAGCTCAATAAAGTGGTGACTTTAATCATCATATTGGTGTTCTATTGTCCGGGCCCTGCACAGGAGAATCCCTAAACCCTACAATCGGTCAGCAAGTGGTGAGCAATTGCATTGTACATCACTTGTTTAGTATATTTTAATCCTTTTATTAGTATTGTCATTTTATTATTATTGTTATCATTATTAGTGTCTTCCTTTCTGTTCTATTAAACTGTTCTTATCTCAACCCACGAGTTTTACCTTTTTCTTTTCAATTCTCTCCCCAGTCCCACTGCAGGGGTGGGGGATGTGAGTAAGCAGCTGTGTGGTGCTTAGTTGCTGGCTGGGGTTAAACCACAACAAACTACCTCTAGTCATGTGTGTCTGCCTGCAGCTTCACAATTACACCTTAGTTTTCCTTGAAGGCCTAGGATCATAGGATCCTTTCTTTTCCTTAAAACTTGGTGATGTAAAATATGTAAATCTTGACAAGCCAAGGTCAATAAACCAAGCTGCTTTTAAGAGAGATTGGTAAAACCAGTCTCTGCACTTGTAGCTGGAAATGATACCATGTAGGGCACTCAGTATACCTAGATACAAGATGGTGACTAGTAGGCTGGTTTAGCATGTGTCTTCTCATTTCCCTGCTGGGCTGTTTGAGCATTATTGGTAACAAAGGGAATGTGAACTTCCTAGGTTAGTTCAAGATTTTTTTTCAGCAAGGGAACTGGGTAAAGCATTGCTGTTTAGTTCAGAATCTTTGGTAACGTTTTCAAAAAATGCAAAGCAAAACAACTAATCAAGGTGCCTAGGGTGAGCTTGATTGATGCTTTTGAACTACTTTCTTGCAGCTGTGGATGGAAAAGCACCGCTTGCTACTGGTGAAGATGATGATGATGAAGTTCCAGGTAAGAACAGGCATGCAATAGAGGAAAAGGAAACAAATTTTGCTGAGAGATAACACATGTAGCATAAGATTGGGCCAAGGATGGTAAGAGTATTGACTAGTCACTTGCTGTGACAGAATTTCTGTGGGCAGATTATTTAATTGTTTTCCGACACCATGAGAGACTCACTGGTTTGAGCTAGAACTTTTGTTCTATGTAGAAGTAACAGCTATGGCTAAGATAGTTATTTAATATTCAATAAGAAGGGTGGGAAGAATCTACCTTCTCAGTATCACTTTGACCAGTTTTGGGTATAGTAGAGTTAAATGCGCTTAGAATTGTGCTTTATAGTGAACCATCCCAAACATGCTTGCTTGAGCAAGAAGAATGAACCGTGAAGCTCTTGAGTTATTTGGTCTGTATTTTATAAGCTAAAAGGGGTTTTTTATGTTGTAAGCACTTGATATGAAGTAGAACTTTGGAAAAAAAAAAACCCCCAAACCAAAACATTTGGTAAAGCAGAAGTGGGTCAAACTTTAATTTCAACATTCTTCTTTTTCTAGATCTTGTTGAAAACTTTGATGAAGCTTCAAAGAATGAAGCAAACTGAACTAAGTGTCACTTTCTGAATAAAGTTAAAACTTGAAGAAGCTATGTGGAGCTGCTATTCTACATTTTCGACTGCTTTGATTTATTTTTATTTCCTGATGAGATCTCAAGACCTGTGATACTTGGAAGCTCCTTGAATCTGCAGCTCTTTAGTTACTGCTTGTACACACTATTACTTTTGTGGCCTGATTGAAAAAAACCTATGCTTTCAAATAAGTAAGATTGCTAACGAATCTCTGCCTAGACACGATTTTTGAGTAACTTGTATACAAGCAAAACCTCATCTTTAATGACCTTTGGCATACAATAAAAATATTAAAGAAACTCTGGTGTTGCTTTTTGTCAGAAAAGCAGGAAAAAAATTGGCCATAAATATTAAACAATCATAAAAGGTCTTGCTTTTCTACAGAGCATCTTCCTTGTGCTCTGTTAGAGAACTGGCTTCTAAAAAAAATTTTCTGTGCATAATGGACCATTTTGGACTTAACTGATGATTTCCCAGTGTTTGCAGGTCAGAGCTACCTACAGTGTAAGTCACGTCGTAATCTACTGAATTCAAGAAATTGGTCTGTATTCTAGAAATAATTATTGGTGTTTTAATATAACATAAAATGTGCAAGTTGAGAGTGAGCTTTGCTTGGCCTTGAAGATCAGCGGTAAGCTGTTGGCATCTTGGGAGATCTAGATATTCATGTTAGATTTTTATCTTCACAGTGTTTAATAGGTATTTCCAGGGTTTAACTATTTAATGAGTTAAAAAATACTTTCCCAGTATTTTAATTTTACTTACCTGAAAATGTCAGTTATGTGGTGGGGGAATGAAGTATAGGAAGGAGAAGAAGCCTTCATAGAAGTGATAATGGCTCTTAAGTCTGTATTTAGCATCTTCAGATCTATTAACTAATAACTATATTTGGATGTTTCAGGAATATGTGCTTCCTATTGCTTTTGTGTGTTCCAGAGAAAAAGAGACCTTGTTTTTTGGGCACAAGGAAGACTTTTTAAGTTCCAGACCTTTGCATAGCTGGAGCTTCCAGGGGTGAGGGCTAAACTTCATCTTTGGAAGTCTTTGATGTTAACGATGGATCAGATAGCTTCCACAACAGAAGCTAAGCTAGGCTAGAAGAGCACTCAACTATCAGCCTTCTAAGGTTGTCTCTAGAGCAAATACTTCTGGAAGTGGAAATTCATCCTGACTTGTCTTGTGCAGGATAAAATTCAGGGTAAAACTTTGCTATTGCCGTAACAAATTTCTCCTTGTGTCTGGGAAAAGGTGGGGCATTGTCTGACTTGCCAAGCGTGTTTGTCATGGTGTAAGTCACTGCTGTTGGGAAGCAGTGGAGGAACTTGTTCAAGCTGTGCAATGCCTGTGGTTTGAGGTAAGACAGCAGGTCTGATGTGATCATGACATGGCTGAAGTCAGGTGCAAGAGCTGTCAGTAACAATTTCAGTTTACTTGTCTCAGTTTGCAAGTACTTTATCAGTAAATTTAACTTTTAGCATTGAATTAAAGTGCATTCATTGGATTGTGGCAATAAGGTAGAAAAAATGAACTATGCAAATTCGAGTTTGGAAGTGAGGATTGTCACTTTAAGCTAATGGCCCTGTAAAAGGTAAAAACCAAATTCTACACAGTTGTTTACTCCACATCCTGTCAAGTCAATAAATGCATGCTGGTTTTTTTTGAGAAATAATAAATGTCTTGCCCATCCTGTGATTCAAATATGTAAGTCCTCAGAAATAACTTCCTTGAAGCCACTGTAGCCCTTGCTTATGAGATGTTTCATACTGCTTTCTGTGTCATGAAATGACTTGGTGTCTTGCTTCGATAATCTAGACAGTGTTAGCCTTTTCCCCACTAACAGACATACTTGCTGCTTAAAAAATAAGATCCTTGCTAAAACAGTATCTTTGAAATGCAAAATAATGCTAATCCAGTGATATGCAGCCATGTGACATGTCTGTCTGTGTAAGTCTGTGTGATAGGTACATTCCCAATCAGGAAATACTGGCATATCTGCATTCCCAAACTGTGACTGTGGAACAAGATACGATCAAATTGTGTTCTTGATTATAGCATATTCTAAATGGAAGTAGTTCTTTTGTTGGAAGTTTATAGTAGTCTTCAAGTCTAACACTTAAATGCTTAGTCCTGGACTCAATGCTGTGATTATTTTCTCTTCATAAGGAATTTGGTTATGGTTTTCCTAGTCTGTCATTAACTGCTAGAAACTGAAAATAGGTGTGTTTATGTTTCTCATTAGCTTGAACTTCAGTGTAACCTTACTGTAATTAATGCCATTACGGATTCACATCTGTAGTCTTGCTCAAGGAAAATGACTTCATAACCATTCCAAATATCTTGGACAATGGAGAAACGAAAACACATGCCTGCATTTCTGTTGAACCAAAGGTTTGTTTGAGCTTTTTATTTTTAAAAAGCTAAGGAAATGTTCTGGTTCCATCATATCAAGCTTTGCAACAGCTTGACTCCAGTGGAGTAGTGGGTATTGGTGAGATTTTTCTTTTCATTATTTTTGCAACAGATTTTTAGAAGTATCTTCATAATTGTTAATCTCCTGCTTCAAGGGCTTTGCTCTGGTTTAAGGTTAGTATATTCTAATAAAAAACCCCCAATTAAAATCCTTTTGGAAGATGGTGAAACTATTATTAAGCTAGTGTGGTGCATATGTAAAAATAAAAAGCTCCCTACTATCATTTTAAAATAATATTGTTTTTTAAAGTTCTAGAAGTTCTTGAGTTATTACAGGTTGGATTTTTTTTTTTCTGAAAGTCTTGTGAGTTTGAGGTTGTGTCTCTTAGGAAATGTTCCCAGTGAGAATTTCACATAATTAGTAGTGCGTATTTAACATATGTGATCAAGGAAGATCACTTGAGTTGTTTTAAGATGTTCACAGTTCAATATCTCAAATACCAAGTCAATAATTGTCTTATGTTGATTTGCTGGGGGTGTGGAGTAGTTCGTGTAGTTCCCACTTGCTTCTGTGAAATTTTGTGCTAATAATGTGTTTTGTGGGTGCAACACCATACAGACATTTCAGCTTCCCTAAAGTGGTATCCTGTATCTCTGTGGAAAACTTGCATGTCACATTGTGGTACAGATAGAGTAACAAAGGACATCTGAAATGAAGAGAAGAGCTTGTATTTGTTGTCAGAGGCAGTGGAAGAATTAAAAGAAAAACAAGATGTGATCAGAGGAGTGGCTAGGAAAAAAGCTTGTGTCTGTGAATGCTACAGGTAGTGGGAGTTGAGGGGGGACATTAGCATATTTCAAGGGAGGTGGGGGGGAATGATTGAGAAGCTAGAACATGGAAGATCGTTGATCATCCTATTTGTGAGAATGAATTCAAACAAGCTATGAAACTAGAGAGTACAGATAGGAAAGCCTACACGGATGTCAATGTTGATGATGACTAGATTACAGCCTCAAGTGACTGGCAAGATGGTGGTATATGTAAAGAAAAGATATTTTCTTTTTCTTTTCTTTTTGTAAAGAGATTTTTTAAGCTAGGTATTTTAAAATGGTAACAAGTACTCAACATGCCTTGGGCTTACGTAAATACATGGAATGTGGCTCCTGATCTTTCTAAGCTGGTATTTGTTCCTTTCATATCTGTAGTTTCAGATGCATGCAGCAATTTGTAAGAGTTGCTGAAAATGTTTTCCACTGGATGCGATAGTTCAAAGATCCTGACCTGTAACAGAGATTGGACTCTGGGAGGAAGTCTCTTTTACAGAAGAAAAAAAAAAAGCTGACTGCAGCTGAGCCAAGCCTACTTAACTAAGGTGAACAGTCTGTAGCATGAAGGAGTATCATTAGTTTGACTGTTAGTTGAACTCGGTAACTTTAAAGATGGGCAAAAAGTGGATGCCTCTAGAAGCTCTTGAGAATCAGAAGTATTAAGTATTTCTGTGTATTCTAATCAACTTCAAACTGTGGTTTCTTGGTAGCCTAAGCTACTTGCACTCTCATCATGAGTCTTTCATTGCTCTGTTAATATTCTGCCTTCACTTCATGCATGGATTATCATTAGAGAATAATGTTACTGAATAGAAGGAAGACAAGTTATGTAATACTGTTACTGTACTGTCTTTCTATAATCTGTTTTTTTGTGAGAAATAGATTTAACAGATGCAATATATGTATTACCTTCACTGCAATGTAAAGACATCCCGGCAATGAAAAAGCCATTGTAATAATGTTTGTGTGGTGCAGGGATTAATAATACTTTTACAGATGAGTTACAACCTAACCTTTTGCATTACTAATGAATTGAACAAATAATGGGATAACTAGTGTTGTAATGGTATAAGCACTAATCATTATTTTTATAGCATATGTATATTATTTCTTATGTAGGTAGAAGGCAGAATTCTAGGACGTCTTACTGCTGTTCAGATCCTGGGCTGCTTGAAGGTCAGTTTGATCATGCAACATAGTGCTTTTGCTTTTGATATCCAACCAACATTTGCAACACTTTTCTGACACAGTCAGGCATTTGATGTGCTATGAAGGACATTGGCAGGTAATGGTGGAAGTATGTGCTGCACTTGAAATCTCTATTCTACATTTCTGTTAAGTATGAGTAGTGTTTTGTGGGTTTTTTGTTTTTGTTTTTTTTTAGTACTGGAAAAATGTAGATGTGGGCTGTGTGCTACTCTCCCAGTTTTTAGGAGAAACCTGAAGTTGAGTTGAATAGGTCTTAAACTTTCTCTGGTTAGAGACCTATACAGTTGTTTATGGAGCTGTACCTAAGTTAATGTCTAGTGGGTTTATGCTGGAATCTCAAAAATTTCAGCCGTGTACACTGACCAGTATTCTGCTTCACAACCAATATAAAACTTGTGGCAAGTGTTTGCACCTGCTTAATTATCACTGAGTTTAAAGTGATGCAAGAAGATTAAGCAAGGTTTGAAGGTGTTGGAAATATCTACTGAAATGGGAGGAATTTTGAGTTTAAGCCACAGCTCAAGGAACTGTGGGTAGTCCTGCTATGCTTTCCTGTTATTCCCAGCAACTGCATCAGGCAATTGCAGAGGTAACTCGAGTACAGTTTGAGGGTTGGATCTGCTCTCAGCAGTAGCATTTTGTAGGCTGCTGTGTTGCAATGAGATCCTAATAATTATGCGTAAGTAGGACTGCTGCCACCTTTAAGGACCCAACTGAGTTCCAGGAGGGCTTTTTGCACTCTTAACTTGTGACTGTGCAGGACAAAGATAATGTACAGATGGTTGTGTGGGCCAAAAATCTATGCAAGATCTGTGACATTAGTGTTTGATGCTGACATCTGTGGCATTACACACCTGTTGAGTGTAACCGGCGGTCACAGTACAATGTTGTTGTTAATGCGTGTGGTGATTAAGATCTTTTGTCTCTTCAGTACTGCTGCCGCTGCAGGACTAGCAGGAGTTAAAAGCGGTAATGCTTCATTAGAGCCACTTAAGTGAGCAACATGGCTGTGATACATAGTGAGCAGACTTGAGTGGGTAGGAACCATTTTTACAATATTTATTATGATCTACTACATTTTTAAGGACTTCTGGATTTGTGCTGATTTCTAATACTGTTTAGCTTAATGCGTACAGGTCAGTCAACTCACATTTTGTTGTGTTATAGTTGGGAGATTCATCTGTCCCCACCAGGCATGAGTCTTATGTAAACATACGGTGAGAGACAGCTACTGCCTCAAGGCTCCTTATCCTGTAAAGGTAATGTGAACATGAGTGTTTGTAGGATTCATACCTAAACTAAAAATGAGATGAAGTGAAAAAATTGAACAGTTGCAGCAGCAGAGTGGCAGGCTTATTGATGTGAGGTCTCCATTACAGGTTTTTGTCCCTGAGACAGTTGGCATCCAAAGCAGCAGGGAGGAGTTAATGTGAAAATTCATTTATTTCCCTTCTGGCTGCTTCGTACCACTTAGTGTTAGGAATCAGGAGATGCTGCAGTTCTTTCTGGTTTAGGGAAGTTCCTAAACAGCGTGAAACCAGCATAGCCAGCTCATGCAGCTGGGGTTTGCCTTTAGCATATGTTGGGGGCAGCATTTGGGTAAACAATCCCCATGTACATCTGCAGCATTTCATGCTCCAGTAATTCCTACCCGGGGGTGATGATCTTTAAGATTTTTGTGTGTGTGTGTGTATGTGTTTTTTACTGTTTGTAGAAGCTGGAGTAGCCTACAGGTCTCAGGATTCACTGAGTCATCATCTTCCACCAGCATACAAAATTCAGACTTGCTTAGATGTGACCTCATGCACGTATACACTGGTGTCTAGGCTGACCTCTGTCAGGAAGTGTAGGCTAGATGGATTGTCATTCTGCTTTAGTGTGTCAGCCCTCTCACATTTGTAGAATAGTCCCTGTACTCCCATTATATTTGTTCCTCATATTTTAGCATTGTCCTATTTTAATTACTTGTACCTTGAAAATTAAGCACTATTGTTGTTTCAAAACCTGGAATTGTTTTTACTTTTGCTTTTTCAGTTATGTCCTGTCTTGGTAGCTCTCTAGTTTCATCAGGAAATACAGTATACTTGACAGACGAACTGTGTCAGCAGGCTGTAAGTTAAATTCTAAGGGGGACTTGAGCCTTCAAGGATGCACCAGTATATTTTCTGGGAGACTGTAGATCTTCTCGAAACCCTCACATTTTATGTAAGCAGAAAAGCATAATGCTTCTAAACAAAAGCCTTTTTGGAGACAATGGCAATGTTATTATGCCTGTGATCTTACCCTCTGTTAGTGATAGACATACCAGATGCAGAATAGCTAGGCAAGCTGTTTTTGTGATGCATTTTCAGAAGCAACTGCATTTTGAGTCCTTTAGGTTATAACATTTAAGATAATCTAGGTGTAGCCTAGATTACCCCTGTAGGGTGCAGGGATTTATAGAGTTTAGCCAGAGCTTGTCCATTTTTCAACTGTGCTAGAAGTCTGGCTAAGTGCTGGCACATCAAGTTTGCCTCCAGATTGCACATCATCCAGTGTCCTCCAGCTGACAATAATACAGAAACATAGAGTCAAGCCATTGGATGGTATGATAGGTCCTTCTGAAATACTTGCAGGTGATACATATGAGGATTTGTCTGAAGATGATACTGTCCTGTAAACTGTATTTTCTATTTATGAAATAGAAATGCTGATGTGCTAGAAAACTTGTGGGCTGTGAAAAGCATATCATGTGGCTGTATTTGCCATGTTTTAATTTCAGTGCTAAAAAAAGAGCATGCGCAGTTGGTTTATGTAATGAATCAAAACAATATTCACAACGCAGGTCAGGATTTTTTTTTCCAGAGGATTATTAAAAAATTACTTAGGTTTCTTCTTGCAGGAAAAGGATGAGCTTTTGTACAGTGCAGTCCCACAGCTGTAATCCACCTTGTTGCTGTGCCCAGTTTACATCTTCCTTTCTGTTGGGCTCTGCAACCTTCCCTGCTGATTTCTTCGTGCATGGTTGGCTTCATCACTGCTCATCTGCTGAAGATTGACTGACATGCTTTACAGTCCTGTATGCCGGGAGAGTTGCTAGCTTAATTTGGTGACAAATCACCCTCAACAGAAAGATCTATTCAGACGTCATTCCTAGGACTAACCCCTAACAATATCTTTGATCTTTAAAGTTCCAAGTGACTGGATTCCTAATTCACCCAGTTACACATTCATTGCCAGATGGAGCAGTGTACTTCCTGAAAGCGTTATGTGCTGCACAGCAGGAGGTGCATGCAAGCGGAACTGCTATAACAATACTAATGATGATCATTCTAGTGACGGGCTGTGTCTGCACTCCAGTGATTTATACTGTTGTTGTAAAGGAAAAAAAGTCTGGTCCACAATGTTCAGGAAAAACTCTGCTGGAATGCCCCTAACAATCAGCTTCCTAGTGAAAAATGCAGAACAGATTTTAGTCTGCCATCCCAGTAAATACAGTCTTCTCTTTTTTTTTTTCTATACCTTATCCTTTACGGTTTCATGAGAGTATGGAGTTGCATCTGGTTCATGCTAGGGATTAGCTAGAGCTGTGAATGTGAACTGTTTAGGTGTAACAAGTTACCTAGAATTAGAATAAACTTTCATGGTTGCTCTACTTCTAATGCTTTTTATTCCAAGTACTGTTATAAAACAGTTGTGAAAAATAAGTAGTAGTTCTGCCCGTAGTTTACATCTGTCTCTTCAGGCTGAGAGTTAAGTAGCATCATCAAGGTTTAATGAAGTGAGCTTCAAGATTGCTTAAAGGTTACTGGAAGAATGTAGGACAAAGGCACAGTATAACAGCTTTGTAAATCCAAAATCGGTGCGTGCCGTAAGTAGATGTCTGTCTATGTTCTGTCTCAGCTGAGTAAGGTTCAGTGGCTTCAGTGGCTTATTTCCATCTCTTTGGAGTTGAGTAACAGTATTTATTTCTGCAGGAATACCATTGGGATACCAACTTCTGAATTCTCTGGGGAAAAAAAAAAAGTGTTACAGGGGAAACCTTGCATCATGCCCCTGGGACAGAGTTTGCCTGTGGTGCAACAGTGGGGAGCTGTGATCACTTCGCAAGCATCTTGGAAAAGGTGCAGAGCAGAGGCCCTGCATTCGATCCCTTGGCTCACTGCTACGAGGACCAACTCACATGAGGATGAGGATGGCAAGAGGATACTGATGATAATTTTTTTTTTTGTACCAAGTTAAAACCCAAAGAAGGCTGAAGGGAGGTGAGACTCTATCCTGGGAAGTTCTGGCAGGAGGCTGCTGCTTTCTGTAACTGTCTCAGAAATACAAGTGAGGAATTCAAAGTACAAGACAGATGAACAAAGAAGGCAACAGAGTGGAACTAGTAACAGCCCTAGGGAAAACCAGAACAGACAGGGAAGAGTGTTACAAAGTGCTCATCAAATTTACATGCAAATAGTAATGCTAACATTGTACATGATTAACTCCTCACTTGACTGAATCCTGTCTGGATAAAAATGTATAGATTTAAAGTTATGTTTATGTCACCTGACACTGAAGCGACAGACAGGTTCTTTTAGGGATCCTTGGCAGAATGATGATGACACTAAGTTGTAGTTAAAATTAAAGCTTTATTTTCTTAACAGGATTTTATTAGTAGTATAGCACAGAATGTGTGATTAGAGTGGCACAGGATTTCTCCAAGCAGAATCAATGTAGTACAATTTATAAGTGGCATAATACAGAATTTGTAATACAACTTAACTTACCATTTCTAATCACCTGGTCCCTCTGCAGATCAGGTTGGATCTTAATATGTGGTTTGCTGTATCAACATAACAGTCATAACCTAGAGTCAAAAAATCATATAAGAGTCACTTTGTCCATCCTCAGAGGAAGCAGATGATGGTGGAGGTGTCCCTGGCCACTGGGGGGTCCTGGTCTCACTGTCCAGCAGCAGTCCTGGTCCAAGTTTCCCCTTAGGACTTGTAACTGCTTGGTTTTACACACAGTGCTCTGGGTGCTGTTAACGCTTCCCTGTTCTGTGGCAGGGTCATCAACACCACGGGGTTGGCTGGGTGCTTGGAACCTTGAAGGCGGTGGGGAGGGGTAGAAGAAATCTGTTTGGTTTGTCTACTTGGTGCACAGGACCTTCAGGGCCTGAAAATGGGGAGAAAGGGAACAAATACGTGACCTGCTTGGTCCCAGAGAATGACTGCTGGCCTTAAAAATGGCATTATGCTAACAATAGTTATGCTAATGACATTACCAGGGTTTGGGAGCAGGAGGTACTGGTCATGGTTCCTTTAAGAATTGCTTTACAAACTGTCCTGGTTTCAGCTGGGATAGAGTTAACTGTCTTCCTAGTAGCTGGTACAGTGCTATGTTTTGAGTCAGTGTGTGAAGAATGTTGATAACACTGATGTTTTCAGTGTTTTCAGTTGTTGCTAAGTAGTGTTTAGACTAAAATCAAGAATCTTTCAGCTTCTCATGCCCAGCCAGCAAGAAGGCTGGAGGGGCACAAGAAGTTGGCACAGGACACAACTGGGGCACCTGACCCAAACTGGCCAACGGTGTATTCCATACCATGGGACGTCCCATCTAGTATAGGAACTGGGAAGTGGCGGGGAGGGGAATCGCCACTCGGGGACTGGCTGGGTGTCAGTCAGCAGGTGGTGAGCTATTGCCCTGCGCATTATTTGTACATTCCAATCCTTTTATTACTACTGTTGTCATTTTATTAGTGTTATCATCATTATTAGTTTCTTCTTTTCTGTTCTATTAAACTGTTCTTATCTCAACCCAGGAGTTTTACTTCTTTTTTTCCCTGATTTTCTCCCCCATCCCACTGGATGGGGGGGGGGGGGGGAGTGAGTGAGCGGCTGCGTGGTGCTTAGTTGCTGCCTGTGGTTAAACCACGACAAAACAGTATCTTAACTTCTTCTAATCAAATATTAACAATCTATTTATGGTTATTCTTCACTGTCTTTGTTGGTTCAGTTTCTATCTCAGCCATTGCCTAACTGTGAGAAAGCAGAATTTCTCTGAGCAATTATTAACTGGATATGTAAAATCTTGTTTTCTCCTTGGTAGAATTATTTCACACCTATATTATTGCCCTCTATGAACAGAGCTGCCTGCTGCTTTAGCTTTCTTTTACCTCCCTGCCAGACAGAAAGCCTGTCTGTCTTGCACTGTAAGGCTTCTACACTGTTGCAGCCAGTAGTAGCTGTAAATGAATTCGTTGTACCCACTGCACTGCAGACTATTCATTTGTTGTGTACTCCCTCTGTTAAATAGATCAGAATACCCTGCAAAGTCAAATGTAAATGAATGAAACAAAGACTTAGTGCAGCTCTGAAGCATTTGGCTGTTACTACTCCATGAAACTCTGCTACTCAGTCTGTTTTGTGAGGCAGAGTTCATGACATCTGTGATTACATGCTCCACATTTGAATCTGGCAAAAATAATTTAATCGGGAAAAGCAACTTGTTTGCTAAGACTCTGAAATACAGTATGGTGTCATTCAAGTTCAAATGTAAAATAGTTTATTAACATTCCCATACAAAATTACATTGGCAAGAGCTTTCGGTAAAAGGTTTGGAGAGAATCAACTTGGAGTTAAGATTTTGACTGCAGAATTTTCAAACTCTTTTGGTCTTGTGGCATGCCATGGCAAGGAAACACTGCTGCCTGCAGACCTGTGGGTGTTGTTCAAAGGCAACTCCTAGTGTCTTCTCCCTGCCATCAGAGGCTACAAAAATTGTTCACTAAAAATCAGCTGGCTGACATTTCAAAATACTTATCATCTTTGCTGAATCCGGGGCTTTGCAATTTTTACCACTATAAACAAAGAAAACTGAATACTGAGAAGTATTTACACCAAGAGAAACAAAAATTCATTGTTGTGCCTCAGAGAAACACAAAGTATGTGGAGTGAAGCATGCTGTTAATATTGCATAATCAACAGTTGTCTGTGCTTTCTTGACAGAGATTTTTTTTTTTTTCCAGTGAGTAAAAATTTTTCTTTGCATAGATTCCCCCCCATGCCAGTTTGTTAACTCTGGCTAAGTTTTCCTCAGGGTGTCTGAATCACAGCTTATGAAATACTGCTGGCTGTTCTCTGCAGGGCCCTTCACAAGAGCCACAGAAAACATTATGTTCATTGCCTTAGCAGCATAAAGTTATGCTATGGAAAGGGCTCTTAATGTAGGAAACAGCTTCTGAAAGATGACCATCCTCACCTTTGTACTCACTTTTGTGGGATGTGTTGTAATGACTATCTGACAATTGCTTGAAATTCTACAGCAAAAAGATGGAAGAAATTTTACATTTTGCTGTCTTACTCTATGTTCCTCTATTTTAGTATCTTCCCATATAATCCAAAAATGCATTTTCTAGGATATATTTTCAGGCAATAGTTAATAATTAGTCAGTTTACTTCCTATATATTAACTCAGTGCTGACTGAAGTTCAAGACAAAATACAAAGCAGCTATTGAAGGTTCATCATTTAGAACAAGTACTTTCCTGCAACAGATAATAAAGAAAAAGGAAATCCTGTTCCTCATGCATACTTATATAGCATGTCTATACATAAGATGTCTTGAAAGTTAATCAGACATAGCTCAGGTTATGATATTTAAAGAAAACCTTTCAGACGTTAATTCTGACCTGATTTATACCATCTATACAGCATAGAAGTTTTCAGTACAGTTAGAGGGAAATTTGTCCAGAAATTCAGATTTAATCCATGTATGTTTGCATTTTTTTTCATACCATTTTCCCCTATCGTATAATGAGTCACTTTGAAACAACAAAGTTAGCGTTTTGAATTTCTGATTTCTCTGACTCAAAGAAGCGGACTGGATTATTCCCCAGTCTTCTAGTACCTTTTGTCAGGATCAGAGTGCGTGTACTTTGTGTACGGAACGACTGTCAAAGAGAAAGACTAAACACGGCGGAGACACTACGCTAGGAATACGGTAACTTACCTGTGTCCGCTCACATCTTGTGCACTCGAGGTGCAGAGTAAATCGGAGGTTGCGCTCGCTACCCAAGCGCTGGGGGAGAAAGGCAGACGCTGGGGCTGTACGGACGTGAGTGCAGGCGAGACCTCTAGTGGACACAAGGGAGAAATGCTTAATGGCAACACCTGAACACCGCGGCGGGGAGCCATCCATAGGTACGGTGCGGGAAAAGCTGCTGAAAAGGCTCTTTCCATCTGTCACGTGCCCCATCACTCCGTATAGCTTTGATTTAAGTGCAGGGATCCCAGAAAATCAGTTAACATTACCTGATTTTTCAACTAATTTCAAAATCTAACTGAACAGCTACACTGGGACATTCCCCAAATGGGGGATGAGAGGCTGGAGAGCAGCCCCCTGGAAAGAGTTCTGGGGGTTTGGGTTGATGGCAAGTTGAACATGTGTTCACCAGTGTGCCCCGGCCGCCAAAAGGGCCAACTGCGTCCTGGGGTGGACTGAGCACAGCGTATGGTAGCTGGCTGAAGGAGGTGATTGTCCCACTTGACACTGCGCTGGTGCAGCCCCACTGTGAGTACTGTGTGCAGTTTTGGGTGCCTCGGTACAAGAAGGACATCAGCCTGATAGAGCGTGTCTAGAGGAGGGTGCCCTAGATGGTGAAAGGTCTCGAGGGCAAGACTTAGGTCACTTGGTTTGCTCAGCTTGGAGAAGGCTGAGGGATCTCCTCTTTCTGGTGACGCAAGGAGACAGAATGAAGCTGCATCAGGGGAAGTTCAGACTGGACATTAGGAAAAGGTTCTTCACTGAGAGGGTGGTTGGTCACTGGAACAGGCTCCCAGGGAAGTGGTCATGGCACTGACCCTATCAGAGTTCAAGAAGCATCTGGATGATGCTCCTAGTCATGTGGTTTAGTGTTAGGTAGTCCTGCGAGAAGCAGGGAGTTGGGCACGATGATTCTTATGGGACCCTTCCAACTTGAGATACTCTGTGATTCTGTGATCCAAAGGACCATGCTTTGGCTGAAGGAGGCTCTGGCTCCTCTTCCCATACAGCTGAGATCTGCTTTCAGCCACTGCAGGGAGGCTATTTAGGAGCTAGAATTATGCACTTGGAATGAGGCTTCCGTACAGCAGAGAAATTTCTACCTAGGACACTCTGGCCTAGTTGTTTCTGGACTACAACTGGAAGACAGAGGTAGGTGGAAAGAAATCAGATAGGAATCAAACTACCATCATCAAAGTCCTTCAGTTTATTACCAACCTCTTAAAAACTGGACAAAGCCAAAAGCTGACAGTAATATTAACTGGGGATCTTGAAAACAATCACACATGGTACACATTTTGATATAATTAACAGTAAAGACATCTATCTTCCATGGTGACATACCTCAATATCTAAACAAATTTCTTCCTGTGACTATGTATCAATGATGTGAAGTAGGACACTTGGCACAGTGCCACCCACTGCACTCAGGATAAACATTTAGATGGTCAAAACTGGTTTTATTTACAAAGTTTTTCATGCATGACAGCTGACTTTTTCTTCTAAAATTATATAAAATATCTAGGAAAAGGATGACCGCATACTTGTGTGAACAACAATGAAAGAAGAGGAAGAATATTAAAAAGCTTAACTAAAAACAGGAAATAGTTGAACTGAGGTGAAGTTACAAAACAACCAAGCCTTGTCACTGATTACAGGGCTAAAAAAGTAGTTCAAATCTCCAAGCCAAGAACTAACACCCGCAGAAGAGCCAACCATTATTCCTTGATATTTTGAAGTAGCCTTAATAAATGAGACTCAATAACCTGTTGAACTAAAGCAGAGAAAAAAAATCAGGTTAATCAGTGTTCAACATTTTTTCACATTTTTAGGGTTGTACTATTTTTTCCTGGCAGATGCCTGCTTGTCCTGTACAATCATTTAATAAAAACCAGACAGGAATAAATTCACTCTGGGAAGAGAGTTTGCATCTCTTCAGAAAATAAAAGCCTCATATAATGCAAAACCAATACACCCAGTAAGGCAGATGATGGTTTTTGGAGGTGATGATCTGTTTGCTGGTTTGAACAGGCAGATTGATAGCATATGGAAAGCAAATTTTTAGGCCTGTAATTGCAAAGCAGGCAAAAACGTTTATTAGAAGCTACTTTTGTGGAATGTTTTGAGATTGAACTCTTGAAATAGTCCTACATCTAGACACTTGTGAAATTACTGGCCCCACCCATAAGCACAGGGCTCTGCTTGGAGAAGCTACACGTGCAGTGCTGGGCTTATTTTTTGATTCAGTTCATTTCTGTAATGGCAGACATTTCACAGCTTTCAAAATGAAGGCATCATGAGGGAAAACCAATGAAGAGTCTCTCCTTTGCCTGTTTGCCAGAGCCAAGTATGGTAGCCCAATTCACTCATCCTGGCACTACTATAGTCTGCCTCCAAGACAAACTAGAGCTAGAGCTAGTCTGACGGGGAAGAAGGTTTTGCAAACTGCATTGCATCACGCCAATCAACAAAGCGCCAAGATGAGGGGTTCAGGAGGGCTGCAGGCCTCTCATCATTGTCCAGTGCAACACACACTCCTTTGTACAGGGTGGGGGAGCAGCTCAGCTCCCCTTGTCTGGATCATGGCTGCATCAGCCCAACACACCATTATTTGTGCCCACACATGCAGATTCAGGTCAGTGACATTTTCTTGCCACACACCTGGCTTTCTGAGACAGGGACGGAAACTACTACCCATTTTGGGCTGATAAATTTAGGTGTATTAAGACTCGTACGATAGTGTTCTTCTTACAGCTGCAAAACCTCTACTAGGCCATTACAGCAGCTACATAAACAAGGAGCAGTAAAAATAAAAATAAAAACACCTTATATTTGCAATACTCACCACTCCGATAGCCCAAGGCTACAGCCAAATCCATGGAATTATAGCCAGCATCTGTTTCGATAGTTGGATCAGCACCACTTTCTATGTAAAACAGGAAAAGAAACTTGTATTTCTGACAACGAGAACTGATAGTACATTATTACTGATAATTCAGTTTGGATAGTCTGCTTACCAAGGAGAATTTTTACACAT
Source organism: Astur gentilis (assembly GCF_929443795.1). Taxonomy (NCBI): domain Eukaryota; kingdom Metazoa; phylum Chordata; class Aves; order Accipitriformes; family Accipitridae; genus Astur; species Astur gentilis. Next base: position 60,268,153 of record NC_064919.1, read on the forward strand.
TTCACATGGTTCCCATGTACTGCATATAGTAGAGGTGTGCCTCCATTCTGCAAAAGCGGAGAACAGCCTTAGACACTTAATGACTGAGCAGTCTGCAATTGTAATTCCTTAACACACTCATATACTTCTATGTATCAGTAAGAGACTTCACAGGTTTTATAAAAATGAGGTTCTGTTTTGGTTCTTCACAACTTCTATCTTTTTTTGTCTACTGTTTAGAATGTAAGCTCACCCTTCTACAAGGACTCAGTATTAGTCTCATTCTCTTACCAGGAAGTCAGAACTAGTAGGGCCAACTTCTCTTATCCTATGGAAGTTTTGAAAGTCTCAGATATTTCAGAAAAGGTAGAACAATTTTCAAACCCAAGCCAGTGCTGTGCCTTGTTTCAAATTTCTGACCAAAGTACCCTCTGACATAAATTCAAGCTAGAGTCTTACCCAGTCATACTCGTTGACATCAACTCCACAGTCAAGCAGCATTTTGACAATATCTGTGTATCCTTTACTGCAAGCCAGTGAGAGGGCGCTTTCTCGCCCTTTCCCCAAAATCTGAGGATCTGCACCCTGAAATAGTAATAAAAAATGAAATTAACCATGCTTTTTGTTTTTTTTTAATGTGAGGTTTTATGCAGGACTTAACTTTAAAACTTTTAAGTGTATAGCAGCATTGACAAATTTAGGAAGGTAAATTGAACTAAAAAGTAAATCAATTTAAAATGAAGTGTGTTTTTTTCCCTTACGTTCTGGAGGAGAAATTCCACTACTGCTATCTGCCCATGAGCTGCAGCCCACATCAGAGGGGTAAATCCTTCTTCATCCTTATGATTGATTACATTTTCTGTTTAAAGAAAAATATGCAACTTAGTAATCTCTTTCACTAATGCACTGTATGAGCTGGAAATGTGCTGACATATCCATGGTGAATGGACTGAGGTACCAGTGTGTCCTAAAAGTCATTCTCAACTTTAAAAAAATTCTATCCCAATGGTGGTGCAAATATCTTTGTTCAAGAAAGAAAAACACATCCAACTCACCACAGTAAAATTTAAGATTTGGGTTTATTTTTTAATTGTTTTTAAGTGCTATAAATCAAGCTCTGTTTTTACTCAGAAGTGTTACAAGTTGTCTGTAATCTGGGCTTTACCTCTGGAAAGAAGAGAAGGGCTGTTTGAAAAATAAAGAGGTACATTCTGTATTAAGCTGTACAAAGTGGGTGGCTTTTGTTGGGTTTTATTTTTCAACCAACTGAGCCACACACTCTTGTAAAGAATTAGCTTGTAAAGCAATATATATATAGTATAACTCCGTTCTCCCCAAAGTTCATGTAATCAATAGGGTGTTTTGTGTGAACAATTAAGGTTTTCTGATAGTGCAGCTGAAGGAAAAAGAACTTTTTAAACAATTGGCTGACTGAAATAATTGAGTTGGAATTTTTTTTTTAATATCTAAGCATGTGATTTTTTTAAGTTCTTATCATAGCACCACAATATGCATTTTTAACTGTTACTGACACTCCAGAATCAATTTGCTTTCCATCTACATGGCTCATTACAAAGTATATAGACTCAGCAACTCATTACCTGCCTTCCAGTAAACATGTCAACAAAGATGCACTGAAAGCATGACTGATTACTAATAGTACAGTAAGAATATACTATTAACGGTAGTCAATTCAGTACATTATGTGGAGTTGAAATTTTGTATATGTATTATGGACACACAAGTATCACACTAAAGACTACCACACAACTCAGAACGAGTAGCACTATTATTTTGCAGTTGTGAGCTACGGCTTAAATTAGCAGCATATAGCTCTATACGTTGATTGATTAAGTAGAATTGGAAAGCCACCATTAATAGAAATGTGGTTTAAATTACAAAGATAATTTTAAAAAAAAGTAAATTAACTCTTCTGATAAAACTAACTGGTTCTCCCTTCTCATTTCCAAGGATTACCTATACAGCTGGGGAGCAAGAGGAGGAAGGGATTTACCTACAACTCCTAGTAACACTAATGTTTAATTTAAAATCCAAATCATAGCAATGGTGAATAAAACACTCATGTGAAACAATAGTCCACATCTGCAAAGAACAGATACTTCAAATATCCTTCAATCTGTACCAGAATCAAGGATTTCTTTTTTTAATACAGCTTTGGGGAAAAAGTCAAGCACAATAGGGTATAAATGCCCCAAAGAAAAAAGGAAGGCATTTAACCTCCATCTGTCTCACCTTGTTCAATGCGCGTAGCCAGATATAACATTTCTCCCTGAGCAGCCAGCTGATGAACTGATAAAGCTGCAAAAACGGAAGCAAAATGTGTTAAGACACTGCAGTTTTCATTCTGCTCTATTTGGAGCTGGGCGTAACATGTCCATTGGCTTGAGCAGTACAGAACTTGGATTCGAGAGTGTAGATAGGTTTCACCTTATACTCTGAACAGGAATCACTATCTTAAAAACTGAAAAGTTTCCAAAGCTTTTCATAGGTTTAGGTAATTTTTTAACCAATGTAGAAAGCAAAGATACTTCCTGCAGTGACTTTTTACAAGGCAACATGCTCTCTTCTCTGACGCTTGGTCAGCACCCCAAGACCACATTAAGAACATTTATCAAATGAAAATAAGCATCTTTTGATAAATTAAGGCTGTGTATTTTAAAAATAACATCTAAGAGATCACACACCATGAGGAGACCTGTCATGCTGCTCAGTAAAGCCCATAGCATGACTCTCACTTGCTACAATGTGGAATAGATCAGACATTACATAACTATACACAACATGACATCTACAGGGGAAGAAAGAGATTGTGTTTGTTTTTTATTTTTAATAAAAAGTACCAAGCATTAAAGCCAGAAAAATTCTTAAGAGATTATGAAGGAAAAAATCTCTGATCCCATAGTAAACTCTGCACAGGTGCATGGTTTTGATAATTACAAACCTTGGAACAGGTCTGAAAGATGCTCGGGAGGGAATAGATAATAAATTATCCACATTATATAATAATAAAATTAGCTAATGATTACATAATATATAAATTTCACTGTCCTTTTCCTATACACTACATGAAAGCTTGATTTTGTTTTCAGAAAGACTGTGTATTTTGTTCAGAGGCCTATGCTGCAGCTCCAGATTCATTTTTCCCATGCAAGTGGCCTTTTATTTTTTTAAGCATTGGACTTATGATTTATAAAGGAAATAATTTATAGATGAAGTAAATTACAGAGAATTAATTTACGAAGAAAATACTTTACAATTAATAACAAAACCCCATAAATACTGCCTTCTTGACTCTGAAGATCTGTGACAATCATGACATCTGCAGTAGTCTGTAGCACTTACTAATCATCTAATTTTAATAAATTTTAGAAGATACACAAATTCTGAAAACAAATATATGAAGTATATTAACTTATATCTTAGAAATTATTAGAAAAATCTTTACTTATATTTTTTAAATCAAGAATTGGATCCTCTCTGGAAAATACGCTTCGGTTATGAATTCAATACAGCAGGTGGATTACTGTTTTATGGCTGGAACCACGTGAAATTAGACAAGACCATCTCGGTGTTTTCTTCCTACATTAAAGTTCATTACGACACCAAGAAAAAAATCTGAAAAATCTTCCAAGCATCTAACATACAGTTCACAAAATAATTATTAACAGTAAGGCAGAAGGATACTTACAGTTTACAAGCAGAGGTGTTGTAGAGACCTCATTTCCCCTATGTTTGTTAGTTAGGGTAGTTGATTGTTTTATTGGTGAGAAATGCTTAGTAGTTGATGGAGTATAAACATGTCTTACTTGGATACCAGGGGAAGGAGAAGTGTGGATGTTGCATTCAGCTACATTGAACAGAGAAAAAAGACAGGATTTTAGCACTAGTAAGAGCATTAAAAGCAAGCCACAGATTCTAAGTCGAACTAGAAAGCACCAGTATCACAAGATCTTTAAAACCCATGTTAAGTAAGATTTGTGACATGTGCTTTTTCTACTGTGTATTGTGAGAGTTGAATAAAGGTCTGTATTCATTTCTAGCATAAAACAATGCTGCTATCTTACACATTCGGTATGGCGTAATGTCACCCAGAGACAAGCTGGTGTCTAAATGAGGTAAGGCTTTGTTAGATTTTCAACATGCCTGGCATGGATTTATCAGGCAGCTCCATTTAGCCTGTCATATCCTTACCAATACTGTCCAGCACAGTAACATGATGCAGCTCTGGTCAGCTGATACCTTTGCCTACTCCCTAACCAGTCCACTGCATGGGTGGAGATGACCTTCACTAATTTTCTTCACCAGGATTTTTTCCACTCCTGTTGGATAAAATTGTAGCTGCATTATGAATGCCTTAAGAATACGTATCCAGCAGGAAGAGAGCTATTCCACACTAACTTACATAAAATGCGAAGCAGGTCACCAGTTAGAATTCAAGAACTCATTCAGTGCTGCTGTGTTTGTTTGTACTAACTTTTCTACCTATCAGAATCTAATGGCATTTTATTACAGAACATATATATGTTATCTTTGCTTCTAATTCTCAAAAGTAGCTTTTGGTTTTGAGAAGTAGCTGAGAAGCCAAGTAATTTTTAAGAAGGTAACTGATTAAGTGCTGGAAAGACATATTGAAGGATTAAACTCCATTACCAACTAAATTGATTTGACACCAGCATGCGCTAGTAGTTAATGACTGGAAGCTAATTAACATGTACACTGAATTCACACCACACAAATTTGAGGAGAGACTCAATTAGAAGAAGCAGAGGGTAATCGGATGAAAATGAAATTACATTTTGTTGCCAATCAAATAGCTACACCGGACTTGATTAAATTAAGAGACCCACCAGGGACTTTTTACCTGCTGTCCCTAGATTCGCATGACTACTTCTAAAGGGTTCACAAATGTTACCTAAGAAAAGCAACCCTATCGCTGATGGGTCTAAATTTGCTGTTCAGGTCTGCAGCTCCACTTAGGGCCTGCAAATCAAAAAAAGTTTGAAAAATTACAATGGCTGAACTGCAGCCAAACAATACAAATCAGAGAAACCATCAAAATCCATAATAGGTCTGTGTTTATATTTGTTACAGGAAATGGGTCAAATTCAACCTCATGAAAAGATACATCACTAACAGTCTGAAATATGACGGCAAGCACTGGAAACCACAATTGTTAAGGGGGAATAGATGGAAGTCCTAATTCTGTTCTCTATCGATACACTCAACCATATAAAAAAGCACACATGAATTCTGACGAAGCTGCCCAGTAATGGCTGGAGACTAGCTGCAGGGATCCAGAAATGGAGCAATCTTCACTTTCAAGTAGTGTGAAGCTGAACTGGCAAGCCAATCCCTACAACAACTACAGGCTTTGTACAGCCATATTGATAAAACAAAGTCAACCGCACGACTCATGTTATTTTGTCATCATACTAGTGAAAAGATAAGACATGCTGCAGAAAGCTACTGAAGTTGAAATGATCATATAGTGCTTTCAGCAGTGTTTTGTAAAGATACATACATTCAACAGTGCGTAGCATGTTGTAGGACATGCTACGCAAAAGAAGTAAGCTTGTTTTCATAATCAGCATCAGCTCTTATTAAATTAGAGACTTTTTGTGCTGTTACTTCTTCAGTTAAAAAAACATAATTAAAAATGTGATTTAAAAAATAATCTTGGGGGAAATTAATTTCACGTTAATAATTCTTTAAGCATATAAAAAAAATGTTAAGAGGAAAAAAATCTTAGAAAACTATTGATGATTAACAGACGTGTAAGGCAGAGGCTTTTTTTTAAAAAACAGAACAGCTTAACAGGATGATACAGTCCACACGTAACAATTTGTACCATAAAGTTTAACCTTTAAATAAGACAGATGCCACTTCAAGGTCAGAGTTAACTTGGTCTTGAATATTTTTACTGTCCTCCTCATTCAAAGATTTCACAAATCGCGAGCAGACGTTCATATCAAATCTATTGGGCAAAATGAATTTCATTCCCATGGCGACACTCTGAGCTGGGCCTTCCTCTGTGCTAGAGTCAAGCTGATGCTCCACTTTAATGTCTGGCATGGGCGGAAGGCTGTAGCTAGTGGTACATTCTTCCACAATTAACTGGGCCCCAACATCTAAGTTTGTTGAAGATGCCATGGCCTCAGTCATGTAAAAGTTTTACGCAGAATGTTTCTTCATAGTTTCTAGCCACAAGCAGTCCTGGCCAACCACGCTGTATCTAAAGAGATCCCGATGTTTGAACAACCTGCAACTGAACACATGTAACATATGTTAGCAACGGTTTGGTGAAGCAATGCATAAAAATACAGCAAACTTGGCTTCCTTTAAGCTTAAGGCATTTGGTTTTGATAGTCAAAACCTTGGTGAAATACCAGTCTTACTGCTGTCACAAGCTATTGGCCAAATGCCCCGTTTAAGTTTTACCACAGGGATACTTGAGCCAAATTCCCTAATGAAGCCACTAGGAGTTTCATCTAAGGGACATTTCAGAATATTAGGTGCGCTTCAACAAAAAAAACACCGCAACGAACCACATCCATACTGAGCCATGAACAAGTTATAAGAAGAAGATGACTTTATTTTCTAAAAACATTAGACTTCAAGGAAACGTTAAAGTGACTTTATGTCCCTTTACGACTTTTCATGTCTTTTCATGTCCCGAGTGAAATCAAGGGCTTCTACCACTGGCGTAGGAAAACGACAACTCCCTTTTAGACCGGTGACAGTACAGCATCCCAGAACACCCCGGGCTTTCTGACAGCACCGCGCGAAGCCCAACGTCCAGGCGGGACCCGCGGCCGCGCCTAGCGGACGGGATGGAGCGGAGCGGAGCGGAGCGGCCCGGCAGCCCCGGGCGGCCCTGGAGCCCTCTCCCCGCCCCGCCCCGCCCCGCCCCACCCCGCAGGCCGCCGGCTCCGGGACGAAAGGCCCGAAGGCAGGCTGCGGCGGCCATGCCGCCCTACCACCGGCGCCGGAGAGCAGCCGCCGCCCGGCAACCCCTCCGGCAGCGTGGGCCGGCGGCTCGGCTCGGCTCGGCCGCCCCATCCTCCATCTCACCTCAGCGCCGCCGCTCTGTCCGCTGGCGAGGAGGGGGAAGTGACGCCTTCCCGCCCCGCCGCGGCGGCGATTGGCTGGGGCGGGTCGCCGCCCGATGACGTCTGCCCTCCCCTCGCGCACCTGGAGGAAGGCGTGGGACTCGCCATAGCGGTGGCGGGGTCTCGCGTGGTCCCGGCTCCTCTGAGGCGGCGGCGACGACCGGCCAGGGCCTCCCCGAGCTCCTCCCGCAGAGCGCCTCGCCTCGCCTGGCCAGGCCCGCAGGCCGGAGTACGACTAGGCGGTGGCGGCGGCGGCGCGGCGCGGCCCTTCGTCTCGGCCGGCGGCCCCGACCGCTGGTGGGCCATGGCGACCTACAAACCGGTGGTGGTCCAGGCGTTCCCCAAGCTCGGGGAGAGGATCACGAAGGACACGGCGTACTGGCGGGGCTACAAGGTAGGCGGCAGCCCTGCGCGGCGCGGGGGGCTTGGGTCCCACCAGCCCGCGCGGGTCTCGTCTGGAAGCGGTTCCTCGGGGGCGCCCCGAGAGCCGTTGGACGGCTTCGTGGGACAGGAGGCCGGCTCGGGCCCCAGGTTGGCCCAGCAGGCGTAGTTACTCTCCGGGAAGGTGGTTTTGGTGTTTGGTGTGGTTTTTTGGTTTTGGGGTTTTTTGTTTGGTTTTTTTTCCGTCTCCGTGCGACTAATCAAAGTATTTTTAAACGTGGGTGAGTGAGTGAGGTGGCTTTTTTTTACTCAAAACACATAATTAATGGGCCGGTTACGATGGGTGAATTGGGGGAAAAAAAAAAGTCCTAGGAGCAGAAGTAGCCTGGCAGAAGAGAAACTCAGAATGATGTAGTTAAAAAGTGATTTGGTTCTAAATGGAGAAAATGGTGAGCTCTCTGTAGGAGGAAGACGTTTTGTTTGCTGTGTTACATTTTTGATGGTGTGCTTAGGTGTATTTAATGGTCTTTATCACAATTGTTTTAGACACCTGTTCAGATAAAGGAATTTGGTGCGATAAATAAAATCGACTTCTCTCCGGTTCCTCCATATAACTATGCTGTCACAGCCTCCTCAAGGGTAAGTGGCTTTTCTGAGGTTTTTATGTTCTTTTTCCTCAGCTGGTATCCTGTGAGCAAACTTGATGTCTTCTTGTTTTGCTAGATCCACATTTATGGTCGTTACTCCCAGGAACCAATCAAAACGTTTTCTCGCTTCAAAGATGCTGCTTATTGTGCCACATACCGAGATGATGGCAATCTGCTTGTTGCTGGCAGTGAGGAAGGTAGCATTCACCTCTTTGATGTTAGTGGAAGAGCACCTCTGAGACAATTTGATGGCCATACTAAGTAAGAGACTGTTGTTTTTTTCTTTGCATGCATAAGCTTCTTTGGTGTATTTACGTATGTCCGCTTCGCATGTTGCTGAAAATCTGAATGATACTGGTCTATGTTGCTTGCCACTGTCTCGTGTAGATCTTACTGAAAAGTAGATTTTTAAATTGAATTCAAAAGTGGAGTGATTTTTTAAAAAAAGTGCTAAATATGAATGGAGTACATGGAAGAATAAATACATCTTCTGATTCAGATAGGTGTCTGTTAATATGTTGCGTAGACATAGTCTTGTGACTACACGGCACCGATAAGCACATTTTATTTGGTGCTGGCAGGAAAAGAGTTCTAAAAAGTGGCTAAACAAGAACAGTGAAGAAATATGCCAGGAGGAGCAGGCATCCCTTAAAAAAGCAAGACAGAAAAAGTGGATGGTGGTGGGGCTAGGCTGGGGAAGCAGTTAGAAGAAGAGTTCTGATGGTGACGATGAGGAGAAGACAATGATAATGCTTAGATTAAACAGGTTGCTGTGCTATGAAAGACCAGTAAGTGTTTTATTGATCCAGAACAGCGACAAACCCCCCTTCACTGGAAAGCACACCAGCAGAACTTCGGAGTGTTGAGGTCTGTTGAGATTGGGTGTTATCTTATGTCCTAACCAATAGGTGAACCATAATAAGATTTATGGTATCTGTTTTCTGTCAGAGTCATTCTTTGTTGGGGTGTTACGATGATAATACAGATTTAAATAGTGATTTTAAAGGACATGAAGAATATCCCATCCAGGTGTACTTAAAATTCACTATTATAAATTTTTTCTAAGGGACAGTGCTAGTACACAGACCTCTAAGTAACAAATGCAGGATTTATAGCTTTTGAATGAGAATCTAGTAGACCTGTAAACCCTTTAAGGCAGATCATATCAGTGCTTAGGTAAGCGCCTGGCAGCATGACCCTTTTCTGGCTGCAAATACAAAAACTAAAGTGTTTTTAACCTCTAAAGTGAGGCTTTGTAACTTCCAACAGTAAATGCTTTGAACCTCTAAGTTAGAGAGAATACTTTAATAAGCTTTTCATACAGACTAACTCTTCTGGAAACAAGTATATATTTTGACTTTGGATACTGTGGACTTTTTCTAGACCTGTTCATGTTGTGGGCTTCCTGTCTGATAAATACCGAGTATTTTCTGGTGGTGATGATTATTCATCAAATTTGTGGGATATTGCGAGTGCTACAGAAATCGCCTCATACAGTGAACATACTGACTATGTGAGATGCGGCTGTGCAAGTAAAGTGAATGCGGATGTCTTTATAACAGGTTTGATTTTATTTTTTGTATATGCTTCTTTTGGATTGAAGAAATATGCAGAAAGACACTTTTTGATAGAGTAGGATCTTGTTTCTTATGTTTTAAACATGGAGGATCTGTCTTCCTACTCGGTGCCTGTTTTGTTGTTTCCTTTTTGCTTGCTTTTTAAGCTCAACACTGATGTTTGCAGGGAAACTTGTGAGTGAACTAATTTTTAACATCTTTTTGCTTTAGTCTATTAGGGTTAATAGGACTGTTCTTACTGGCCTTTGAAAGTTTTAAGAAAATCCTGTGAATGTATCCTTTAGTTGAGATTGACTGAAGTGTTTTATCAGGTTTCTGGAGGAGGACACTAGTTTCATTGTGGTTTGTCCAGCCCAAAACTGGCAGACTCAAAAATGAAAGGTTGTGTGAGAAGTTACCTGAAACCAGTTGCTTTTGGTTTTCCTAGCAGTAGCTTTCTATTAAGCTGTGGTAGATTCCTATGAAAAACCTAGTATTTCTTCAGGGGGTGCAAGAGACTAGGTTTCATCAGGTTGCCTGATATTTATTGTTATAAACACACTTGATTAATGGAAGGGAAATAAAATTGAGACATGTTACTTTTAAGGCCTGACATGTTGCTAGGGCCAGGATTAGAAGACTTGCACTGCCTGAAAGCTGTAAATTAACCAAGGTAAACCACAAGGGGTTCTAGGTGTACTGTTTAAAACTGTTTCTGTTTAGCAGCAGCTCCTTTAGATTGTAGGACGTGGCTGTTTAAGTTCTTGAAATAATTGACATTATGAAACTGAAGATATATACGGTTGTGTTTGCAGGTTCCTATGATCACACTGTGAAACTGTTTGATGCACGGACAAAAAGTAGTGTCATGACAATAGAACATGGCCAGCCTGTGGAGAGTGTGCTTCTGTTCCCTTCTGGTGGGCTTCTAGTATCTGCAGGTACTTCAATAAAATCAAATTTTTTTTCTGTGGCTCTAATTTGTGAAATACTTCAGCTGCTTCTTTCTTGTCTGGTGTTTTCATTTGGTAATGAAGTGGTAAGTGACGTAACAGCTGGATTTCTCAAAGATCTTCTTTAGGAATCTGTGTTGATCTGGAGGGAGAAGGTAGGGGTCTTTTTGTCTCTGATTTGATTTTCTAGTAGTTGGTCCAAAGAAAAAAAAAGACATTTTTAGTGTCAAGATACAGACTTTAATTAGACCAGTGCTAAAGTGAAGGAATGAACCTACTTAAGAAGTTTTGAAAAGAGCAGGCCTATAATGTGTCTTGTCACAGGAGATAGTCCTAATGGATGGGGATGGTGAGTAGGTACAGAAAACTGTGTTGCAAAGGAGGCACTGTATCACTCTGAAAAATTCTCCAGAGAAGTGTGAATGTGTATGTATGTCAAGCTGTTTTGTGTGCTTCCTTCTCACAGGAGGTCGATATGTCAAAGTTTGGGATGTACTAAAAGGCGGACAATTACTAGTTTCACTTAAAAATCACCATAAAACTGTAACTTGTTTATGCCTGAACAGCTCTGGACAGAGGTTACTGTCAGGATCCCTGGACAGGTTAGTATATTTTGTGGCTTTGTTGTGATTAAAATTTTTTAGGACTTTTTCCCTTGAAAATTATTATACATCACTGTGAATCTGTGCGTGTTTTTTAGGCTTAAACACTTCTGTTAGCGATATAACTTGCTTGAAAACATGTTTTGGGACCACGGTACATTCTGCAATATGCATTAACCTTTTCCTTTTACTAGCCTGAATGTCAGTAAGGGTTGCATGTGCCATTTGGGAATGCGTATGGGGAACTTCTAAATAAGCATTCATTTTTCTGAATCTCTAAACTGGCCTTTACAGTCTCCGTAAAGTAACTATTCTTAAGTTTACATTAATCAGTTTAAATAACTGAAAGTGTATTAGTAGTTGCCTTTAGAAAGCCTGCTTTTTCTGTCTCTGTGCTGTTGCTTTTTGTACCCAAGCTGCAATATGTCCTCCTTGCTTTTTTGTTTGGGTTGAGTTGCTGAGTTCTGATTCTCAGTCTGTTGTCTCCGAGACACTAGAAATATGAAGTGGTCTGAAATGACAGTGGTCTGTTTTCTTGCTCCTTCCCTCCCTTCTGTACTTTCTAGGCTTCCTCAGGCTTTATGATTACAAAGTATAAGCTGAAGGATCATACTAGATGTGCAGCTATTTGTCAGTCAGTGGTCACAAAACTAAAGTTCATACTTGTAAGATAATGTTTGTTTTCCTGTTTGTTAAGTATTTTGTACCTTCAACCAAATCATTAAAGAGCAGCCAGATACAAGAATGTCTATGGATTTACTTCCAGAAATTGCCAGTAGATCTTACGTTTAAAATTTAAGGACAAATTTGAAGAAATGCTGTCTTAGTGTTTCCTAACAAGCATTGCTGAAGGCAGAAAGTCACTATATCTGCCTTCAGTTTCTTCTTCTGTCCTTGCCCCATTTTCATCTTTTTTTGGATAAGGGTAATCCTTCCTTGACTTTTGTGTACCTTTTAACAGACCCTTTCTCTTGCAGCAGAGGTAATAACTAAGAAGCTCAGTGGTAGTCTGAAGAATGCTTTGTATAAATGCTCAGTTTCCTTAAATGATCCATAGAAGTTGAGAGTGATGAAATTCCTGTGAAGTGTCTACAGTAAGGCATTTGTAATGAGATTTTAATCATTACTCTTCTGTATAGGCATGTGAAGATTTACAGTACTACATCCTACAAAGTAGTCCACAGCTTTAACTATGCAACATCCATCCTCAGTCTTGCATTGTCGGTAAGTATATTAGAAATCTTTCTAGGCAAGGTAATTACTGATACCTTTTTATATAAGTCACTGAAGTAATTCATTTTTTATTTCATTGCGATTGGATGTTTCAGAAGAATGCTGTACAGAGTAGGATGACTGAATATATTCTTTCTGAGTAAAAAATTGTCATGGTTTAATCCCAGCCAGCAACTAAGCACCACGCAGCTGCTCACTCACTGCCCCCCACCCAGTAGGATGGGGGGAGAGAATCGGAAGGAAAAAGGTAAAACTCATGGGCTGAGATAAGAACAGTTTAATAGAACAGAAAGGAAGAAACTAATAATAATAACAATAATGAAATTACAGCGCTAATAAAAGGATTGGAATATACAAAACAAGTGATGCACAATGCAGTTGCTCAGCACTTGCCGAGTGATGCCCAGTTAGTCCCCGAGCCATGATCCCCTCCTCCCGCCAATTCCAGTTTATGCAGTAGGCATAAAATCACATTGTATGGAATACCCCTCTGGCCAGTTTGGGTCAGCCGCCCTGGCTGTGTCCCCTCCCAGCCTTCTTGCTGGCTGGGCATGAGAAGCTGGAAAATCCTTGACTTATAAGTCAAGTTAAGTAGTATAAACACTACTTAGCAATAACTGATAATGTCAGTGTTATCAACATTCTTCTTATACTGAATCCAAACCCTAACACTATACCAGCTACTAGAAAGAAAATTAACTCTACCCCAGCCAAAACCAGGACAGAAATGCATTAAGAGGTTTTAAACATAATACATTTAGATGCCAGGTGTTACCTGATTAGATCTGTACAAAATCATGTGTTTATCAAGGACAGTATATATGGCAGGGGAAGTCTTCAGTTTAGAAGGGAAGTCCTTTGACTTTAAGAAGATTGTACTCATGTTTTGCCTTTCAGGAACCTTGTGACTCCTCTTGTGTGGCAGTGATAAAAGAAAAAAAAAGTAGTTCATTTGTTGAGAAATTTAGAACAGGGTGAACTTGTCGTAAAGGTTTTGGTGTCAGGTTGGTCTGAGGAAGAAAAGAGGAGAGGGCATGAGGTATGAGCATAAACAGATTTGTTTGCCAAGGCATGTGTCTTACTGTCGTGGAAACAAAACAAAGACTCTAATTTCTGTGAAACATTTGAGTTCCAGTGGATAAACTGAAACCAGGACAAGAAGTTAACTCATCAGAGTGTAGTTTCTGTGTAATTCAAAGAACTTCTCTACATAAATGTGCTCAGTCTCTCCTTGACCTTGGACAAACTTTTAACCTTCACTAGATTCCTTGACAATTTCTACATTTCTGCTACTTTTTCTATGAGGAATTGCCTCCTTTTGTTCCATTTGAACCTTCATTACCTTCGTTTGGTGCCCAAAACCAAGACATTGACCAGCTGATCTCCATCCATACCTGTCATAATTCTGTAGGCTTTTATCATATCCCTCCTCAGCTGTCTTTTTTCCCCATGCTGAAGGGTTGTGTCTCAAATCAAGTCTCTCTTTGATTGTCTTTTGGGTTTTTTGATTCTTTTATTCTGAATCTGCTACTGTTTTTTGAGAATAACTCAAATAGGATTTAAGAAGTGGGTAGATAATGGATTTATTCAGTGGCATAATGACTTTCTAGTTTTTATTTCTTCTGTAGTAATTCCTTACGCTTTTTATTTATTTGTTTTTTCTTACCAGCAGTTGAGCATTCAGCTAATGTTTAATGTTTCTATAGAATTATCTGTTAATAGTAACAGGTCAGAACTCACTATTTTATATGTGAAGTCAGTGTTTTTCTCCAGTGCATTATTTAAAATTAGAACCTTTAGTATCAAATACATGCAACCTTTGTTATGTACATGAAATTTATATCAGTGACTGGTATTTCGAGCAACCTTCATTTGTTTCTCAAAATTCTGCTGTTCCATGATAGCTTTCTTGTAGGTGGTGTTCATGACTGCTGTATGGCATGTAATAGCCAAAGGCACTTGTATGCCATTGAAAAAACCAAAACCTGTCATAGATTATACTTGCAGAAGGATGTTAATGCGTATTTGAGCTTGCTTCACTAGTCAGGCTATAGTCGTCCTACGTATTTCTTAAAGGTTTATTAGGTGGATAATGTTGCTTATGATCATAGCCTTGACACTGTCCCTGTTTTGAACAAGGTATTTTACCATGGGACCTTGTAGAGATGCCTTCCAACTTAAGTTATTCTATAATGCTGTGATTAGAGCCTTGTTATGAAGCATAAAAATTTTAAAATCTGCATGGTAGGAGCATGCATCATCAAATAAATCACTAGGTTCCTAACTCTGTGATTTCTTCATTTTAGCCTGAAGATGAAACCATAGTTGTAGGCATGACCAATGGGGTGCTAAGTGTTAAACACAAAAAACCTGAAGAAAGGAAAGAACAGTCTCAAAAGAAGAGACAACCAGCATATAGAACCTATGTGAAAGGAAGAACTTACATGCCGAAACAGGTATAGCATGGTGAGAAAATGTATACTGAAGCACTGCTCAAAATTTGGGGTTTTTTTTTTGAGTGTGCTAAGTTGGAGAAAGGGAAGGGGAGGGAAGGTAGAAAGATACATAAGCTTGTTCGTGGTAGTACATCTAATCCACTGTGTGTGTCTGTCCTATTCCGAACTCGTCTTTCAATTCTAGGAAGATTTCTGTGTCAGTAAACCTGTAAAACGTGTTTTGAGGAAATATGACAAGCTGCTGAAGAGCTTTCAGTCTTCCAAGGCCCTTGATGCGGTACTGGAGGTAAGGCATTGTTTTTTGTCTCATCTGAGTTGTGTGCTGTCATGTGACCTAGGTTTTTTCTGTATGTCAAACCAATTTTATTTCAGTGTATAGCTTGAAAGGAATCAAACTTGTGTGGGTTCTGTTTTGATTTTGCTGGTAGCAGCCCTGTTTTGTGTGTAAAGATGTTGCTTTGGTACTAAACTCTTCTTATATATGTCCAGCCACCCATCAGGCTTTATACTCCTGAAGTTACGGTTGCAGTCATGCAGGAACTACATCGCAGAGGGACACTGCGGAGTGCGCTTGCTGGCCGAGATGAGAAGCAAATTAATCTCCTTCTTACCTTTGTGGCAAGGTATTATTTTAACCTGAGTTCTCTCTAACTGTTCTGAGATCTGTATTTCTTAATAGCTTTTGCTAGAGTCTCAACAGGTCACAGGTGGAACACTGGTACTCTTGAAATCTCACGTGCCTTCTGCTTTCTGATGTCAAGGTCTGGGATAGTACTGAAAGAGTTTACCTGATAGTGCAAAACAATTTTGCTGGTAGTATGAGAGAGTATATTTTACTTCTTTGCCAGACATTCTACCCTTAGTTTATTATTTTCTGTCTCCTTGATTAAAATCGTGTCTTCATGTACCTGATGCTTTTGCCAGTTCTCCAACCCCCTCCGTCCCTGAAAGGAGGAGGGTAAATACCACATATGTAGCTTTTTTTGACTTGCATCTCTGCTGTTCTGTAATGTCTCTTCATGAAGAAACAATTGTCTGTATGCCTGTATGAGAAAGCTGCTTGTTGGTGGGAGGAGTGCAGTTCGCAAAACCAGTGAAATTGGGATGTCTTCTAATTTTGCAGGCGTGTGATTGAGCCTAGATTTACTCCTGTACTGGTGACTGTTGCAGATATGATCACGGGTAAGTACAACACAAAGAAAGATTCTCAAAGCCATATAGCTAGCTTGGAAATAAGGTAAAAAGTGTTACAATTTTAAGAAACTAAACCTTTATGGGTTTGTTTGTAAGTATGAACTCAGTGTCAAGAGAATGATCCAAAAAGAGATATTGCCAGATAACTTTGACCGCAGTCAGTATCTGATTTGTACTAGCTGCAGGAAGCTCCTCATGGTCTCTTTAAGTTTCTTGATACTTCATGTTTCTATACTTGCATAGTACAAGTGACTTCTGCTTCTCCAGTGAGGTAAAAATAGTATTTGAGGTTGTAAAACCCGCTTCTGTTAGTTTGACTTACTGTTACTGTGAGTACATACCAATAATTAACAGTTTTCAGAACACTGTTAAAGTTGTCTTATTTGTCCACAGTGTTGGACTTGTGCCAAACTCCTTAAATGCATCTCGAACTGGCTTAATAGAATTTTCATGTTTTTATAGATATGTGGATTCTTAAGTGACTTTTTCCTTTACAGACATTTATCAGCCTGTGGTTGGGCAGTCAGCGATTGTTGATAGACAATTCTTGAGACTTCAGGAAGCTATAGGAAAAGAGATTGACTATCAAGAGGAACTACTAGAAGTTTTGGGAATGATGGATACACTGTTTGCTACTTTCACTGAGAAAAGAGCTACTTATCTAGAAGAGAACAAAAGTAATGGTCTTACAGAGACCATTGAAACAAATATGAATAACTGACTGACAACCATCACAACAAATTGTCACAAAAATAATGTAGACTTGAAATACATGGCCTGTTCTCCTGGTAACATGTTATAATAGTGACTTCTAAAATAAGCCCCTCTGTGTTGAAGTTGTGTCTTCCAAACTGTGTTTCTGAATAGGCTGAATTGCTGAAGACAGAGAAAGAAGGATGTTTTCCAAGATTTTTCCATGCAATATTTTTCAAACAACTGAATTTTAAAGTTTTATTCCAAAGCTATGTAACTTTTAAAGAGTGTTTTGTGTATCCAGTACTAAGTAATTACTTGAATTATAGAAACAGTCAAAAATTTCCAGTTTTTGTTTACCAGAAAATAATAGAGGTTTGTCAAATTTTAATGTGTCATTGTTCTTACTTAAGGTTAATATCCCATCTCGCGTACTTGGACATTGGAATAAGACTACATATGCATTTGATAAAACTTGACTACGTTGTGTTTTCTCTCCCTGCTTTATCTCCATTTCAGATTTCTATGAATTCATAGGAAACAGCAAAATGACTCAAGAAAACAAGTGTGTGCTTATGTATATTGACAAATTTGTTAGTTTCATTTTTTAAATAATGCATATACATTTATGAATTATAATTCTCTAGAAAATAGATAATTCTTACTTCTAAAGGGAAATGAATTCAAATTATATTAATGTAGTAAGTAAACTGCACTCCAGTGAGAAAATCCTCAGTTAAGTATAATAACTCAATTTTTGTGTAATTCTGTACATTGAAAGTGATAGTCTGCATTGTTACAGGTATGTATTTGAATGCTGGGGTAATGGTTTATTTTAACTTCAAGCAGTGCTAGAGAAAGATGATATACTTTGGAAAGATGGGTGTGCCTATCATGGTTTAAGCCCAGCTGGTAACAAAGCACCACGAAGCTGCTCACTCCGTGCGCCATGAGGAGAAAATACAAAGGAAAGTTTGTGGGTTGAGACAAGGACAGGGAGGGGTCACTCACCGCTTACAGTTATGGGCAAAAGACAGCCTCAACGTGGGGGAAAAAATACAAAGTCAGTTTAATTTACTACCAATCAAATCAAAACGAGGATAATGACAAATAAAACCAAATCTTAAAAACACCTTCCCACCATCCCTCCTTTCTTCCCAGGGCTCAACTCCACTCCCGCTTTTCTCTGCCTTCTCCCCCGCAGCAGCACAGGGGGCTGGGGAATGGGGGTTCCGGTCAGTTCATCACACGTTGTCTCTGCTGCTCCTTCCTCCTCAGGGGCAGGACTCCTCACTCTTTCCCTGCTCCAGCGTGGGCTTGCTCCCACAGGAGACAGTCCTCTGTAAACTCTAGCATGGGTCCTTTCTGTGGGCTGCAGATCTTCAGTCACAGACTGCTCCAGTGCAGGCTTTCCTATGGAGTCACAGCCATCTTGGGGGGCATCCCCCTGCTCTGTCGTGGGGTCCTCCCCGGGCTGCAGGTGGGCATCTGCTCCCCTGCTCCCCTCCATGGGCTGGAGGGGGACAGCCTGCCATCTCACCAGGGGCTGCAGGGGCATCCCCTCCTCCCCCACTCCTCCTCCCCTCCTTCCGCACTGACCTCGGTGTCTGCAGAGGGGTTCCTCTCACATCCCGCTCCCCTCTCTGCTGCAGGTTCCCTTAAATATTTTGCACCAGAGGCGTTACTGTAGTCATGTTTGAGTTACGGCCTAGCCATGGTGATGCTGATCAATTCAGGATTAAATATGATAACATTGTCCTTTAAGGAGGGCCAGTACTTGATAGCTTCACTACACAAGCCTGATTATTTTGTATAAACTAGGTGTGTGTGAGAGACTGAAAGAGTTAATGTCTCAAACGTCGTGGTGGGGCAAGTTCTGCTTAAAGACAAACCCTGCACAGCAAGGAACCCAGGTGAAAAGCCCATCAGCAACTGCAGGGGGAGGGCGTGCTGGAGGGTGCGCAGCTCCCTGTTCTGATACAAAGATCAAGCAATAGCCACATCTGCAGGGAAGGAGAAGTTGTTCCACAAATGACCCCCAAGCCAAAGGGCTCACAAACTGCTCATTAGCCTGACAAGTTCGGGTGCCCGCCCGAAGGAGGGGCAAGGATGATAAAAGGACGCCAAATTAAGCCCCGGGCGCGCAAGCCCACTGGAACTGGACCCCTCGGCTGACTGAACCAACGCTGGACCCAGGACTGGTGAAATCTTTCTCTCTCCCTTTTTCTCTCTCTGTCTTCTTCTCTCTTTCCTTCTCCACAATCCCTACACCTCATCCATTTCAAGACATAAACAGTTGACCAAGTCTGAGACTAAGAGTGGATCCAGCCGTCCCTGGGCCCTTCTCTGAGGAGGAGTCTGGAAAGCAAGGGGGTCTGCTCTGAACTGCGTGACTCAACGGGAGGGATCTCTTTATTCCCTGAATTGATGTATATGGCTACCCCGGGTTACACAGTTTACAGAAGTAGTCTTATGCCAATTCCTGTTGTGAGAAACCCTGCCACCTACTACCACGCCTCCCCAGTTCCGTTTGCTTCTGTCATAAATAAAATCTTTAACTGATCGTTTGGTGTCATTTCACCTTAATTTAGCCAGAGGGAATTTCGAATTAAACATGACTCCCTGGTCTGTCCAGTGTGGGTCATGCTTTGCTAACTACTGTGCTGTTGAAGAGGGAACTAAAGACTGATAAAAGGAAACATCCTGCTCCAGAAGGCACTGAAGGCTGGATGACTGCTGAAGAAGCAGGAGCTAAGGGAAAGGTTGCAGGTGGAGATCGTGACCTCCAGCTGAATTCAAGGTTGGAAGAATTTGACCCCCACACCTGCAAGGAGTATGTGTGCTAATTTACACAGCAAGTGAGGCTAATTTAAATATAACTGGCCAATAGTAGATGAGATGGTGACTACTAACCAATGAATGTAAATTTAGGCGGGTTTTTACTGATCACGTAACAGAATAAAAATGTTATTCTTTAGTGGTGTGTGCCAGCTTTGTGGAGTTACCACTTGGCACCCATATACACGCAGACATGAACAAATACCTTGGCTGTGTGTGTAAGATTGGCTTGTTGCACACCGGGTATCGAACCCAAGTTGTGGGACAAGACTACCACCGTCGCTGATAGGCTCGGCCTTGGCCAGAGGTGGGTCTGACTTGAAGCCATGGAAGCTTCTAGCAGCTTCTCACAGGAGCCACCCCTGCAGCCCCTCCCCTGCTACCAAAACCCCACCACACAAACCCAAAATAGTGCCAAAAGCTGCTCAGTGCACGTAGGATGACAGTAGGGTAGAACTTTGTCTTTAACCTGTTTTCCATGACTTGCATATTCACCAGGCCTAGAATTTATTTGAGATACAATAGGAATTTCCTGCAAAAGGAATTTGCTCAAGTGTGGCAGTGAAAGATGGATATCAGTGGTAAAAATAACTTGAACTATTTTGCAAGTTCTACCTAAAATCTTAATCTTTGACTGAAAAGTGTGGAGCAGTATCTGGTCTGCCCTTAATATTTGAGCAATATATGTTCCTGGCTACTGGGATTTGCTGGATTTGAAGACTTAGGATGATAATAGGTAATAATGAGGAGCATGTTCATGCAAAGTCTAAACCTTTAGTTTCCTTGCTGCTTACTTTACTATTTTTACTTTATTTCTGCTAATAGACCTGTCTTTTAGGACATCTGTGTGCTACTTTTAATTGTGTGACTTAATCAGGCAATATCTCTTAGGAGGCTTCACACAAAATGAGTTTTCAGAGCAGGGGAGGCTCTTCCTACAGCCTCTATTCCATGACCCTTCAGTAGTGCTTGGAGTTGAAGGTGGACATTTCTCTTGGCAGCCTAGTGTTACATGGCTTGAGAACCACTGACCTTGACATCAAACATATTCTTAGTTCTTACTGACAATATTCATGTCTAAAGTATGTATCTGTTGTAGTGCCTCAAAGTTTGTTGTGTGGCTAGCAGTACCATAGGAAGAAGTTAGATTAAAATAGCAGATTAGTTTGATCTAAATTGGAGAGGTATGGATTTGATGGATGGACTGTTTGGTGGATGAGGAATTGGTTGGATGGTTGCATTCAGAGGGTAGTGGTCAATGGCTCAATGTCAGATGGAGATTGGTGACAAGTGGTGTCCCTCGGAGGTCAGTATTGGGACCAGCACTGTTTAATATCTTCATCAGTGACAGACAGTGGGATAGAGTGCACCCTGAGCAAATTTCCAGATGACACCAAGCTGAGTGGTGTGGTGGACATGCCTGAGGGATGGGATGCCATTCAGAGGGACCCGGACAAGTTCAAGAAGTGGGCTTATGTGAACTTCATGAGGTTCAACAAGGCCAAGTGCAAGGTCCTGCACATGGCTCAGGGCAATCCCAAGCACAAATTCAGGCTGGGCAATGGGTGGATTGAGAGCAGCCTGCAGAGAAGGACTTGGGGGTATTGGTTGATGAGCTCAACCTGACCCAGCAATGTGTGCTTGCAGCCCAGAAAGCCAACCTTATCTTGAGCTGCATCAAAAGAAGCGTGACTAGTAGGTCGGGGGAGGTGATTCTGCCCCTCTACTCTGCTCTGGTGAGACCCCACCTGGAGTACTGTGTCCAACTCTGGAGTCCTCAGTACAGGAAAGACATGGACCTGTTGGAGGAGGTCCAGAGGAGGGCCACAAAGATGATCAGAGGAATGGAACACCTCTCCTGCGAGGACAGGATGAGAGAGTTGGAGTTGTTCAGACTGGAGAAGAGAAGGCCGTGGGGAGACCTTATTGCAGCCTTCCAGTACTTAAAGGGGGCTTATAAGAAAGATGGGGACAGACTTTTCAACGGGTCCTGTTGTGATAGGAAAGGGGTAATGGTTTTAAGCTGAAAGAGGGTGGATTCAGACTAGATATAAGGAAGAAATTTTCTGTGATGAGGGTGGTGTTTCACTGGAACAAGTTGCCCAGAGAGGTGATAGATGCCTCATCCCTGGAAACATTCAAGGTCAGGTTGGACGGGGCTCTGAGCAACCTGATCTAGTTGAAGATGTCCCTGCTCTTTGCAGAGGGGGTTGGACTAGATGACCTTTAAAGGTCCCTACCAACCCAAACCATTCTATGATTCTGTGATCTTAGGGTAATTTGATTTATTATGACATTTACCATTCATGTCATTCTACCAAGTGAATTTGCCAAGGTAGAGCTGGAAGCAGGTGTGGGATATCTACACAAATGGAAATCTGGTCAAAATGTGGAAAAACAAATGCTATTTAAGATCTGAATTTCTAACAAGACTAAAATGAAATTTTGAAGGCTTTTGTCTGACTGGCCAACTGATTTTCTGCTACTTGAGTAGAAGCAACCAGTTGTATTATGAGTTCTACTGTATTATGAGTTCACTGCCTCTGTGTTGAAAGATAGTATTTGTTCAGGTGACACCTAGTCTGCTTGCCAAACCTGTCTGTTCTTTGTGTCTCTGCACTTGTCTGTTATGAAAATTAATACTGTTTCTTTTTTTTCCCATTTAGTAAGATTTTTTTCATTATTGCAAGTTTTTCTCCAGTACCTACATAATGAAGTTACAGAGGAGCCAGAATAAGATATTGTTGTTACCACTGTGGTGCCTGTTGTTCGTGTTCCAATTGTATTTAATTCTAATATTAACATAAAACTTCAAATTTTGGCTTTTTAAATAGGCTGCTGGTTCAATAAAATAGTAGAAAAAGAAGTTCTTTCTGGTAACAGTCTGCAGTGGTTTCTCTGTGCTGGTGAATGTTTAACATGCATTACTGCAGTGCCAAACATGTATATTTTTGTTTTACAGGTGAAGATTGAATTTGTTTATATGAAAATGTAACTATTTTTCCAGCAGTGCATTACCTTATGCCCCAGAATCTAATATGTTGAAGCATTAAGATGGAATATTGTGAACTAAAATAGTTAAAATAGTGCACTGGGTTGGAGGGGATGTAATGCTGGGTGTCCTGTTTGGGGAGATGATATTCTTTATACTTTATTCTATATTTTCTGCTTATATAGAGAAGTGGGGATTTATTGCACACAGCACCTTCCTTGACTCCTAGATCATTTGGGAATTACCAGGTTGATTTGTCTCTGAAATATAGTTGTTAAATTACCTTTTCCCAGAGCAGATAGTTACAGACAAAAAGCATGTCTGTTACTTTTTTGATGTCATTTTTATAGGAAGCATTTTTGAAGCTGTTTACTGGAAAGAGGGAACACCTCCCCACCCCTGAATATTGTTTTGCACCAGGAACACAGTTAGCATGGAGGGTTTCCAGAAAAGAGGCTTCTCTAATAAAATGCAACCAGAAATAGACTGGATTTAAAAAAGAATAGTAAATTCAGCACTTCTCTTTCCTGTGTCCAGCCACCCGAATTACATGGGAGGAAGGGATAGAAGAGCTGGTTGGTCACTTGGTTGATTTTACCCAGCCTTCAACTGAACTTTTCTCAGGAAAGGCACGGATCTCTTTTCCCTGGCCTAATTCTGCTGAGTGAAACCTTTATTGCTAGATAAAAGCATTGTTTCAAAAATGACAAACTGAAACAAACTTATAAAAAAGAGAATCAGAGATAACAGTGGTCCATTGGTTGATGAGATTGGTCACCTCACAATGGGGATATAGACAAAGTGGAGGCGTTTGATGCCTTCATCTCTGTCCTCAACACTGATGATGGGCACTGGGATCCCCGGAGCCCTGTGTTGGAAGACTGTGACTAGGGGGATACTAAATTCTCAGCTGACCCTGAGCTTCTTTGAGGCTTGCTTCTCCAGCTGGATGTGCATAAATCTATGGTGCCCAATGAGATTCATCCCAGGGTACTGAAAGAACTAGTGGATGTCATCATGGGACCTCTCTCCATTATTTTTCAATGGTCTTGGGAGTCTGGAGACATCCCGGTCAACTGGAAACTGGCAAATGTCCCAGTTTTCAAGAAGGGAAAGAAGGAAGACCCTGGTAATTACAGGCCAGTCAGTCTCGCTTCAGTGCCAGGTAAAATTATGGAGAAGGTTATTCTGGGAGTTAGTGAGAAACACTTGAGATGTGTACACAGTCATTGGTCATAGCTAGCACAGTTTCACAAGGGGAAAGTTTAGCTTAACCAACTTAATTTCCTTTTATGACAAGGTCGTCCATCTAGTTGACCAAGGGAAGCCAGTAGCTGTGGTATTTTTGGATTTTAGTGAAGCTTTTGATACTGTCTCTCACAGTATCCTTCTGCATAAACTGTCCAGCACACAGCTAGGCAAGTCCATAATACATTGGGTGAGCAACTGGCTGATGGGTCAGGCTCAAAGAGTTATAGTAAATGGGGTTACCTCAGGCCAGTCACCAGGGGGGTTCCCCAGGGCTCAGTTTTAGGGTCAGTTCTCTTCAACGTTTTTATAACTGATCTGGACACATGAATTGAATGTACATTAAGTATGTTTGCTGATGATACTAAACTAGGAGGAGCTGTGGACTCCCTTGAGGGCAGAGAGGCCGTACAGAGAGATCTGGATAGACTAGAGAGTTGGGCAATCACCAGCCATATGAAATTTAGCAAGAGAAAATGCCAGATTCTTCACCTGGGATGGGGTAATCCTGGTTATTTGCACTAATTGGGGAATGAGAGGCTGGAGAGCAGCCCCCTGGAAAGAGTTCTAGGGGTTTGGGTTGATGGCAAGTTGAACATGTGTTCACCAGTGTGCCCCGGCAGCCAAAAGGGCCAACTGCGTCCTGGGGTGCATTGAGCACAGCATCGCTACCTGGTTGAGGGAGGTGATTGTCCCGCTCGACACTGCATTCGTGCAGCCCCACCTTGAGTACTGTGTGCAGTTTCGGGTGCCTCAGTATAAGAAGGACATCAAACTATTAAAGCGTGTCTAGAGGAGGCTGACCTAGATGGTGAAAGGTCTCAAGGGCAAGACTTAGGAGGAACAACTGAGGTTACTTCATATGCTCAGCTTGGAGAAGAGAAGGCTGAGGGTTGACCCCATCGCAGCCTACAGCTTTCTCACAGGGGGCAGTGGAGGGCAAGGTGCTGGTCTCCTCTTTCTGGTGACCAGCAATAGGACACAAGGAGACGGAATGAAGCTGCATCAGGGGAAGTTCAGACTGGACATTAGGAAAAAGGTTCTTCACTGAGAGGGTGGTTGGTCACTGGAACAGGCTCCCAGGGATGTGGTCATGGCACCAACCCTGTCAGAGTTTAAGGAGCATCTGGATGATGCTCCTAGTCATGTGGTTTAGTGTTAGGTAGTCCTGCGAGGACCAGGGAGTTGGATGCGATGATCCTTATGGGACCCTTCCAACTTGAGATATTCTATGATCCTATGAAAAAAATCTGTAGTTTGAGTGCAACCATGTATTGTGTGTGTGTGTACTTCATATGTTACCTCCATTACCTTGTTAAGGATTACTGAAGACAAAGAACATGTGATCAGACCGTGGCTCTGAAGATGACTCCCTCAGATTTAACTGGTTGGATGAGAGCAAGGTCTGGAATGGAGTTCTGGAGAACTCACTTCCTTGCATGCTCTCTCTGGGAAGTTGTTCTGACCCTTCCTGTTCTTTGGAAGGCAAAATGTGGTCTCATCAGCAGTTGCACCCAGCTGATTTTGTTCCTCTCTGCATGAGTAATTCTTGGGTTTGTGTCACTAATACACATTGAGAAAAAGAGGATGCTCCCTTCAGTGTGAGTGAGAGGCACACATTACATTTGGCAGAAGAAGTGGAGTGCTAACATAACCACGGGGGTATTAAATTGTCAACCTGGTCTTTGCCTTCTGGCTCAGGGATTTGAATGTGTGGGACTGGAGGGGAAGGATGGCTACTAGATAAGCTCCCAAACCTTAAGTATTTTGTGAATTATGATGCTGTTTCCCCAGCTGAAGGGAAACTTAGGATCTGGTAGGTTTGTTGCATCACCATCTGAATTTACAAAGAGATGTTAAAGCTGCTTTTACAAGAAACTGTTATACACACCTCTATTTTTTTCCTGCATATCTTTCACCATCAAATGAACTGAAAATAGATGACAATTAGCTCTGGCTTTTGGAGATGTGGATTGGTCAGGTATTGGGTTTCAGCTACTATTGCTGGCTTTCTCTGTACTTCTGACTAAAAATTGTTTTGTCCCTTACTATACCTTAGACATGTTCTTTTTGTTGCACTGTAGTT
The DNA here is from genome assembly GCF_929443795.1 of Astur gentilis. NCBI lineage: Eukaryota > Metazoa > Chordata > Aves > Accipitriformes > Accipitridae > Astur > Astur gentilis. The sequence continues at coordinate 60,294,141 of NC_064919.1, forward strand.
GAAGCGGTTCCATTTAAAGACTTGGTGTTTGGTAATGAAAGGCTTCTGGAACTGAAACAGTTTTATTTAATAGACACAGTTGTTCTTAGATGTTTATAAAATTTACTACGGTCTTCTGTGTAAATTAAAATAATGGGATATACTTTACTCCTTCCTGAATAGAACACTTTCTCATTGTTTGCCATCATCATCTGCCACTTGTACAATGTCATAAAGTGCATTTGCTTGCTCTCAAGTAATGCAGGGCTATTGAGTGACCACTTGAAAACTCATTTCACAACCCTATGTTTGTTTCACCATTTATAAAATACCAGAAGTTTGTCATTTTAATCCTGTAAGTTTTGACACCTGCATACAGAAAGACAAGCAGGACAGGGAACGGAGTGTGCTTGCTCTCCTATTTAGCTGCACCTGGTGTTTGACAACCCATTCAGAATTTCAGTGATGAAGTCATAGGTAGCATCTCTGAGGTGGCTTTTTTATAGATTGTGTATGTTCACTTTCTAACACAATTTAAAGACTAACTTCCAGGTGAGTGAGGACATGACTTATTGCAAAGGAAAGTTTTTGGTGATCACATAGAAAGGCACAGTTACCTGGAGCCCAAACTTAGGTGTGTGTCATGACCTGAAAAGGCTACGTGTCCTGTGGGTGCACAGAGATCGCAACGGTGGGTTTGCTGGATTCCTTAATACCCAAGCACATGGAGGCTAAATTTCTTTACTGTTTTACAGATTACTACAAACCACCAGCAATAAAGCAAGCATACTTGTGGTTAGTAAAGTAAGTAGATACCTATTACAAATTCCTACAAAATCACTACCAGGAAAGCAAATAAACATTACATCAGTCATAGCCATCAATATTAATAGCAATCAATAACAAAGCAAGTATATATTTCAGTATTCCAGGCTATTGCAAAACTGCCACTAGTAAAGCAGCACAGACACTTAAGATTCATTACTTACATGCACAAATATAAACTGATCACAGGGTTGGGGCCAATGAAACAGATCCCAAAAGTGCGACCAATCGACAACAGACAATATCTTGCTTCAAAATAATCTGTGTCATGGAATTTGGAGGCAGTCAGGCATCCCCAGTGAGGGTCTGATCTGTCTAGGAGATCTCATAGAAAAGAAAGCACGCATGGGAAGTTATCGTAGAGAGAGGCTTCATTTTGGGTAAAAAGCAAGTCATTTTTGTATTGCAGAGGCATAAGGGGGCATAGGACACCACCACATGGGACAGCCAATAGATAATGATATTTTCTGTTTTCTCAGACCAGTTTTTATTTTTGCAGGTTATTTTCCTGGTCTTTCAGTTAGAAGATCCAACTGCATTTACCAATTCCTACTTTCGCAGGATTCTTTCCTGTTTTTTTCCAGACTATTTTTCATCTTTGCAGATGATAAGTTGCTGTTACATTTCCTTGTTTTTGTGCATATTGAGAGTATCTCAGGATGTGTCCAGTTTCTTGGTGCCCAGCTGCACTTCAAATATGTGTGCCTCAACAATGGTCTGGTTTCCAGGCTGGCAGGCACTTTCTTGGTCAGTATTTTAGCAGACATCTTCTGTTCTGTGTTTTTCTCCTTCTAACTGGGTCATCTTTGTCACTGCTCCCATCGGGGTGCCGACAGCATATGAAATAAGGCAGCTTGGGTTAGGTTTTTGAAGTTTACTTGATATAATAAATATAGATATTTGAAATAAACTTGTCTTGCTGAATAAGAGAAAATACGATATTTGAATGCAAAATTTGTGGTCAATTTTTTGTCACAGAAAATATTCAAGTTCCTGAGTAGTTTTGGCAGTGTGCGTCGCTACCCTTTAGCGGAAGGGGCTGAATGATATTTGTGAAGATGCACTGATAATGGCGGTTGCTAAAAGGGTGCTATACAAAACATAAAGAATTTGACAGAGAAAACAGTAAAAGGTGAAGAGAATGAGCAATGCTGTGGAAGTGTAATACTGAAGTGACTAATAAAGCCAGCAATTTCTGATTGATTGATTGATTGATGTGGCAGGAAGTGCTGGGAAAAAGAAGGATATAAAAGAAGATGGAAATATTCTTGCTGTGTATGTACCAGACTGAGTTCTCCCATCACTTAGTGCATGAGCTGTCACAAGGGAGTTGTTCCAGTTCTATCACTGTCTCTAGCTATGTGCTTACTCCAGCCTTCCTCAAGTGAAGTAGGTTCCTACTTACAGAGTTGTCACTTTTATTTAATCACTGATGGAATTCTGGAGTTGAAACTACATAAATCAGTTCATGTGCTTGCAACAGTAAATGGAAACATACATACCTAAAATCTAAAGTTTTGATGCAGAGTAGGTTTCTTGGTGCTTTCTGATCATTTAGCCTCCTGCCAAAGATTTCGGCTTTGGGTTTGAATTCTCATGAGTTGACTAAGTGTGAGTGGGCTGTGTTAGGAAAAATTTTGAGCACATTAAAGCAGGCTGGAGACATCCCTTACTTAAAAAAATCCAAGCAAACAAAGAAATAAAACATACCCCTTCATAGATTCAAAAATTTTTTCTGATCGTGCCCAGACAAAGCAACCTCCTTATATTGTGGAAGTCCGTCTAGGTGGTGAATTTGGCATTGCTATTGTCAGCAAAAAGCCATTGTTAGTCTTCAGACTTTCATGTCTCTGCATTTAAAAGCAAAAAAAAAAAAAAAAAGGGGTGTGTGTGTAATGGTTCTACCAATGCTTGTGCAACAGAAGAAAATCTTGCCAGATATTTGATTTTGATTTGTGTACCTAGTTGAGCTTAGAGTTTGTGCGAAGGTTACAGTTGCAACACTGAGCTGAAACATTTTCAGTGGCTCTAGATTTTCAGTCTACTTCACACTGACATTCCATGGTTGGAGCCTGTAATCTAAACTACTGAAATACTGCAACACAAAGATGTCAGAGGTTTTAAGGGAAAACATCAGATTTTATAGATACTGCAGTTTATGATTTAAATTACATACTTTGTAGCTACAGAGCAAATTTTCAGAAAAGATCACACACATATTACACTTGAAAAACAGGCAAAACCAAAGAAATAAAAAACCCGCCCATATGTAGTTTTCAGTACTTCTCCATTTACAATCCCCTTTAAAAATTAAGGAAAAGGCATATAGAAAATGTCAAAACATTGTGTTGTAAAAAGTTTTGGGCGTAAGTTGTGATTTAAATCCTTATCTATGTAGCTATTTGTAGCTACAATGACATATTCTGATGGAAGATGATTTAAAGTGGCTTGTCTTTGTTTTTTTTAATGTCTTCAATGAGAGTTACTTTGCTTTCTGGAACTTACTGTACCGTGACTTCTAATACCACCTTTGGTCTTCAGGCAATGATTATTTCAGTGTTTTTCTTATTTTAGTAAGCATTTATTAAGACTGTAATTTCAGAAGTTCATTTGGAGAAATTTATCCAAGCTGTGTCACTTGGGGGGCAGAGGGCATGAGAAGACGAGGAGTAGGAGGGGTAGTAATAAGTAAGTACTAAGTAAGTAGTAATCATAGACTCATAGAATCATTTAGGTTGGAAAAGACCTTCAAGATCATCGAGTCCAACTATCATCCATGCCCACTAAACCATGTTCTGGAGTACCTTGTCTATGCGCTTTTTGAACACCTCCAGGGATGGTGACTCAAACACTTCCCTGGGCAGCCTGTTCCAATGCCTGACAACCCTTTCAGTAAAGAAATTTTTCCTCATATCTAACCTAAATCTCCCTTGCCTCAACTTGAGGCCATTTCCTCTCGTCCTATCTCCAGCCACCTGACGGAAGACACCAGCACCCACCTTACTACAACCCCCCTTTCAGGCGGTTGTAGAGAGTGATAAGGTCTCCCCTGAGCCTCCTCTTCTCCAGACTAAACAACCCCAGCTCCCTCAGCCGCTACTCATAAGATGTGTCCTCCAGGCCCCTCACCAGCTTTGTTGCCCTTCTCTGGACACGCTCCAGTACCTCCATGTCTTTCCTGTAGCGAGGGGCCCAAAACTGAACACAGGACTCGAGGTGCGGCCTCACCAGTGCTGAGTACAGGAGGACAATCACCTCTCTGCTCCTGCTGGCCACATTATTTATGATGCAGGCCAGGATGCCGTTGGCCTTCTTGGCCACCTGGGCACACTGCTGGCTCCTATTCAGCCAGCTGCTGACCAGCTCCCCCAGGTCTTTCTCGGCTGGGCAGCTTTCCAGCCACTCTTCCCCAAGCCTGTAGCGCTGCATGGGGTTGTTGTGACCCAAGCGCAGGACCCTGCACTTGGCCTTGTTGAACCTCATACAATTGGCCTCGGACCATCGATTCAGCCTGTCCAGATCTCTCTGTAGATCCTCCCTACCCTCAAGCAGATTGACCCTGCCTCCCAGCTTGGTGTCGTCTGCGAACTTGCTGAGGGTGCACTCAATCCCCTTGTCCAAATCATTGATAAAGATATTAAACAGAACAGGACCCAACACTGAGCCCTGGGGAACACCACTTGTGACCCGCCACTAACTGCATTTCACCCCATTCACCACAACCCTCTGGGCTCGTCCATCCAGCCAGTTTTTCGCCCAGCAAAGAGTACACTTGTCCAAGCCATGAGCCACCAGCTTCTCAAGGAGTATACCATGAGACAGTGTCAAAGGCCTTGCTGAAGTCAAGGTAGACAACATCCACAGCCTTTCCTTCATCCAGTAGGTAGGTCACCTGGTCATAGAAGGAGATCAGGTTGGTTAAGCAGGACTGGCCTTTCATGAACCCATGCTGACTGGGCCTGATCTTCTGCTTGTCCTGGACCTGCCATGTGAGTGCTCTCAAGACAAACTTTTCCATAATCTTTGATGCCAGGATGTCCTATGTGATCTGAAGACAGACTCTGAAACGTATGTGTTTTTTTTTTCCTTTGATATTTGAATGTGATCTAGCAAAACTCACTTGTCATATTGCATGCATAGACCCAACATGTACAAAAAGCTTACCTAAATCCTTGTTTGCATGATAGAAATGCAAGAGGTGGTTTCCTCTGGAATTGAGGTCTCAGTCAGCATCTTAGGGTCATACTACACAGTGTTGGAAATTATCTAAATTAAATTACAACCTTTAACTAGTTATTTTCATAACTCTTTCAATTAGGAAAATCTGGAATTTAAATCCTGAGGGTCTACAGCTGCTGCAGATGCACTTAGGCTTGTCTTTTTTTTTTTTCCTTGGGTAATATGCAGTTGGATAGCTTGCTATATTGAGTGGTAAGTGAATAGAACAACTGAAGTAAAGAAATCACTATGTCTGCTTCCAGTGAAGCATGCCGGGGTTGGATGTAGAGGAAAGGTGCTGTAAGATTGTTGCAAGCCACCCCTAACCTGGCTGCACCCCAACAACCTGTATCTCTTATTTTTCGTCCTTGCAAATTTACCTTTCCAAATTCCAATTGCACACAATACAGAAAGGTGTATTACCTTTGCAATTGCAGAATTGTGGCCTTGTTCTGACAAGTACAGCACAGAAAGTCCGTGCTTCCTTGTACTCTGCGCAGATGTTTGCCTGTTTGATAAGCTGCCCGAAGCAAACCAATGAAAAGTTTCACATTTTAGAGACGGGCACACGCCATGTGAAGACATGAAACTCCTGCTGAAACACAAGGGGTGGTGATGGGGTTTTACCAGCTTTTCTCTCCTTCAGGGAGGTACCTTCATGACCTGTGCTCTATTGCAGCAGTCTAATAGACTTCCTTTTTAAAAGTGCTGGTGAAACTATCATGCGCTTAGATGGGTGAAAGTAAGTGAACTAGAGTTTATTTGTGTTAAGAACATCTGGTAAGAAGACAATAACTAAGATTGACTTTTTGATTATGAAGTGTGAGGCAGGCTGTGATCTTGTGCTTTTAACTAGGAGTTTTCAGTGTATTTACCAGCTCAGTTACAGCTTTTCTACTAGATGAATATGCAACATGTAGGCCTTCGAATGTCAGCTAAGGAAAATGTCAGTCTGAACTGTGTTGCTGTTTCCTGTGGACAATTTTTGTAAACTATCAGCACGGATTATTAAAGTTAATGTGTTTACTATTCTCATTGTAGGTGGTTTTCAGTTTAAAAGTCAGGACCTGCAAGTAGAATCATAGACTCATAGAATCATTTAGGTTGGAAAAGACCTTCAGGATCATCGAGTCCAACCACCAACCATGCCCACTAAACCGTCTCCTGAAGTACCCCATCTACTCTTTTTTTGAATACCTCCAGAAATGGTGACTCAACCACTTCCCTGGGCAGCCTATTCCAATGTCTGACAACCCTAAGTATCCTTGTGTGTATGGGAAAAGAGTACGGGATGGAAAAGAGGTATGGCAACAGAGCATGCCTTCATCTCAGATGATACTCTCGGAGGACTTGGGTAACATTTTTTCCTATTTGCTTAGTCAGTTTTAAGCCGGTAGCAGTGCTCAATAAGCTCCTACTTAGACCCTGCTTTAAGCTCTAATTCTGGACTGAACAGATCCAGCTCTCTTCGGTTTTCTCTTCCTGATTATTCTCCACTGTTTCCCAGATATTTGGGATACTAAGGAAATACATGCCTTCATAGTGTTCCAGCCACCGCTTCACAGCGAAGCACTAATTCTGTGCCTCGCTTACAGCACTTGGGCAAACTTTTTTCACGCCCTCAGCGGGGTGCTAAAACGCTGCTGTTACAGGTGTACAGAGTATGCTGTTCATCTATAGCGAACAGGACGCGAAGCAAGTTCCAGTGCAGCGAGAGGGAGCTCGGTCAGTCTTCCTGCCCCCGCTCTGGTCCTCCACACTACATCTTCAGTGCTCCACCGTCCCTAGTAGCGAACCAGCCTGTCAGAACAGGCTTAGGGATTCATAACAACGTTGCAGGGTGATCTTAAGAACAGCTCGTGTATGATGCATGGCGCACGTATAGCAGCTGAAAAGGTAACACATGGCGTGGACTGTCGGCGTCGAGTGAGCGGGCGGCAGCGCGGTCAACCAGCCCCCGGAGTGCCCAGCGCCCTGCTGGCTGCTGCGGGCCCCGCCACCGCGGCCCGACGGGCGGGCGAGGAGGGGAGGCCTCCGGCTGCGCTGCGGGAGCGCCCGGGGGGCTGCCCGGGCCCCGCCCGCGCCGCCGGCGGGCTCGCCCCTGCCGCCTGCAGCCGCGCTCCGGCCGGGAGAGGGCAGCGCTCACCTCCGAAAGGCGCTGGGGGCCGGTGCTCCCCCCCCCTCTCGGGGCCGGGGCGCCGCGGCGGCCGCGCAGGGCTCCCCGCGGGGGTCCCGCCTTCCCTCCCTGCCCCGTCGAGAAAGCGCCGGCTACCGCGGCCGCTGGGGCGGACCTGCCGCCCGCGGCTGCCTCGTCCCCGGCGGGGACGGGCTGCCTCCCCCGGGGGGGGCTCTCCCCGGGAGCCGGGCACCCGCCCACGGTCATCACAGCGCGGCTTTCTCCGTTCCCTGGTGCCCGCGGGCTGCCGGGGCCCGGGGGCGGCGCATCCGCGGGGCCGGGCGCGCCCCGCCGGGTCTGCCGCGGGCGCGGCCCCGGCGGCGGCTGGGCAGCGCCGCCTCCTCCTCCCCCGGCAGCGCGGGTGGCGGCGAGCCTCGCCCGGGACGCCCCGCGTAGGTAGGTAAGGCGGCCGCTGCCCTCGGGGCGGAGGGGCCGGGGGGGGGGGGAGCGCGGCCCGCGGCACCTGCTGCCCGGCAGCCCCACGGGGCGGGTGGGCGCCGGGGCCGCTGGGCTGGGCTGGGCTGGGCTGGGGGCGGCGGCGGCGGCGGCGGCGGCGGCGGCGGCGGCGGGTCGCCGGCTCCTTTCTGCGGGGCGCGACGTCAAGCCCCGGGGAGCGGCGGCGGCGTTCTGCCGGCTGAGACGCGGTCCCGGCGCCGCCGTGCGAGGTGCGCTCGGGCGGGCTCCGCTCGTGTCCGCGGGAGACGTTTCCCGTGGGCTGTCAGTTACCTTCTGAAGTCCCAGAAGTGGGGACAGGGAGGATTTTTCTTTTTTGGCATATATATATATATATATACACACACATACATACAAATATATATATGTTCGTGTCGTCGTGTCCGTCCGTCTGTCCCCGTCCCCACTCCGTTTGTTCATTATTTTGCCATAAGAGCCACTCGTGCTTTTTTTCAGTTCTTGGCCCTAAGTGGACAAGGAATATGGTTTTAATCATGACAGTGCTTGCCTTTCTCAGCCGGAGCAAAAGAAGTTTTTAACTTACTTAAACTCTTTTAACAACCGAAGAATTTAAAGGAGATGAAAACTTTTCTAATGGTCACCTTCTGAGAAACAGCTTTCAGAGCAGTAGTTCTTGGTAGCGTTTTGTTCGGACACTGGTGTGTGCACTTTAGAGTTGCGCCTGTTTTCAGCCTGCACGGTGATTCTTACACAGAAAAAAAGGCTCTAAAATCCTTCTTCGTTTTTATGGACTTTCTTATGCCTCTGTATTTGGTCCTATACATAAATGGAGGTAGTTCTTCTCATAAGTCACTATAAGGTACGTGAATGTGATGGAAAGCCTAACAGACGACAGAAGCTTTTTCCTTTGTAGAGATAGTTTGCTCTCTACCTCACTTGGTGGAAATAGGATTTGAGGAGGCATTTGAGTAAGAGGGATTTTTCCACGAAGGTAAAAAATGAACTGTATTCTATGACTTCGGCCTGAAAAATTGGCAGGACAAAATCTGGTGAAAAGATTTGAGAACTTAAGTGCTGTTCTTTTTCCAAAGTGGTGTTTGAATATCGAGTGCAACAAAGGAAGTGATCGTGTAGATGTATCTTAATAATAATCTACCAGGAAACTCATCTGGCCTTCTCAGTTGACTTGTAAGTTAGACATTTCTGCCAACGTTCTGTGACGTAATATCAGGGAGGAGTATTCTTTTTCTCGATCTGAAACTGCTGCTGTTATTCAGAAGTTCCCATTGTCTCCCCTGAGAATAGTTCCGTTGTGGGGCCGTTTCAGAAGGGTATGGTGTGTGAAATGGCCCGACATTGTTATGATCTGAATAACACCTTGAACGAGAATTTGCACCAGGATATAGGAAGGATAGCCTATGACTAATACAGTGACTCAGGAGATCCAGTTCCAGTTTTTGGCTTTGCCAGCCAAAACCCAGCTCTCTGCATGGGCACACATCAGTCATTCGGCACCTGCATATCTCGATTTCCCGTTTATAGATGGGGCATACGGTAATCTCAGGGCAGGAGCATACATTCTGTGTGCCTTCTACAAACAAGTCTTTTAGGTTCTAAGGTGCTACCTAGAACAGCAAGCAGAATTTGTATTGCCATGCATATTTGTGCCCAAGTATTGAAGCTACAGAAGTCTTTGTTTGCACCAGGAGTTTTCACAGTTTTTGACTGGAGCGCTCCTTTTTTTCTTTTCTGAATTGGCTTGGCTATTACTACAACTCTAGCTTCTTCTCAACCCCTGTCTCAGGAATATTTTTGGAATTTTCCTCAATGTCTGCTGAAATTCTTAACCCAGAATTTTCAAAAATTTACAGATTTTCCTACTGACTAACTGACCTGTGTGAGTTTTACCTTTCTGGCTCAGAATCGCTAAGACAAGCAGGTACCACTAGACTACATTAATAATTAGAAGAGGGCTCTGAGGTGGAATAGTTGCCCTTCTCAATGGAAGCTGCATCTATCAATATCAGAATCAGATATAATGACTTTTGGTATCAAAAATTCGTTGCTCTTAATGGCTGTAGAGTTCTAGCTGTTCATGAAGGTGGAATGCAAATTACAAAAGTGTCGTTAAACACACAGTATATCCCCTAACTTTGTTCGTTAGTTATAGGAGTTTGGTGGATGGCCAAGCCTGAGTAATGAAGTGTTACAGGTAGCACTAGAGCATGCATTTGCATGCATTTGTAGAACCAAATGTTTCCAGTCCACTTCTTTGCTACCTTGTCAGTAAACTGTACAATTATGCTGTATGAACTCTTTAAAGAGTTTGCTTTTGCTCTGGTCTCATGGCTTCACAGTGCCTAAACTAGGGAGTAGTAAATTCTAAAACCCATTAAAAAAATTCTTCATTAGAAAGCTACTATCTCTGTCAAAATGGGCATTAAAAGGAGTAAGGGAGGTGAGACAGCTGTCTGGCAATGGTATTAAACAGATTTTATTTTGTTTTAGTTACCTTACATATACATCTGCTTTTATTTTTGTCCTTCAGTAGTGTATAACCCACATTTCACATTTCTAAGGTTTCTAAAATCTAGAACCCCATTTTATTTTTAGTTGAAATGAAAATGCTATGTTAAAAATGTTAATACAGGAATGCATAAAGAATACATGTTGCCAGCCTCAGGAGCAGGCTTCCGTCTAAGAGGCATTTTTCTAGAGTTGTTTTTGTGTTTTAAAACCCAAATCTATTTTTAAAAGGTTAAAAAATGTGACACTTTTTTGGAGATTCTTTAAATATTTTCCCTGCTAAGGAGCACAAAATGGCTGTGGCTTCAACAAATTAAAGAGATATGATAGCCATGAATGGGGTGATGTTTTCTGGAGGAAGATTTAAGTTTCTTTTTTGTCTCAAATTGTTGAAAAGAGAGCTATTTTAAAAAGCATTTAGCTGCATTGCTTCTGTTCACTTGCTTCAAGAGCAACTAATGTGTGGTAAAGTAATCAACACTAGTGCAAGCCACTTCATTATAAATTTAATAGGCAAGGGTTTATTTTACGTCTCAGTTTGAATATTGTTAGAAGGCGGTAAACGAATGTGTTTGCAAAGCTGCTAGCTGAGGGTTTTGCTGTGTCTTCTCCCTATCCCCCATGCTCTAGATGTTCAGTAGAGGCATATGTGAAAATGAAAGATCATGTCAAAAACCTTGGTTGTAAAGGTGTAAAACTCTGACTTTGGGAATGTAGTATTTATTACGTGTGTATTTTAAGCTTGCTACTCTTCTCCTTTCATTTATTTCTTCCAAGGTCTTTTTGAATCAGGTCCACAGCAAGGATCTGCATGTAAAAGAAAGTTCTGTACCCTATTAGACCTGATTGCCGTTCAGCGTGGTTCCTGGTGCTTGAGAAGCTGTGAGTGAGCCTTTACGCCTACATACGTAATGTAACTCAGATGGAATCTGTAAATTCAAAAACATGGTTTGTTTCAATTGCTGTGCTTGTTCAGAGGAAGCAGTGGGATGAACATTATTAATGGAAGCTGGATGGTCTGTGAGCACCACACTAGAATCTCACTGTTTTTGAAGAGTATTAAGATCTGAGAAGTATAAACACAGTATGTACAATAATTCATATCCATCTTGGAGGCTGTCCTGTGGGCTGATGTAGCGCCTACCTCCTATAGACTATTGCGTGATAAAAAAATGATAAAACGGTGATAATGATGACATGTAACACAGTCACCCAGTGGCAGAGAGCTCGGTAGAAGACCTCTTAATGTGCAAGTGCTGCTAGACTTTCACAATGTACAAGACATTTTGCTTAGACGAAGATGTTAGATTTTAAAGCATCACAAATGATGCTCTGGGGATTCCTGCCTACCTTCCAGTGACCTCTGGGTGAGAGGCACCCTTGCTTTCCTGTTGCTCCAGTTGATCAGAGATAAAGGTTTAATGGGCTTGTCTTGATGGTGGTAATACAACTGTAATTCTCAGTGTTTTATAGACATGAGTTTCAATGTGACCATCACCAAAAAGAAACAGAATTAAAAAAGGAAGAATTTCATTCCCAGGCATCTGCAAAGCATCATTAGGGGTTTGTTTACACAGCTTGACAGTTTTGACATTCAGTCAGTTGCTTTACAATTCATGAAACGGCAGTAGTGATATGTGGCACAGAGGTGTGGGGTTATGGTCTGAAAGGAGGATGTAGGGGGGCAGAGTCCAAAGACCTCATGCTTTGTTACCTTTCAACTGATACATGGAAGAGAAGCATGATATATATATTTTATACCACTGCTTATACTTTGCAGCCAATTTGCAAAGCTTGCACAGGCTGTGGTCTGTTGCTGCTTAGTGAGCCGTGCAGGCTCGTTATGGCACAGTGGAGCCCTGAGTTCAGGGAAGTCCATACGAGCGGCTGCTGGATCACTGTGCAGCATCAAAGCCAGAGTCCTGTCTTCACCTTCACTGTGTCTTTCTTCCACAGTTATATGCTTTAATTACAGGGAAGAGGAAAGAGTCAAGTTGTGAGTTGTAAGCCAGGTTGCTGTAGGATCAGGGAGTGTCCTTTTGTGTTCAGGAAAATGCTGATGATACACAGTAGGTGCTAGGACAGACAAACAGTAGTCACAGTGTTGGATGAAGGGTCACCTTGTCAACCAGTAGAAATGCCTTTCTGCTGAGATTTAGATAATGCTTTCCCTTATCTAACTTCTTTGGTGTGTACAGAGTAAAAAATTTTGATAACTGACGTCTTTTCCATTGAAATGCAGTTAAGTCAATACCCGATGGTTTTTATTTTCCATCAGTTTATTTACTTATTGTGGTCCTTCTAACAACGTGTCTTGATAACTGGGGAAACCATGCTATAAAATGGTAAAATTTGTAATGTTGAAAGAAATTGGATATAGGGCAGTCCCATAATTTGGCAAGCAATAAATAAAATACTGGGCGAGGAAAAGTGTTGGAGGGATTATTGAAATGTCTTGCATCTTTGATGAAACCCAAAATACTTGTTAATGTTCCTCTCAATAACTTGAGCTGGTCAGGAGTCTGGCAATAGCATTTGACACTAGATTTAAGGGGAGATTGTAGATTAAAAAAAAGTTAAGTAAAATTGTTTTCAAGATTTTTTGTTGTTTTTTGTATGTTTACCTCTACTTGACTGAAACATATGGTGCAAGTTTCTCCAGTTTGCAGCACATCACACTAAATGCTTCTGTTAAATTAACTGCTAAACTGGATGCCGACAAGGGTTTTTTTTTCTGTGTATTGATGAATCCTGCTACTGCTGACCTTAGCGTGAGCTCAGTATTTGTGGGCAGTGCCTGAAACTGGACCTGTTTGTCTGTTAGATGCCTGTCCTGCTGGTTTCTGTATCAGAGGCACAGGTGTCGGAGGAAGAGATCAGGTGTTGCTCTGTGAAATGATGTGTATTCATGATGTCAGGCAGCTTGACCCTCGCCTTGCTGTGCAGAGTAGGACTGCTCCTCGGCACCCCGGAGCGGCTGTCTACACGGCTTCTCTTGGGCGCTGGGGACCCTGGCTTTCTGTGGGGCTGAGCGGCGGTTTGTTGCGCAGAGGAGGTGAGTGGTAGGGTGCGTGTGGTAGTGTGTCCTTCAGCCCCTCACTCTTAGACGGAGGTTGCACAAGAGCTGTCCCGTAGCCAGAGCTGAGTGTTTCCTCCCTACGTGCATCCTCTTCTTCTTCCTGCCCCTCCCAGCCACTTCCAGCAGCTAGGCTGAGTTACTGTAAGCCCCAGATGGAGGAAAGACGTGAGCCATTCACGTAAACCTTTATTCTAAACAAGCAGCACTCTTGAGAATGTGAGAAAAGCAGGAGAGGTCACTTAACTTGCTGTGGGTTGACATTTATGGGTTCTTCTGCGGGAAGCAAAAAGAGTACCATTAGGCACACCTTTGTATCCAGGAAACACCAGTATAAGCTGGTTTGTCAGGGGAGTGTATGTTGAAAGTACTGATGGTGTTTCAACAAGGGTTTTAGTCAGTGCTGTATGGAAAACTTTGATTGCTTCAGATGAGCTAAATCTTCAGGTTATTTATCCACTCAGGATCCATATTGGGTTAGGTTCCAAATTCCCAGGGGATCCACGGTGTGACAGAAGCAGAGGGTGAAGGGAGATGAAGTCAGGATGGCATCATCTCTCCAATAAATTGTGTTTGTATTATCCAACACCAAAGGAGGTTGTTGTACTGGTGGTGCAATGATAATCCCCCAAAGGAAGGGCTAAATTATGCCTTTGTGTGCACACTTGGAGTAGAATAGGTAGACTAGACTGGATACCTGCCTTTCTCATCCTTACCAAGGAGGAAGATGTTGAGGTATGTCTCTTGAGGCTCTGGAGGTCAAGACAGTCATGTGAAAGAAGTAACCAGGAGTAGGTCTTACTCTGTTGGCATGGCATAATGATTTGAATGTGCTCGTAGTTTCTTGCAGAGGAGATCGTGGAGTTTAGTTTGGATGTGTTCCTTTAAAGAGGGAAAACCATTGCAGGTGAAGGGATTTTATACAGCAGAATAGAGCAATGGTGTAAAACAGCTGGCTGGCACGTCTCTCATTTCAGCCAGCCATGAAGAGATGCCCTGTATATATATGTAATCTGTGTGTGGCAGTACTTGTGAGTTGGTGACAGGTCTGGGGTAGACGTTAACGTGCTTCATCTGTTCTGTAAGGTGACACTTGTGAAAAGCTCCACCTTAAAATACTCCTTGTGGAATTAACGTTTTGGTTTCTTAATTTCTCTTGTGACCCTGTTTTCTTCTGTACAAACAGCACTGTGCTTCCCATGCTGTTGCTCTTAGCATTGGGTTTGGGATGCTGCAGAGCTTTGTCTCTGTCTGTCAAAGTGAGATGCCTTGGAGTCAGCTGCGGGATACCTCCTCCCTCCACAGAAAATAAGAACCCCCTCTGTCTGAGTCTCGCTGCTGACTAGGCTGGCTGGATTAGTGTTTGCCTTGATACCCTTTTCGTACAATATGAAAGGGTTTTGGGTTTGGGTTTTTTTTTTTTTTTTTTTTGGCTGAACATTTGTGGCCAGTGATTTTATAAAGGGTTTTACCTTCTGTTTTAAAGTTGTACTGAAGTCAAACTGCAAGAATGTAGGTAGTTGTGAATGTCGGTGAATTGACAGGCACCAGGACATGAGTATTAACAAACTTGTGGTTTAAAAGGAGTGTGTGCTGGGGTGGTGGGTGGGTGGGTCGTTTTTGTTTTTGATTGAAGCTGTGCATTTAATTTCTGCAGTTTGTAGGCAGGGAACTTCTCAAATCCTGTCTGACTCATAGCAGGCTGTACCTATGCATTAACAAGCAGTGGGCTGCACACTGTGTTGTTCTTGGAAACTGTTCAGCTGTAAAAACAAGGCCATATCTGAGCTGAGACAGCCTGCTCTTAAGACACACTCTCTTTTTTCATAGCCTGTTTCAGCAAGTAGAAGACTTGTGTGTAGTTGTTGAGCCCACCTTATTGTTTTAAAGATGTAGAGTTGCTTCTGGTATGCTTCTACTAGTTGACAGGAATATTATTTTTACGGTATGAATTTTGAGGATGTAGTGAGTTTGAAATATAATAATAGAAATCGGAGTTGCTGTGATGACTGTAATTATAGTAATTCCAGTGATGACTTGTATCAATAGCTTGCTGTTTAGGGTATCTAAGGCAGCCTGCCTTGGGGATATCTTCTATATAGAAGTTGCTAAAAAACCGGCACCAGACACTTGGGATATTGGTGTGGAGTAAAAGTTGCTACAACTATACCTCAAGGTCAAATTCTGTCTTTTGCCTCTAGAGGTAAGAAATGCTGCAACTCCCACTACTTCATTTGCTGCAACTACAAATGTCTTAGTGGCTGGGCTCAGCCTGATCTGTTTTGTTTACTGTGTCTATTGTGTGAAAAGCACATAGCATGTTAACTAGGATGAGCCACCCCTTCTCCAGCCTTACATGGGCATCATTACGCCAGCGTTTCCTCATTCTGGGGAAATCTGGGGCAACTGGATAGCTGATAAGATTAACATCCTTTTTTTTCCCCTAATTCTGGAAGATGTCAACTTAGTTTGCAGATGTGAATGGTGTATAATGATATCAATGCCTCCTGATGGGTGTGTAATAATGCCACTGGTTTATTTTGTTTCTAGATGCTGTGACAATGGAGTTGAGCTGCACTGAAGTACCTCTTTATGTAAGTTCTACACCACCAGGCTTCTGCCTGGTGAGTCTCTTTCTTTTGGGTAACAGCTCATTCAAAAGCAGAGTGAATGAAACCAAAACCCATTCTCTGGTTGTCTTGAGGCTGTTGAATGTTACTGTCTGATGCAGGCATGTGTGGGGATGATGGTTGTCAGTACTGTGGCTCAGTTCTCCGAAGCAAGTTTAAAATTATTTCCCCTTTATAATCATTATTTTCTTCTCCTTCAGTAGTCTCAATTGAGTTTTCAAGAGCAGAGTTAGTGCCTGTGAACAGACACCGCTCGCTCTCTCTTTCACACAATTTATGGCTGTTTTTTCCCTATAAGATTCCAAATTACCATTCTCTCCACTTCCTCAAAGCAGGAAATTGTATGTTCTGTCAAAAAATGAGTAAGTTGAAGTTTGTAATCAAATGGAATTTTTTCTTCAAAACCTGAAGTGATTGCTTAAAATAGGTGAACTCGGAGTTCAAAACCAGGTAGTAACAGGAGTGAGGACATGCATCAGATAAGCTTAATTTACTTGGTGCCTTCACTGGGTTGTGAGTATGAGGACTAAAAGTTGAGCAGTCTAGTCATTATTATTAATAAACTATGGTTGTCTTTTTTGACTTGTTCTGCTGTGGTTTGCAATGAGAATGACAGTAGCTAGCAGGGGTACGTGAATGTTGATGTCTAGGAGGGTAGTGGGTGGACAATGAATGGTTTTCAAAAGGGTGGTAAAAGGTGAAACAAAGACAGAAACAAAACAATTATCTGCTTATTGTGATGAGATGGGGATGGAAATGGAGGAGTACAAATAATCTGTACCCTGGAGTATTAAAGGAACATAGGATTGCTAATGCACCAGCACAAGTTTTCGTTGTATTTGTCAGTTTGGGAGTGGGAACCTCAGGCTCGCAAAAATCAGATGCAGTATCTTTAAAGGCAGTGTGTGGGGGGGAGGGATTTGTGAGGCATGCTCATGTGATATTGGTTGTGTTGTGCAAGGTTTTGAAAACAAATTTTTACGGAAAGAATAATCGAGGACATGGTGCTATTAGATAAAATTCAACATGGTTTTATCATAGGTGGTTGTGTCGGACTGATCTGGCATCTTTACATGATAAGATAACTGACCACTTAGAGAAGGACAGTGCAATGGGTTTAATCCAAGTTGTTAAAAATGAAACATTTGATACTGTGTCTCACAGGAAATTCTTATGGAAGATAAAGAAGGTGGAGGTGAATATAAGGAGATAAGGATATATGGAGACTGCAAGAACAGTTATTAGGGTAGAGGGAGAGATATTACAAGTGATACCTCTTAAGGATCATACTTAAGGCCAGTTCTGTTTAATATTTTGATTATAACCCTGAGAGCCAGATGTAGGCTTGTGAATTTTGTGTAAATCTGTGGACAACATAATATTCGGAGATGTTGGTTAGTACTGAGGAGAATTCAGTTATTATGTGGGAAGATTGCATTTTCCCACCTTTTATTTACTCCAGTTAATAAGAGCATGGTACAAAGCTGTGCATTTGGGGACTAATAGTGATACATCTGTTATGAGCTAGGGGCTTATCAGGTGGAGGCAGAGAGGGCTTGGGGTGTATTAGTCACTTCTACAGCGATGGATGTGAGAACATGATTTTACTTGGGAGCATCTGCCCTAAGCTTTGCACAAGCGAGAGCTTGTACTGGACCTGAGCGTTGGAAACTTGCTGGTTGTGGTCAGCAGCCTCTCACCAACCCAAATGGGTAAGTCCCAGAGGGGTCTCCTAACTTGCTAACAACCTGATGAGAGTGGTTTGGATTGCCCTTAGGTTGTCACCAACTTGTTTTCTTATGGGTGGAGCTGGGGGGTGGTGGTGTCTTTCTTCTGGCTCCCCAGTGTCCTAGCAAGCCTGAGGATAGTGGTGAAACATGGACTTCCAGAGACTTGGCAGCAGGAGCACCTGGGGTGAGTTTCCCAGAAACTGGGACTGTAGTAATATTTTAACAGCCTCTTGTATTTTGTGTAGGTGAGTGTGTGTGTTTGTGGGAATGAGGGTATGTAAACAGCTTTCAGGGTTTCTGCAGGGAATGGGAAGGGGCTATGTGAACACCCTAAGATGACTGAGAAAGATTCAAGTTTGTCTCTCAACTCCCATCTAAAACTTGGGGAGGTCGTGGCAGACCTTGTACTGGTCATCTGAGGTTGATGTGGTTGGTCTGGTGAGTTACTGTCTGAAAGTGTTGCAGCTTCACAGTCTTGCCCGTCACAATGTTGTTTCTAATCTGGGTACTCCTCAGTGCATCTGGGAAGATCAAAGAGGTCTGTCCATCTTGAAAAAGTCCTTGAGTCTAGGCATTTCTTTTCTCTTAGTTGATTCCAGTTACTTCATCAGTTCTGGAAATTCTTTCCAACTGCTCCTGCTTTATTTGCATGACTTTGCTGGAGAACACAGTCAAATCAGCATTTAAATTAGATGTGAGAGTCCTTTCTGATTGTGCCGTTGCTGAGACTGTTTTCATTAAGCAATTCTCTGGCTAGCTGAGCTTATCTAAAATCTGTTGAATCTTCATCCGTAAACGGGAATAGAGAAAGCATCTCTTGGGAAGACTGAGGGAACATGACAAATATTTGCATTGCGGTGAATTCAGTGTGTTCTAGTCCCTTTTAAAGGGCACGGTGGAACTATGGAATACCGTGTCATGGCAATTGCATACGGTTCACATGCAACTTTAAAAATGTCAGCATATGGTCATAACATATTATTTTCCACAGGAGAAGTGGAAGTGGTCAAAAGATAGGAAGTAGTCCCTTCTTTCCAGCCTCTATAAAAGCATAGGTTTCTGTTCTTTGAGGGAGAGATGTACTGTATGCTGTGTCCAAAATTAGGATGCTTTTCATACTGTATTTAAACATGCTTAGCATCTGTATCGAGTGGACTTTACACTCTTCTTTATTCCAAGAATGCCTGTCTGAGAGGCTTGTACTTCACATCAAATTATCTGCGAATAACTGCAGTTCTGTGTTTATAATACACATTTTTAAAGATTATATGCAAGGTACTTTGTTGACTTGCTGTATGTGAGCAGCTGTTACACAGCTGGAGGATGCATCCGTACAGTGCTGTTACTTTAAACTGCCACACTTCGTCAGTTACTGAATTTCTTTGCAAATCTAAAATAGTATGTGTAATCTGGTTGGCCGAGTGACAGCTGTTTCTTTTTTGTTACAGAAGAGGGAATGCATGCAGAAAGCGCAATGATCTTGCTGGGTAATATAATTTTTTGGTGAAATACAATTTAAAAATACTTTATGAAATTACTCCATTTCAAAAATGCATTATTTTGATACACTTCTCTTTATATGTAATTTTTGTGGCAGCAATACATTAAAATCTAATTACAACAGACATAAATGTCATGGTTTAAAAAATAAATGGTAATGAAACAGAACATTAAGTATTTGAAGCAGATGCTTTTCAGTTAATTTGAAGAGCCTGTTTCCGCCTTCTAGACAGCAATATACTGTTAACCACATCATAAAATTACTCCATATAAGCCATTCTAATTTTCAGAATTGACTAGCCAAGGATAAACTGAAACGTCATACATGTTGTCTCTTCTTTCAGTGCTAATAATACATTGTTTAAGTAAATAGAACTTGAATATAATTAGCTTTTGCCCTCCTAAATTATGCTTTTTTTTAACTGATACAAATAAAATTATATTTATCCAGTTCTTTCTGTAAAGAGAGTGGCAAGCTGAGCCTTTTCATTTCACAGTGTACCAAACACAGTATATGGAATAAGACCATGCTGTCTTCAGGAAGCCACTGGCTTCATTGTACACGGAAAAAAGACTATCCATGAAAGATAAAAAGCAAAATACTTGATGAAGCACTCTTCAAATATTAAAGAATTTATGTATGGCAGTTCCTCCTATTGAAAGCAGTTTCTAGTGTGGAAAAACAAATCTCTGTGATGGAAAATCCTTCCTTCTTTTTTAATGGTAGGTGACTGTTTTTTGTTGGTTTGTTTTAAATAAATGTTATTGATTACCATCATCACCTTTAACATTGGCAAAGAAGTATCTTGCTGCCCTGGGACAAACATACTGTGGGAGTAGTCAAATCTCAAGAGCAGAAAATAAGTGATCTCAGAAGTTTGTAAACTATTCTTTGCTGAGAGCCTGATGAATGTTTCCTGTGGAAGCAGCAGAGACAAGTAAAGAGATGCTGAGCCACGGAGGACATCCAGAGCAGTTCCCTGTAGACATCAGAGGGGCTGTATCTCCTAAGGAGATGAAGCTGGAGGTTGTGTGTCAATTTTGTCTTTCCAAAGGAGTATTTGCGTATTAATTCTCCAGGAAGATGGACAAACATGGGCTCCCAGCTTTGAGACTCAAGATCTCCTGGAAAATAAAACTTTCCCTTGGTCCTACACCATATGTTGCTTACTATTCTCAAAATGCACTTTCCTAAGATACCACATGCTCCTGCCTACAACCACTGGAGTTGGCTAAAAGTGCTTGAGGTCAAAGCTTAACTAACTTCTCTTGTATTCTGCTACACCAAGTCTTTCCCTCTTAAGTATCTCTGCTGGTTTGTTCTTGTTTGGGGTTAGGTTTTGTTTCTGACACTGTTACAGCTTCTTTAGTGAAGTGTAGGTGTGAAGAAGGAGGGATGTTTATGTATTCACTGTTTAATACCAGTGTATTGAAGTATTCCTACAAGTGGTGAGGGTTCAGCATACTTTCCTCTGACTGGGTTGGGGAGAGCCGAGAGTAAGATGTAGCACAGGGCTGCTCGCAGCCACGTGTCTGGAGACTCTCCCACCTTGTGGGTAAGCTTGGTGATAGTCTTTGCCTGGGCTGGGTCTGCAGAGTGCCAAGCGTGTCAAGTTTTCTAGGGTTTCTTTTTCCCCGACTTTTTTCTGTCCGGTGTGTTTCCTCCTAGTGGTCTTTACAGAGTTTGCACGGTCATGCCTGTTCTTTGCTTGTCTGGCTGTTTGTTTGTTTGGGTTGGTGATTTGCTCTGGGTGATGTGATATTGGCTTAATGCTTTCTATTTTAGGCGCCTGTGTTTGCCATCACTGTAATAATGTCAGTGCCTGGTGATCTTTGTATGCACCATTCTTTGCAATGCTCTTTTGTAGTCAGGAGATGTTGTTTAACTTCATTTACAAAGAAGGTTTAGTGGCATAAGTGCAGCAATGTACCGAAAATGTTAGAAAGGTGTGGTGAAACACACTCCTGTCCAGATTTCTCAGATCCTAACATAGGATAATAGGATGGGGCAGCATCCTTCCTCTGTAACCTGTTTAGGAGTTAAATATGTCTGTAGTGGAAGTGGAAACTGCTTCTAATGCAGCTCGCTCATGGCATGTCCTATTAGGGAATGTGCATCCCATGGGATGCAGGTGCATCCCATCTCATGGTTCCAAAGAAAGGAGTGCAGCTGCTTTAGATGGAGGTGCACTGAGTCTGCATTCACAGCCATCTCCCCTCCGAGAACAAATGGAAGCCAGAGGAACCACGTCTCAAGCTTTGTCCCCTCATCCTGCAGAGAAGCGAGAGGTACTGAGGCTAAGGGCTGTTCCCATGAGGGTTTGGAGCACTCGAGGCAGCGTGTCCTGAATTCATATGCTAGTTCATGTGCGTGTACAAACCTGGGCCACATCTGCACCAGCATTTCGCTTCACCCTTACACTGCTGGAACTCAGCCTTGGTAGCAGTGAAGGAGGAGGAGCAAGTGCAGCCTGGTGGCCGTGGCTGGCCTTCCAGGTGGACTTACTCTGAGCAAGATGAGATGACAGTGTAGCTTCCCTGCCGCCTCCACATTAACTGCTGGCCCAAGAGGTTGACTCTCTTAAGAGAGAGTAGGCATCCAAAAGTGGAAATTAAATGCTGGTGTGTGCAAGACAGTCTGGCGGCTTTTTTATCACATGCAATATACCTGTACCCTGTCCCTACAAAGACGTGTCTATATTACAGCCTCAGTTAATTATCCCTTGGATCCATGCTGTTTTATTTCCTTCTGTCCGTAAGTAACAATTTTGAAGTTCTTTTGAGCTTTTGTTGCTTTTTCAGAGGATATACCCCCCCTCCAGGAGTTTTTAGGCAAACACCTGGGCTACAGCCAGGTTCATTAGAGTCTTCACTGTTTTCCTAATCTGCGATCTTGTGGTTCCTCAAGGATGACCTGGCATAATTCCTTGGGGCCCAGTTGAAAACGCAACTGCTTATTCACGGGTACCTTGGCCATAGAAGGTATTTGAGTAGGGAACAGAGAGGAGAAAGTGGAATAAAGGACATATTTCATACCCAAGGGGTGCAGACAACAACAGCAAATTCCTGAACTGATTTTTAAGGTTCTTCAAACCAAAGCCTGCTGTACTAATGGACAGTTTAACTACCTGCATTTCTATAGGTGAGAAATGTGATGAAACAGAATTAATTCTAAAATGTTTTAGTTCACAAATAAGCTCACTTCATTATTCAGTAAAATAAAAGACAAGCCAGTAGGCACTGCCAAAGGAGTGAAGCAAGGGAGCTCTGTCCAGCCAGCTGCCAGGGGCCATCCTACCTTGCCCTACTACTGGCTTTCATGCTCCTGCATTGAGTTAGCCCTGGTACTGTTGTACCATCTGCACACCCGACAGCAGTGTCATGGAAGGGGAAAAATAATTAAAGAGTTTCATAATGGACATTTGCACAAACTACTTCCAGGCCAGTTTCCGAATCTGCATGCAGTTCTACAGTGGAGGAAATTAAAGACCAAAGTTTCAGATTAGCAGTCAAAGTCCCGTTGAAAAGATCAGAAAGCAAAGGGTGGCAGAAAGTTCAATCTGAAAAGAGGATTTTAATGCATATCCAGGGTTTGGATTAATTTGGTACACTGTCAGCAACTTCTAGTTGTCTGGTCTGGTTTGACCTCAAATGTGGGAGTTTTCCAAAGTGCACTGTGTTGGTTGGTGTTGCTCCAGCTGAAGGCAATGGTGCACTCTGATATTCAGACAATCCTCAACACTTTTGAAATTTTCAGTTCTGCCATGAGGCCCATGCAAAAGGTGACTAAATAAACAGGGCTTAATTTGTACTCTGGCAGTGTGTCCAGGAATAATTTGAGCACATATGCTGGAAAACGTTCAGAAGTACATAGGCAGAGGGACTCTGAAACCACTTGGCGAGGCAGTTGAAAAGTCATGAATCATCTTGTTTGGCAGGAAGAAATTCCAAATTTTTTTTTCTAAAGTATGTTATTTGTATGCCTAGTTAGATCTAGAGGGACAAATGAGCTGCAATTGTTACCTTCAATGCATGGGTTTCATGTGCATGAGAACTGGGAAACGGAATTAACAGAAATAATTCAACAATGTAATTCTAGTTTCTAAATGGTTGAAGTGAATTTCAAACTGATACATGATTCCAGCATGCTTTTGCATGATATGAGCAGGAAGTGGCAGTAGGACTTACATATTGATACTGAAGTGAGTAGTTGATCATCTGCCTTGCCAAGCTGTGTGCCTTCCCAGTTCCTCCATGCTGAACTAAGAAGAGTTGAGGTAGGACGAGGGGTAGAAAGGGTTAGAGATTTCCGTGGTGGGATACAACTTTTGGATTTTCTGCTCTTGCCATGTGTTTGGTGTCTTCTAGCCAGCACTATGTGGAAAAAAGCCAGTTTCTAGCCCATCTTGCCCATCCTGTGTTTCCATGTTCTTTGCTGTTGCGGTAGAGTTGGCCATATCCTGGGCTTGTCAGTTTGTTCGGCCAGGCTGGTACCACTCTCTTGTTTAGATGGTGATTTCAAAACACAGAAGAGAAATGTGGTTTAAAATGTAAATGTGTACTGGGCTTCCAGCATTTGCTAATGCATGGAGCTGTGTTCGCTGGCCTGATCCAGTGCTGGCTGGAGTTGTGAGTGTTTTGTTGTTGACACCCTGTGGGATCCTGGTCAGGTCTGTCATGGGTGGCTTGCATGGGGGCACACAGAAGAGTGTGCACAGGCTGGCCTGTGTTTGGGTGCAAAGTTGCTGTCAGAATCAGACTGAGGAAATACATGTGAAAGAGTGGGATCTATTTTAAAAGATAGGAAGGAAAAGAGCAGGTACTTCAAAGCATGTCCATCAGCAGTCAGATCATTTTTTGTTCCCATGGTGTATTGTTTTTCCTCCATTTTTTGTTTTCCTGTTCACTCCTTAGACTGGCATTTTTCTGGGCAGAGACTTCATGCTTACATGTATTTGTGTAGTGTCTGCAACAGTAGAGTTGTGACTGATGTCACATAGGACGTGAGAAAATAAGTAATCTGATTTGTATATTGTGAATCAAGTCAACTGAAAGAGGTAACTCCTTTTTTTTAGTTAACAGTTACATGTCAGAATGGATGTTCATTTTCTATTGATATGCCTTATTGCAGAAGTTTTCTGAGCTGTGTATGTGAACAGTTCATTCCCAAGCTTCTTAATTCCTCTGTATGATTTTATGCACCAGCATAAATTGTGTTGCCATTGACAGCAAAACACTGAATGATATTTTTAACGACAGACTGGCAAGAATGTTAATACATGTTTTGGCACTGTGTAATGCTTGAAAAGTTTTTTTTTTTTTCTTTTTTTTTTTTTTCTTCCTTCTCCCCTGCCCCCCTTCTTTCTGATAAAGGCATCCAGGATATATTTATGTCTATCCAGTAGTTCAAGAGTTAGAAGATATCCCATTCTCCACAAGTACTGATTACTTTGCCATATGGGAGACTGAAAACTTTTCTCCACCTTACCTGTTGTCATAGTTTGGTTGTGCACTAAACACAGCTTTAAGACAGCTGGTGACAAGTTAAAGAAAATAGTGACCATGTGATGCAAAGTGCTGATGTGCTATAAACTTGCTCTCTGGTTCAGATTGTTTAAAAACATTGGTAGATTAATTCTGCACTAGCAGCCAGATCAGGTATTGTCACTTTTCCTTCTGCTGACATACAGCAGGCATAAAAAGCACAAACCCAGCATCAGCTCTGTATCGTGTGCTCTCATTAATTCAACAAAAATGAGATTGTGTGCCCAGGTCTGGTGTGGGTCAGGTTAGTGTGGCTGGGTGTTGTTCATGGTGATGCGTAAATGGTCTTGCTGCCAGCTATACCTTTAAATGAGAGATCAGTGTTGCCAGCATGTGCTGAGGAAGAAATTAGTGGATGCTTTCATTCTGTTCATCTTTATGATTTGCGGAGTCATTGCGGGGTTTATTGCTCTTGGCTGAGTTCCTGCAGCCACCTACTTGTGATCATATAAAGTGTCTGAGCTTCTGCATTTGGCACTAGAATATATTTCTGAAATGGCTGGTTGTTCAAGTTATATTTGTGTGTATTTGTGTGCCTTTTGATCTTCCATTATGAGTTAATCCCTTCAGTACCCTAGTTGTTCTTTGCCCTGCCATCACCGTGTATACCAGTACAGCAGTGCAGCGTGAAAGCTTTATGTGACAGCTGCATCGCAGCATTATGCTTTTTTGACCGCCTCCTTGCTGCATGCCATGATGTTTGTTGTGGCCTAAAATTCTGCCAGGCTTCCCTTGCAGCCTTGGTGAACCATAAGCTCCTGCTGTCTTTGTGCTTGACATCTTTTTGGGGATGGTGCTTTGCAGCAGGCATGAAAGCAATGCAAGCTGGAAGAGCTGACAGAAGCTAAATGAGGAGCAAAGGGCTGACTGAGAGGGTGCAACAGTAGAAACAGGACTGAGGAAGGCAATTTCCTGTGGTAAGATGATGCTGTAGAAAATAAGGACCTGGAAAGCATCTGGGCATGTTGCATGTGCACTGAATGAAATGCATCAATATGTCTAATATGTGTTTCTTTTTAAAGCGGATAACATTAGAGGCAACTTAGCAGTGCAGAGCACCAGAGACTTGCAGACATATGTATGTCATTACCTGTTACTGGGTTCCTTCTTTTTTTAGAGGAATTCTATTTGGTTTTGCAGCAAATAAGCAGTATTTTAGATGCCCACTTTTTTTTTTTTTTTTCTAATTCTGTTGGATTCTAATTCCTTTTCCTGGGGCCAAATCTTGCAGTTCTCAACAAGAAGCTTGTTCTTCTGCCTGTGCCTGTGAAGAGAGTGAGCCTGTGTTGAGGCTAGCGAGGCGGCAGAAGGTGTAGCTTATTTTGAGGCATCAGCTTTGGGAAAATCCCAGTGTATGCAATTTCAAAAACACCCAATACAGCAGATGTCCTTCACTTTGTCACCAAGGGAGGAGTATTGCAATAAGCTTGACTGAAAACCCACAAGGTTTAAGGCTGATCTGCTATTAAAACCCAACAAAATAAAACACAACCCTTCAACTCTCCTCCTCTTCAAAACAAACAAAATTAATCCAGCTCCGAAGTCATCAACAGGCTAGAGCTCAGCTTGTGCATGAAAAAAGCTGTACAGAAATGAATGCTGTGCTGAATTATTTAGTGTGGCCTTCTGGCACGTTGCTGGCCATTCTGTATCACTCAGCTACAGTGTTATCAAGGCCAAAGACTTGTTAGGCCCTTAAAAAAGCCAAAATATGTACTGGCTGCGGAAGGTGGCAGAGGGCAGTCAGGGAATTGTTTGGGTGGGAAGAAGTTCCCAGCACTGTGGGTTAGGTGACTGTGCAGGGGGTGCTTTCAGAACAGGGTGGACAAACCCTGTCTTTGAGGAAGAACTTGGGCAGCATTGATCCTGCCTTGAGCCAGGGGAGTCATCTAGTTAACGTCTCAGGATCTCTTCCATTCTTCTTGTTCTTTTTCGCTTGGAGTGTACTTTTGTCATTGGTTTGGATGTAACAGAATGCTTTATTTTTTTCCAGTTTATTTGGGCTACTTAGCAGTCAAAAATGGTGGCAATAGCTTCTACCAACGCTTACGCTTCCTTTTAAAAAGGCACTGCATCTAAACCAAAGTGATGAACTTGAATTTGATATGAATATTTCATATCAAAAGAGGGCTGCTTGTTGGTCTTCATTAGGAAATTTCTCTGTTAGTGCTTTTCTCTTCAAGCTTGTGCTGGGACCTTGCTAGAAGCATCCTTCAGATTATATTCTGGGACGCAAGTGGTCACTGAACCCTTTTTTCTCACTCTTTTGACAAGAACGGAGAGCTGCCTTAGCTGCTAGTTGTCGGGCTTCCCTTGTGCTGTCTTGCCTTTAGCAAATGTGGGGGAGATGCTTCTTACTTGTGCCCAGAGGTGTCTGCTCAGACGGTTCCTCTGCATTTCTCACAAAGCTGCCTCACACTGAAGAAGTACCTATAAATACTTGGTGCGTAAATGTTGTTTGCAGGATCTGCCATGGCATGTCTCCTGCATGCAGGCAGTGTCTTGGCCACAGGCGTACAGGCTGAAGACTGGCATTTTACCTGGTGCAAATGAGTGAGGTTCTTGGGGTCCTGGTGGGCTTTTGCAGTGTAAACTGGCAGAGGACCAGCTCTTGTCAAAGCAACCGTACGTGCATATTTAATTTTTATACAAATCTACACGTAGGCTTTTGGGCATGACCATATCATCACATACCTTGTCTCCAGTCTGTACATGGAATCATGGTTGTTCTGTTACCCTGAATAGAAAAGAAATTAATTCTACTCAGTTGCTTCTTCTCTTATTAATTGGGGACCTTCCCCCCTTTTTGTTTAAGATGTATATAGTTAGAAAATTAATGTTGCAGAGAAATGTTGATCTTTTATCTCCTATTTTGTTTTTCAGTTTATTACTCCTTTCCTTCCTTGGGTTAAATTGCTGTTTCATTGTGTGTTTAGCCTTGAATCCCATTGCATTCCATTGTTAGACAAGTCCATGACAACACTTACTGCAATGTGTCGACAAGAACTGTCTGGTGGATGCTATAAAAATATCACTGAACATTAGAAAGGCATATTTATATCTTCGTCCTTGTTATTAATGATTTGAATATGGTTGTTTTGTGCTTATTTACAGTTTCCCTGGTGCTTTTTTAGCATCTTTTGAGCAGGATTGTTCGTAGCTGCAGCTAAATTGCAGCAAAGGTCATTGAAACTGTATGGCTGCTCAGGGAGAGTATCTTGCCACTATACTTGTCTAAGCACAAGTAAAATATGTTTAAACAATTCAACTTGAAATATAAATATTTTCTGAAGTGTGTCTTTTGAACAGTGAAGAAATATTTATGTTAAATTGTAGTGGCTAGTGGCAGCTAGAGGAAACATAGCAGTGGCACCGTAGAGGAAAAAAGCCCTATTATTGCTAGCAATACTTGGGGATTCGCATTTACTTTGAGATGTTGGGACTTGCATTTTGGGAACAACGAAGCCATTTTTTTAACCCCTGCACATAGATATTTTTCTTAGAGCACGTAATTACAAACATGATGTCTGTTTGTACCATTATATTTACAGATAATATCTTTGAAAACGCTGGATAAAACATTCTTTCTCAAGCTATTGTGTTGTTTATACAGTTTGGTAAAGACATTTTTAGTTTACTTTAGAATGCATTATTTTTATGGTAAAAGGCTGTTGGGAAAATAGATTTATCCAGGCTGTGTATGCAAGGATAGGGACCAATTGTTGAAGTTTGAGTGTTAGCCAGCGCAATGGCCTGGATCTGGAACCCCACTAAAGGTCTTTTTATGTTGCAGCTGTTTTTCTGGGGCAGGTTGCTGGTGAAATAGATGGTGTTACCTAAATGAATCCAAAGTGGAAGAAGCTCGGTTCAGGTTGAGGGCCAATTATTTATTAGGGCTCAGGGCGACTTGCAGCAGAGTAGGCATCAGGCACACTGGAAGCGCCATGGTCGCTCCTTCAGCCTGTCCTGCCTGCCGGGATGCTGCGGTGCCTCAGCTGCGAGGGTTTGCTACCTCCCTTCCCCTCTTCTCCTGGTGGGGAGCCCGCCCCAGTCCCTCGCTGGGATGCAGAAGGGGGTCAGACCATGGCTGGAGGTGGAAGCTCTTCTCCTGAGGCTGTGGGGAGTCTGGTCTTTGCTGCTCCCTACCTGGGATGTGGGGCTCAGGGGACCCTGCTGCTGCGTGCCCGACCTGGTCAGCTCTCAAGCACCCTAGAGAAACCAAAGGAAAACATACATCTGAAAAACCTGTTTGGTTACACTGAAGGAGTGCGTAGATCTATAAATCCTGTTACAAACACAAACCTTCCTAATGTCCTTCTTGGTGCTGGAGCCAGGGCAGTGTTTTCACTGGTAGTAAAAGCTATGCTTTCCTTTATGGATCCCAGAGAGGTCAAAGCTGCCAAGTACTTGTTCAGCCACAGGTTTAATGCGTTTAAGGTTGGTGTCTTTCTTAATGCCCCTGTAGCTGCAGCCTTCTCTCCCTAGTCTTCCTGCGTGCTCTTTTGTTTTTTATTTCAAGGATTGCAGTGATAATCCTGGCTGTCATTAAATCAGTGGCAAAACTCCTCCTGGCTTTGGTGGACTGAGGGTTTCTCCCATGCTCATCTGTACAATTTCTGGTATCTTTCTGCAGTTGAAGGTGCTCATATGTCTGCCTGAAGTTCTCTGCTGTTACAGGTCTGGATGGTGTTTGAGGGATCTCCACTTCCCCTGTGTCCCTGTGGTGGTTTGATAGAGTTGAGTACTTGTTTTGAGCCACTCAGGTCTAAGTCTAAGTAAGATAATGGCTGGCTGGTCTCAATAAGTGTCCTTTGACTTTAACTTTGCTTCCACTCCAAGTCCATCAGAATCAACACTGTGAACTTGAGCGCAAGGACCTTCCCCAGCATCTACCTGAGAAACCAGCTATGACCAGGGGCTGTGTTGATTTGCCAAGACAGTGAAGTGGCACATCCTTCCCCATGCTTTGATTGAAAGGGGATTGAACTGTCTGTGGTCCACAGGGACCCTGAGAAGCATGCTTCAGCGTACCTACACATAGAAATAAACCTGTAAATCCTTGTTAGGTTTTTCCAAGTTCATGAGGATATAAGTAAGCTTGTTAGGGAGAGGAAGGAGTGGGAGAGAGGTTGAACTGTCATTAGACAAATGAACTTGTGAAAATAGTGTCAAAGACACCTAGCAACTGGTGGATTGTCAGGAATCTGGCCCAGCAAAATCCTCTCACAGCTGCCCTGTATTCAGGCCACTTGTCTGGTTTTTCCGAAGATGAGGTACCTGTGTGACTTACCTAGTTTGGGTTTTGGTACCTAGAGGATAAGTGTTTAGCCTAAATTGGTTCTGTATTTAGAAATGCAGAAGAAATAAGCCAGATGGGATGTGTTTCCGGCTTCAGTGTCTGGAATGAGCTCAGAACAAACATCGCTCTGTAGGAGCACGATGTCCCCATTTCAGCTAGTGCGTATATCATAAATGATTTCTGTTGTTTTTGCTCTTTTGTACTGATATGTGAATTGTGGCTTAATTACCTACTTTTAAATGCTGATAACTGTAATTGTAGTCTCTTCATGCCTTAGTGATAGACCAGCGTCAGAGTTTTTTTGCAGGTTTGAGAAGGTGCTTTGGTTGTGCCTTGCAGAATGGGGTGCGGAGCAGTGGAGAAGTGCTTTTCTCAGATGTGGTGAGAGTGATGCTGAAAAAATGTTTTCTGTGAGTATGAATTTCTCATGGAACTCCTGGAAATGTGTTTCACTGTTGTTTACCTACACTATTTAATTGTTGTGGTAGTCTAGTGGATATATGTTGTGACTGAGAGACCGGATTGAGCACTTGGACTCTGCCAAGACGAGGCTCTGTTACAAAAGAGGTATCATATCCCCAAAATCTCTGGGAACGCCTTGTGAAGCAGAGGGGCATCGCTTTGGTGGAGGAATACATTACTGAGGCGCATTGAAAGATCCAGCCCAATTTTTTCCTTCCTGTGTGTCTTGCTAGGAGAGGAGGAAGAGGATGGAGCTGGAATTGTTGCCACTTCTGTCACTCTCCGAGTTCATTTGTTTGCAGAGGAAAGATCTGTTCAGGTAGTTCCTGCTGAAACCTGCTCCCTGGGCTGGGCTGGGCTGGGATTGCCTGAAGGAGCCAGGAAACAAATGCCTCTGCAGGGATTGGGTATAATGGAAAGATATAAATTATCCCTCAGATTTAAGCTAATAAAATAAACCCTTTTCTTAAAGGGCTAATGTACAGCTTCTGGGTTTCTGCCTACATGAGCTTATTTTGTGTGTGCAAAGAAGCTGATAGAGATCAAGTTTGTGCATATTTCTGAAGCTCTGTTGCACTTCTCTAACACTGAGCTTTAACAATTGCTACCACACATAGTAATCCAAAGTAGAATAGAATAGAATATTTCAGTCGGAAGGGACCTACAACGATCATCTAGTCCAACTGCCCAACCACTTCAGGGCTAACCAAAAGTTAAAGCATGTTATTAAGGGCGTTGTCCCAATGCCTCTTAAATACTGACAGGCTTGGGGCATTGACCACCTTTCTAGGAAGCCTGTTCCAGTGTTTGACCAAAGTAGTTATGGCACTGAAATTTTATTTTATTTACAAGGTATATATTTTTCAACACTTTGTATATTAATGTTTCCAGGCTGTTCTTATATGGCCTGGGAGGCCCTAATATTTTTTGGTTTTGCTTCTAATAATGTTCTCTGCATCAGTCTTTTCCCCGGACCTTCATGTGACAAATGCTGGGGTGTATCATCCTTGGGAGAAATTTTTGGCCCAAAGCTCTTCAATGTCTTGATCAAAGTTGTGGAAGAAATGTACAGTCATTGCTAGTAAGGTTGGCAGCTCTCAGTAAAATGGTGGATTACGTGTGTGCAGCGCTGATAGCATGGTAAAGTCAATGCCCTTGGGTGATCTGCATTTAAATGCAGCTAAAGGCAAGGTCATACATCCAACAACAGAGTGCAAAGAACTCTGCAAAGAACTAAATAAGCTGGCAGACTTTTCTCTCTTCTCCTCTTCCTCTTCTCCACCCTGAAAGGCTGCATTTTGGTCTGGCTTGGGAGGTGGATGAATCCTTCTGCCTTTTCCAGCTGCAGAGTCTGGGAGAGGCTCACAACATGCATCAATTTCTCCAAGTATATTTCTACCTAGAAGTTTTCTAGAATGGACTGCAAGGTGATCTTTGTTTGAAGAAAAAAAAAAATCAAATAGTTCCGATAACAAAGTTGGCTTCACACAGAGGAAGTGAACAGTGTGCTAATTACAGTGCTGTCTCACTGCAGCTTGCTTCACAGCTGTGAAAAGGAATGGGAAAGCTTCCTCCTTGATGCGTGCATAGACATACATAGGGACACCTCTTGTGGCAACAATAAAAGCATCCTCAGAGTTCAGTGGTATTTTGTTTTCATGTGTGTAATGAACAAGCCTCTGCCAGCAGTGTTTGGAGGGAAGTGCAAGTGGTCATAAGAGTGGGAAAGACTGGTCTGCCAAATACACACATTTGTGCCAGCAGTGCAAAAGGACTGTGGGTGCAGCCTTCTCCATCAGTCACATTTGTTTGTGATATTGTCTAGCTGCATTACAGTATCTTTTTTTATTAGTGCATATATATATATATATAAGGATGTAGATTGTATGCGTGCTACATATGCAACATATTGTCTAATAATTAACTGTACGATAACTATATTAAAATGTAAAAGAAAGATTTTGCAAATGTAGGAAAGGAATTGGTGAAACATAGTATAAGGTTCTTCTTTCTAGTTTCACTCTGTCCTATGAACTCCATTTCTTTAGCAGCCTATAGATCCCTAACGCTTTTACTGGAAGTGCTGCTTTACATTCAAACCTGGCATTAAATAGATGTAATTCTGTGCTAAGGGAACACTGTGCTGAAGGAAGAGGTACTTAAATAATCAGGTTTAAATGTAGTATTAGATACATTTTGAACAGCCTTTAGCTGGTGTTCCCTTTAGCACAAATGATTTTATTTTTTTCATGTCTTTTCCAAAGGGTGGCTAGCATATCTTACCTTACAAAGATCAAAGTTTCCATGCAGGTTGGTATTACAATGTCTCTGAAGTACAGTAAGTACGCCTTCCGAAACACAGGCTAAGATAGGTTCCGCCATGTGTAGCTCTGAAGCCAGGGTGAAGGCTGTAGCTCGGAGGAGAGGATGAGGGGTCAGAAGGGCTAACGTGTGGTGGAAGAGGAGTTGTTGTGTGAGAGGGCAGGCAGCAGTGCGGCTGGCACAGGCCATGGCCGCGTGGGAAAAGTGTTGTGCAAAGCAGTGGAGGGACTGGAAGGGATGTAAGTGGAGGGGTGAACTCCAGCAGCAGTAGGATGCAGTTGTTAAAGATTTTCAGGTGGTGAGAAGGGGAGATGACCTAAGTGCAGCAAGGGTATTTTGAAGAGGAGTAGGTGAGAAGAGAAAAGAGACTTTGAAGCTAGAGCAAAAGGCATTTGTGGTGGCCTGAACAGCGAACTGATGCATGTTTTAGTAGTGGCAGCAAGGAAGATGATGATGGAATTGAGCAACATGAAACGAGAACATCTGAAGACAGGATGGTTGCGAGGGCAAATGGGAAGTGCTAGAGGTGATGATAGGGGCTTGTCCTTTGTGAAAGGACATGTGCTTCTCATGCCAAGTGTGGTAACCATCCAGCGGCGAAAGTGGAGCTTAATATTCCCCTGTGAAAGTTACTTACTCTGTTATCTTTGATTCCTCTCTAGTAATATAGCATTTAACCCTCTTTTTGGATCACGTGGGATTTTCCAAATGAATCACTTAATTGTTTATCCAGATACAAGCGAGCTGCCATTTCGCCTTGCTTCTGTAAAATCTTTGCTTAAGTTACCAGCAATTTCTTATTCTGGGGGGTTGTAAGGAGTGGGTTATGAAAAACCTGCTCTTATCATATACACATGAGCTTTCCACTCTATCTTTTCCCCTCTTGCTTTTTTCCTTCACCCATTATAAGACAAGGAGTTGTGAAATTCTCCCCCATGCCTGCACGTTATGCAGTGTGATCAGTTTAAGATATTCCTCTGTCCTTACTGAGTCTAAATTAACATTTTTTAAAAAGGAGCAGTATAAGCCAATGGCTACAATTTGAGCTTGCTTTTTTTTTTATTCCCCAAGAGTAGGCCTTTGAAATGGGAAATGTTGGTAGAAAATATCTCCCTTGTTTCACGCAGTTAGTGCAAAAAAACCCCATGAAAGCTGGCTAGCTATGTAGTCCCTCAGCCTTAGGGGTCCAGAGGCTATACAGGTGGTTTGGGAGTTGTGGCCACAAGTGCCCATGTGGAAGAAATTCTGCTGTGCTCCTGTGCACCAGGCTGCTGTCTGCTAAGCACCTACTGGAGCAGTCTGTGGAGTGTCTTCAGGGATTTATCCTGTTCCTATCTCTACAAAATAGCCATCCACAGTATTACTCAACAGACAAAAAGGGCTATTCACAACTAACATAAAAAGATTTTTTAAAAAGGAGATCAACAGTAACAATAATAATAAATTTGGGGTGCAACCGTGCACAGCACAAAGAGAAATGGGAGAAAACTCTTGGCCATTATCACTTCAGGCTACTAAAAAGAGGTGCGTTATCAGTTTCTGGGGATGACAGGCATGCTTGCTGTCGATACGGGACTCCTAATGTTGTTTACATCTATCCTGAGAGGAACAATCCTATCTAAGGAAGATTTTGTGTATGTTTGCCATATAATGAACAGGGGAAAGAGCCAGGTGCTTGTCAGGACAGTCAGGGACATAACTGTGGTTTTCAACCATGGAAATTTCTGTGCTACTGTGTTGTGCTTTGGTGCAGGTTTTTACTGGACTTGTTTACGGAGCCGGTGGAGTTAGTGCTGTGGTAACTGTTTTGAATAGAGGCAGGGCAGGCATCGTTTGGAAGCGTGAATGGCTGAGATATTCTTCTGCAGCGTGTTTTCCAGAAAACACCATTTCTGCCAGATATTGGGGCAATACTTTCTTATTTAGAACAACTCTGGCAGGCAGGGACTGTGGTGGAGCACACTGTCCTCCTCTTTGAGGAAACGCAACTTCATCTAAATTTCCTCCCTCAGACATGTCAGACATTTGTTATTGTTTGCTGCTTCTCAGATCCCTTTCCTGTTGTTCTTTGAACCTATTGTATGACAGATTTTTCTTGGCTAGTTGCTTTCTATTTACTATAAAGAAATCCATGATCAGATATCTGAGAACTAGTATTCTTTGAAACCAGCATAGGCAGTTGTAGAATTACATCAGTGCTTTTGTTTTGTAAACCGAGTCTAAGAAAATTTCAATCACTTTTGAATTTTTAAATTTTTCTAACACAAAGCATGCTTTTGTAAATAGCAAAATACTCAGGTTCACCGACTTGCTTGTTTTGAAGCATTTTAGACAAAAAAGTCAGTTATATTTGTGTGGGTCACAATGAAAGGAATTCGTT
Organism: Astur gentilis; assembly: GCF_929443795.1. Classification (NCBI taxonomy): domain Eukaryota; kingdom Metazoa; phylum Chordata; class Aves; order Accipitriformes; family Accipitridae; genus Astur; species Astur gentilis. The sequence continues at coordinate 60,329,222 of NC_064919.1, forward strand.
GAAAGACATTATTTAAAAGGCAGTTTTTAAAATCACCTTTGCTTGTGCAGGCATAAAACCAGTGTTATTTTCTAAGTGGAAGTAGAAAACTGCAGATTTGTCATTGCATCATAGCCTCTGTATAGCAGAGTTGAAAAGGTTATAATAAACTTGCATCTGAAGTAAGTATCAGTGGGTTTGTCAGAGATGAGAAACTTACTGGATGTTTCTGAAAGCACCTTCATTTTTCAGGGACAGGTGACTATACATGCAAAATTTGACAAAGACATTTACCTCCCAGAGGACGCCGAGTTTTACTTTGTTTATGATGGATCCCTGAAGAGGCACATAATGTTTGCTGAGCGAGTTAGTGACAGTGCTCTTCAGTCCCTTGTTCCAGGTGAGCGTTAACCCCTGTTTACATTTGTCACCTCTTTGCTATACCCCACCCCCATTTCAAAGCTGGGCTCAACTGGACGTTTTGGTATAACTCTGTTTTATGGCTCTGTAATGGAGGAAAAGCAGGAACTGAATGATGGCCTTTAGGATCCAGGCTGAGTTTGGCTGACCATAGGTGATCCTGTAGCAATCCACAGCAGCACAGTATCAGGCGTAGACAGTGTTACTGGGCTTGCATAGTTGGGTGTGCATTAAAGTGCAATCTTCAGGGATGGCATAATTTTTAATGTGGATTAATTCTATGCCACAACTGTTTGCCTCCAGGCATCCTAACACCTGCAGAAGTCACGTTTTTTGTCTGAGCTTTCCCTGGGTGCAGCAGCCAGCGTGGCATGCCGGACCCTTGTGGTGGGGACGTGTGATGCTTGGAGCTCTGCTGGAGAAGCACACAGTGCAGAAGTGTCAGGGGTTCAAGGGGTGCCTCGCTGCAGACGGGGGATTTGTGTTGCCTCCCAGCCGGCTCTCTGCCTTGGCATTGTCGCCCTCGTGGATGTAATATAAACCCTGGTTGTCACCTTTATTGTGTGCTTTGTGACCTTTTCATTTGTGTGAGTAGGTGGCTGTAGACACAATGTACCTGTGCAATAGGATCTGCTTGTTATTTGTGCTTGTTTTCTAAAGGGGATTTAAAGTCTGAAAATAGCTGCTGAGTATAAAAAGGGAAAGGTCGCTGCTGTTACATAGTGATTCCTTTGATCCTGTAAATGGTAAATGATTGTCATGGATTACAACTGGAGAACATGCAGTTTTGAGGCCTGAAATGACACTGTTAAATGATTGCTTCTGGGCTAGGAATAAAAACAGGAGGCTACAGGCCACATTTAATCCTCTGCCTGTTCCTAACAGAAGCCATGAACAAACGAAAATGAAGTGTGAGGTTAAAATACAGCCCTGCTGATGTTAGTGTTGTTTCGTAGTGGCCAAATTAAACATGAGGGAATGCAGAGCACTTTAAAAACAACTGCAGATGTGGTAGGTACGTGCTTTCTTCTGCAGTTACTAGACTGCATATATACTTGTAGTTCTTAAGTGATAGTTTGGAAAATTTAGATTTGCATCCATAGGACGTCATGGTCAGTTCTCCAGTGAGAGGGACAGCTTACACCTGTTTTAGATGTATGACGTCCACCCTGACTTAGATGACAAAGGAGGAGGAGGAGGAGGAATGTACAAGGTACTTAAAAGGTTTGAGAGACAGACTCCCTTGGACTTTTGAGGGTCCCAGCTGTAAGTTGGAGAGTTGATACAGCATTTAATCAAGTCTTCCAAAAGCATGAAGCATGCATTAGTTAAAAGCTTCTGGGTTTTGGCCTACATGGAGACAATGGGTAAGTACAAAATGGGTGTTAATACATAGATATATTACTAAGAGTTTGTGTTGCAGGCCACTCTACCACTCTTTTCATAAGCATCTCATTTTTCTTAGTTCTTATCCAAGAACCTTCAGGCTTTTGATTTGTGGGATTTCATCCTGTTGTGGCTACCTCTTCTTTCCATTGTGGTTAAAGAACCTTGACCTAGAAAGACTAGTTCTTGAATTAATTGTGTTAGTATAATTGGAAGGACTAGCAGTTCACAGTCTGGCTGAATCCAAGTTCATCACCAGAAATGGTTGGCGGATGCACTATGACAAATAGATGTAGTTAGAGGGAAGAATGAAATAATTCTAGATGAGTAGTCACAGCTTTTAGATGTGAGGGGAGGGGAATGAGGAAAAAATAATGTATTTTCTGAACATAGGTAATGCTAGTGATTAATTTACGTTATAATTATAGGCCATGGATGCCAAGAAACAGTTTCTGTCTCTGTGTTAATGTACACAAGGGGATACTCACCTGTGGTCCTCGGCAGCTGTCCTGTCACTTACAGAGAGAATCTGTCTTGCAAGTTGTCTTGCTTTCTGGTTGATCATGCAAAATGTGTCACTGCCACTAGTCACAAGATGTTGCTGGATAAGTTTGGGCTAAGGATAAAAGATCTGCAGTCCCTGGATAATGATTGGATGATGGCTGTTGCTCATGAAGAATTGCCATCGACCTGGAACATCCTTGGAAGCTCCTCAGAAGGTGGTAAGGTTTTACTTCAAGTTGGAAAGCTTTTAGTAGTGGTTTGGTGCACAGTTCAGAGCATACTACCTCACCATTTTATCCCAGGTTCTCAACCCTTGCGCTTTATTTTGTGGTTAAGATGAAAAATTTTTCAAGTATGAGAAGGGTAATCCGAGATTTGGTTTGTGCCCAGAGGTTTAAAAAAGCATAATAATGGTTATTGTAACTCAGTCTCTCCAGAAGCCTCTTCTGCCTTGACTCACTGTGAATACAGTTCTTTATTTATAAATAGACTCTGTCTTTGCAAGATTAAAGAGCTGTCTGTTTAAAAAAAGCAAGAATTGCAGCAGTGAAGTATTGCTGCCATGATTCTAACCAAGTGAGATATCTCAATTACGCAGACAAAAAGCAGACAGTCATAAAACAGAAGAATGTGTTACTGTAGGCATTCTGATGTATTGAATAAACATAATTTTTATCACTGTTCTGTCAGTGTTTATGCTTTATTTATGACTGTGATCATTCTTTGGGGAGAATATCATTAAACAAGTTTTGTGGCTTTTTTTTATTGTAGAGGAAGTGGGATGAAAATATACACGAAACTTTACATTAGGGTGTGCCATTGAAAAATTTTGTAAGAAAATTGGGTGAAATTTTCCTGGTTTCATTGCAAACAGAAAACTAGTTGGGTTTTGGTCAAGTGTATAATTTTTTTTGCAGACCTAGCTGATTTATAGCTGAGGTTGGAAATAGTGTTAAACTTGATGGCTTCACATGTTTTTCATTGAAAATTTGGTATTTTTGGCTGTTTTTCTTTTAGTACTTTAAATTGCTAAAAATTGGAGGACAGGCAGTTTCCATACGAGCCAAACTGAAAGAGACATTTTGGGAAGTAAAACCACAGCACTTAGCGAATTTCTTTGGGTGAGGGCTTTTTTCCTGTCTTAAATTTTTCTAATTCTTAATGACAGATAGCTTGAAGTCTGCTACTGCCTTGCTCAGGAGAAGGATGGTTTTTGTCTGTCTGTTGTAAACAGCTCTTCCAAGAGATGTAAAAACAAATACTAAGTATCATTGAAATATTGGCTAGACAGGAGAGAATTAAAAAAAAAAAAAAAAAAAAAAGCTGTTACTTGTTTCATTTTGGTGTGTAGTAAATATTTGTTCACATAACTCAACTACTGGAATGGCTGCTGGATCTTGGCAATGAAAACCTTGATTTAAAGCCTGAAGAAATCAGCTATAGTTTTGTTCACAGACTTGGCTAAGCTTTTCATCAAAACTGCTTGAAGCCCAACCCAGAAGCATCAGCAGGATACCAGCAGTACTGAGATGCTCAGGCAAAGCCATCTGGGTACCTGCTTGCTTGAAACATGGGGAGGTTTGTGCTGGCTGTGTTGTGGGTCCAGAAGGTCAGAGATTGGCTCAGCTGGTACCAGATTAAGCTCTGTCAGGGCAGCTGCTATCCAAATAGCAGAATTGCTTAATTTTTTAGTTATGCTCATTGTTAATTTTCAGGTGTACTGCAACATTTATATGGAAGAGAGTATGTTGCCCTATAACAGTTTCACAGGACTTGTGTTTTATTGTTTCTGTGTCTTTTTCATACTTTGTTCACTTTTCAGATTTAAATATTACACATAAACGAAATTTGAATACAGCAGAAAAGCAGGGACCTGTGCTCCTGTCACTACACAAAGTCTTTGTGAACGTTTGAAATGTTAGATGAGCATGTCTTGAGCATGCTGCATTAGTGGTTGCTTCATGGGCACTGTTGCACTGAAGAGGTGACATCTGCCTTTGTACCCCAGTCATTGCTCTTAAATAAGCCTGGGATTTTTCCCCTTGTTTCTGACTAAAACAAAAACTGATCTAAATTCCTGGGGCCTGGTAGTGTTGCTCGTGGGCAGTGAGGAGCTCTCAGTGCAGTCCTGCCTGGGCAGTGCTTACCGGCCGTCCTTGTTGAGTGGGGGGCTCCTGAAAGCTTTTCAGGCAGTTTCTCCTTCAGCCCAAGGGAGGTCAGTCATTCCCTTTGTCTCTCTCTGAGGTCCGGGCTTGGGCTGGGCCTAACGTCTGTTTTGGTATCCTCTAAGCAGTTTGTATAATTTTTCTTTGGCTCCTGTATCCTTTCTCTCTCCTTTCTGAAAATATAGTTTTGATTCTTCTTACAGCCATATTCTCCTTTCACCTGACGCTGAGAAGCACCGACTCATGTTGCTTCCTCCTGCCGTCCCCACCTCTGTGTTTTTGTCCCCACCCCTGTGGTTTTGTCCCCAAAGGCAAGAGGCCAAGCACAGCCCAGGACTGCATGTGGCTGAGGGAGCCCTGTGCACGCAGGGGAAGGAGAGGGAGGGAGAAGGGGATGGACTGGGGCAGGAGGGCTTCAGATCTCAGCATAGGGGAGAAGAGGAGGAGAAGGTTCTTCATCTTCCATCATCTTCATGATAAAGGGTTGTCCCAGCACTCTGTTTCTTCCCCACGCTGCAAAAGATCAAAATGGTTGAGAAACAGGGAATTGATGAGGATTTAGAAAGAGGACGAGACCTTCTTTCCCTGCCTGCTGTCCCTGCAGCTCCTTGCCCCAAGGGTCTGAGGGTGTCTTGACACTTGACAGTGTCAGGATGTTCTTAATAGTATTGGTGTTGTGAAAGGTGTGGGTGCTATCATCTGTCACTAGTTAGGACCTCATGCTTGTGAGATTCTGTCAGTTTTCAGAGCTGCTGGGCTATTTTTACTGGAAAAAAATTACTTTTGAGTGACACGTTGCTGGAGAAGATTATTGCACCATCTGGTGTTTTTGGACCTCATTCATTTTTATGAGGATTTAGAAACATATGGGTTGATGGAAAGATAGAAGAATAATTTATTCATAGGAGTTTTGGTATTTGGAAAAAGTGTTTGCATTCTCTTTATAAGGTACAAAACCAATTGGATAAAGAGAGAGCCTGGATTGTTTAGGGAGCGTTGCAAATAATTCAGGAATTTAGTGCAGTTGCACACAGGTCAGGACTTGTTAACCACGTTATTTAAAGTTCAACAAAAGAAACAAGAAAGCATGAACCTTTTGGTAATCCTCACTTGTAATAAATGCCTGTGTGACAACCATGTCAGGAGCTGCTCACTCACACAAACTGGTCAGATGTTCAGATCACCTGGTCCACAAGCAGTTCGCTGCTAGAGGAAACTGAGGACCCAACAGAGGTGCTATGCTTAGATGTTTATTTGTTTGTGGGTTTGAAGAAAGGGGAAGGAGAGATAGGGAGGAGGGAGAGAGAGAAGCTGATTTTCTTGTTGATTGCACCTTCATAAGGGATATTTTCCGTCTGAAAATTGGATTATTCAATTTATGGAGATCATCGATATTAAATATAAAGCCGAATACCTTATTAGAGCTGCTTGGAAAAAAAAAAAAAAAAGGAGAATCTTCCCATAGTTTTTCAGTTTACCAAAAAAAAAAAAAGAAAGATGGAGTGGTTTAATCTGGATGAGAAAAATGATTCCAAGTAACCTTTCCTCTTCTAGTGCCCTCAGATTAGGGCAGTCTTTTAGGACTGGCAGTCCCCAGGGACCATCAGGCATAGGTTCAGTATCTTCGCTGAAACTTTTTTGTCCTTGACACACTCAGGCTTAGATCCCTTGGCTGTTGGAGGGGGAGTGGGAACACAGGACTGTGGACCTTGCAAGGGGTCTGCCTTACATACAGGAGGCTGAGGGCATCTCAGTTTCTGGTTGTTTTAAGGGCATTGCTGAAAAGCTGAGTTCAGGTTGTCTGAACTTAACTGTGCTGGTAATCAAACAAGAAGAGTTGCTGCTGGCTTTGCCACTGTTTACAGTTATTTTCAAGAGGAAGAGTGCTCTTTTAGGTTTAAGGCTATTAGTAGAAGCAATAAAATTATAGCTCAATTATGAAAATTAATTGTGGATCATAGGGAAGGGAACAGTGTCTATACTTGTTTAATTCCCTTTCATGAAGAAGGAGAATTTCTGTTTTATTTCATAAATGCTTCGCAATTGTTTTCTAGGAAAGGGTCTTTTTGGAGTGAACCTGATTACCCAACCCTTCTGCTTTGTAGTCTGCCTTTGGGGAATGCACTTCTATTTCTGTGGCATTTTGACTTTATTGCCCTCTCCCTGCCCTTTTCTTTGTAAATCCTGTTACTGTTTCCACTTGGCATTAAGCACATTCCTGCTAAGCTGCACCAGTTCAAACCTGGCTGATGCATGCCATATTTTTGATCTAAATTAAAGAAGATTCTGTCTGTGTCTTTTCCTCAGTTGGAATTTTAGATTCCTTTTTTCCTGCAGAAGGAAAGGGAGAGGGAGGGAAAGTGCCTGGTCTCCTTCATGGAATTAGGAGAACACTGGGAACAGCAGTTAAATGTTTCTAGGTGTGGTGAGATTTGTGAGGAGAAATAATATTTTTTTGGTCAGACAGTTTATAGGGGTTAGAGAAACAGACAGTTCTGTGGCCCTGTAGGAGTCTGCCCCTTTGGAAACTGCACGGGGCAGAGGGAGGAGGATGCTTGCCTGGGTGTCGGGAAGCAGAGGAGTGTCTTCCAGTGCCCACTTCTGACCAAGAAACCTGTGGCACGGGGCAAGATATTGGCAAGCGTGCTTCAACCTGCAGGTCCCCAGCAAGCGTCTGATCCTCATCTCCTCGTCAGTGGTACTAATAGCAGAGAGGAGATGTTTGACATCCCCCTGACCATGAAGGCGCTTTTCGGGAAAAGCCCCAAGCACATGGAGGAGATGGTGGTATGCAGAGTGATGGTAGAGCAAGTACTGTAAGAGATACTAGAGATTAAGTTTCCTATTTAAGGCAATATACAAGTAGTGGGGCTCAGAAGCCTGATCTGCTGCTGGAGAGACCAGGTATGAAGCTATGGACTGACCCGGACCCCAACTTTGAGTTGGCACTGGACTGGAGAACCCTTCTCTTCTCCTGGCTGAGAGGGTGTCCCCGCCTGGTGTTGAGCACTCCGGTGGTGCTCAGTAAACACGTGTCTTAAACCAAACAGCTCGAGGCAGTGTTTGGCTGCAGTACAAAAGAATGAGGAATATTCCTCTGCTAATAGAAACCATCTCCTGTAGTGTTTTGCATCTTTGTTGGGGTCACCCAAGCAGTAAAGTCAACTGAAGCTTCACCTGACAGCGTAGGTGGTGGCACCATGTGCAGCCTTTACGACATGGGGCTGGTGGATGGGATCCTTCTCTAACCCTCCTGCTGCTAAAACCGCTGGGGCAAGACTCCTTAAAGTCCATCTTTGCAATGGAGCTTAACCTTCCCTCATCTCTTCCTTTTCTTCTGCAGTATTGATGCCAGCCTCTGGGTGTTAGTTGATAAATGTATGATGAACAGGGGAACTAACTAAAGAAAAGGGGGATGTTCCAGATATTCGGTAAGTGGAAAGGGGAGATGTCACCACAGCCCTGCCCTCAGATGGGCTGTCACGTACCTGACTTCGTGCATTGTGACCACTGTCTATTCAGAGAACCACTTGTGTGTATTTTTGCAGCAGCAGGGTGCACTGAAGATGGCTTTATAAACAATCTCATACCTAACGGAAAAATGAAAAAAATGAACAGTAATGCACAAAAGTACGAAGCCAGGAAAAACTGGAATTTGTCAGCCAGTTTTGATGTCTCCCTCTGCTTTTCAAGTCACAAGTCTTGTGGTTTTTAGTCTCCTTCCAGGAAACGAATGAGATTCATAGCCCTGAAAGGGCTTAGTCAGTTCTGTCAGAGAGAAGTACTTGGCTTTAGTTTATTGTTTTGGACATAGGAAGGGGTTCAGGTGCAAGGAAGAACAAAAGGATTTATTTAATGTTTAAAACAGACTGTGTTTGGCTCAGCTCTGTGTAACTCAGTCTTTTGGCTGCAGAATCGGGATGCAATGCAAAACAACATCCTGATAGTGCATATCTTTTACAGCACCACCTGCCTTGCAGTAGCTGACCCTGTATGAATCAGCCAGCAGTGCGTCTCTCAGATCTTAGGAATTGTCCGTTTTGTGTCTTAATGGAAAATGTTACCTTATACCATTTCAATATTAATAAGTTGAAGAAGCCTTGTGTTTTTCATTTTTCCCTCCTCTTCTTCTTGTTTGCAGCTGAATGCAGTTGAATTAATTATGTTGGTTTTTTTTTCCACAACATTTTTAAAAATTTCTTTATGGTTTTCTTTTTGTCTTGTTTGTTTGTGTCCTCATGTGTCGCTTCCCCATCCCCCTGCCCCCAATTTTGCAGCATTTGAAACCTTCCTCAAGGGAAAGGGAAAAGAAAGTGAAAAGTGTGGGAAAATGCCATTGGTTCTGTCACAGTGAGGAGCTGTAAGAGGAGGTGGTGAAAGAGGAGAACTGAAACTGGAAGTAGTTCTTAAGAGAAAAAATGTTAAACCTCAGTTGTTTCAGAATTACCCTTTTTTCTTACTGCAAATTTTTCTTTTTAGGCAGATCTATTTAAAAAGCTTATTATCAGTCATCATGTCTTTTTTTCTTTTTTTTTTTCTTTTTTAATATTGCTGACCCTGGAATAGAACCATAGCAGAATTTGGATGGAAGGGGTCCCTGGAAGTGGCCTGGTCCTACCCTCCACTTGGAGCTGGGTCAAGTTGCTTAGAGTCAGGTTTTGAGCACCTCCATGGACAGAGAGTTTGTAACCCCTTTGGGTGACCTGTCCCAGTGTTTGACCATCCTTGTGGTGAAAAATGGTTTCCTTGTATTGAAAGAACATCTTTACCTTTCCATTTATCCTTCCAACTTTACAATTTGTATTTCAGATTTTAGTATCATGAGGCTATTAGTAATTGCTTTATGTCATCAGATTCTGCTCACTCCTGGGCAAGCTAGGTGGGAGTAGTAAGAGGGGAGGAGCCCACCAAACACATAGTCTATAGAGGTGAAGGATGGGGAGGAACGCAAGTGCTGTTTCTAAGTGCATCAGGGGTGAAAAAAAGTGGAGCTGCTGGGTGGTTATGCTACCATGTGCATTCAAGCTAGCCATGAACAAATTTAGCTTAAGGTTAGATGAAGGTTGTTAGGTTGGCGGATAAAAATTAGTTACAAGAATATTTGTAGTGAGGTAATAAAAGTTATTATTGTAGATGGTGTTCTAAGACCACAAAGATTAATTACGGTTTATTAGTTATTTTTAAAACTAGGTTCTTTTGTAGCAGACTTACTCATACTGCATTGTTTTTAAGGTTTGGTCGCCAAAAGAGTAACTTTATTTGCAGCAGCGTTGGAGCAGAGAGAGAAGGCTATCCTCTTGTTTGGGAAGGTTTCCTAAGGGCTCTCTTTTTGCTGAGAGGGAAAGTCCTAATCTTACTTTGCTGAGAGCAAGTTTATCTGGCTTCTTTACAGTGTTACAATATACATTGAAACCCAGTGGCCCCAGGCCAAATTTTTAATCAGAGGATGGAGTTCAGAGTAAAGTTTGCCTTTTTATTTCTGTGTTTTTAATCTGAGGGTTGGGGTGTGGTTAGCATTTAATCAGATGCTTAGTGTGCTTATGTCCTGGTTTCGGCTGAGATAGGTTAATTTTCTTTCTAGTAGCTGGTATAGTGTTATGTTTTGGATTTAGTGTGAAAGTAATGTTGATAGCACACTGATGTTTTCAGTTGTTGTGAAATAGTGCTTATCCTAAGTCAAGGCTTTTCCAGCTTCTCATGCCCAGCCAGCAAGAAGGCTGGAGGGGCACAGGAAGTTGGCACAGGACACAGCCAGGGCAGCTGACCCAAACTGGCCAACGGGGCATTCCATACCATGTGACGTCATGTCCAGTATATAAACCGGGGGGAGTTGGCCTGGGGGGGGTGGATTGCTGCTTGGGAACTAATGGGGCATTGGTCAGCGAGTGGTGAACAATTGCATTGTGCATCACTTTCTTTGTATATTCCAATCCTTTTATTAGTATTATTGTCATTTTATTATTGTTATTTTTATCATTATTAGTTTCTTCCTTTCTGTTCTATTAAACTGTTCTTATCTCAACCCACGAGTTTTATTTTTTTTTTCCCCCCCAATTCTTTCACCTGTCCACTGGGTGGAGGGGAGTGAGTGAGTGGCTGTGTGGTGCTTAGTTGCTGGCTCGGGTTAAACCACGACAGCTTAATACTGGTTGATATATTTGCATGTGTTTTAATTAGATGGACTTCTGTGCTGGCTGGTTATTAACACTGTATATAGAAAAAAATGGTCTACTTGGAAACATCCAAAGAATGCACTTTGATGTCTAAACTGGGAGTTTAGCAGAATTTAAGTACTCCAGACCAAGGAGCAATTCTGAAAACTAATTTTTTAGTGAACATTTTAACCTGGAAATGCATAATGTTTGTTCAGCGGCTATGTTTTGGACCACAGCATTTCCTGGGTGTCTAAACTTGAAATCCCTGGCACCAGACAAGGGAGTGCTGGTGCCTGGCATCCAGCAGTGCTCCGTTGGGGTGTCCAGACTGGTGGCATGGCCTTGAGTCTGCCAAAGTCCTTGTGGGGAAGGCTGTCTGAAGTACAGAAATACCAACGGGGCCAGTGCAAAGCACAGATGATGTTATCAATCTCTATTCATAAACTTAGCTAGGGAAAGGGAAGACACTGGTGCACATATTTGTACTGTGTCTGAATGGTTAGGGCATTCTCCAAACGAGGGAGACACCCGGGCTCTCAGCATCATTTTTCACATCTGATGACAGTGTAATGAGAAATGCATCCACGTCCAAACAGCAGAGACTTCTCCCAGCTGATTTTTGTGTTGTCATCAGTCTGCTGCTTTCTTGGTCTTCTGCCCAGCATCCCTTGGATTTCCTTCTGCACCATGACCCGTTTTCAGTTACTCTGCAATGGAGGGGGCAGGCCATGCTCCCACCAGGTGAATGATCAGAGGAAGTTTGAAGATGTGTGTGGGTTCAAATCCCATCCGGCTGAGGAGGAAGTTGAACTGAGGTCTCCCATTTTTGAAGTGGCACGTCAGCCATTGTTTCCACTGTCTTTGGATGGGTTTTGGGAAGCCTGAGCCCTGCTCATTTAAATATTCCTCCATAGAAGAAGGCCTCACATCCAGGCAGACCAAGGTGTTTGATGAATAGTGCTTGGTTGGGCTTTGAAGCTGTGGGTTGGAGTCAGGTCCTCATGCCTCTGTATTCCCTGTGGGCTGACTTTAGCCAGACACTCACTCACTGTGTGGGTTTTGCTCTGGTGAGACCCCACCTGGAGTACGGCATCCAGCTCTGGAGTCCTCAGCACAGGAAAGACATGGACCTGTTGGAGCAGGTCCAGAGGAGGGCCACAAAAATGCTCAGAGGGATGGAACACCTCTCCTGTGAGCCTGGAAAAGAGAGGGATCCGGGGAGACCTTACTGTGGCCTTTCAATATATAAAGGGCACTTGTAAGAAAGGTGGAGAAGGACTTTTTATCAGGGCCTATGGCAACAGAACAAGAGGCGACAATTTTAAACTGAAAGAGGGTATATTTGGATTGGGTGTAAGGAAGAAATTTTCTATGATGAGGGTGGTGGGACACTGGAACAGGTTGCCCAGAGAAGTTGTGGATGTCCCATTACTGGAAGTGTTCAAACTCAGGTTGGATGGGACTTTGAGCAGGCTGATCTAGTGAAAGATGTCCCTGCCCATGGCAGGGGGGGTTGAACTAGGTGATCTTTAAAGGTCCCTTCCGATCCAAGCCATTCTATGGTTCCATATCACTGTTTAGCAAAGCAGTTCTGCAAATGCTTCAGTTGGATTTAGTGGACTTAAAAGTTGCATGTGCTTGAAAACTTTGAAATGTATATGCCTTCTCACTTAGTAAGATATGTCAACACTATAATTCATACAATTAATGATTAATGTTGGTAACTAAAATGCAGCAATGATCATTGTCTCACAGTGACTGAAATTAGAATTATATTGCAGACCTTTCAGGAAAAAACCTTATAGTTCACTACTTTCCTCTGCGGCCCAGGATCCTGCGGCAGATCCTGTGTCCAGCTGGACACATTTTTGTCTAGAATCTGAAATGGGGAGACCTAGAAACAATTTTATTGCCCAAAACCTGGGGAGAAAATAAGTGTTGCGTGGGCAGGTTAATGTACCAGGTCACATGTAGGCTAACCACAGGTAAGAGGGAAGTTTGAAGATGCATTTTTTTAAAAGTAATGACATGTGACATTTTATAGGTGTGTTCTAGAAATACTTAGGTACATACTGTGTATCTATTTAGTGATATTCTGTTTTAAATAATGCCCCCTGCATCTTGTTAATGTGCCTGCTTCTGTTAGAACTGCAGTGAAATAAAGGTTTCAGACACTACATGCAGGTTTGCTGGCTGTTGCAGTGCTAGAGTCTGTGTCCTGAAGCTCCCTCTTGCTCTGATGTCTGGAATTTGTTTCATTTATTGAAGGAAGCTTGACCTGGTTTTCTGGTATTTGACTCTGAAAGTTTTGGTTCCACTTGAAACAGAAAGGTAAAAAGTCTGGATGTGTTCCCACCAAATATTCAGAGCAAAAACTGATCACCAGTGGAGATCCCACAGTAATTTTCCCTATAGAGCAGTAGGGCAAGTTCCTTAGGTTTCTTGCCATTCTGGCTTTATGAGATGGGGAGATACAGGGTTTTTTAATATTATAACATAGCCAAGTCCAACATTTTCAAAGGAGGCTAATGATTTTGGCTCCCAGCTATCAGGATGTTCCAAAAGGTCCAGCTTTGCAGAAGGCAACTGTTCTGTTAAGGTGTCTGGAGAGGATGTAGTCAGCTGAGACATGACAGTAGCCTTCAATTATGTAAAAGGAAGCTGCAAAGGGAAGGGAATGGAGTGGTTTTCATGCCTGTTTCAGGTGGGACAAGAAGAAGCAGCGTTGTACTGAGAAAGGGTGAGCTAGTTTAGGCATTTCAAATCTTTGTAACTGTGAGGGTAAAATTATCCCCTGTGTAGATTGCCTGCGGACGTTATGAAAACCTCTCATCGTTGGAAGGTTTTTAGAACAGATGAGACAAACATCTCATTTGCAATTTAGGATGAGCCGATACTAACTTAAGGGAAGGGGTGGATTAGAGACCTCTTGAGGACTCTTCAAGGTTGGGGTTTTTTTTGATGATTCTATAAAATAAATATTCCTGAGACTTTCAGAGGGAGTACCTAAACAGAATAGGAGTCAGCCATGAGCCATTGTATTTGCTTGTAATATATGATACGTTTGCTTAATGCATAAGTGTTTCTGAAAAATGTGTTTATTAGCTTTTTGGCTACATAACTACTCTCTCTGCTGGGGGATTGCTTTCCAAGCTTTTACAAGACAGTTTCCCAATTGCTTTTACAAGACATTTTAATCTTCTAAATATTGATGCAGACAGGAAATTTGGCAGCAATTTACTGTTGATTTTGACTCTATTATTTACACAAATGTGTGCATGTACCTACATATGCTTCAGGAGCTTCACCTTTCCTTTGCAACTGGAGTGTACAATTTTCAATAATGTGTTCTGAACTGGTTGGGTAACAGAGAATAAAAGTCCATTGTATCAGGATGATAAATTTCAATGGAATTTCATAAATCACTGGAAACCTAATAGATTTCAGCCAGTTGTTCTGAGAGCTGTAGAGTAACTGCCCTTAAATACTTGACCCTTGTGAAAGTACCCTTATATTTAACTTCATACCAAAATATCAGTGTAAGGAACTGGTTGAGTGGCACTTGAGCTTAATTTTATTTATTGCGTTGAAATTGCAGAGGTTTTGTGTTTGAGAGTGTGCGTAGACAGATAAACCCTTCTTTGAATAAAGGCCAGGGAAGGTCTGGAGTGGAGAATCAGCATATAGTGATTAAGTCATCATTGTGTACTCTTTTATTTTAAGCTTCATCCAGCTGAGCTTGATGATTATGTGCTGAAAAATGGAGAGGAAGTATTGGCAGGTGAGGTCACCTTTCTGAAAAGAGAGACACAAGAATTATCCTCTGTATTTTACCCACACGTGTGTTAGCTGAGGGCTCACTGTGCTTCTAAGGATCTCTTACTGTGCTGATAAGTAGCCTGCCTTGAAAAATCACACACTTTTTTTTTGTTTTTTTTAAAAATTTATATACTTGGCCATGCTGCCAGGTGTTTTGTGTTGCTGAGGCAATGCAAAGCAGCTGGAAAATTGCCTCTTAACTACCTTCTGCAGTATAGTGGGGCATCTCTTGTGCTCAATGCTGCTATACCATATACAAAGAGAGAAATGCCAAGATTATCTAATTCAAACTGTTTTCTTTGACTGCTGAAATTAGATGGTATTTGGATATCCTAGTTTAGGTCCACAGATGCAAGTAAATATCTAACTCCGTTTATTTCAGTGAAATATGGGTTCTGCCAAAGTACTTTTGTAGGTCTGAACCTTAGCTGTGATATTTCTGCAGATGATAACAAGTTTCTTTTGATGCTTCCTAGCCAATAAAATGCTGGGTTTTGTTGCTGGTTATTTTGTTTGTTTGCTGTGTTTTTTTTTAGAGCCGAAACATAAAGAAACTCTTCTCCACCTTGTAATGAAATTGGGGTTGGTTAAGCTTTTGCAGTTCTTAGCAGCCCAGCCTGGAGGGTCATCAGCATTAGCATTACCTAATGAGGATGGAGCAACACCATTAGATTTGGCTTTACAAAACGGGCACTCCAAGCTTGTTGAGGTCTTCACAAAGTGAGTATAACAGTTTGTTGCTTCCTCTGAAAAAATCCTATCAGTTAAGGGATATGAGGAGTACTGTCATTTTTCTCAAGAGTTGCATATTTTGTGTTGGTTTCTGTTGCTTTTTGCCATTATTACCATTTTAAGTGGTGAACTTGTATTTACAATTAATGGAAGTTTATGATTTGCATCCTTCGTTACATTTGCAAGTCAATTAATAGTCAGTTAAGTGACAGAAGACCAGCTGCACCATCAGGTACCTCTCCCAGCGCTATTGCAGCTGAGTCCCAACATGTTACCAGCAAGTAAAGACATCCCTTGAAATATATGTAGAGAAGTATTTACTTATAAACAGAACCATAGGACCTGACTTTCACAAAACCTCAGCAGACTTTGTGACCCCTGTAAAGCTCAGGTTTGAATGAATAAGGGAGAGCCAGCAGCAAAGCCAGTGCTATGAGCCTATTTTGCTGGAGAGCTGCTACACTGACTTAAAGGACAAGTGCTTTCTGGCATGTTTTAGCTGTCTGGAGTTTCCTCTGTACGGACCTGAGGAGCTGCATGGTGTGTATGTGTCTTGGGGTGCCAAATGTTTAGCATCAGATGCCCCTTCTCAAGGTTGGCTTTTCTTTGCAAGAATTGGGTTACATTTTCATTTTGGCATGTGTCTCTTTCCGTTCTGGCTCCATGCGGTGTATAGTTTATGTGAGACTTATCCGTACTTCAGTTTGAAAAAAAAATACT
Organism: Astur gentilis; assembly: GCF_929443795.1. NCBI lineage: Eukaryota > Metazoa > Chordata > Aves > Accipitriformes > Accipitridae > Astur > Astur gentilis. The sequence goes on from NC_064919.1 coordinate 60,345,102, forward strand.
TACAACACTGGTCCGGTACATTATGTTATGAATGTCTCGTTTGTTTGTAAAGTCCAAACAATGCTGTATTCCCTTGAGATACTTTCTGTTTTTCACTGTCGTGGGATAACAAACCTGCTAGCTGCCAGTCATGTCCTACTGCTATATATGGCAACATTAACAGGAAAAGGTACTATTGCTAATTTACAGCAATATGGAGAAATAGGTGTTGTCACGGCTTGCTCTTTCTGACTTATTTTACTAGCGAGTAACCATCTAGAGCTGACATTCTCCCCCCTCCCCCCCCCCCCCCCCCCCCGCCCCGATGACTAGAAGTAGCTGCATGTTCTTAGGCCTGAATGGAGTCATTGGTAAGTATTTGTTTGCCCAGCTGTGTTTTCAGTGGATGTTTCAGATTTTCTGCCTCCGGTTTTTGCAGCGGGTGCATTGGGATCCCAATGGGCCGTGCCGAAGGCGAGCAGGAAGCTCACTGCGGCTGTGCTTTTGTTCTACCTGTGTGCAGAGCATCTGCTTTGCTTTAAAGAGCGTGTTGTTCCAGTTTCCAGGGCAGTCACTCACCTGACATTCCAAGAGCGGAGATCAGCGACGGTGCTTCTGTGCAGTTTGTTCATTCATCAGGAGCTCTGACTCTGACATTTAGCCACACCGCACAGCACTTGCTGGAGTCAGACATTAAGCTCTTCAGAAAATACTTCTGGGACGGACCTCTTCTTTACCAGGTAGGCACCTATCTAGCTCAGGGCATCGTCACAGATTTTCTTCAATAATTTCCAGCTATAGACTCTTCAGGCTGGATTTGTTTTTCTTGAGTAGCCTTTTAGTTTAAGCTGCCTGTCTCATTAATGGCCAGCGTAATTGCAGGATTACTGTTGTGGGCTTCTACTTTGTGTAAGCGTAGCACATTGTACATGTGAAGCTGGAGGATAAGAGATGATGAGAACTTTATCAAAGCCTCCTTTACCTCCCAAGTTGTTTTTGAATCATTGTGCACTCTACAGAGAATATCTTTCCCCGAAATCTCTGTCTTTAATTGCACATATTTAATTAACATATTAAATATTTAATTTAGTTCCATTCTTTCATCTGGTAGTGTAATGCCTGGGAGCCTTTATCAAGAGCCAACCCCAGTCTATTAATATTTATAGCAGAAATACGGAGTACAGACTTTTGCTATAGAGTTCAGTTATGGTGTAGTAGGTCTTACTTTACTATAAGGTATTTGGAGCACTGCTGTGATTTTCTTCAGGACATCTCTCAATTTCAGTAAAGTAAGGAGGAGAACACTCGAAAGCACAAGTTCTTTAATAGCGATGCAGGTGCTCACTTATGTTTTTAGATTGAGACTGTGTGACTATGTAAAACTAGCAAACTAAAGCCACGCTAAAAATAGGCTTTTCTCTTTTTCTGGTCTTAAAATACAGCTTTTCTTTTCCATGCTTAACTTCAGGTTTCCTTATTGGTGCACTGATTTTCCTTGAGTTATCTTTATTGCATTCTGCATGTTTTTTTAAACTTTGAATGTGACCTGTGTGTTATGTTTAACATGAAAACTTAATGTGTGATGCATTGTATAGTCCTTATGTATAATCTCTTGTAACTACAATGCCAAGATTTTGATTTGTTCCAATACAAAGAAGTTACTCTGTGTTTGTAGCTTGCAGAATACCTACAATTTCTGTGTGGCTTTTCCATGGAAACAATCGTAAACCCAATAGCAAAACCAAGATGGTAGCGAAGAATGCATTGTTATTTACGTAATTAGCTTTTTCTTGCACTCATCAAATCCTTGTTCTTCTTTCAGTCTTTGAAATGAAAAAAGAAAGTGTGGTATGTTAGATGTTTGTATGGCTTTCAGGGACAAAGACTCTTAAAGGCTGCAAAATTCTGCACTTGATATTTTCAGGAAAAAGCCTACTACCCTTCATCTGTGGGTTTCCCTTTTGCTCATTCTTCTGGTTGCAGCAGTCCAGAACCTCCATTGTGGGGACCCTCTGCCCAGTATCAGTGTTGCACTACTTTTAATAAAACAGAAATAAGCCAGAATAACTAGGAAGGTCACATGGTTTAGTTCACTTCCTATACACTAGATATCATCCTGAAGTGTATGTGGAGGGATGATCAAACTGTCATGTTTAGACTATATAATATGTCCAAAAGGTAAGGTAAAATTAATTTTCTTTCTGTTGCAAACAAGGGCTTGCAGCCATTGGTTGGATCCAAAGCATAAGGTGGTCATTAGAGATTTCACGATACATAGTCTTTTTAAAATAGAGGTAGAGTTTACTGCTGTACTGGAGTATTCAGCTCATCTGCAGCAGACTAAGACTGTACATCTAGTTTATTGTATCTTGAGACTGCATAAGTGACCGCTTTGCTATGTTAGGCTTGGGTCAGAAGATGTGTATGGAAGAGAAGGAGCTTCTCTCAGTTATGGTGGCATGCAGCATTGGATTTGTGTGCATGAAATGGATGACTTAGAGAGCAGCTCAAACTATTTCTGCATTCATGCAAGAAAACCCTATCTTTCTCAAGTATGTTCTTCAGTCCCTTGTCTGTGGGTTCTTTTAGTCCCTTGACTATTCCTTACAAGCCTACAAGAATAATGGGAAAAATTAAAACAAACAAGTTGTTGGTAAGCTAAAGTTACCCATACAGGAGCCATGCCTTCACTGGAAACCTTCAGGGGCCCTGCAGTTCAAAAAGTTTTTATGGCTCTGCTAGGTGGTACAAAGGACAGATTTCTGAAGATGATGAGGAAAAGCATGGAGTTGCTGGAACTCTGTGCAGCCTCCCTGGGGCAGAAGCTGCTGGGGTGGTAGCAGCACCCGTCAGTGAGGCTGTGTGGTTCGTCGTGCACTCCCAGCAGAGCCCCAAGCACTGTGGGGATGTGATCCGTTTGGCTGTCTCAGTTGCTGTAGGCAGCACAGGCAGTGCAGGGGAGAGGTCCTCTGAGAGAGGAAAAGAAATCCAGGAACTAATGGACACATGTGAAGTGGTGTCAGGGTAATAAGAAAAAAGAAAGGCCAAACCAAATAATCCAAAATGAATAAGATAATTTCTGATATTTTAAGTATTTTTGTTGCCTGGTGGTGTACAGATTTCGTGGTTTCCCTAGGAGGAATTGGCTTATTTATGCCTGATAGGTATGGGAGTAGGCAAGTGTCTTGTGCTCCCATAGACAAGCAGAGGAAAATGCAAGTAGCCCCAGAGAGGCAGGGGATATAGCTAGCTTGACAGCTGCATGGCTTTCAAATCAGTTTGGGTGCAATATTCAGCCCAGAGTAATCTCTGAAGTTTTCTTTCGTATTCAGGTTACCATGCCTTTTCTCTGTTTGCTGCTCTGGTAGATGGCAAATACACAGGCAACCTGATTAGAGGGAAGGACTAGAAGCAAGCAGCGTTGTGGATGAAACTACGCAAAAGGAGACATTTTCTCCTCCACCTCTTTTGCTTATAATCTTTGAACATAATTGCTAAAATAAGGGACTGGATCTTAGCCTTGTCTTTCTTTTGAACAGGAGTGATACAGTGTGTGTCTGAGCGAGGGGTCAGCTCGGGACAGGGACCACGGACGTGGAGAGGGAGCGGCTTCTCCCTTCCAGTCTGGGTTTACCATGTAGTCAGTGTTTAGTCCTGGTTTAGGCTCTTTGTATTGCCTATCTGTCAAAATTCCTCACTTTAGAGGGATGCTTTCAAGGTTAACTAGGCTTCTGAATGGAGCCGTAGTGCAAAGCTGCTGTGCTGCTTTTCTCATAGAGAAGGAGTTTATAAATAATGGAGTAAGAATGTTAAATCTGATCCTTTAGATCCCTTGTGTATGGTAAGCAGGAGGTAATTTGTCTCTGTAGTTGAAAATATTTTATCAGTTTCCCTCTTGAGGAATTTGTATCGGTTTCCTCTGGAGGGTAACCGATAAAATACTCTGTGGAATTTCTGTCGATCATTTCAGTATTGCTTACAACACATCTGTTTGCTAGTCTTTGATATTGTTTTTGAGTTTTCAGGTAAATGTCATGGGCATCAAATACAGTTACTGTCATTTTGATTTTTTTTTTTTAATAGAGTATTAATTCAAACCAAGTTGAGACAGTGGAAGGTCCAAAAATGCTCTGCAGTACAGCAAGCTCTGTAGAAGGTACAGTTTTTTATTCCATAATGTTGCAGTCTTAAAAAGCTCTGGAAAGTTGGCACAGATTCATACACTGTTTATTTATTCAGGAAGATCACATGTTTCATATGACATTAGAGACCTGTAAGTAGACAACAGTGGAATAGTCAAGTCATACGCTACGAGAGTTGTGTAAACTGTGATACTCCCTACAGAGCATCGGTTTTCCAATGTCAGACTGAAATTGTTCACAAAATATGATAGCATTTATAATGACTGGAAATGCCTTAACTAATTTTATTCTAAGAGCCAGGAAAATGAAAGAAAATTCCAGGAGAGGGCAGTGTTTAACTGAATGAACACTCCAGCCTGCAAATTCCAGTAAAGCCAAATAACTCAAGTTACAGAAGATAGGAGCAGAGTAACATTTTGTATGAATAGTTTTGGGATCCAGCCCAGAGTCCTTAATGTGGCAAAATTCCCATGTGTTTCAATTAGACATTCAATATTTTGGTGAGCGGTTTACCTCTGTAAGGGTTGTGGGACTGTGCTTGCTGATGGGAATGCTTTTTCATTACCAAAATACATCCCTGTGTACCTTGGAGCAAGCATCTCTTAGAGCTAAAAAGAAAATCACAGAAAAAAGGCCATTCTTCAGCATCAGAAGTATGACACTTTGGGTGTTTACATATGATTGTTAGGACTTTATTAAAAGTTTGCATCAGTTGGCTCTTTGCTTATGTGGCTGGCGCTGTATATTTGCATGAAGCAGCAAGATAAAGACTGTGACTTCTGCAAGAGGCTTCGTCTTGCTCAGTGGCTGTGCTGGAGGCAGCCCTGCTGAGGGCAGCAGAAGTGTGAGCACCTGCATAAACTGCCGACAGGATCAGGACCAGACTGAGAGAGAGGAAAGGGACTGCAGTTCCAGATGGCATCAGCTACTAACTTTAAGTGAATGGATAAAATGGGGACACCGTCATCGTGTAGCTGGTGTTTAAACATGTAGGCTGCCGTTGTTAGTGCTGGAAAAAGAGTTTTATGCCCAACTTCTCCAGCAGTGTTCAGGCAACAAGTGTTCTGCCATTGGAAGGCAAAATTGCAGAGAAATGGTAAGCAGTTGTTAGCAGTTGCAAACTAAGCATCCGTTACTGTAAGTATAAGCGGCAATTCACCATACAAGGTTTGTGCCTGACTTCGGTGACACAGTGTGCAAATGCATTGACTTTGGGTATGCATCTGAGTGCCGTACTCTGACCAGCCTGATCTTTATGCTGATCCTCAGGGACGGAAAGTGAATAGCCTGGATTGGTGGCACTACATGTGGCGGTAGCTTGGGCAATACAACTTCTAGGTGATGATTACTTTGATATTTTTCACTAAAAGCAGTTTTAATTCAGGCTCACTTGGCACAAGCAGATAACAGACATTAGTGGATATTGATTATGCCGAGAGAGAATCACCAGTTTGGGATGCCTAGTCTCATTTTGGATCTGATTGTAAAGCTTCTCATTCTCTTTTTACGCCAAAGATACTTGGCATAGGTGTTGGCATAGGCACACCTACCTATCTGTGTTTTCAGTGAAGCTATATGCTTTTGTGCTTTTATGCACAAGAGTTACTTTATGCTTGTTTTTTTTTTAAAAAAAATCTCAGTTCAACAGCAAGAAAAGTATGCCATGTTTTGGTAGTATCCAGGATCTATACAAACAAACTGTAGTAATCAAGCTTGCAGATTTTACACTCTGTGTTATCTACCTGTAGACATGAGGAGCCTGTAACTATTGTTTGTACATTGATGGGCAGCAAAGTTTTTTAACTTTCTTGGGTTTTGCTAGTGTCATTGGTTACCATATTTCTATAAATGAGACTTTTTTTTTTTTTTTTATTATTTTTTGGCCTCTTCCGCTAACCACCACCAAATCCAGATATGGAAAAATCATGAATGATCATTACTGGTGACTAGTAGCCTGCCTTACACTCTCCATTTGCCAGCATTCAGGAGACCAAAAGAACTTTTTTAAAGACTGAGTTAAAAGTGTTGCTGCTAGGAGCAGAAATGGTATGAAATGATTGTCAGAGTACATTTTACTACATTCTCAGTTGCATTTAGTGAACTCCTTTATAAAGTGACTGCTAAGCTTAGGACGTTAATTTGGTACATTCATGTCATGAAAGGATCTCCTTTAGATTTTAAAACTGCTGCCATTCCAAGAAGCAGTAACTACACACTTCTGGGTGGGCCTAAAGTCAAGATCAACAGACCTTTAAAACACAATGCTGTAAGAAGCCCTGAGCTATTATCGAGTAGAGGTTGCTATAGCAGTATGTTGCTTCTTGTGAAATGCAATCATATGAAAGCAATGGGTCAGTGTAAGGTGATGCTACTATCTTAGCAGTGGATCTCCCATAGCAACTTAATTAAATTCAAATACATGGAGTGATACATTATCCAGTGAGGATGCGGAACAAAAGGTGAAATAGATGGTATTTTGGCTAATTCAGTAGTTTGTGCTTTTTTTTCTGTTTTCTGACCTTGAAATTCCATGCCCATGAGTTGACTGAATACTGTTATCTGGAGGATAAACCATGTGCTTCTACAGAATATTAGGTATAGAGCAAACAGCTTTCTATTTCTGAGAGCTGTGAGACTGAATAATAGTAATGCCATCTGCATGCAGTTACAGTTACAGAAGAAATAGTCTGTTCCTTCTAGCTGAAAGGTGATGCCTGGGATGCTTTGACGGCACTAGCGATTTTGTGCTCTGTGATTGCACTGTTAGATGCAAGGGGAGGTATACATGTGACTGCTGCAGAAGGTTAAGTAAAGAAGCTGGATTAATTAAAAATTAACGATCAAGATACTGATCAGCATGGACCCACTCCTGATTCCTGCCAGTGTCTGGGGACACTGCTGAGGTCAGGGACAACAGGTGCACTGATTGCAGTGGGCCCATAATTGCATCCCAGAACTTCATCTCACAGAGACTGCAGGTTAGGGTTGTCATTGTTGAAGATTGTGCGATTTAGATAATAGGCATCTGTCTTTGAATTGTTTTTCCAAAGATATATTCATACAGCTCTTTTTTAAGAAACTTGAGTATAGACTTTGTGCAATGCCAAGAAAGGACAGAGGTCCCAAAACCCCACATTCCTCAAGGCACTCCCCCAAAGCACCCTGTACTGGCTGCTGAGTCATACTTAGTTTAACTATTTGCTGGAGAATGGAGGGGGATTTGTGTATCTGAGAACAGATGTGAACTTTGAGTTGAAAGATTTAATATAAAATGAAATATATTTACCACCATAACTCTGGCTAAATAATTATTATTATTAAAAATATATTTACTAAATAATAACGTTCCTGGAAGCCTGAGTCATGCTGATGTTCATTTGCATTCCTGTAGCCCGATTACTCCTCTTTGCTGTTTCACAATAGTCCCTGAGGCTGCATTTGGGCAAAACTTGCAAAACGTGGTCCTTGTTTTGCATGTGCTGTGTCCTTCCCCACAGCCCTGGGAAGAAACCATTAAAAAAAAAAAAAAAAAAAAAAGACTGACAGAATTGAAGTTGTTTTTCACTTTTTGGAGTGAAAATGCAAGGTCTAATTTCAGAAAATGCATGAAGCCCCTGCAGGAGGAAAGCAGAGCCCAGTTGCTCTGCAGAGTTGGTGTGAGGCAGGGTGCTAGAACTGTGGATTTTCTGAGCCTGTGGGGGTTAATCTGCAGCTGGCTGACAAATCGCTGTGCTTGCCTAGCCTGAACATAACTGTGACAATAACATAGCACTTGTTGTGCATCCAGCTTGCACGCTGCCCACGGGAACGCTGCTGTGGGGAGATGCATGGGCTGCCCATGTCCATTGTTCTGGTTTGCCTGCCTGTTTGCCCGCTCCTTGTGTCCCCCCCCTCCTATTCGAAAAAGGAGAGAGACCAGCAGCAGAAACCAAAGCAGACCCAAACTGAATTTGCTTGTTGTTAAAGGCAGGAATCTTTGCTTTTACAGGTCCTGTGAACTTGGCATCTGATGAATTGTGCCAGGATGATATGAAGGTAAAGATTTCTCCTTATACAAATAGCTAAGCTTCATTTAGGTTGAGAAGCAGCAACCTCTGCTTGGCTGTCTGAGTCCCTCCTAGAGCTAACAAGTAAATAAGGTGATTAATGCCTGCCAGGCAACATTTCCTGCCTTTTCCTATCCTGGGGGATATAGTTACGTGTATAGATGATTATTATTTGACGGAACTTGTTATGTGGTTGTGGGCTGGAAAGCTGGGTTGGAGAAGCAAGCTCTGCTTTTGAACCAGAAAGCTCCTGTGTTTGTGGTGAACCTTAAGTGCCTTCAGGGAGCTTGCAGCTCAGCTGCCAGTTTGGGGGGAGCACAACCTGTCTTGCACAAGCTTCATCCTTGAGATGCTATGATTCATTATGTCTGAGGAGTTGGTCTCTGAGAGAGACCTTGTGGGTAACTGAGTCCTTAACTGGACTTAACTGGGAAAAATGCTTGATGTAAAAAATAAGGCAGTTCCCATTGTCTTCTACATGGAGGTATCTGACAGCTTTTGGGAGGGACCAATATTTATGAGAAGTCCCACTATGGATAGTCAGTTCTATTTGATCTCTAGTCTTATATTCTGCTATTTATTTATATGTATCTGTTTATAAAACCAGAAAATCTGTCTCAGTGGTTTTTTTATCACCTTTTAAAGGAGGAGCTTGATTATTAGCTCAGCTGGGTATGAAGCTAAAATAATGATTTAGGTTGAGAGAAACAAAACCTGGTAAAATCTGGCAAATCTGGTAAAGGTGGTGTCTTCTCAATAGCCAATGACACTCTGATTTTTTTTATTTTTTTTTTTAAATAACATTCAAATTTAGTGGAATGTTGTTGGACTGCCACTTTTGTTAGGTCATTATTATAAAAGTGATGACCTCTTTAGGTTTTTTTTGTTGTTTTTTTTTTTTAATTGCCAGCTGTGCAGAAGATTGACCATTTGTTTCAGATTCACATGTTGCTATTGTAATCTATGTCATCTCAGAATTATATCTCTGCAATATACATGCATTTTGGAGTCTATGTTGAAAATGTATGTTGGGGCAGAGTGTTGCAGCTCACGAGTCTTGCTGGGGGAAAAGGATTCTGGTACCACATTGATTGTCTCTTGTTTTGATCTAGCAGAAAGACTGTAGTTGACTATATAAAGAATGAACTGACCTTTGATATTTCTACAGGTGTGAACAGCTCAGGCTTTGGAGAAGGAGGCATCTTACATACATTGCTCTTTCCTTCAAAACACTGCATATTGACTAGTCAGGGCACAGTTAAACTTTGTAAGAGAAGAGCAGGCTGAAAACTGGAGTTTGCATGAAAAGTGAGATATGGTTTTGTCACTTCTTTGATTGTGTTTAGAGTTTGAGTCCACAGGGTTCATGTGTATATCTTGGAGCCTGAGTGGCATGCTGTATCTGTTGCATTTATTAAAATGGCTAAAATTAAGTGATTGCTGCTTGATAGTGTTTGAACTGAATTCTGAAAGTTTATAGCACAGCTTGCAACTAAGCACAAATGCAACTATTTGTCTTCAAAGATATAGCTCAAATTTTCTGTTTCTAGCCTTTCCGAGACTCTGTGGTTCCTTCTAAAGAAAATTTAGATCATGTTCTGTTGAGCATAGGTAAGAAATAATTAATCATTTTGACTTCCCCAAAGCCATTGAGATATACTGTGATGACAAATACGCACAAGGTAGTTTCTTTAAAAGAGATGAAGGTCATTGACATTGCAGGCTAGCTTGGCAGAAGATCAGTAAATTATATCTGTGTCAGAGAGGGAACCTCTTTCAAAGCATCTCTCATATAGATAGGTGGTGTATCCAACAGTATCATGATACCCTAGGATTTTTCAGTAGTATGTTAACTGTTGTAGGAACAACATTCTTGAAAACAATTTCTAATAGAGCCAATATATGTGACTGAAGATGAAATGAAGCATGTAGAAATGTTTAGGTGCCGCAGCGGTGAGTGAGTTGTGGGGCTGTTAGGACAGTATAGCTGGTTGCACTAGACAGTACATTTAGAGACTGAAACTCAAATGGAAAGGTGATTATTTTAATTCTGGGGAAAGCTCCAAGAACAACGTGCAAACATGAGATCAGGCAAACCACAGCAAGGCGGAAAAAAAGACAACGAGTAACTAAGCTCTGCCAGTGGGAGCTGCTGTGCCAGGCAGAGAGCTCCAGGCTGGCATCACTTGCCTGTGGTCCAGTGATGAGCTCAGAAAGAGCAGTCCAGATGGTGGCATTCAGACAGCCCATATGCAAACTTTGTTGGCTGCAAAATGAAGAGTCACTCTGTGTGTGTGGAAAGGGAGAGGATATACGTGCGTGAATGGGGCAGTATATTTTAGAGGGAAATGAGCCGATGTAAACTCAGAGACACAGTTGTAAGATAAGAAGCTGGTAGATGATTTTAATAATCTCTCATTAAAATCATCATCTAGTTATCTATTTTTCTAGTCATTGTTATGCCAAATGCCTGTACTTCAACCATTTAATCATGTTTGTCTCACTCTCCCATCCAAGGAGTATGGGAGCTGCATAAGGGAATTGGGAGTAGTAGCAACAATACTGGTATTCATAGTTACCCTGACTTTAGTGCTTTTGAGCATAGGATAGTGTAGCAGTCCTTGCCTTGCTCAAAAATGCAGTGCATGTACATGAGATGTTAGTGCCTGTATGATCAAATCTGTTTTGTCAAGCAAGACTGAAGACTGTATCTCAGCGTAGGAGGGTGTGGAGCCATTGGGGAGTGATTATGGTTTGCTGATCTGAAGCCACATCTGCTGCAGTCTCTGCTCCAGTTATACCATCTGGAGGGAGCATAAGGTAGCTTAAAAGCTGACAGAATGGAAGTTCTCCACCCTGAAATTATAGCTGATATTTCTTTTTCTGACCCCTGAAATGCCTTTTCCTTCTAAGGCATCATTTGCACAGCACTGGTTGTGACAGCTGGAATAGGAGCCAGGCGCTCTGGCTTCAGACCAGCTCAGTCTCCTCTAGGATGCTTGGATGGGCAGCTGCAGCAGATCCTGAGTCCTCTGCAGGGAGCAAGCAAGCGACTTTGGCCATGGTTCATACTGTTAGGAGTGGCAGAGTGTATATTCTTAGAGGAGCTTTTGGGTGAAAAAAAAAATGGTGAATTTACATACAACTTTGAACAAGATTTAGGTGCTTAAAATTTGATTTGAATGTATTGTCTTAGGCATCTTATGTATGTATAAAGTAAAATTATAAATATTGATATAAATGTGTAGGAATACATATATCTGTACATATACAAGTGTATATGAATACTTTTTGTCCTAAGCACAGGCTCAGCTCTTATTAAACCAAGAAAAATTCCCTGTTGTACCTCTTACCTGAAAATAACCCAGCCCACTTGCTCTTCCCTAAATTCTAATTACCTTGTAGTACATTTAAGAAGTTGACTTGTTTGTGGAGAAGCTGCAGCGAAATCAGGTCTGCTTGTATTCGAAGTACGACACCATAACAGACAATTTGGTTGCCCTATGTATGGACTCAGCGTGGACTTACTGCCGCCTGCACCATGGGCTCTCCTTGCCCATCTCCCAATTACATACTCAAGTTGGCTGAAATGCTCATAACATAGACATCCGATGGGATTTTGCCATTGACCTCAGGAGGGCCTGGAGGGCTTCCAGTCAGCACTGCACATGAGAACTGATGGGGCTGAAGTGCAGGCTGGGGAGTGAGTGGGCTATCAGGCGTGCAATAAAAGGTGGAAGTAGGGAGGGATGAGGAAGGATGGAAATAGAGTTTGGTGACAACCAGAAATTTATAAGTTGACTTAAGCTGGTTTTGTTGGTTTATTTTAATGTAAAAATCCATGTATGTTCTAACCTGACTTGTATAACTATATTGCTAACTATTGTAGTTTTATTACCATGGATTCTTTTAAATTACTTTCAAAAAAAAGGTTTGCTTGGGAATGTTGTTAAACAGTAATGTTTTTGGCAGGAAAAGCACACAGTGGGGAATAAGGAGAGAAATGGAAATGGTTGTCAGCGGGGGAGAGCAAGAGGGAAAACAGCTAAGGGGGGTTGAGTGAAGAAGAATGAATAGAAACGAACAAACTCTGGAATCTCACTAGGAATTTGGATGGTAGGAATGGTAGGAAGTTTGAATGGGTACAAACTGCCCCACTTCCACATCTCACTTCTTTTTCCATGTGGTTCTTGCTTTTAGACACCTTTACCAAAAATCAGTCTCATCATGGAATGGTTTGTGTTGGCAGGGGCCTTTTGACGAAGCGTTGGCTCCTGGAAGGGCTCTGTCTTATTGTCCAGCCTGCCCTTTCAAGCATATTGACTATTTTGGCTCTTTCCCCATACCCAACAAAGTTTTGGGAGTATCTTTGCAGAGATGCTCGCAACAGTCAGTTGGGTGCTAAGAGGGTACCAGCTGTCCTCGCTCCCTGTCGTCTTCATCTTTGGGCTGGGACCTGGTTGCCTTAGGCACTGTTTGAGTCTTGTAGTTCGGTTTCGAGAATTCAGTTCAATTTTTTTCTCGAGAGGCTTCTTGTCCTCCAGGATTGCTGGGCTCCCACCGCTGTGAGTGTCAGGGTGGGGGTGACCCGATAAGAAGCCACATAAACTACAGACGATGGTTCTTGCATTTGCCATATTCAAGAATTGAAGGAATAGAAGTAAACTGTGGGGCACAACAGGGTGTTAGACCAGGCTGAATAGGGGGTTATATGGAGAGTCCTGAGTTCAGTGCTAGTCACACCTGCCACTCTTCTTCCCCTTCTCTCTGTCTCCCCTGGAACTTGTTAGAGATCTGTTTTGTGGTTGGGGGCGGGGAAGAGGGGAAGAAAATACTTTTATTTTCACTGAAATAAAACACACTGGAAAGATTGAGAGACAAAACCAGTATCCAGTTGGGAAGAGTGAATGAAAGAAACAAAATGGAAAGCAACAAAAAAAAAAAAGACTTTTTTTTTCCTTTCAATATTAAGCATATGTATTATTGCCAGGCATTGTCATCCTCAGAGTCTGCAACACTGTACATTTTGGGAGGGGGTTTAGGAGGTGACAGCTGAATGCTGTTACTGTTGGGCATGTGACAGTGTTAGCTGGGCATGTGTTTTTAAACATTTATAAATCCTTCCTGTTTTGCATAGCTGGTTTGGAAAGAGGATGTTCACAAGGCCATTTATACAGCTGCAAAAGTTTCTTTTTTCCAATAAGAAAAATCTAACCCCCAGTTTTTCTTCCAAGGAAATATAGCTTTTTTTCCCTAAGCTTCAGGAAGGCAGGATGATGTTAATTTTTCAAAATATTTTCCCTGCTCTCTTAGTTACAGTGCCAATGACCTAGTGGTGTCTGTCTCATCTATTCTGTTTGCTCTGCTGGCGGTGAAAAAGTTCTGCAAGCCACGTTTTGCACTTCAAGAGATAAAAATACTGATGCCAAATTTTTGGCAGTTCACTGCATGTGACCAGGCAGCTACAAAACATTTTTAGTAGACTCTGCCCTTTGATTTTCATGGTTCCACAGAAGTCCCTGTTTAACCATAGATCAGTTTAAGGAACAGTACATAATGATCTTCTTCTCCTCTGTGTAAACCAGTAGGGCTGCACTGTAATCTGCAGAAAAATCTGGTTTCAATGTTTCTGTTTTGTTCTTGGTTGGTAAAACTTAAAAAGGTGGGTTGTTTTAAGATAGAAAATAGCACTGTCCTTCTGTCTGGAGTCTTGCCTTTGCGCAGTTTTTGTTAGGTCTGTAAAATGATTAATTTTTCTACTTATTGCAGTCACATCTTTCGCTCCTTTTTTAGTGTTCATTTGCTTTTGGTTTTTGGTGGGCAGCATGTTTGCATTTGGAAGTGTTTTGAGTCAAGGTGTGCCTGTTTTGACACTGGAACTACAGGAAATAATTTAATGGTTATTGATACATAAAAGTGAAAGTTACATGTTAAGTGTTGCCTATTTGAGACAGTTACAAGAGTCCGGTGAGTAAGACTATGCAGATCTTTTCTGTTTGTGGTCATTTTTCTTTTCCTGGCCGCTTTCAATCCTACCTTTTGCTTATGTATGCGTTTAGAGACGTTGGGTGATCCAGCCATAGCATTTCTAGTCCAGGAGCTGCAGACCTTTGCTTCATTGTCTCTCCTTAACAGATTTACAGTAGGACCTTGGGCATGTCACTTATCTTTTCCCTGTGTCTCAGTTTTTCACCTGAAACAAGGAACACCACAGAGAGTGAGGGGAGAAAGAGGCACTGCAATACTTGGGTGATGGGAGATGTGCAAATATTCAGACTGGTTGTGCTGAAGAAGTTCTGAAAGGTCAGTTTGTGGTAAAGGAGGCTTCTTTAAAACCTCATTTTCAGTTGAAAGGTAGGTGGTCTGAAAATTGCAGAGAAAAATAATAGCTGAAGAAAACTGCAGTGTTATTGCTGCAGCTAATGACCGTGGCAATTGCACTCAGCCCTTTTTTACTGCAGCTTTCAGAGATCTTTATGTTGCTGCTTCTGCTTTTGCAAAACCTTTACATGGTTCCTTGAACCTTGCAGAAGAGAGACTTAACTTGGGGTTGATCTGTCAGAGTTCCGCCAGAAACAACCTTTAAACAACATTTAAACATGTCAGTAGTTTATTTTAGTAGATAAAACATATTCTCATTTGTTTGGAGTGTCTATAAACAGCTAAATATTGAAGACTGCAGAATAGTTGAGAGCTACAGAAGATGTAGGAAGTAAAGTCTTCCTGGGATGTGAGTCTGGACTGAGCTTAATTAAAAAGCCATGGACAAATCTGGAAGAAGCAGCATTAGGCACTAAAACAAGCTTGTTCTTGTTTCTTGGAGTTTCCTCCACTCTTGATTTTCTGAGACATTATAATTCAAGTTAACCTCAAAAGGAAGACAGAAAGAAAAATGAATAAGTTACAAACATGTGCTGTCTGGCTTCCCAGAACTTCTCCTCCTCCTCCTCCTCTGCCTAAAATCCAAAACAAATTTGCTCAACAAAGT
Organism: Astur gentilis; assembly: GCF_929443795.1. Lineage (NCBI taxonomy): Eukaryota > Metazoa > Chordata > Aves > Accipitriformes > Accipitridae > Astur > Astur gentilis. Next base: position 60,360,257 of record NC_064919.1, read on the forward strand.
AATCCTTCAAAAGAGGCTTTTTTTCCCTGATGTTTAAATAAGCTCTTTTGGCTGTCTTCTGCCTGGTCTCATTTCACGCTAACATAAATAAACAATCTGGGATATATCTGATGTCAAGTTACTCTTTAAATGTGAAATATAATCCAGAAATACATTGTGAAGAAAACAGTCATAGTCTTGCAAGTGCACACATGAACACATTTCTCAGCTTTCTTCCTCCTTGAGAGGCAGCCCTTCCCTTGAAGTCGTCCCTGGAACATAGAAAAATGGATTTTTTAACAAGATGGGTCTTTGGTGAACTTTTTGGCGGTGCAGGCTGCCAGTGTAAGTGTAGACTCAACAACCAAGTCATTGGCGAAACTTCAGTAGAAGCAAGGCCCAAGTCAAACTTGGGTTAGCTTTCATGTGAGGCCATGTGCGCTCTCCATGTTGCCGGGGCTCGCGCAGGCCTCCACGGAGCTGAACCCAGGAAGAGATTTTTATTGACTCTAGCTCTTAGTTCTCAAGCTTTTGCAAATAAACTCAAGGGAGCTTTTCGTCAGGGTACGGGACAAAAAGCAATGAGGTTTCTGTCTGCATTTGTACTGCATATTCCAGCTAGTCTTTTGATGATGTGAATAGATACTGGATGAGGAGAGCATTTAGGCAAATTGTCTCTTTATGTACTTTGTTGGAAGTACTTAGTGGTTGTTTCAAGAGTCAGGGCATACCGACCGCTGTCACGTGAAAGTAGTATTAATGGGTTTGTTATCCTAAATTGAGCTTGTTATCCTAAACCACATCAGGTGAATGGTGTGGTGAAAAAAGGAAAAAAAATACAAATCTGCAATCAGTCATGAACCAGACATCAGAAGGGTCTGAGTCAGAGGAATGCTGCGAAATCTTGACAGCAGGACAGTGAACTGGACAACATGAAGAGTTTGGGACAAAGCCTGAGATAATGCAGTGTGTATGCCCACTGGCTCTTTGGACCTATGTTGAGTCAGGATTGGGCAGAGGTCGTGTTTTTGCCTCAATTTAGTAAAAACTCTGAGCCCTTCTTCATCCTAGTCTTGTCCTCCAAGTTGCAGTACTAGTATAGTTCATGCAGATCTGTTTCTCTTAAATTTTGAAAGGCACATCGCTTTTTTAGATTGTCAGAGAAGCAAGATTTAAGTACCAGCATTTACAAACAGTTGCTTTTCAAAAGAGGTAAGTCTTGCTAATAGCTCTTTGAAGGATAATGCCTCATTCATTGACTGTCACGAACATGGTATTTTTAGCATGAAAGTGTTATTCTCATTAGAGCTGTTCTAACTGTAGTTGTCACCCTGGTTTTAAAGTAAACATTAAAAGGACAGCATTAAATATTAATTTCGTAATTCACATTATAATTAGGAATATACCTGCAGGGGAATAGTGAGGAGTTAGGCATGAATTCAGATGGCACAGTCACGTCTCGGTCTGGATGGTTTGCAGCAGCACTGTGATTCCATGTGCCCTGTCTGGGGTTGGTAAAAGGATATATCCATGAGGAAGTAAATGCAGTGGAGCATAAAAACTCTTGGACTGGCAGTCTAGCTTAAAGCAATCTAGAAACTGGTGCACACAAACTGACTCTGCTTCTCTTGCAGCCTGCCATCACTGTGCACTGTTTCAGTAAACTTGGGGGCCTGTAGAACAGCGTTTTTGGAGATGGGTAGGGTGGCCTGCTGCTCTTAGTAGTGAGTCTGTGAAGGCAGCAGCTGTTCTGTGTTCATTTCCAGGCTAATGCCCAAGAAACTGCACAAATAAGTCAATGAAAAATTGACCCAAATTTATAGTACTGTATTGTTCTTTTGTACTTTTCATTAATATTTCTGGTATCTGTCTACACAGCATCTATAGGAGACACTTGTTACAGAAAAGGGGTCTGTAGTGTGGGTGGGTTTCATCATCAGCTGTTTGAATTGAAGAGTGGAGAACACCTGCATGAGGGGAGGTGTGAGTGGGAGGTTTGGGGTCTTGGAGGGGTCAGGGCCATTTAATCTCACGTCAAAATGGGCCTAGGTTTGACACCTGAATTTACCCAGGACTAAGCTTTTCTTGGAGAGCAAAATCTGCCACTTGAAACTGGTAGTGGGAGGAAGAGGCTCTGCGATGCTGAGCACTAATTATCTTTCATCCTGTTGAAATCTGTGGCTTCATTAGGGTTGAAATGGTGGACAGCAGGTGTATTTGGAATGGAAAGTGTGCAGTGAAAGAAACTCTCCGTTCCTCCTTCCCCTGCCCTGCTCCTTGCCCTCCCTAGCCCTGTCTTCCTGGGGGTGATGTGGGATGGGGAGCCTGCCGCAGAGCACTAGTGAGAGAGATGGAATCCACCAAACACTGTCGTACGTCGGGCAGAGATGATGGCTTGCCTGGACCTTTTGGGATCCACTGTTGAACAGTTTAAATCCCAAACTGCTATGTTACTTGTGGGAGGCCTCTGCTCACAAAATATGGAAATAAATGAGCCAGTTCCCTAAACTGAATGCGTGAATGACCCATCAGAAACTTAGCAATAAGGAAAATCATAAAAACAAGGTGGGAGGTCATCTACCAAGATCTTAAGGATCTGGGCTTGGTTCTGTGTTTTTCAATGATTGGTTCATCAATGATTTGGGGAAGGGAGAGTGGGAGAATAGTGATGTGGCAAAGTTTTTCTGACTATTCCAGTATAAACTTTCCTAAGAAAGACCCAGATCTTTGGTAGAGAAGAGAGGTAGTAAAAATAATGTGTGTGACAAGTTATCCTATGAGACCTGTGAGGCTGTTGCTGACAACAGTATGCACAGCCATCATGTACATCATTGTGGGCAGGTGGAAAGTGTTAAGAGTTGGTGGGTACTTGGTATCTGGGATCTGGTTGGTAGCATTTTGCTTTTAATTGCCTTTAATTCACGTTTGCTGAGTTTTAAACACAGTTGTTAAGTCTAATATAGGGTAATGCGGGTATTTTGTCTGTGTACAAAGATCAGATTTTTGTCTGTGCTGATCCTCTCTATGGGAAGATGTGCTCTAATTAGTAAAAACAGTGGAGTGAAGAAGGTGGGAAAGCTACGTGTGCCTGTGGGTCACAGATGCTGGTGGAGAAGATCACCTAGCTCTTTCTACACCATCTTTCTTTGTCAGAGCCTTCTCTGCAGCTTTGGGAAATAACTGCAGGCTCTGCTGGTCCTGGGGCAGAACCAGGCTGGAAGGAATGAACTTCATCCCTAATTTCAGGGGAGACTCTGCCCAGAGCAAACTGGGCAGGGAATTTTTGGCAGAGCCATTGTTCAGGCAGCCCTTCTCTCACCGGTGTCCAACAGTGACCCTCTCCAGCCCTGTTTCTGGAGTTGGTAGCCCTGCTTTCCCTCCCATCTACATCCCTTCTCCATCTGGGGAGGGGGCTGTGGTGGGTTGACCCTGGCTGGATGCTAGGTGCCCACCAAAGCCATTCTATCACTTCCCACTCCCCACCCCCCCCAGCTGGACAGGGAAGAGAAAATATAACAAAGGGCTTGTGGGTTGAGATAAGGACAGGAGAAATCACTTGCCAATTACCATCATGGGCAAAACAGACTCAACTTGGGGAAAATTAACTCAATTTATTACCGATCAACCAGAGTAGGGTAATGAGAAATAAAACCAAATCTCAGAACACCTTCCCTCCACCCTTCCCTTCTTCCCGGGCACAACTTCACTCCTGGATTCTCTACCTACCCCCACCCCAGCGGTGCAGGGGGACGTGGAATGGGGTTTATGGTCAGTTCATCACGTTATCTCTGCCACTTCATCCTCCTTTGGGGCAGGACTCCTCACACTCTTCCACTGCTCCAGCGTGGGGTGCCTCCACAGGAGACAGTCCTCCACGAACTTCTCCAACGTGGGCCATTCCCATGGGCTGCAGTTCTTCATGAACTGTTCCAGCATGGGTCCTTTCCGCAGGGTGCAGTCCTTCAGGAGCACACTGCTCCAGCGTGGGTCCCCCACGGGGTCACAAGTCCTGCCAGAAAACCTGCTCCATGGGCTCCTCTCTCCACAGATCTGCAGGTCCTGCCAGGACCCTGCTCCAGCGTGGGGTTCCCACGGGGTCACAGCCTCCTTCGGGAACCCACCTGCTCCAGCATGGAGTCCTCCATGGGCTGCAGGTGGAGATCTGCTCTACCGTGGACCTCCCTGGACTGCAGGGGGACAGCCTGCCTCACCATGGTCTTCCTCACGGGCTGCAGGGGAATCTCTGCTCCGGCGCCTGGAGCATCTCCTCCCCCTCCTTCTTCACGGACCTGGGGGTCTGCAGGGCTGTTTCTCTCACATGTTCTCACTCCTCTCTCCCACCTGCTGCTGTGCAGCAGTTTTTTCCCCCTTCTTAAATACGTTATCCCAGAGGCACTACCACTATTGCTGATGGGCTCGGCCTTGGCCAGCAGCGGGTCCGTCTTGGAGCCGGCTGGCATTGGCTCTGTTGGACATGGGGGAAGCTTCCAGCAGCTTCTCACAGAAGCCAGCCCTGTAACCCCCCCCCCCCCCCCCCCCCCCCCCCAACCTTGCCACAGAATACAGGGGCACTGGACCCATAGGGGTTGTCTCCTGGTCTGCCTGAGAGAGCAAGCTGCCAGCCCATGGTTTAGAGGTGTTTGGGGAGAAGGAGCCCACCCGCTCAGCGCCGCGGGGCTGTGCTGGGGAGGTGACAGTGCCGTTCCACAGAAACTGCGGATGCTGGTGACATTCCTCTGCTTCCTTCCATCTTGCCACGAGCCACAGGAATGGTCAGACAATAGACAATAGACTGTAATATCTCTCAAAAGCATATCATACGGATGTGTTTTGGCAAGCACTGGCTGAAAGAATTTAAGGCATTACATTATTTATCAAAAGCATTAGCCTTAGGTAATGCACACAAAACCCCCATTTGTTCTTTATCTTCACATCTATACCTTGTTATATGTAACTGAAAACAATTTTTCAGTGGAGAGTAAGGTTAATATTTTTCAGCTAGAAAGCACCTTTTATCTCATGAGCTGCCAGATCTCTGTGCCAGCTGCATGCAAATGCCCCTCTTTGGAAACAAAGAGTGGCAGGTGAAAAGTGCGTTGGATCATCCCACAAAGTGCAAGAATGGGGAAGAAAAATATTTTTAGCCAAAGACTTTTAAGGCAAAGCCCTTCTTTGTGGCAAAAACCAGCATGAGGTCTTTCATGGCTGCATAAAGGAGTTTTACAAACTAGAAAAAATAATCTTTCACAAGGCCCGAACACAGCAAATAACGTGAGTGATATTCAATTAACCCTTCAGAAATAGGGGTTAAGTTTAATAATTTATCTGCGCTTTCAGACTGCCATTGACAAATTCCCGTGCAAGATCCTATTCAAGGGGAGATTGCAGCAAGCGGGTGAAAAGCCTAAGAACTTGGCCAGGAAACAGAGGCTAAATGGTGGGAGTACATGGTCAGGTTTTTATCCCAGCAGAAATTTAGTAGCTGGATTCTCCAAGTGTTATGTAATAGGGCTGCTGTTGAAAAATTATTTAACAATCCTTAATTACTCATTTGTATTAGAAGGTCTAAATGAAAGCTGCTAGTTTAAGGGAGGGAGCAGGCAATAACTGAGCAGTCAGTGAAAACATTTATGCAGCGTACAGAGGTCATTCAGGACAGTAAATGTCTCGGCATGTAAAGTATTTTAATGCCATTAAATACATTGGCTGCATTTCCGCATTGTGAGTGTTTTGTTCAGTTCTAGTTATTCCTCCCTGGACTAAACAGAAGTCCAGGAAGACCAATGGGAGTGAGTAAGCGTATTTTAGTTGAATGTATAAGTGAAAAAAAGTGAGATTTGGTCAATTTACAGAAAAGATGCACAAATGGAGATCTCACAGAAGTAAGCAAAATTTACCGTTTCTCATAAAGTAGAATGAAGGAATAATTGCTAAAATCAAAAGGTGAGAAATTTTAAAGCCAGCGTAAACCAGCTTGCTCTAAATGTAAATTGCTGTTCACCCATGGAGTGCTGCCTTTTGTATACATCTGAAATTAAGACTTTATGGCAGTTGGTGTTAAATACATCCGCTGAGTGAGAGAGCACACTTGGGTAGGGAAAATTGCTGCACAAAGAGGAAATCTTTTGTATTGGAGCAGTTGGGAAGACATTTCCTAAGTGAGCAAGTTATCCAACAAATATGCTCTGTCCTTTCCTTTTCTTTCAAACCGTGGCCAGGATGGGAGACAGGCGAGTGCCCTGGATGGTGTGCAGGTGGGAAGGTGTACGTCAACGCTTGCATTCCCGTATGCCCAGGGGATTTATCAGTGCAATTTGAACCTGACATTCCAGGGAGTGAAGGTATTTTGAAGTGGATGCTTAAAGCATGGATTTATATCCTCTCTGTATTTTCAGTCATCCATTGTCTGTTGTAATTCCCTGGGGCTGTTAATTATATATATAAATCAAACAAAGTCTATGGGAGTGTCTAATATTTAAAGTGAAAGTCTAAGGCTTCCAGCATCTGGGGCGAATTATTCTTTTCAGGCCTAACAAAGCTGGCAGAACTTCAGTTAAGGGAAGGGCAGAACAATGATGTCTTTCAACTGTGTTTTATGTAATTTGTGCACTTTATGAAGTGCTTGTATAATAATTACTTTATCCCTGAAAACCTGATAGATATTTTTCTAATGGGTTTTGAATTAAATTTGCATTTGAATTACATTATTTTCTTTCAACAAATACATTGTTATCTCAGACTGAAATGTGGATTGAGGAATCACTTGAAACATAATACAGAAGTAGCGCTGCAGACCTCAGCAGCCTGAAAAATAATTGAAGTGAAGTAAGGAATGTTAACAAGCTTGTCATCATCTTCCAAAAACTGACATTTAAGCTGATCCACATTCCCTCTCCTCCTTTATGTGGAATACAAAAACACATACATTGTGGGGTAGTGAAAACAAATGTTTGGTGGAGCTGGTTAAGAAACGGTGGACATGTTATTTTTGTATTAGCTCTTGTATAGCCACATTTGAGCGTGTTTTAAAAAAATGTAGTTTCTGTAGTGTAAAGATGTTGGGGGAAGGGATAATGAGTTCCTACTGAATACTAATTGCCTATGAGTTGTTCAGGGAGACTGTATAAGAATGGAGGATTTGTTGTAAATTAGTCACTAGCTGTATTGTGCATTGCTGTGAGGTTAGACCAGAGCTGTAAGGGTGCCAGGTTTACAAAATCCTTACGATTCACTGTCTAACTTGGTGACTGTGTGAAGGAGAAAATACTATTCAGACTATTATTGGAAGGAGAGCTCCTCTAATGACAGTGTAATCTTGCTTTATAACACTTAAGCTTTAAGCTCATTTATGCTAGAAAGATGGGAGTGACAGATTTTGAGTAGGTTATCGCTGCTTTTCCAGCTGCAACATCCCAAGGTCTGCCAAAGTTGTAAATGCTCAGAGGAGGGGTATTGCTCTGCAGTAATATAGGGTCCAGCAGATTGATTAATGCTCTTAGCTTACTGTCACTCTTTGGCTTCTTTAATTCCAGCATTTTGTCTGTCCTTAATTTGAGAGTCCTTGTAAACCCCACTTTTAACATGGAAACAAAGCTTTGAAAAAGCCTGAAATAGTTTGTTTACTTTTGAGAAGTATTTTCTCATTCCTTACTTGGCTCCTATTGTTTTCATTTACATCAAAATGGAAAGGTGAGTTAATGATTCATTGGCACACAGTGACCTTTCAAATAGCTTTGGACCACGATGCAACAGCTCCACTCGAAGCTCTCATACTTTAACCTCCTTGCTTCTGCCTTAATATTTGCAGCTTGAGCTGTCTACATGCCTGGACGCCTGAAGAGAGCAAACATTTACAGCTTCTCCCTCCCCTGTGTTTAGTGGGCAATTTGATCCTTCTTTGTCCATTCCTTTATTTTACATCACTCTTAGACTTGACTTGCTATTGAGAACAACAAAGTGCAACTTTGGGAATCGACTGTGTGTTTATTTAGCACAAAAATGGACTCAGACTCTGATTCACCTTTTAATTACTCTTGGCCTTCCTTACCTAAAATGAGGATTCGAAGAAGGGCATCCAAACCAGGTAGAAAAAGCTGTCTTCTTTTAAATGACTCTCACTTAATAGCTCTGCCTCCTTTTCATTGTCTGGTTGTGTGCAGGTGGCTATAAACAGCTTGCGTGAGGTGGATTTTCTTTCTATCAAAAGTCTACCTCACTGTTAGTTATGCTTTTGTAGATAACGGTGTTGGAATTTGTTAAGTAAGAAGAAAGTGTTTTCTCCAAATGATGTACTGTTCTTTAAAATTGTTTTTATGTCTCTACTCTCTTAGGTCTTTTTTTTCTTCTGGTTGCATGTGTAGCTCTCACTCAGCAGCTCTGACACCCTGTGAGCTGCACGGCACAGCAGTGGTTGCAGAAAGCTCTGCTGGTTACAGTTGTTTTCATTTAGGGACAACTTGGTAGTTCGAATATGCCTCAAAGCCTAACAGGATTTTTTTTTTTTTAAATTGTGTACAAAAATCTTACCAGAATGAAGAGGGAAATCTTTTGCTTTGTGTAAAACCAAGTGAAAGAGTCAGTTACCCTCTTTGGTGGCAGGATCAGTTACTGTCTTTGCACAGTTAGACAGTGTGCTCCTTTGTGGAGAAGTCTTTGGGAGGTAAGCATTATAAATGTTGTCAGTATGATAAAAAGGGTTTTAAGGAGCTTGAAAGGCACTGACCAGCAAGTTTATGTTAGGAAGAATTATCATTGAAAGCTTTAATGACGAAAGATAAATTTTTACTACATTTAAAAGCAAAGAAATGAAGAGAATGGCAAAAAATGTAATCTGTGCTTCCTTCCATAAAATTGCTTTTTTGTGTTTCAGAAAGGGGAAAAACCAAATAAGGGAACTAAGATCCATCAGTGTCATTAAAGTCAATGAGCCAGGAGAATTGTGTTTACACAGACTGAGACCTTGACCTAGTTTTAGAGTGAAAAATGTGTACAGAATGCACACTTTAACATGCAGAACACTTTATGAACTTTTTACTTTTATTCATGGGGAAATCTAATATGTCCCAAGCGCATAGGAGTTTCTGCAATGTGTATGGAGGCACATGCAATTTGCAAAGAACATGAAATGGGTTGCAAGTTGCATCGTGTGTGTTCTTTCCATCTCTCATTAGGACTCGTTTTATCTGTAAATGCTGTAAAGCTGCGCACCCATCCTTGATGGCACTTTTGTTGTTATTTATTTTACCTTTAGACAGCTTTTTTTTTTTAATGCTTCACCTGTCGTAAAGAACTGTATACAGATCTGGTGCTTGCACGTTATAGTATTGCATCTTGTTTCCCATCCCTGTTAATAGTATGCCAAGACATGTGGCTTGTATGCACAGCTGACCATATATGTGGGTTTGTTGCAGCAGGAAGGTGCTCTTGGGTGCATGTGCATGTTTTAGTGGTAAAGTCCAAGGGTTCACTTGTGCTTGGGGAATTGAAATCCTGGCTGACCACAGGGTGGGAGAAGTGCCGCTGCAGGGGTACAGCAGGCTCATGATCTACGCTCATGTTCTGTGTTTTTTTCTGGTAGTACCCGAACACGGCCGGTTGATCCTGGCACGCAGGTGTGGGGTACGTGCCTTGGAGCTGCATTTCCCTCGTGCAGGAGTTCAGGTCTCAGTGAACAAGAGACTCGTAGTGCCCGGCAGGAAGCAGTGCGGGATTCTTCCTCCCCACCCCAAAAGTCGTGAAGTCATTGTTGTGTACCTGCGCTGGGTGCTCCAGCTGATCTGGGCAATGAAATGTCAGCCTCCTCCCTTCCTCTCTGAACCCACAGGCTGTTGGATTCCTGGTCTGGGGTTGCTCCCCCTGGGAGGTAGGGGAAGATGTGCAGACCTCCAGTGGGAGAGTCCAAAGCGGGAAGTCTCACACCCCACTTTGCACCATATGCATCAGTGTTTTCAGATTCTAAGTTCCCTGCGTGCCCCAAGGTCAGCTTTTGTCCGTGCTTGGGGACCTGTCAGGCTGGGTGGTGGAGCCTCTGGCTTCCCCCTGAACTCCTGGGACTGGCAGGAGCCAAGCTCAGGTTGTGCACCTTAGGGGCCATGCATTGCAGACTCCCTCCCTCCTGCTGAGGTGCATGTGCATGGCATAATTAGAGGTTAATTAGGCTCAGCAGCGAATATGAACATGACTGTGTCTTAGTGATTGGGCTGGGGAGGGGATCTAAGTTTTGTTCCTTGCTGCAAGACCCCTAATGGTATTTATTTTGCTGTTTAATGTGAAATGGCCATAAAGCAGGTTTCTTCTCCCCTCCTCTTGTGCTGCATAATCTTACCTGTTCAGAGGCAGTGACTCTCAGAGCCTTTTTGGAACCTTTAACAACCTTCAGGGGTGCTGAGAATATGCCTCCAACAAGACTGTCCCACTGTGCTGGGAGGTGGGAGTTACCTGCCGAGTCCACTAGGGCAGAGGTAGGAATTGGAACCGACTGTCCCATATCTTGGAAAAGTACTTTATCTATTGTGCTGTTGTATAAAATGAGACAGTAACCTATTTCTGTTTGTATATTCATTTGTATAGTAGGCAAGGTGCCTGTTTCAGGGAGGGAGGTCAGGGCTGTGAATCCCATGTTGGAAAGGAATGCTTTCTTGCATCTCACATTTAGGTGACAAAGTCAGTGACTGACGTGTCTTTATCCTTAGTGTTTCTTAGTGGCTACTTTAGGACCACATCTTGAACAAGATGGTATAATTTTGAGCATCCAGATGCCTGATCCTCACCATGCAGTATGTAGGAACCGCAGTGCTTTGGTTTCCACTCCATAGATTTAGGACAGTTAAATGTTTGTCTTTATGGCAACAGCACTTCAAAGCCTCACTTTACCCTCCATGTGATGCTGTTATTGTGTACTTGCTTAATTTTACTGGTATGAGTAGTTGCACCATCTGACTGAAGCACTGAGACACCTGAATTAGGGATGCAGATCCCTCATTGAAACTGGTTGTGCGGTCCACATCTATAGACCTGCATGTCACTTTGGCCGGCCCCTCACCAGGAACGTGTGGTGGTCTTTCTCCAAATTCAGATGATTGTTTCTGGATTTAGAGGAATATTTCTGCAGTACTGCATGACCCATGCACTTAGCTGTCTGGATTTTATGCTGACTTCATAGCTTTCTTACTTCAAGTTATACATTAACCCCTGCTCACATTGCTGGGGGTAAATGTGATGAGCTGTCTGAAGACTAATCATTGTATCTAGAGAAGGGAATTTGTGATTTCTTTCCTGGCTCTCGGCTTGGTCACGTTGATATTTCACTTCTCTTTTGCTGTGTGCTCTCTCATAGAACGTTTTAAGTTTTGATTTTTGTGGAAAAACTGTCAGTGTTATGTTCTTGCCATTTTCCAACACAGGTCTTTCAAGGCTATGCATTTTCTTACAACAACATAAAGCATGTTTTGAATTATTGCTATGATGATCATGTGATTTTTTTAAAGTTAATGTATTTTTATAAGCTTTTGTGCCTGGTAAAATGTGCAGCCTTTGCTGTATAATTTTGATGACAACATTACAGAAGATGTAGACAACTTGTACCTACTTATTCATTGGTCAAGGTCTTTTATTTTATCCATGTTTGGAGATTATCCTTCCCAGCACTGTGGCTTTTGTTCACCTACATCTAAATAACGCATACATCTTTCTGGACTGTTTGCCAGGCAGATGGCAGAGAGCCACAGGCTCTGCTAAAGGAGACATTTTATTCTTTTTCGGTGGTCCTGGCACAGTATACAGTCAGAGAATGTCCAGCTATGGCAGGATGATCAGCTTGGTGAGCTATGCTTGCTGGGTTGTTTCAGTAACAAAGCCAATTTTGCTGTGTTGTATTTGGGTCATTTTTACCTTAGTAAGCATCTTGAAGTCCATTACCGACACCTTTCAGAGATAAAACTCTTTGGGACACCTGCACTCTCACAAGAAGTGCGAGTTTGCCCTGGCAGTCTTACCTGTCTTCCCATAAGCTGTGCTGAAGATTTTTTGCATCTGCAATGAGAATAAGCATTTTGAATGGGTAGGGGAGGTTTTGGACACATTTTGTTTAAAAATGCATTTTTTAGATACTCCTCATCTTTCAGGCAGCCACAGCCTTGCTGCATATTACTACTGGTACCCAGTGCAGCAAGCTATTATCTGCTGCCATGTTAACCTGGAGGAAGGTCCGCTGATGGTCCCCGTAAGACTGAGATGACTTGTAGGCAGCAAGGCAGGCTGTAGTCAGTTAGCGGGGCTGTAGGAATGCAGCGAGTGATGTGGATGTTTGCGACAGTTTTGTCACTTGGCAAACTGTGTGGGCCTGGCCAGTGGAAATAAGTTACTAGCACAGTCAATGTGTAATTAATAATGCTCTCCCCTGCATTCAGCGAAGTCTTTAAATACTTCTCTTGTTACAAAGTTAGTTTGATGTAGTCGTCCCTTCATGCCTTCATGTTTGAAATTGGGTGGTGGAGTGGGAGTAAGGAGGTACAGTGGGGTCATATTGCAACGTGAAGCCCAAAATAACCTGCTACCTTTTGTCTGATCGTTTAAAACCCCAATACGTATTTATTTAGATGCCTCACCTTTAACAACAGACTGGAGAATTGCCAGAAAAACGTAACAACATTTAGCAGTGATAATCAATAAAATTACCAACGGAAAGTACTGCAAATAACATATTCTGATATATCTTGTTGTATTTGCAGCAGCTTTCTTAAGAATTTGTTACTTAGGCTGTTACCCTCTTGCAGAATTTTAAAATAATGTAAAATGTGGTATTAGAAGTTGCTATATAAATAAAAATGTGAAGTAATAGGGGCATTTTGTTGTTTCTGGCTCGGGACATGTAATTCACAGTGCAGTCCATTAACTGACAGTAGAGACCCCGGCAGCAGGGACTGGGAAAGTGTCTCCATAGGCTCAGGTTTATGCTGTGATTCGGGAATCCCCAATGCATCGGCTGCTTTTCAGGTGTATGTATTGAACCTTTGCAGCCTAGCACTGGAGCCAACTACTGCCCTTGCCAGTTGTACCCAGTGGGTTTATATATGAGAGGGAGCGTGCGCTGGGGAAGGTGACAAGCATACAAGAAGCAATGGAGAGCCTGACTTTTTTTTTTTTTCTTCCTGGTTGTTGATTTGAGACCAGCCCTTGGAAAGCTTTGCTTGCCACAAGAAGGTACTGCCAGTTTTGCAAAATCCCATTTCCATCTGATTTTAGCTGCCAAAGTCTGATGAACTGCTGTAGAAAACAATGCTTTTATACTATTTATAAACAAAGGCTTTGGGATCTTGGCCGACATAAGGAAATGGCTTGTAGCTTTAACAATTCTCAGGATGGCAGTCACTAAAATCATGTTAAAGTTCCTGCGGGAGCGAGAAGCAAAATGAGAAGCATAAGGATGTTTCAATGGTATGAGATCCCGCAAGGCCTGCCAGGACTAGAAACCAAATAATTCATAGTGTGCCTTTTCTAAATGGGAATTTCCAGTTTTCTCTAAGTATAGAGCTTACTGTTCTTGGGCTTTATGAGATAGCATCTTAAAATTAAATAAAAGCTGTGGTATAGCACTGCAGTTTTGGCAGTCGTCCGGGACTTTTTTTCCAAAGAAACAAATGCCTCAGACCTTGACAAGTGTAGTTTCTAATACAGTGCCATTTCTTCATTATAACTTTTCTTGCAATCTGATGGTCATAGGCATCTTGAATGGGGCTTTAAGTAACCTGATCTAGTGAAACATGTCCTTGCCCATGGGAGGGGGGTTGGACTAGGTGATTTTGAAGTTCTCTTCTGACACAAACCATGGCATATGATTCTGTGATCTTCCAAAAGTAGTTACATTGCTTTAGGAATATAGCGTGGGGAAGATCTTTAGTGGTATTTTTTCCTTTCCACCTTTGAAAAAAAAAAAAAAGCTGATACAGATTAAGAAGGATTTTTTTCATGATTTTCAATAACAGACAAACTGGAATTAAGTTTATTGAGAGGTTTGATTTTGGGTATTTTGCTGGGTATGATACTTTATCACATAATTTTTATGTTAGTTTATCTCAGTTCACTTCCAGTGGCACTACTTGACTTACAGAATCTTAAAATAAGGAAAATTACATTACAACTGTGGTATTTTTTTTTCAGACTGTTTTCACACAGTCTAGAACAAGACTGGTTTCCACTTTGTCAAATTTTGCTCTTTTTACAATCAGAAGATAGTATGAGGCCTTGACTACTGGCTCAAATGCTGGATTGGTGCTTGCTCTTCATACTTATAAGCAGCTTTAAGAGAAGTGGGCCTGCAGGATAGACAGTGTTTCTGTAGCACTCGGCTAGGTTTTCTGCTGCTCAAAGCCATGAAATAGTCAGCCCGATCAACTTTTAGTAATATTTGCAGTCATGAACACACTATTGAAAACTAGACTCTGAACTTCTGTTAATGATTTCTGGTGAGACTGATAATTTCTCATTTCAGTACCAAAAGCAGATCAGATGCAGTCTTCATCCCAAACATCTTGTTCATGGGTCAAATCTTGATTGATTGCTGTGACCCTGTAAAGGCACTATCAGTGGTATTTTATTTATATCCCTCTCACAATTTTGTTACTGTTTTTTGTTTCAAGAACAGTAATCTGCTTTATTGGTTTAAGATTAGTATTTATGTTGCTCCTAGTAGGTCGAATGCTTTAGGAGGGTCATTATTTGACGGCAGTTGAACAGTATTCTGTTCATATAATACATCAGATGGTAGGTATTTAATGTATAGGCCAGAATCATGCATACTTCATCCCAGCCCATAAATCTTGTCCTATGTACTTCTGCAACCACAGATCTCTGCAAAGTTCTAAATTAGGTGGAAAATAGAAGGTTTTGCTAACAAAAATACAGGAGCACTTATTTTTAAGTAATGTGAATGATTCTGTGGTACCTTTTAGAGTCTTGTCAACTATAGGCTTCTTGGAACATATAGCGAATGTTAGGCAGTTACAAAATAGGCAGATTTTTGAGTGTCCACACAAATATTACTCAAAAATCCTAAGATTTGGTGCTTAATGTTTAACTTTGCCATTTTTATGACCATATATATACATGAGAAGAAGATGGTTTGAGATTTAATGGCACATTTTCCACAATTTCTTTTTTTCCAGAGCAGAGACAGTCTACCCTTGACGTTCTCAGGAAACTCAAGGCTCCACCTACTTTGTTTGCTGCAACCAGACTTTCTGCCATGCTGAGTGGAAGTGGTGAAGTATATGCAAACTGCATGGTAGTAGATCAAGTAAGCTTACGTTTGAACTTTTAGCAAATTTTTCATCGTCTTCTGTTGAAGGAACTTATTTGCGTGGTAGTAGGGTCTTCTGGATCTCTCAGCAGTGGTATGTGGCCAATTAGTAAAGCTTTAAAATAAAAACAGTAATACCTTACTCTTCTCAACTGTATTTTGTAACCCATTTATGAGGTCCCTTTTAATAGATTCGGTAGATGGTAGGAATTGTTCTCCCTAGCCTGTAGGGAGAACTCTAAGACAGCTCTTACTTTCTTTTCTGTGTGTTTGTGAGCTAAATGGCATTTGCTTCTTTCTTAGAGACATTAACACAATGTAACTTGCTCATGTGCATTTCAGATTTTCTGCATTCTATGTACATTCACAGAAGAGCCAAATTTGCTGATGCTAGCTGATTTCAGAAGTTAATTATAAGCTCATAGCTAAGCTTATAGGCTCAATAAAAATGAGATATTGATGAAAAAGTGAAGTTGATGTCCTACAACTGGTATGGAGCATTCTGATACTGGAGATCCTGACTTAATATTCATGTTTCTGATTTATTTGTCACCAGCACTGGAGATAATCCAGAGTGTCCAGGCCAAATTATTTTACATCACCATGTTGCACCTGAAATCCCTCCCCCATGGTCACACTCAGATATCATAAGTTGGGCAGGGAGGACTAGTCCAACTCTTGTGTATAGTGGTTGTGTGTAGGTAAACAGTCACTAAATTCTGGGGGCACGTAGCTATGTTTCAGTGATGGTTGAAGTGATCTATATATTTGCAACCTGCTGTGGGCTCGGCCTGGGGTGAAAGTTGGAATGTAGGAGTAAGAAATGATCAGATCATCATGCTAGAAGGTGGCTGAGATTTTACAAGTGTGATTCCCCCTCCCCCCTTTTTTTTCCTGTTCCCTGAAACACTTCAGCCACTGCATTCACTGCAGATCCAACTTGTTGTGACAGCTGAGATGGAAGTTTCAGTCAGAGGCCAGAATGTTCAAAATGCACCTAAGGTTGCTGAGAGATGCATGAAATAATGGCCTAGGAGTGAGCAACTAGCAGGGGACTATATAGGCAACCTGTGAACCCTTGATTTTAACAATATCCAGGTTGGAAGGACAGAGCTGCTGAAGTGCAGCTCCATTACAAATGCAGATGTTAACCTGAGTATATTGCTGAGGGGTCCTTCAGCTTGGATTACTTACCTTTGCTCAGTGCATAGCCACATTCAACTTCGTTAAATTGCCGATTGGGGCCAAATTCTCCTTAAGCCCCACGCAGCAGGAGCTGGAGTGGCTGCCGGAGGAGGTCCCTCTGGTGCTGAGGGGAAATACTGCCCAGGCAGGAATAACTTTGCAGGGAGGGACAGCTGCGTAAGACTTGGGAGAAGCATTTTACCTTCATGCATCTTACCTGCACAACACAACAGAAGTACTTCCAGACTGGCATGCGCCAAATCTTTGAATACAAATATGGGCTGCTGTAAAGGTGCTAGCAGTTCTGTCTGTTACTAAGAGAAACATCATTACAATGGGGATGAAAACACATCTCAAGTGGGGCCAGAGAGGAGGAAGTCAGCAATCTGAAAGACGTGGGGAGATGCTTGCAATTCTTCCTTTCTGCTTGCTTTTATACAGGCGCTTTTTGGAGGTTGAGTGTTTTCACTGGCCATGTGACTTTTCAGTATTATTCACTGTCTAAACAGACGACAGTAGCATCTAACTAAAAGACTGACAATAAACTGTGTTTTAGTATCTTCTGCAGAGTTGACAGGAGAATTCAACCTCAGTTGCACAAAGAATTATTTGTTACCAGGGTCTAAATCCTGATCCCTGTACCTGAGAAAACACAATTCCCAACTCCTTTCCTGTCTTTGTACAAGAGAAGGGGTGCTTCATGCCCATAATTGCTTGATGGCAAAAAATAAAGATTCCTTTCCCTTCTACCCCTGGAGAACCTCTGTTCCAGGTCATATATATTTATCTCAAAGCTTAGGAAATCGGTGCTGGAAAATTAAAAGTGCATGATGTGTAGGCTGATTTTTCCAAATTAAATTGCACAATGTTTGAATTCTCCTCTGTGTGTCTCCCACACTAATGTATTATGCATATTTTTTTGCTCAACTCAAGGATTTTTTTTAATAAAAGCTATAAAAATATGAATTGATACATTTAATGAAAGGTATAAATCCGAGTGAGAAATCCATTAGACTTGCAAATACCAATTCATTGCTACTCTAATTATGGAAAAAAGTAATGCAAGGATTAGAATCTCTTAACCATATAACTTGCCTTCAGTTCATGTGCTGTAAAAAGTAATAGGAGAAAAAAAAAGGCAAAACATATAACCATAAATAAAATGGCAAACTAATCTGGTCCTTGTTCCCTGACAATATATCTTGTTACTGCTTCTTACCAGCATTCATTTTTTCTCTGCAGGCTGGAGATTTAAAGGCTAGCTATGTTCATGGAGAGGGTGTCAGCAGTGAAACATGTCTGAATCCCACCAACTCAATCCCGATGTCTAAGAGCTCTTCGTCTCCCTCCCTTGAGGAGAATGACCAATATATATATGATCCAAATGAAAGAAATCAAAGGCCAGTGAAGAATGGAGAAAATGCAGGTTTAATACATACTGTTTCACCTTCTGATCCATATGGAACAGATTCATACCTTCCATTCAAAAGCCATGGTTTTATTAAGGATCGGGGCCAACTTTATGCTGATGTGAAGAAAAGAAGGTATGGAATTGACTTGATGATAAGGCCAGAATCAGGATTATTTATGATAATCTTTTATTTCAAAAGATGAAGCAGAATCTGGAGTAATAAATATTACTACTGAGGTAAAATCACTGATGTTTAAATTCTCCTAATGATCTGTTTTCATAAAATAGTTATGAAGACATTTTTAACAAATAAAGGGTGTCCTCCAAGTAAATTCATTTTTAATGCAAATTTATACTTTTATACCTTTTCTTCTTGTATGTATTCTCTAAAAAAAAAAGAATCAGCTGTTCACCGTAGGAGTTTTCATTATGGCATTTTTGTCAGGAACAAGAATTTCACCCTAGTTTTCCTCAGTTATATTTTCCCTTAAGAAAATATTCCAAAATCTGTTGAACTCTCTGGGAATCTTTACATTCTTTGCACTGGTCTGTAGAAAGACCAACTTATTCCTGATGCCATATATTTTTTAACCACAAAAGACAGAGAGTACAGCTCGCATTTCTGATAGGTTCAGACTGTTTTCTGCTCTTTTGCTGGTTTGCTGCCAGCAGAGCCAGTTGTCTGAGGACCCTCCTCCGGATGGCTTTAGGTTATGCTGGGAACTGGTTGGCTTCAGGAATGCAGAGAGCTTGGAAGATGAAACTGTGTATTTATTTTTTTTTTTTTTAACAGTTAGTAAATTTCCTCAGTAAAAAGCTCTACTGCTTCTATGGATACAAGAGACATGAAATAGTTTCCTTCATGTACAGGAGGAAGTTTGAATCTGTCTCCCACATTTCAAGAGTGTTTGGACTAGTTGGAGATAGGGCATCAGACCTATGTGAAAACAGTAAGGAAGCAGTAGTGTCTGTCCGTTGTTGATTAAAGTGGGCAATAACATTTTCTCTACCCTAATTTTGAGTTTCTTATGCAACTATGAAGTTCCACTAGGAGGAGTCTTTTAACATAGATAAGACAACAAGCGTCAGGCTAAGAGTTGTTCTTTCCCACACCTTTTGTTTTTGCCAGCTACGGGGATATCATGTAGATTACTATAGAAAACCTTCTGCCTTTTAGATATGTCCACCTTTTTTAAGACCTAGGTCACATACCTATATGTGAGCTTTAAGAACTTATATGATTTTTCAGAGAGATGTGATTGACCTTAATAGGTCAACTGTAAGTGATCCAAATATTACACATAAAATAAGACTATCAGTATGTAATTCCATCAGCATCTTCCTTGAAGTATCTGAGGTGATGTGGCAAGTTATTCAGCAGATCTTTAAACCAGCTTTTTATGTCAGAAAAATTCCCCAGGTAAGTTACCCCCAGTAAGACATGTATGTTTCTCTGTTGGCATAGACACGTATTGCTTTTCTGATTTTAAAATCTGAGAGTAACTGATAATGCAGTTAAATAACTTGTTTCTGAGATGTCACATGGGCTATCACTAGGAAACATTGCAAAAGATGGTCTCCAGAAGTGTAATAAGGAAGTAGTTTTGGACAGTATCAATAGATTTGGCCTTCTTCAAAGTGAATTGTAGTGGTGTGTGAAGGAATTGTTGTGCTATTATTCATGGTAGGAACTCTGCTATTTAGAAATACCACACATAATTTAAAGTTTTATGTTGTAAGGCTGGAACGTTATGGCAAGCAGTCAACCGTTCCTTCCAGTCACTCTGACGAAGAGACCATGAACTTGCTCTTGCAGCTAACGGGACCCATTCTGGGAAACCCTGGTAACTGCTGAGAAACCTTACTGTACTCTTCTGCCTGTGAACTCTTGCCAATCAAATAGTCTGTAGGTGTTTGAAATACTGATGTAGCCAGAGTTTTTTCAGTTTATAGTCCTACATGTTTTTATCTTTTGAAATGAATTTCATAAACTGTCTCAGACCCTCCTTCGTCTCTCTTGTTAGTTTTCTCTTCCATCCTCCGTCAAGTCACAGATGTAGAAAAAAGATGTCTGTGAATAGCCACATCATGTCTTTCAAATACATACCCAATATCCATATATACCCACATATCTTAATACTGAAATCTGAGCTAGTTGTCTCAGTTCTCCTTATCATCTATATAGGGAGGCAGGTACCTGTGTGGAGCAAAACATTTCATTTTAAGGGAGATGCTGAACATGGGTCTGAAAATCATCCTCCAGGAGTGGCTGACGCAAATGTCTGTATTGCAGATCCACAAGGTTGGGTCAGATGAGTCTTGTACAGCGTGACTGAGTACCTTGACCAGGTGACTGCAAACCTGAGAGGGGACTCGGAACGTGACTTACCTGACATATCGTGGTGGTTTGTGTTGTCATTGATCAGATGATACAGCAGTATCTTTGCTTGTTGAATTATGGTTGGGATGGATTGT
This sequence comes from Astur gentilis, assembly GCF_929443795.1. Classification (NCBI taxonomy): domain Eukaryota; kingdom Metazoa; phylum Chordata; class Aves; order Accipitriformes; family Accipitridae; genus Astur; species Astur gentilis. The sequence goes on from NC_064919.1 coordinate 60,380,602, forward strand.
TACTAGAATTCATGGGAATTAAAGACTTCATTGTCTGCTTCAGTTCAAGTCTCGATGACCTTGAAGTAGACGGTGGAAGTGGAGGTGTTTCGGACAGATCGCACATTCACTACCCTCCCCTTGGCTCTTCAGAGGCCATGACTTGTAGCAGAGATGGATTGGACTTATCTACCAGTCTGCAGCCCAAGGTATTTGATACTATCTTGGTTTGCATTGTTTTCCTTTTAAGTAAATCATTGAAAACATGTGAGAAACATCTGAATCTTAAGGGGAAAAATGAGTTCCCAGTTGGCCATGCTAGTCCCTCTGGAGAGCAACACCCACAGCGTTGTGGTGGAGCTGGAGCTCCTCAGTTGTGGCCGGGCTTGGCAGAAGCCATGGGAAGGGTCCATCAGAGATTCGATTCAGCTTTGAAAAAAGCATCGTTTATCAGAAGCGTTTCAAAGGAAATATCTTGGGTTCAGTGAATCAGCATTTTCTAACCAAGATCTGTTTAGTGAGGAAATGTTTAACCAACTGTAATTATGTGAAAGGGTAAGAGCTTTGTAAAGTATAAAACCAGCCTGCTGCCTGTTTTAAAACAATTGCTAGACTTGGGAAAATTCAGTTGGGTTTTGTGCATTGACCAGTGCAAACCTTTCCTCTTCATTATGGTTTTATAAATTATCCTGGCTACATTCATTTCCATTAGACCATGGTGCCATTTCTGAAATGTTAGTCACATACATAGAGTTATTTTTTGTTTGTAGGGATTCTTTATGTTTTTGTTAGACAGACTTCTTGCCACTGTAGAGCTTTATCTGATCTTCAGCAAATGTTTACATGAAGGGAGAAAAAGAGTCCAGCACAAACAATGAATTCTGTTAGGGCTACTTTTAAAAACAATAAGATAAGTTGTTTAGGAGTAGTCTCCTAATGTAAATGTAAGTGATGTATCAAAAATCAGGGAGTTTCCTTTCAAGCCTGATCATTGACATATTTGGGGATCAGAAAATCTTTTCACACACACAATAAAAAAAAAAAGCAGACAGAAAAGGTAAAGAGGCTAAGTCCCTTCTTTGGAAACTCTGACAGGCAGGCATTAGTCTCCATGAAATATTCTTGAGGTATTAAAATACTAAGATTAATGACTTTCTTGGTAAAGGAAGATAGCTTGGTCATCAGATATAATGGCCAACAACAGTGTTTGGATGGTGCTTGCCACTGAACTTGAGAGGAATGTAAGCTTTCTCTTAGTCTAAGTCTCTTGCACCCACAAATTATTTCCTGTAATATACAAAAAATTATCATGGTGGAAGTATGACAGACTTCCTAAAAGTTCAAATGAAATTGTCGAAAATTGTACTTCAACTTAAAGGTTAATGAGGCCAAGACAATGTATGCGTGTGGTCAGCTGTCTTTCAGGAATTCTGTCACTGATTTGTTTTATTTCTGTTGCTGATGTATTTCAAAACAACACAAGTTTTAATTTGATGCAATTTCTTGTAGGAATGCACAGTGTCTGGGATTCGGTCACGCTCCTATTCCTGCTCCTCGCCCAAAGGTTTATTAGGAAGACCTTGCATTCCTCGAGACTTCACAGTTGGGGATTTGAATGAAGGTCAGTGCTCTGGCTTTGCACCTGCACAGCCTCGTGCCATGCCTGCCTGCTTCAGGCCCAGTGCCGATGGCTTTACTCAGGCCTGTCCTGTACACAGACCTCGCCGATGCCCGTGGAAGCAGGGTTCGGTTGCCCTACCATCGGTCCTCGCTCTTCTCCCATCTACTGCCCTGTTATGCCCTCCCCTGATGCAGCACCTCCTTGGGAGGGTACACAAACTGGGAGAGCGTTAGTCAGGAAAAGTAGCATAGGCAAGGGCAGTAATCTTCTTTTTGGAAGATCCTGACCCCAGCCTCCTGCTGGGTGCCTGGCAGAGACCGTGAGGAAGCTCAGGATGACACAGAAGAGGTGTCAGAGGGCAGATGGCCCTGGTTTCCCATAGATCCTGGGGAATCCCTGAAACATGGATGGGCTATTGTCATCTCCACAGGCTGGAGAGTGGAACCCACCCTCTCCATCAAGTGGAGTCAGAGATGTCTCTGCAAGAAGCTTGTAATTTTTTACGAATTGTTTCTAACATGCTTTATTTCATAGTTTCATATTTAGAAGACAACCCACACTTTTTGCAATGAAAGTATGGGTTATATTTGAAAATCATGCCAAGCAAGAAATACATGTACTGTACTTTTCATATAAATCACATAACTTAAAAACCACTTGCATTTCAAGAGACTTGGCCTCTGTCCCTATAACCTTGTCCGCTGCCACACTGTCAGCTTGTCTCTCCCTCTAGTATACCTTTAGCTTTCCACTAGTCCTGAGCAAGAGGCAGGACATGCAAGTTACCGTGATCCAGATGGGATGGACACCCAGAGGGGTGGTAGATGCCCCATCCCTGGAAACATTCAAGGTTAGGTTGGACAGGGCTTTGAACAACCTGATCAAGTGAAAGATGTTTGTGCCCATGGCAGGGGGGTTGGATGGAGTGATCTTGAAGGTTGCTTCCAACCCAAATCATTCTGTGATTCTGTGATACAGAATGTGAAAACACACAAAAGTTGTGGAAATGTTATCGTTAACTTTGAAACCAGCTAACAAATTCAAAAGCTGTTGGGAAGCTGAGATGGGCAAAGCAGAAGGGCAGACATGCAGTGACTGCAGACATCTTCTTTCCTAAGGAAACTGTGTTAAGCAGTGCGGTAAATAACTTGTTTGTGGTTGTTCAAATGCACTTTGTGAATGTCCCCTTGTAAGGACGAGTATGCACTGCAGCCTGCAGTAGGCAGCTGTGCTGTATTTTTCCACATCACTTAGTGTATTTGTAACCATTAGTATCCAACAGATTAGGTGGAAGTCTTTGGCAAAACAAGGCAGAAGAAAAAGATGGCAGTGTCACAGAAGTAGAGGGTGGCAGATCAGCAAAGCCCTGAGGCGTGTGCTGAAGGTTGATACAGAATTCCTTTGACCTCGCAGCTATGGGACTGTTGGTGTCACAGCCCGTTAAGCTTCATCCAGACACCATTACCTGCGCTGAGCTGGTCTGGGCTCAGGCCCATGTCCTGTTCATTCTCTCTCCCCTTCCTCCTGGGACAGTCAGTGCTGGACCTGTACCTGTCTTGTGGAGAAAGTGGAAATCCTTTCCTGTCCCCGCTTTGGAAACAGCTGTTCTGCAGCCTGTACTACAGATGCGGTGGGCTGCTGGGGTTGGGGGGTGGTCTGCTGAGGTTCCTGCTGGCGGTTCCCTCCACCAGCACCTCGTGCCTCGTCCCTTCCTTGCCAGCGTTTTGCAAAGGTGGGAGCAATGAACAGAGCGTTTGGCAGCTGGCAGTGGTGATGACTGTGTGAGGTAGGCACGGCTGCTCTCGCTTTGACCAGTTGCATCTGGGTACAGGACTAGCTCAAGAGCTTGGTCCAAGAAGCTAGGTCAGATAGTTAATCCCGATCTCTGAGGGCTGTAGTGGGATTGTGTCTGGGTCTGTGCAGGTGTCTGTGCACTGAAAACCTGCCCCTTCCCCTCTGCCTAGCTGCCACCACTTTGGACATCTTGCTCAGGGCTTAGCTATGCAAGAGGGAGGCGCAGCTGACCTTGTATGTTGCAATGGTTATAAGCCAAAGCTTAAGTGGAAGCTTTTCAGTACGCTCAGGTTTAAAACAACTACCTGCTTTTACTCGAGAAGGCATTACCAGGCTGTAACAGTAAAGGATTTGTCCCTGCTCTGTAGATGGTGTGCTCATGAACAGTGGTCGATCCCTCCTTCAGGCTCTTTCACTCCCTAAGTCAGTGTCTCTGCTCCACCCTTGTAGTAAGTACCTCAATGCCAACCCCACGGTGCTGTTTTGCATGAGGCCGTCTTCATCTCCCATGGGTACCTGGCCTTCATTTCTTCCGAAAGCATCCTGCGGCACAAGTTGTGCCTCGAAACTAACTGAAATGCCCTTTTAGTCTTGCTGCTTCTTTGGTAAATATTCTAGCTCTCACTAACTTGAAGTCTATGTCTGTCTGAAGACATGCTGATTCAGCAAAGTGTGTTTAAGTTTGCATCTAACTTTAAAGAAGGCATAGTCTGATGCTTTGACTTAGGCAGGTGTTTTAAGTATCTTTCTGAACCATACCTGGGGTAGCTTTGCAAAAAAAGTCTGCAAAATGGACAAATGTCTGCAAAATGGCTTCTAATTTGGAAATGGTAGAGTGGTCTTTATTGTATGTTGGTTTTGGTTTTTTGGGGTTTTTTTTTTTTTTTTCCTTCTTTTTTTTTTTTCTCCAAAACAACCCAACTGAATGATTTATCTTTTATTTTGCTTTTTAGACAGTTTGTTGAAGAGTATCTCCTTGACTCCTCTCTACTGTTTCTAGGATGTAAACTTGTAACATTACACATCCTGTGCAGTACTTAGACTAGTAATATTCTTCCTTACGTAGAGGGATTTAAAATTTTTTAATACTATAGATAAAGCTGTGTAAGATGGGTAATTGCAAATGGTAGAAGAATGTCATTAAGATATTTTACAACAAATTATGTAAAAAGCAAAATGAAGTGTGAATCATTCAAGTTGGGATTGTTAAGAAAAACAAAACAAATATTTTCTGTTATTCTTAAAAATAGACTGTTTGCAGTGACTGGCATTCACTGATACCTGTCTCCGTTCTGGCAGATTCTGCCAACTAAACACAGCTTAGTAGGCAGTGGTCTTACCCTAGGAAAAGCTGCTTCTAATGCATATACGTTTTGGCTTTCCTAAATTTCAAATGACGTTGCAAGCCCGTAATGACAAGCTTATGGCCTGGTGGAGGTGGTGTGTTTCAAGTAAACCTGACAACCTTGCAGTCTGAGTGCCTGATAACTGTTTATGTCTTGCAGAGCGAGCGTACAGTCTGCCCGAGCAGTCCCGCGAGAAAAGGTATGGGTACTTGTGGCACCCGTGGTTTGGGGTGCCGGGAGCAGGTCTGTGCAAGAATGCCATCTAGGGAGCAGAGCGGGGAAGAGGCCCGGGCACCCCTGGCAGCGGGATTTTTAGCAGCAGTTTAGGGGAGCACTCCCTGCCCAGGGGATCCGTAAGCCCCCACTTAAACCTCATGCTGAGCTCAGCCCAGCTCCCTCTGTGCTGCAGCGGGGATTTGCTGTGCACCACCGCGGGACGTGCGCGGTAGGGGTGTGCTCCTATCCCCTGTAGGAACGTCCAAAACACCATAATAAAGGCAAGGGGGCTTTTGATATCAACCGTGATTGAGGCAAGCTTGTAACACGTCGAACGTTCGGAGAAGCCCACAGGCTAGTGTTACTCCTTTTATGTATAGAGGGATTGCAGTCTTTTTAATAACATTGGCTAAACCCACAATAAAACAGGTAATTGTAAAAGTTAGGTGAAACAAGCACCATCCAGATTCTGCTCTGTCTTAAGGGGCTGTTCACACTGGAATGAGGGTTTTTCACGGGTCTCTCTTTTAGGATTCAGGAGGAGGAATGGAATAAATACATTGTACCCTCAAAAAATGAGTCTGAAAAATGTAAAGTGAGTCGGACTTTCAGCTTTCTGATGAACAGAATGACCAGCACACGGAATAAGTGCAAGGTAATTTGGGATTTATGTCTATATTATTATGTATAATTATGTCACTGTAATTAAATGAGTTATAGATGAGGATCTAAATTTTTATGTAACGATAAGTTCTTGTTTATTACAAACCCACATAAGTAGTAGGAAGAAACTTTTATCTTTATTTTTTAACTTTAAAATGTATGCAGGATACCCTGAAATGGCCTTCATATTAAAAACGAGCTTTCCTTTTAAACAGTAGCCTTAGCTGAACGATATCAAGTATTTCCCTTGCCATTTTTTTGGATGTTATTAATAGTCTCATTTGATGATTCAGCCAAAGTTTAAATGTATGACTTGCCTTTAATAAATAATCTTCTTTGTTAAATAAAATTAAGAGGTATGGGCCTGTTCTTGCAATTACTCTCTATAAGGAATTGAGTCTGTAACTTCTACATTGGCATGTAATCAGTTGAATTTGCCTTATTTGAAGTTAATGGGACTTCTTGCATGATTAAGCACTGCTTAGAGTTACTGAGGCCTGCACAGTCAAACATACATACTATGCAAGCTATGTTAGAACATTTGTGGTTTAATTTTGAGACATCTGAAATTTAGATTAACGGCATCAATTAGCAGCTTGAGAGATGGAATTGGACTACAGGATCTTTCCAGCTGCCTTTTTGGCAGTTTTGCAGGCTTTCTAGTACGCACTCCTGTGCCCCAGGATATTCTGACGTACATGGATGTGAAGATGGTTGGCTGAGGCTGTATCTTCAAAAGTGGCAGAACTGGCTGTGAACATGTATGTCTGGTCCAGCAGCCATAGATTAGCCTGTGTCTGTGTGGTCTCCTAAAGAATAACTACCAGGGGTGCTTGGAGAAATGTATATTCACACCATCAGGAGTACTGTAAAAATAGGCAGAATTTATTAAATTCATTAACACACATTAAAAATAGGTTATTTCTAATGTCTTCTAAGATCTAAAGACAAGTCTAAATTTACAGAACTACAGCTTTAACTGCAGAGGCACAAGTTTGCACGTATGCCTCAGGGAGAAGTAGGCATTAATATTTGTATGTGCAGCAAGTCAATAACACTTCTTAAATTTTATTTTTTGGCCCTTCCCTTTTTGCAGCTTTATAAATGTATTTCTGCCAGTCTTCCTTGGTAATGGTTGCTGGCTTAGCTGCCAGTGAAAGCAATGCCTGCATCATTTTAGGACTTCAACAATGTTGGATGTAATAATATAGTATACTGTTACAAGTCTTCCAGGACAGGGAATAAATGTTTTAGAATCATTTGCTCTTAAAAGGGAATGTTTTAGTGGTTTTAAGATTGAATCGCTTTATCTTCTTTTCTAATGTTGTGTCCTGTCCCATCCCCCCCCCCCCCCCCCCCCCTTTTTTTTTTTTTTTTCTTCTTTTTTCCTGTCTTTGCTGTTGGGGATGAAGACAAAAAATAAAGATACCAAAGATAAAGAGAAACTGAACAGGCACAATTTTACAAATGGGACTTTCTCAGGAGTTATCCCATGTATGGCTTGTGAAAAGGCTCTCTTAGGAAAGGAGTCACTACAGTGCTCTTGTAAGTAGTTGCTGGCTTTCGCATGTGAACTAACTGTGCTCCGAATCCTGCTTAGAGATCCTGGTTCAGTGTTTTGTTTCAAAAAGAAACCTTGCCTAGATTTGGATGTACTTCCTTTATGTAATGAGGTGAGGTTGGCAAGGGAGAGGGAGGAAGGATGGCAGGTAACAGCATCAGAAGGGAGGACAGCCATGTCCTAGCCCCCAGCACATTAGACTAAAACTTTCTTCTAGCCAGGGGCTGTAACATCAAAGCATCCTCATGACTACTTTAGTAAGTGGACCTGAAGGAGGGAAAAAGATGAAGCCTCAGAGTAACATTTTCTGCAGGCTGGGGACCCTGTTCGATGCCAGGCTTTGAAACGTGCCTTCTCTTTCAGACTGCAACACGATTGTGCATAAGAGCTGCAAGGAGTGTGCTCCTGTGTGCACCAAGGTAACCTCCTAAACCGCACCATTCCTACTAGAGCGTATCTGCTTTCCCAGGGGTCTGGAAACATCATGAAGGAAAAAAGAAAGCATACACGGCCTGTCCAGACCCAGTGTCTGTATGCAAAGGGCTGCAAGGGTCTCAAAATGTCTAATACGAGCAACAGAGGGAGCACTGTGCTTGAACAATAATTTTTAGAAGAGGGTCAGAAATGAGTTTAAAGAGATATTTCTGTTTTTGAAGAGTTGCAAGCTCAAATTGTGAAATGGTGTGCCTGGAAGTATGCAAAAGTGATTAAAAAGAAAAGCTCCTCAAAACCACATATAGCCCCTCGTGTAGAAGGGGGGATCCTGTATGTCTGGACTGATGGAAAAAAGAGATGGAAGGGACCTGGGGAGGCGGCCTAGTCCATCTCCTCACCCTCAGGCAGCCTCACTTCTAGGTGACAATTTGGCCAGATGTTTATCTGACCTGTTCTGGAAAATCTCTGGAGGAGGGGACTCCACAGCCTGCCTAGGCAGTCACTCCCAGTGTTCAGCTGCCACTGCAGACAGGGCAAAATCAGTGCTAGAGCTGATGGATACTCCTTTATTTTAAGTAGGAATACATGCATGGGGAGGTTGTCATGACAAAGACATAATTTTCAAAACCAGATGTGTAAGGCTTCTGCCCTCATGGAACAAAATGGGACTTGTAGAGAAGTGTGCCACAGTGATAGTAGTAATTTTTCCAGTTAGCGGAGTGTGTCTTTCTGGTGTAGCTGGGTTTTGCTTCAGGGTGGCTTGCAGGGAGAACATGTTTCCATACAGACTCTTCAGCATAAACAAGTCTTAAACTGGACATAAATCAGGTGTTTTTATTTATTTTGGTTATAGCTGTCACATCATAGACCTGCACAAATTTCTGGGCAACTTCAGGGCATTAAGACAGCTGAACTGGCAGTTTTAATTACTGGGGCTAGTGGGTTATTTGTCAAGTGGAGACAAGAGCCGCCACTGCCCCCAACTTATCTCAACAAGAATGAGGTGCAGAAAATGTTCGCTGACCCACCTCATGTGAAATGCATGCCTAAGCACAGAAGGCTTTTACTACAGGTTTTGCAAAAGTTCGCTTTGGAAGGGCGATCAATTCTGCCTCTGATACCCAGGCTTCCTCACGTAATGCTCTGCCACAAATGCTTCGAGATTATTTTGAATATAAAGCCCTCAATGGGAACTCCTTTTCTTGCAGCCTCAACAGGCAATATTCATATAGCGAAAGCAGAATGCTGTAGCTCAGTGACTCGGTTTAGAATAAACAGATTCGGTTTTGTGTTGTAGTACAAATGATATCATTTTACTTTAAATATTGTTATCTACCAATAACCAATAACCTGGATTTATTAGTTATTGGTATAAATTAGGACCATAATTTAGGAGCACTTTCTTGAAGCCCTTTTTTGTGATGATATATGGAAGTGAGTTACTGACTTGACTACTCAATGTGTTATCAGCTATGATTTCACTGCAATTTCATAAAATTCTTCTTTTTTCAGAAATCCCAGGAGAGGTACCATAATAAAAACAAACCCCAAGCTGGTGTTACAAGTAAGTTAGGAGGTGTAAACCTAGCACTTGTAAGTTAAGCCTTGATTAAAAATCATGGGACTGACAACATGAACATGACAACATGTAACATTTGTGGTTTCTAGTTTTCATTTCAGTATCTATAAGAAAGTGTGTGTGTCTCTAATATGAGTAGGATTTTTTTGAGAAAATACTGTTGATTTAACTCATCTTCTACTAAAATGAGTGGGAGTTTTACTATGTTCTCTTTTCAGCGAGAATGAAAATCAAAAGTAGTCATTTCTGTCTCGTGCTTTTGAGTATGTCATTTACCATATGCACATACATTTGGGTCTGCTATGTTCAGGTTGCAGTGTTAGATCATGTATGATTTGAGATTGTTTTCTTCTCAATAATATCCCGGCTGGAGCTATTCCACTTTGCCTACAGGTTTATCTTTATATTCTGTGGGAGAGCATCACGGTCTTGTACCATGGCAAGGAGACATCCTTGATACCCAGTATTGATCAATATGAACACCAGATAGTATTTCTCAATGTAAGTGTGCTGTTAGTGCCATACTCCACATTGTTTGTCAAAATGTTGTGTTGTGCTTTGCCTCACAGATTCCCTGCCTGGAGACATTTCACAGATGGTGCTCTCCCCGGTGCATTCTTCCTCTGTGCCTGTCGGATTGTCTGCTGGAAGGAGGGAAGGCTCGCCACAGCCCCACTTCTTGTCCAAAAGTGTCCCCAGTGCCAGTTTTGAAAGGTAGAGGGCAGCTGCCAGGGGACTATGCTAAATAGATCATTCAGCATTTCCAGGAAAATCAAAACCATTAAATAAATTTGGGAATTTATTTTTTTTTCTGCTGTAGAAGACCTACACCGTTTTCTGAACAAGACTCTGAGACTAGCACCGGGAGGCCCAAGTCACGGTCTGAAGAGATGTTACAAGCATTAGGGACCTTTTCTTCAATGGATTCTTTTATGATGGAAGGTGACAATTATTGTGCAGACGTTGCATTTTATAACCTGTATTGGATAGTGCAAAATAGAATAACTCCTTAGTTGATAGAGGAAGCCACTTCATCTGCTAGATGAAGAGCACTTAACGATATTAGTATCTGGCAAGCTTCTCTGTTATAAAGCCACTGCCAGTGTTTGCAGAAGCCTTGTCTAAAGTTCATCCCTGTGATGTGTTCCCCTTACTATATAAATAAATTTGCATGTGCAAAGGTATTTCCCTTACTGTTCATATGCCTGGTGTTAATGAGATACACATTTTGTCATAGATGATGTGGATTTGTCTCAGTGGACTGATCTCCGCACAGATGCACAAGAGTTTGAGGCAGAGTCCTGGAGTCTTGTTGTGGATCCAGTGTTCTGTAGCAAGCAAGAAAAGGATGTCATCAAGAGGCAGGATGTCATTTTTGGTCAGTATTCCAAAGCATCGTGTAGGTTTAAAAACAATTTGGTGTAGAAAATAGAGAGGGAACCTACATGTTTTATGTCCAGGAGAATGAATGCTTCAACTCAGAATAATAAGAAGGTTCAAAGAACATTTTTGTAACAAATTACAATGTGTCCTAGAGCTAAGGAAATGGTGAGTAGCGACTACCAGGACATGTCTGCCCTATTCACAGAACGGATGAGGTTGGAAGGGACCTCATCCCCAGCTCAAGCAGTTGCAACCCCAGCTTGTTCAGTGGGGTACAGTTGAGAGAACTGTGCCAGAAGCAGACAAATTAAGTCTTCCTACTGACATAGTCTTATTAGGTTTGAGGCTCACAGAGAAAAAAAAATGTTTATGACTGTATATTTGCATATTGCTGAAGTCTATCTTAGAAGGTGTGCAAAATATTCAGGTGATTACTATACTATGCTGTTTTCTTTTATACTGCAGAGCTGATGCAAACAGAAGTGCATCACATCCATACCCTGTTCATTATGTCTGAAATATTCAGGAGAGGGATGAAGGAAGAACTGCAGCTGGACCACAGCACAGTGGACAGAATATTCCCCTGCTTAGATGAGCTACTGGAGATGCACAGGCAATTCTTCTGCAGAATGAAGGAGAGACGGCAGGAATCATGTGAGGCAGGGAGCGAACGTAATTTTGTCATCAGCAGAATTGGAGACATCCTTGTGCAGCAGGTAGACGCATCAGCTCTTTTAATCCTTTATGTACTCAAGGTTCCCAAATTAAACAATGTATTGATGTCAAAAACTTTTGTGGGCAAGAACAGGGCTATGGTTGCCTCATAAAATTCAAAGACTGTCCCCTCCAGATGGTTGTAGGGTGAAGTAGCAATGAGAGGAGATGATTTCTGACAGGTAACTGTGACGAACTTGAGATGAACTTCTACCTATATGGTACAGGTGATGAGGAGAATGATAAACTTGTTCCTGCTCACATTAGAAGGATGCTGCCATCATGCCATGGACTGCAAAAAATAGAAGCAATGGATTCACTTTTTTAACAGCTGAGCAGAGGTGTGAAGAATTGCCTGATGATGGAAAAGAAACTGTGTGTTCATTTCTTGTAGCGATCTGGCATGGTGCATCTCAAGTTGCTGCTCACTAGAGAAGGGGTGGTCACAGCGTATTTCTGGTGGTTGCAGAACAGTAACTGCTCACTGGTCACCTTTCAGTTCCTTGCAATCAGGAGAATGTGGCTTTTCACCTTTGGTCAGTCAGTTTTCACTCCACTGAAATAAAGAAGCTGAACCGTTATCTTGTCTAAAAGCAGTATGGAGATCAGACAAATGCAAATAAGTCTCAAAGGGATTGTGATCGCAAAGAGGTGAATTACAGTAATTGTTCTAGCTGTTATTGACAAGACTGTAGCAGAGGTTGCCTGTGCTCTCTCCAGCCTACGTTCCTCTTCTTGCTCCCAAAAACAGCTAGCCCGTTTTCATTCTGTAGTGACAGGCCCTGTTAGTGAAATTCAGAGAACTTGAGAAACAAGTAGCATAGAAGTTCCGTATTTGTAGAAAATACATTAATTAAATGTATACACTTTCCTGTTAGGCACAATGTTGAGCACAATTCACTTATTAATTTCTTCAGTTTTCAGAGGAAAATGCAACTAAAATGAAGAAAATATACGGAGAGTTTTGCAGCCATCAAAAAGAAGCTGTTAATCTCTTTAAAGAGTTGCAACAAAACAAGAAGTTCCAGAATTTTATTAAAGTAAGTTTAATAAAAACTTGGATCGAGATCACTATTGACAAAATACTCAGGAAAAAGATATGTAGCTTTTACTTAGATTAGGATTGAAATTATATACAGTAACTCACTTTTAATAGCTAATAAAAATGGCAAAGTTTTTTCCTCTTTAACCAGTGAGCTTATAAATTACATTTTTCTTTCAAATTTTAGAAACCTTTGGCATCCAATATGTATTACACACATGTTCCTGTTATAGTACACCTCATCCCTCAGGGCAGCAACTGTTCCTTGGGGCTGGTTCAGATAACCCAGCATTTTGTTTTAGCTTATTCTAGTGCATTTAGATCATATTTCTTATTAGTCAACTGGTGGTTTAATACGCATTTACTACTTAAGGTATATATTTGTATCTGTGCAGCTGAGAAATAGTAACCTGTTGGCGCGACGCCGAGGAATCCCTGAGTGCATTTTGCTCGTCACCCAGCGAATCACCAAATACCCTGTTCTGGTTGAAAGGATATTGCAATACTCAAAAGGTGAATAAAAGCTAAAGTGTTGCTTCATACCTGGAATTCTAGCGCGTTTCTAACCTAAGGAATATGCACTGCTACAATATAACAAAAGATGAAATTCACTGCTCTGTGGAGAACCAGGGCAACGTAAATATCTAATGTTCAGGCAAACATCACCTAAACAGGGTGTCTGGTGTATGTAGTCTTTGTCAAGGCTGGGCTGCGAAGATTTCCAGTATTCCAGCCGGGTGAGCCACGGAAGTCCAGGAGAACATACTTGTTTTAGGAAAAGATCTTGACTAGAAGATGTGAACTAATTCAGGCATGCATCTGCACCTTCTTCGAAATTAATTCTGGAGTCTTGTAAATAGGGCTAGGCAAACGTTTCATAAGTTACTCTCCAGTTTTTCAAACAAAGCTTGAATGACCTCTGGAATTTCATAGAGCATTTAGAAAGACTAATAACTTACAGATACTGCCCCCCAAATGGGCAATAAATGAGCGTTATAGAAAGTTCCTTATCCAAATGCAAACACTTTGTGCTTGCAATCCTGCTTCAAGTTTTTTTTTTTTTTACTTAGCCAGAACAGTAATATACTATATGATTTACTTAGTCAGTTAAATTTTTTAAGTGCTAACAGCTCATAAATATGTCAGAAACTATTCCATGTGTTGTTCTGACTAATTAATAAATCTGAGGTACATGTCATCTTTTAATAGGCAAGTAAAATAAAAGTAGATGCCTCTTAACTTAAAATGACGTATTTATCAATTTAAGCTTTGCATCATGTTGATTGTTCCCAGAAAGTAGGGAATGATATCTTCTCCTGAATATGCTGCCTACTATCATGTTGGGGTTTTTTTGTTTCTTTCATACAGAAGGAACAGCAGAACATAAAGACCTGTGCAAAGCCCTTCGTCTAATTAAGGACATGATTGCAGCAGTAGATTTGAAAGTGAATGAATATGAGAAAAAGCAGAAGCTGTTGGAAATTCTCAGTAGAACTGAAAACAAAACATACACAAAGCTGAAAAATGGCCACGTTTTTAGGAAGCAAGACTTGATGAGGAAAGAGAGGATGATACTTCATGAAGGTTTAGTGTACTGGAAGACAGCAACTGGTCGTTTCAAAGGTATTCCATCTGAGCAGTAAAGTCCTTTAACTCTTTATTTGCCAGTAACATATGAAGATTGGTTGCTTTAAGAATGAAAATACTTTTATTACGCTGTTTTGCAAACATTAATTTCTGAGGTAATGGTATTGAGAATATGCCACTAATTGCTAGAAGAGTTGATCCAGAAGCTGCCATGGCTTGTCGGTAATCCACTGTAAGAAGACAAGTTCACATACAAAGCTGTCAGCTGCATTTCTTCTTCCAGTTAGTTCCCTCCTTTTAGTTCATCAGTTTGCAGTTTCAGCCCATAACATAGAGTTTTGACTTACACATTTATATTGTTTACAGTACTTGCCATTGAAAATAATGCATGAAAAATCCCATGCTGTTCTTTAGTGGTACTGGGACATCCACAGCATAAAAGAACATCTGAAGCCACATTTGGCTGGAGCCTCATTTTTACATGCAAGCCCAGAATCTGATTTTGGTGTTAATCACATGTAGGGGTTGGGGTTTTTTGGAGCTTACTAATATTTGCTGTAAAACTTTATAAAGCTATATGTTCATTGTAATTCCAGAAATACTTTTACCAGTGTAATAGTGTGCTCTATATGTTACAGCATAGGCAAAACAAAATTTATGTGGGACTGTCTTTGCCAGGTTGCCTGTGAGTGGCTTGGGGAAGCTGTACTGACATTAGAGTGAGGATTTCTTCTTTCCCTCGGCTAGTGCTCCAGCATGGTGCTGCAGGAGGGTAGATGGCAGAAAGTGTGGTCTTTCCTGGGAGATGCAAAGTGATGACATGCAGTTGCTTCATGCAAACCACAGGCTAATCCAGATATTTCCTGTTTAGTTTACTGTAGGATTCTGTGGGATATTTATTGATCAAGGCTTCTCTCTTTTTAAAGATAAAAGAAGAAATTAACTATAATTGTAATGACTTTAATTAAAAAAGTTTATTTTCCTTTTGTCATTTTAAGAGACATTAGCTTTGCTTCTAACTGATGTACTACTGTTCTTACAAGAAAAAGATCAAAAATACATCTTTGCAGCTGTTGTAAGTATATTACCAGATGTTTGAATATACACATTGCACTTTTATTTGTATATTTCTTGAAAATTAGGTCCTTTTCTAAGTTATTCCCACATAATGGTTCCCCCCCCCCCCCACAAAACCTTGTGGTGTATTCAGAAAAGTAATATGCCAGTATATGGAAAATTAAGTTTATTTTCAAAATTAAGTCATTTTTTTAGGAAGACGGATGAAAATAACAGAATGCTATTTTTAGTGTCAAACTTCATCTGATTATGAAGGTGGGAAGTAGATCAGGCTCTTTCAATTATCTAAAATAAATTTTAACTTCTGGTTCTGTAAAACAAAACAGAAGAATAATTTTAACTGCAAATGTAGTAGTAAACACACATAATATGCATGAAAGGTCATGGAGAGAAGTTCCCAAACTATATAAATATAAACATTATATGAATACTGTGCTTTAGTATCACTGAGCCTCTGGGATTTACTTTTTAGCACATACCCAGTGCTTTACTTGTTCGTAAATACTATAATGTATTTTTTAAAATAGTTTAAAAAGATGTCCAAATGCTCAAAACTTGCAGCCTCTTACAGCTGGTGAGAACATACATAGTCTTACTGTACCAGGACTAGAATTAGTCCAATTCATTGGAAAATCGTGCTCTTCTGAAAGTGTGATGTTTCGTAAGAGAGTCATTTATTATTTGCGTGTGCTGTGACTGTTTCCCCCAGGACCAGAAGCCTTCCGTTATCTCCCTTCAGAGGCTCATAGTAAGAGAAGTGGCCAACGAAGAAAGGGGAATGTTCCTCATCAGCGCTTCATCTGCAGGGCCTGAGATGTATGAGGTTCATACCAACTCCAAAGAGGAACGTAACAACTGGATGAGGCATATTCAAGATGCAGTGGAAAGGTAGAGGAAAAGGCTTTTGGTTTTCATCCTGGCAGTCCAAAGCAGGTGGGAGGTTGGTTGGACATTTGTGGCAGCGTACTCTCTGTTCTGCATTGCACTGGATACAACCCGTGAGGTTGGGTTTTCCTCTGAGCTCAGGATTCACAGACCCCAAAACCTCACCATCACTTCAGCCAAACTTCCCGTGTTACTTCTGGTTTCCCACTGAATCACCAGACCCTTCCCACTCCCCATTCGGTGTCCTTACCAGCCATTCTAAGTTTCCCTCACCTTTGCTTTTGGCACTGGATGCTTTCCAGAGTCCTGCAGGTGTCCATACAACCATTTTGGGGAAATTCCCGATTGTGCTTGCTATCTTCATGTCAGCTCCTTACGAATGGCAGGGAAAACATTGCTCCTTATGGGGCCCAAACTTATGCTTAGCACAGCAAACCTGTTTGAGGGCCAACCACCCATTTGCTGCACGATGCAGCCTTGCCAGAATTAAAAGGAGTTCTTCAGTCTGTTTTATGTCCAGTTACTGCTTTCTAAAGAAGCAGACAAATGGCATGCTTCTGGATCGTAGGAAAAGTTGGTGCTAATGTTATGTTCTGTTTATTGTGAATACAACACTGTATTGAAGATGAATATATGATGTGCAGATTTTGCTTTATTCACCTTTATCTTTCACCTTTGAAGTTGTCCAGAGGAAGAAGAAGAAGGAAAAATGAGTGAATCTGATGAGGACAGACGTATTGCTGAGGCCAAAGCATCCAGAATTCAGAAATGTCAAGGTGTGGTACTTTTCCTGCCACTCTGAGAGCTCGTGCATCCTGAGTTCAGGATGAATGAATCATGCGCCATACTGGCTGGTGCTTTCAGAGTGGCTCAATAGGCAGAGTCACAGCAGAGAAACCTGGGGTGATCTGATGGTATAATGTGAGTTTTGAAAGAGAACCTTTTTTTTCTGAAACATTTTATATTTTTGCTACATTACCGTGAGTAAAAAAGAATAAGAAAAATGAATGCTTTTGGAATAAACACTGAATTTCCCAGATTTGCATCAGGGGCAGGTAGTTTCGTGTTTGTGGAAATACCTCAAATCTTCAGTGATTGTGTGGCTTTGTGCTTGTTTATGGCATTTCATCTTTTGCTGCTGTTATTTTTTTCTGAAAATGTAACTGGTGGGGATAAATTCTGCTTCCTTGGTTCCCCTACACCTAAATTCCACATCTTCATACTTCTGCAAGGAGTGAAATTCCAGGAATGTCCTTCCTGTTGAGAGCCACAGGGAAGGGCATCCTCTGCTGAGAGTAGGTGTCCTTCTTTGACGTTGAGGCACTGAATCAGCACATCTTTTGGCTGCCTGAACCAAGTGCTTTTCCAGTATTGATCACTGTGGGTGCAACAGGAGATAGCTGAGGACCCCAGAGCGCAGCCAAGGCCACCTCATAAGGCCACTGGCCTGACTCTCTGCCAGGGTCTCTGCCATCTTTCTTTAGGACAGACTATGGGATTTATTTGGTTCTTGGCCACTTAAAAAAGGCCTAGCTTGAGCTAGCAATGTCTATGTGGCGTAAGGATTAGAAGGTTGAATGGAGAACATGCTTTGCCTGTAGGATAAAAAATATTAATACAGTGTTCAATTTTTGTTGACAGAATTACTGAGTAACCAGGACCAGCAGATCTGTAGTTATTTGGAAGAGAAGTTGCATATCTATGCAGAACTGGGAGATTTGAGTGGGTTTGAGGAGGTTCATGTAGAACCTCACCTCCTTGTCAAACCTGATTCTGGAGAAACTCCACAGGCTGCTTCACTGCTGGCAGCAGCACTCAAAGAAGGTGAGTTTGCATGGGAAGAGTGGACTGGTGGCCCTTCACATGGGCAGATAATTCAAGGTAACAAAGTACAGCTGTGTTTGTTGCCTTGTGCTGCTATTCTGTCAAGTCTCAAGAACTGGCAGTGTCAAAACTTGGCAAAGGGCATTGAAGAGAAGTCTCTCAAGTTTATGCTTGTCAGATGCACAAGGTGGCACCTGCCAGACTGATATAAGGGATATGTTTAGTGTATAACATCATATGTAAGCAGGCAGGGACATGGTGTTAGGTTGCACCTAAGGATTGTTTCCTTAGCTGTCCTCCCTGCAGTACAGCCCTGTAAAGCAGATCACAGGATGCAGTATGATACTGCATCTGGTTCCAGATCTTCACCTACCTTGGTTGATTTGATGATGGATCAGAATCATGTAAGGTCATATACAGACCGAACTGTAGATCATCCTGGCAGATCTGCCCAGAAACACCTGCCAGAATTGCTGTAGTAGCTGTGTTTTTTCTGCATACTATCTAACCGAGATGTGATAGCCTTGTGCTACCTACAGTGCTGTCCTCCAAAGGAAGGAGGGGAATGGTATTTGTGGATACCTCACCTGGTTGGAAGTTCAGCTAAACTCAGCTGGAAAGAGTCCTGGTAAACGGCCATATCCAGTATGCTTTTTGAGAAGGACTACAAGATTTTAGCATCACCGAAATTGAGAACTGTGGGCTAATAACCACATTTCAACTGATAAAAGTAGTGAAGGTTGATCTCCATCATCATTATGAAGTCAGAGAGCATTTTATTGATAAAATTGATAAAACTTGGGTAGGGAGTATGTCAGTGATGCAACAGTAAATGTCACTTTAGCTAAAATGGCAGCCTATACTTACACACCTTATCCCGCCCACTTTTAATTTTAACTTTCCCTCGTGCTAATGTTGATGATGTCTTGAATTTCAGGACTCTTCAGCACACTGTAAGGAATTTACAATTGCTTACGCTGTAGGCAGTTTCTGGGGATCATTTTCCAGAACAGAAATACTAAATCCCTAAGCTAATAGCAGACTCTATAGGAATAAAGCATTGCTCACAGTGGAGAAGGATAGAATTAGGGAGTGCTTAAGCAAATTGGCTATACACAATTCCATGAGATGAGACAGGATAAATCCAAGGCCGCTCAGGGACCCTCATTGTGAGGCTGCTTTCTATCATTTTTGAAAGATCACAGTGATCAGGTTCCTGATGCCTTGAAGAAGGCAAGCGTCACACTCCTCTTCAAGAAAGAATATATAGGGAACTACAAAATAGTCAGGCTCACTACCATCTCTGAGATGGTGATAGAGCAAATAGTCCTTGAAGCCATTTCCAAGAACATGAAGAACAAGAAGGTGACTGGGAACAGCCAACATGGATTCATCAAGGGCTGGTGTTGGTGTCTGACCAACCTGATGGGTTTTATGATGAGAGGAGAGCAGCGCATGTTGTTTGCCTTGACATCTGCAAGGCCTTAAATGCTGGCTGCGCTGGCTGTAGCATCCTTACAGCTGAATTGGTGAGATGCAGACTGCATAACTAGGCAGAAAATTGGCTGGACTGCTGGGCCGAAAGGATTGTAATCAGTGATACGATGTCCACCTGACAACATGTTATTAGGGGATTCCCTTAAGGGTGGATCCTGAGACAACTACTGTTCAACATACTTATTAATGAAGTTAACCAAGGGATTGAGTGCACTCTTAGAAAATTTGTGGCCGTCACCAAATGAAGTGGGGTGATCAATGTGCTGGAGAGACCTCTACAGATTGGGAAAATGGGCTAAGAGACACCCCTAGAAGTTTGACAAAGATGAGTGCAAAGTCTAGCATCTGGGATGGAGTAATCCCATGTTTTGGTACAGGCTGGGCACTGACTAGATAGAAAATAGCTTTGCAGAAGTGAACCTGGGAGTCCTATTCAACAGCAGGTTGACCATGAGGCAGCAATGTGCCCTTGTGGCAAAGAAGGCCAACTGCCTCCCAGGCTGCTGCATTAGGAGTGAAGTTGCCAGCAGGTTGAGGGAGCTGATCCTTCCTCTACTCACCCCTGCTGAGTCCTATATGGAGTGATGTGACCAGTGCTGGGCTCCTCTGGACAAGAGAGACATTGACAAGCTGGAGCAAATCTAGCGAAGGGCACCAAGGTGACTAGGGGGCTGTCACCTTGGCGAAGGTGACATCTGAGGAGAGGCTGAGGTAGTTGGTCTGTTCAGCCTTGAGAGAAGAAGGCTTCGTGGGATCTCATTCCTGCCTAATGGGAGGATCCAGAGAAGACAGATTTTTTTGCAGAGGCACGTGGTGATAGGATAAGAGAGAGGCAAGATTTGTTCGACCAGATTTGAGTAGGGCGTTGGACTAGATGACCTCTGAAAGTCCCTTCCAACCTAAATTATTCTATGATTCTGTGTCATTGATTTATGCATTAAGGAGCTATTTAAGGGGCCTCTGTAATTCTGCATGTTTTCCTCTCTAGTTGAAAGTCTCCACGTTGCTGTAGTGACATCACAAGTGAGTGAAAAAGACAGATCACCAGAGGAAAGTATTGAGGAATTAAGTGTGAAGCACAGAAGTAGTGCCAATGAAATCTTGGAATCTGTTTCTGGTGGTGAGTAAAATTTGATGCTTTTACATATTCAGAGTGCTAAAATAATTGATACTGGATTGTTTTTTTGGAACGCTTTCTCAGTGTATTCCAGAATCAATAGAAGATAATGTAATAAAAGTTGTCTTTGGGCAAATGCTCAGATAGTGTAAATTGTCATATAACTTCATTGAAGTAAATGGATAGTTTGCCTCCACTGCACCTTTTCTGTAGCATATGCCTGCATTCAGCAATATTGAGTCAAATTTGCCTATCTCCATACACTTTCTCATCATTGAGGCTTAGCTCCACAGCAAGTCTGTATTGCAGTATAGGCCATTTCCCAAATCAGCCAATTTTTGTCAGAAGGCCTGGAAACCAGGATTGATGTCCCAATAATTTCAGCTGTAAAAGGTAGCATGGATTTCTTGCAAAAAAAATGCGAATAAAGTCCTGTAAAAACTATTGCTGCAGAGCATTTTTAGTGATACGGCTATACTTCAAATTTGTGTAAGTGAAACACTACTAATTTTTAAGGTAGGAAAAACTTGGTTGTTCTACCTGTGCCATCCTGGCTTCCAAATTTGTTTTTCCCCAGCCTAGAATCCATTATGTAACTCCAAATTATGTAAATCTCCATTTTCAGCATCCTGTGAGTAGCCGTAAAAAAGCGTGGCCTTTGTTTCGCTAGTCAGAATATGCTTTGATACCTTTCTCTTGCATTTTATTGGGGCTTTATTTGTTAAATGCAGAAATAACAGAAGTTGAAGAATCATGTGAAGTTGATCTCAGTCTTGAAAAGGAAATGGCAGGTGCCAATCTAGAGGATAAGGTATTGTAACCGGTTTTTCTTCCTGTGTTGCACATAGCACTCTGGGCACTGGGAATGTAAATGCTGTCCAAATTTTTATGGGGTAGCTATAGACACTTCCAAAACACAAAGCACAGGATAGGCACATTTCACCCAAATCCAGATAATTCAATTTAGTAGAGGTCACTGCAATTAATAATGGATTTTTAAAAAGCAATCATAAACAGTCCAAATGCAGAATGATTTTTCTGCCAGGCTTACAGATCGGTGGGTTGTCATAACAGCCACAGTGTTTTCGTACCACTTGTATGGGCCACTTAAGTGCCTGGTTCTCTGCTGTCATCATTCAATACATCCATCTCTATGGAGCTGACAATAGTATTCCCTCTACTCCCTCCTCCTATTCACAGGATGATGAAAGTCTCCTGCAATGACTGAGACCTCAGCTAATGCAAGAAAGACTTATGCATTGGAAGAACTTCGTCCTGAGAACAAGCACATAAAATAGGATGGATTTTCTTACACCAGCTTGCTTCAGAATTTTGAATTAAAACTAAATGGAGCAATTAGTGAATAGAAGAGAAACTGCCCATTTTTCAAAGTCCTATAACTCATAAGCTACTCTGGGGAAAAAGCAGAATCAAAAGGCAGTTCTGGGCAAAATTAGGAATGGCAAATTTCACGTAGCAGCAAAGTGTTAGAGTAAGAGCAGTATGAGTTACCGTGTGGAAATAAAGTGAACTGTAATTGTGGAGTCCTTAGGTGGAGAACAGGACCACAAAAGGAATAAAGGGGAGAGGCAAGAATAGAAGATACATGACTTGAAATGGAAAGCAAAGTTTGCTAGGAAAGGAGATACTTAGCATACTGTCTTTGCATCAGATCTGAAAGAGGGCTTGTGTGCCTGAAACCTTGGGGCTTTTTTTTCTAGCTATTTCTGGAAGACTCCTGCTAATACACTAATCTGCCTATAACCTGCCTCATGTTCAGCTCTAGGTCGTCTTACCAGACTGCTGTGTTAGAAGGGATTAGGTAGAAGAGTGTGTGTGGAAAAAAATGGAATGGAGACAAAAGTCCAAGTGAGGGAGCACAGAAGCTAGTTGGGGGGGAATAAAATAACCTAATAGAGTATAGAGGGGCTCAAATCTAGTCCATTAGAAGTTTCAGTAGCTCCACATAAAAACATTTCCATTGGGGTTATAGGAAGATAGAGGGAGGCTTTTCTCAGAGGTGCGCACCAGAACGATGAGCATCCAAGTCTACAGGTTGCAGCAAGGGAAATTCTGACTGTATGTAAGGGAAAAAACCGATCACCATGAGGGGGATCAAGCAGGAGCAGGTTGTCCAGAGAGGTTGTGGGGTCTCCATCCTTGGAGGTTTCCCACATTTGGCTGGAGAAGGCCCTGAGCAACTTCATCTAACTTTGAAGGTAGCCCTACTTTGGGCTACAGCTGGACTAGAGGCATCTGCAGCAAACTCCTCCACCCTAAGTAACTATTCTGGTCTGGCCTGCTGTTTGGGCAAGACTCATGGCACATCTTACCATGTCAGAATTAGACTTACCAGGAGGTGGCAGAACGAGCAAACAAAACAGGCGAGGCGAGGGCTTTCAAGGGCGGAGGATGTTCTCCTGCCCGCCTTCGGTCGCCGGGTGTGCAGGCCTGGGGTGGTGGGGTGGCAGCACCGGGCTCAGGCCAGCTGGCCTGGGCAACCAAGAGCCGGACAGCCGGAGCGAAAGCCCCCCGCTCGGGGCTTAGGCGCTGACCAAGCATCAGAAGGAAGAGTGTTGCCTGTGCAACACGTGGCGTCCCAAGCAGGCAGCTGTGAGAGGTGGTCTCCATCTCGTCCCCCCTGCTCCTGCCTCGTAATCGCATCTCCGGGGGAGTGTCTGAGGCGCTGTGCACGCAGTCTGCCCTGGGATCTGACCGTCCTCATCTCCGCTGCTGCTCATCGCTCTGAACCAAGGTGCTAGGGAAGAGTGGCAGGGAGGTGGTGGCGGCCTGCAGCAGAGGTTAAACTGCTGAATGTCTTTGCTTCGGACCTAGCTGGACTTACAGGGCTTGTGCTGAAGCTGTAGTGGCGCAGCTGCAATGCTGCTGTCACCCCGGCTAGCTCGACTAAACCTGCCTTGGGCTCATCCCCCAGCGCTCAAGTGGTGCTGCAGTGAGGAGACCACAGGCGCCTGGGGCGGCCGCTTGCTAGCCCTTGGCCGTGCCACAGCCGGCTAAGCCTTCAATGCCCCTGTACACCTCCTTTATTAAGTTAAAAAGGGCTTCAAAAACTGAAAGAAACCCCATTCTTGTTCAGCATGTGAGCTCTCCTCTTCCTCACCCTGCCAGCATCTCCTTCTCCTCTCTCAGCCCTGCTCTTTCTCCTTGCCGCTGCTCGTCTTGGCCACCTAGCGAAGGGAAAGCAGAGCTCCCTTGTGTTAGTCCTTGTGTTGCACTGAGGCATCCGTGCCAGGTCGTCTGCTTCTCGCAGCAGAGCCGAGCAGTTACGTGGCTCCTGGGTGCAGTGAGAAGCGGAGGAGGAGGTGAGGACATGGAGAGGGAATGGAGGGAAATACCAAACAGAGATTACGAGAGAGAGAAGTGGAAGAAATGCTGCAGCCGGTGCTCCCTTTCCCCCTAGCTTGTCTGCGTTGAGCTGTGTTTCAGGGCCTGGCCTTTTTAATCTTCATTTTCAGTTATTGCAGCTAAATGGAGCAGCTGCTTTGCTCTCTGTGGTGGAAAATGAGACTCAGTAGAGAACTTAGGAAAGTCAGAGAGAGAGAGCAAATACTCAGCAAACCCTCCTCTGCTCCTCTGGGGAAAAAAAAAAAAAAAAAAGAGAAAAATCATACTGGAAGTCTTTTCAGTGTAGCCTCAGAAGGGATTGTATTTTATTTCTACGCCATTTCACCTTATCTTTCTCAGAGGAGCTGTTCTTCATGCTGAAGGGATTATGGGTGGCTTCACCCCATAAATTTAGAAAGCTTCTTAGGAAAATGGAGCAGGGTGGAAAGTGTGAAGGGGCTGAGCCTTGCTGCAGTGGACAGTAGTATCCACGCTGGTGCATTTTGCAGAGTATAGGGGGCACGCAGCCTTTGCTCAGCACCTCACAGCACGTATAAGGCATTCACCGTAAACCACTGGTGTGACTTCTGCTAGCTTCTTGCTCCATTAATGTCACTGTTTTTGAGAAGTCTTGTACTGTTTCATCCTACTATAAGTTATCTAAACCCACTGTGCTGTATACACAGAAGTTTGATTGCTGTATTTCAAAACTGTCAAGTAAACAAAGAATGAATGGAAATGTCTTTTCTGTGTAGCATTAGTCATGAGAGGATTAAAATTGTGGATGAAATATTTTTGTTTTTACAGTTGTGCTTAGAATCTCTAGTGAATTCCACGGAAACTCCAGTGTTGATGAATTATTAGTCTTCGTAGGTTATTGCTTGTTTTTTCACATACCCACAAAAAGGTTTGACTCGGCACTGCATATATGAGTGATATGAATGTCTCCACTAGTTTAAAAAAAAATAAATTACCTAGATGATACAATTCTAAAGTTAAAACCTACTTTTTAAAGCAACATGTGTTTATTTTAGGGAGGAAGTATGAGTTTCCCAGGATCTACAGGGACAGAGGTGAGTTTATTTAAACCCCAGACAGAATGTAGTAACTATTTAGTTAACAGTGGTCAAACCTTTGAAAATCCTTCTCTTTTATTTTCTAGATTGTACAAACAATCCAGAACTTAACCCGTCTCTTGTACAGCATACAGGTGACTACTCCACTGCTAACTTTGTAGAGTAATTAATCTTAATAATTTACTTATTAATGTTTGTTTTCATCTTGCCCTACTTTTAGACATCATGTCAGTGAATACTTATCTCTACCGACTGTTGCATAAGTTGTCATATAATATATTTTTATTCTACATCAGTGGTAGGTTTCTTTTAAGAACTGAATAATGCTTGCTTGCTTGGAGATCACCCCCCACCCCCTGCCAAAATCTAAGGGGAAAGTAAAATGATGGCTTTAACAGAGCTGATGTAATTTCATGTACAGATTTCTAAAATTATAGTTCAAAATATTGAAAAATTTTAGTATTTTGTTTAGAAAATTCTCCTGGCTATTAGTAAACAGTGCCTTTGCCACTTACATAGCAAACTCAACCCAATTTAGATATTTGAATCTCAATTAATTATTGCGTATGTTCTGTAGGGCCTTAGTCTGAAGTTTTTGCCTCTTCCATGCTAAGTTTGAATGTTTTAACTTATTTTTTCTTATTTAGGTGCAGTTTTATAGTTTTATTGTAAAATATTTCATTTAAGTATGTTTAATTTTTAGACCCTCTTGACATTAGCATATTTCATAGTAATCCTGGAAACCTTGGGCTTAGAAGTTAAGTGGATTGAAGCAATGCAAAAGCAAAATAAAAAGCTTGTAATTCAGGCAAAATTTTTGAAAAATTGAAAAAGAGATAGCTTAATACCAGAGGAGCAGTAAAGTAAGGCTTGGGATCGTGCCTTAATCATTCAGACCATGAATTGACAGTATAGGTGCAGAGAAACAAGCAGGGATCCTGTCCTTGCCCTGTTTACAAATCACTGGAACTGACCCAATACTGGAGGAAGAGGCAAGAAAAGTGGGAACTGCACACTGCATAAAGTTAAAAACTCTTTCTGGGGTGGACAGCATGGGGTGACAGGGCTGTGGGAATTCTCTGGGAATGTCTGCTGTAGTAGATTCCCATGCCAGCTCTTGAAGATAGGCTGAGCAATAAGTGCCTCAGCAGATCTAGGGCTTTCTTGCTTTTCTTTCTTCTTAATCCCAGCTATTTATTTTTGTGTTATTGGAGGATGTCGCAATCTTTAATGCAAACAATGTCACAACATCCTTGTGAAGGATGGAATATAGCACTCTCAGTTGTAAAATAAACTACTGAAACATCAAAACTGAAATCATTACTATTCTGCAGATTTCTGCCTGCACAGGTATCTTGGTCAGGTGCCTGTAGCAGTATGGTCCTGGTGCCATGGCTCTGTTGGCAGGTGCCTGTAGGACTGATGCTAGTAGGACTGCACTGTTGCCAGTTAGCAAGGAGAGCCTAGGGTTGGGGTGAGTTGTGCTGGAAACAGTACAGTTTTATCTGTACAAGCCACATCTGTGGTAGGAGTACTTTGTTGAGCGTAGCATTCCCAGTGCCTTAATGCCCTCTTTAACATGAAAAATCATTTTTCCTCTGTGTCTTAACATCCTCTGACAGAACAGGACCCCAGCTGTAACTGAAGTGCATATGCACAGCTGTAACGTAAACATGTATAATAATACTAAGTGTAAACCAGAAGCTGTGTTAAAAGTGCTTGAAATGGTTGAGTGCTTTTAGAAACATGTCTTGGTAAAGGCATGAACACAGCATTTTCTCTACTTGCATGAGGAATAACCTCCTCAAAGCATTTAGTGCCGATATTATGGGAGGTTGAAGTATTTCCATACAATGCTTCTATGTAAAAATACAGAAATGGATTAATGGTAATATTTCAGCATTTGTGTCTGATTTTTGTTGTGGTGTCTAGGCAGCACTAGCTATCCAGGACAGCCACAGAGAGCTCCGTAGGTTACTCCTGCAAGAGAATGAGAAGACTGGTCGGGGCCATGGTTCTCGGCTAAACCTACTTCTGGAACAAGAAAAATGCCAGAATCTGGAAAAACAAAGGGTGGAGCTGGCCAACATACACAAGCTGAAGCAGCAGTTTCAGCAAGAGCAGCAGCGGTGGCTACGTGAATGTGACCAGCGGCAGCGGGAGCAGGAGGCAAGGGAGGGCCAGCTGGGGCAGCGGGAGAGGGAGTGCGGGTGCCAGGAGGAACTGCTGGAGAGGAGCCGACAGGGACTGGCGCTGCAGCTGCAGGAGTACCAGCAGAGCTTGGAGAGGCTCCAGGAGGGCCAGAAAATGGTGGAGAGAGAAAGAGACAGTGTGAAAATGCAGAAGAAGCTCCTCTGGCACTGGAAGCATGGTCAACAAAGTAGCCTGTTGTCATCCACAGGGAGCTATGAGGTGTGTGGTTCCCCACCGTAATTATATCCCCGATGGCAGACCTAGAGGGACCTTCCTTGATGAACAGACTAGTACATCTGGGTTTTGTTGGTTGACAACGTAATGAGTGAGCACGTGGGAAGCTGAGGCTCAGGCATATCCAAGGGCTTTGTTTGAACCTCATGAAGTTTAACCTGGGGAAGTGCAAAGTCCTGCCCCTAGGAAGGAACAACCCCATGCATCAGTATATGCTGGGGGCCACCCAGCTGGAAAGCAGCTTTGCGGAAAAGGGCCTGTGGGTCTTGGTGGACGCCGTAAGTCAACAATGTGTCCTGGCCACAAAGAAGGCTAATGGTCTCCTGGGCTTCATTAGGCCAAGTGTTGCTAGTAGGTCAAGGGAGATAATCCTTCCCCTCTACTCTGGCCACACCTGGAGTGCTGTGTCCAGTTCTGGCTCCCCAGAACAAGAGACACATAGAGCTACGGGGTGGGGGGGGGTGGAGAGGGTTGAGCGAGGCAGAGGTGAGTGTCCAGTGAAGGGCCACAAAAATGTTTGAGGGACTGGGGCATCTCTCCTATGAGGAGAGGCTGAGACTGTTCAGCCTGGAGAAGAAAAGGCTCTTGAGGGTCTTATTAACGTATATAAATACCTAAATGGAGGGAGTAAAGAGGATGGAGCCAGGCTCTTTCCAGTGGTGCCCAGTGACAGGCCCAGAGGCAATGCGCACAAACAGAAACACAGGAGGTTCCCTCTGAACATCAGGAAACACTTTTTTCCTGTGGTTGTGACCGAGCAGGAGCAGGTTACCCAGGGAGGTTGTGGAGTGTCTATTGCTGGAGATATTCAAAAGCCATCTGGACATGGTCCTGGGCAACTTGCTCTGGGTGGCCCTGCTTGAGCAGAGGGGTTGGATCAGATGACCTCCAGAGGTCCCTTCTAGTCTCAGCCATTCTGTGATTTTAAGCTGGGTGCCCTACAGAAGCCAGACTCAAACGGATGGCTATTAAATTGAAGAGATGGAAATTGTGAGAACCTGTGTTATATTCTGCTTTGCTGCTGTGTTTGCAAGATACATTGTGTGTCCTGCCTCTTGAAGAAAGGCTAAATTATTGTAATGCTTGACACATACAAAGCTTTTAGTGAAGTCTTTGGCTGCTGTCCTTGTTCCTGGACAACAGCACTGTCGTCAGTGAGGAAAAGTGGCTGCTTCAGGTGTGGGAAGCTCCAGGCTCCTGTGAACCCCACGTGTCAGGCCTTCCCCTGAAAGGAGCCGCTCCTTAGGGGAAGAGGTTGGTGTGTGACTCCATTGCTGACAGTATAATTCCTTGGAGATGGTCATTATTAGGGGATGCAATTTAAAGTAGCTGTGAAGCTGCTTAAGCATTTAATACTAAAAATGATGTAAGTTTTTGTTGAGGGTGAAGGATAGAGGCTGACTCTGAACTCAGCTGTCTGGTGCTCACCTGCCAGTTGGGACCTGGCTTCTAGTCCCTGCCTCGGTGAGTATGGTCTTGATTTCCATTACTGTTCTCTAAAGCACCTGAAAATCAAAACATTTTGGCTGGCCTTTGCATATATTGAAAGCTCACTGACCCAAACAGCTTTTTTTTTTGCTCAGGTTTTCGTTTTCACATGAAAATCTGTAGAGCCTTTCTTTAGGCCATCACCTCCCTAGTTTTCCAGCTGGCAACTGACCCATAACGGGCAGTGACCATTTGGCGTCTAAGCTTGTGCCTGCATGAGGGGGTGAAGGATTGGCCTCTGACCTCCCCCTTTTCATCTGGCTTTTGTGAACACTGTGTGAACATGACTTATCCATATATGCTTGCCCAGCCCAAACAAGGAAGACACTTCTTACTACATAGCTTGCAGTACAATTTTGACTTGTTTAGCAGTGCTTAAGAAGTGGATGGTAAAACCAAAACTGAACTTGCCTGTCAGTTTTAATGGATGGGACTTCTGAAGTCTTTTGAGGAGAGGAAGTTGAAGAATGATAGCCTGATGCAGGGATGGCCGGAATTGCACAGACGGAGAGGCAAAATAATGAAATGCTGAGTGTCAAAGAGTAGTAGTTCTTAATCTAATATTTCATGTGTAAGACTACTTGTATTTTTATTTCAAGTAAACTGCATGGCTTTGGATGCATTCCAGGCCTTGGGATCATCTTTGTCCTGCGTTTTCCACTACCATACTCCCTGCAGCAGCAGGGCTGGCTGGGTGGTTGCCAGTCAGCCAGTATTTCCAGCCCAGTGTTTTCACCATTACACTGAACCTAGCTTGTTTTGGATGATCAAACATTGCAGTAACTCATACTGCTACTGCTGCTTTTTTGTGAGCTCAGCCTTGATAAACACCTGCAGGCAGGTAGTCTTTGCAGAAGTTGCATTTTCAACTGGACTGGCCCCTGGGAGCCACGTCCACTTGCTGAATGCTGTTTGCCATCCCCAATTTGACTGCTGCAGTCCTGTTCTCTATGATTACCTGTCTACGTGAGGTACAGTGTTATTTTTGGATTGCAGTGTACATAGATTTATACATGTGAAGTGGCACCTCGTTGAGCCATGGGGCAAAATGTTAACCCCCTGAAAGGAGTCAGCAAATGCTCAGTGCATCCCAGGTAGCAACCCTTTGTTATTTGCTATTTTGCAATTATTAATGAGTTTTCCTGTGTTTTGAGGGGAGCTAAGGCAAAATGTACTAGTTTATAACTGTTTATTCTTGAGAGCACATCCAATTTAACATGTTTTGAGGTTAACTTCTGGGAAATGAGGTGACTGTTGGCTATGAATCCCCATTCTGTCTGACAGTTAATTTTATGTATCCTGGTATAAGGATTCTTCAGGACAATGCTCATAGTCATATGGTTTAGCTCTAGGTGGTCCTGTGAGGAGCAGGGAGTTGGACTTTGTGATTCTTATGGGTCTCTTTCAACTCAAGATATTCTGTGATTCTATGATTCTGGTGCTGGACAAAAGTGAAAATGCTGTTCTCTGGGTTTTTTTCCCCCTTCTGCAGATAATGGGACATAATCAATTGGACAGCTTACATGGCGAAAATACATTCTACTTAAATGAAGCTGTTGTGTATGTGTCTCTAAGCAGTCTCAACAGATCAGATTCTTCTCTCATTTATGAGGATGGTGTGTATGGGCTGGACATCTCAAATTCTGATAGAGCAAGGACTAGTGAAAATCAGGTGGACCTCAAAGT
The DNA here is from genome assembly GCF_929443795.1 of Astur gentilis. NCBI lineage: Eukaryota > Metazoa > Chordata > Aves > Accipitriformes > Accipitridae > Astur > Astur gentilis. Next base: position 60,410,944 of record NC_064919.1, read on the forward strand.
GGACACTTCTTGTCAGCCAGCATTAACCAGTGCACTGTGGAAATCCACTGCTCCTTACCAGCAGATGTCTTTTTCCAGCAAAACCAACAAGGATGCCTTTAATAATGGTAATTAACACTTTATTTCATTAACAAGTAGTATGGGCAGTTTGCCGCCTCGCAGAATGAATAGTCCCAGGAATGAAGATGGTGGAAGCAATAGATTTTGCTAAAACAATTGCATGCCACTTTGCAAGCTTGTTGAGGGTAGGTGAGAAAATGAGGAGAACAGAAATACAGAAAACTTGAAAAAAAGCCAGAAAAACGCTGTTTGTGTTTGTATACCAGTACTCAGAATGTTGTTCCCTCCGAATCCTTTCCCAATGCTTTTTTACTTGGGTTTGTTTTTTTTTGCGAGCTGAAGTCACTCTTACTGTTTCGAGTGCATTTTATTGGCTGTTTTAGAACATATGTGCATTACTTGATGATTTCTAGTTAGAATAACTTTTGATTTACCATCTTAAAATGATAATCAGTGGTCAAACACCCTCTTCTTGAAATGAGAGTATCTTGAAAGACTCCGTAGTTTTGGAAAGAAAATTACATCACTTTTAAGGGATAATACAGTATTTGACAATAAGTTTTGATGTTAGTAAAAATAGCTCTTACTGCATTACCTTTCTTTATTCTTGTATTTTACCAGAACCCCCAAAGATACGTAGATTGCATGACAGTTATTGATGGTGATTACCAAAATGAGTGGAAGAGGCTACCTATTTGAGCACTGCATTGCATTGAAAATTCCCTGAAGAACTTAAAAATACACTAATGAGAAAATCTAAACTATCTGGGTTTTATTTCTCATGGTGCATAATCCTGGTTTTGACCTGATTTGGTGTTTTCATTCTCTGATTATTGTGATAGTTGTAGAGCAGCATGTAAAAAACACAGCAGCTAAAAGTCTTAGGGGACAATGGTGTGCTTTTAGTGTAATAGATTAAGTAATCTGGTGGGATTTTCCTGCACAGTTGTGAAATTCAGGTGAGACATGGCAAGTCAACACTCCAGCAGTGCCCAAGCTCCCATTTTTGCTGCAGCTGGCAGTGCAGGATGACTTCTGTCCTAACATCAGCTGCATGCAGGTCAGGTCACAGCAAAGACCAGTGAGCAGCAGGATCAGAAGTTGAAAACATACACAGGTACAATGGTTTTTAACTGTCTTAGGTCAAACCTTGAAGTTGTTCAAATAAAAAGTCCTTCATTAAGGAACCTGCTGCTTAGTACTCCTTGTAATGTATTAAGCAGGCATCCACTACAGCCTTACTAGTCCTTGGTACATGGATTGCCAAAATAGCATTTTATAATCAAAGGTAGGGCAGGCTAGCCTCATCACGACAATCAGCAAACCAAGCTGATTAGTAAAAGAGATTAATATTTCTAAAAATGCCTAAACAATTAGCCTGGTGAAACTTGTTCTAGTTTGACTGAAGTTGTCATTTTAGTAATAGGTTAGCTAAGGTAGCGCAAATTTTTAAAGGAACACATATGTGGGTTTAAACCTCCCAAAAGAGGATTAGCTTGCACTGGCAAACATTCAGATGCAAGCTAACCAGGATACTTTCTACTGAGCCCACATAAGAGTGTCTGGTTTAATTAAACTGGCTTGTACCAGTTTAATTGCACTGATTCTAAGATAAGCTGGTGGAGCTTCAGTATGTAAAGATGCCCTTCACCTACAATGGGCCATCTTTGTGTTCAGTGGCTGTCACTGCATCTTGTGTAAACATCCTTAGCTTGCCCTGGTAGTGGGGCACTGGTGCAGTCCCAGCAGCTTGGGGACCAGCACTGGCTACAAAGTCTGCCCAAGAGGTAGGGTAAGAGGCTAGTGTGAGTCTCTCTGGCTATGTCATGTCTGAAAAACCTGCAGTTACTACCTTGATTGAGTCACAAGGTGCCTTTGGCAAAGCAGCGCAGCAAATCCTTGCAGCATCCTGATGGTGCAGATGGTGCTGCGAAGCCCCCCGGCGCGTTGCTGGAGCAGGCAGGGCTGAGAGCCTCCCGCAGAGAGATATGCCATCACATTCCACAGTCACATTTGTGATTTGGAGGGTGACAAGCATTCTGTGCTCTGATCATGCAGTCTATGAGGCTGCACAATTCACACTGGCTTCTGTCATGCATCAGGAGCCCACCGTACAGGGACCGGGTAATGAGAAGAACACTAAACTTCCCCCCTGAAAGACAGGTGGCATCTGAAGCCCCAGCAAATGGCTCTGCACATGTAAATGAAATAAATCACTTGTTCCTAAGCAATGTGAATCAAGCTGAGCAGTATGAAAGTTTCATACAAGGAAGCTGATTTCCCTTTTTTGGGGATGTGGTTGTGGTTTTTTTTTTTGCTGTGCTTTTTCCCCAAAGAGTTGAGCAGAGTTTAAGAAGGTCTCTAAACTTGTGCTTCCATTTCCTGACACTTCTGCAGGATACAGTTCCGATCACTGTGAAGGAAAACCAACAGAGATGCAATGAGAGAAAGACTAGAAAGAATTTTAAAGTTATCTGAAACTTTTAATATTTTCATGTGGATGAATGTTTCATGACATTTTACTGCATTTTTCAACCAGCTTTATGTATAAAGTCTCATAACCATCTTTCAAAAAACATTCCTAAGTAATAAGTCAAAAGAGAACTAAGAAACAAATACTGAGTATGGTTTACTGGAAATAGCCACATACCAGATACATGGCCAGATCTTGCATATAGTAAGTTTTGTGTGTACACAAAAGGAATTTCTTTGTTTTGATTAATTCTCCTAGAATTATTAGGCATCTTGTAAGAAGTCTGGCCTGTCAAAAAAATCTTAAATTATTTAATGAGAAGCACCACCCGAACATGTTGTCAAGGAGTTAATCATCCTGCATTCTACCGTATGTTAAGTACTATGCAATTTAGCTTCATAAATACACTCAGATGGAAACGGCTACATTCCTCCAGTGCATAATTTTCCATTCATATTTTCTAAGGTAAGACATATGTCTCTTCACATAGCTAGCATCATGAGTATATATCATTGTTTTATGTGTATGGGAGGGAACTTTACTAAAGACCTTGGGGCAAGTTCCCACAAAGCTGAAACTGGCACAAGTACACTCGCTAGAAAAGGTGTGTCAGTCAACAGGAGGAAAATATGATTGAAAGAAAAATGTGTTAATGCTTTACACTAATGGTTATGAAATTATCTGCATGAAAGAAGACAAGTACTTTGGCTAATTAGGAATCAGGGGAAGTATAGGTTTTGTGTCAGACTAGACTGAGAATGGAATAAATTACTCTTGCATTTAATTGACATGTCAGGTTAACTAGCCAAAGTGATGCCTAAGGATTTACCTATGGATTCACCTCTTTGATTTCAGGAATCAGTGCATTTTTAATTCTTTCAAGCTTTGAAGTGAATAGCATTGTTCACCAGTATTGCCTTTCATTTTTTTTATTCAGATGTTGTAGCTACAGGAATAGAGTTGAAAAATGATAGATCTGGAAAACTGCACTGAAACTTGATTGTGGGAGATTTTTTTTCCCCAGACATTTACAGTGTTAGCATGAAAAATCTTTATGCATGATGGAGTGAAAAATATAATTTAAATCTTTATGGGGAACATAGAAAAACCTGTGATCTCCATAAACAGCCAAATGCAAAACAGAAAGCGAAAATGGGGCTCTTTGATTAATGTGATTTCAATCTTATTTTAAAGGACAGAAATTTGTACGTGTGTGCATATAAGCAAATGAGATAGCTTGATTTTGGCAAAATAATCTGTTTATAGTGGTTTTCATCAAAGAAAGTGGTTTCCAGAGATGTAAAGTATTTAATTTGCAATAGAAAAAGCAAAAACCCCAGAAACAATGAGTAGTATCCTATAACTCCATTTTTTCCCCTTATTCTTTATAAGAAATTCCTTTCCTATTCCTAAGGTGGATTGTGCTAATGGTGATTGCACTGTTGAACCTGTTCTTAAAACTGTAGATCAGATTAATTTGTTTTAGTTTCCCATTGGTTATTTAGATGATGTTTAGAACAGCACGTTATTTTTTGGCTACCTTAACATCAGCTGTGGCCTAATGAGATTGTGTAAGAGTACCTGCATATGTTTCCATCAGGGAGGTTGAGGATGGTGCTGTATGGGCCTGGCTCTTTTCTCATATTTGTGTGAGATGAATTTGTTGCAGTCAGAAGAGGTGTACAATGTAAAGCTGATGCAAGTGTGGTAAAAACAGGTGAAATACGCTGTGCACTACAGTGTTAAAAAGCCATCTGAAGGTGTACAAGCTGTTTCCCCCTGGTTCCAAGTCAGCACAGGATTTTGGCAAGGGGTGAAGCTCAGTAACTCAGGGCCTTATTCAAATAAGCATAGCTACTGCTGCCAGCACTGGAGGTGGTTAATGGGATCCCATACTGAGGACTTTGTTGAATAAGATCGCTTTCATCACTTGGAACCTGTTAAATAATGACTAGCTCCCACAAAGAAAGTCTTCACAGTTCTGCATATGTGACTGTTGTGAGTTAATTCCTGTACTATTGCTGCTGTATGAACTCCTCCTGAGTATATCTGACCTGTTTGTCTTCTGAGCTGGAATGTAATTGTGCCCCATAGAGCACACACTTCACATGTCTCCTGTTTAAACAGCATCCTTCATAGCCAACAGTAGGCCAACCTCTTACCATCTGCAGAGTGGCATGTGAAGATGCTTTTCTGCCTATTTTGAGTCTTTCTGGTGTGTTTCACAGTATTTTTTATAGTGCTATTTTTTCACTGTTTGCCCTGCACAGTGAGTGAATTCTTTCTGTTGCTCTTTCACTTGAGAAGAGGGAAGGAGGGAAATCTTTTGAAAGTAAGGGATGACATGACTGTGGAGCTGCTGGTTTGTCAGAGAGCCTCCTGAGCAGATGTGATATTTTGAGCTACTTTAAACTTCCTTTTTTAATTGAGTAGATGCCAAATTGAGAACATGCAATTAATTCCAAACTGCTCTTTGTGCGTTCAACATATTTCTTCTACTTGTAGCATGGATGGCTGCATGGATGTGCACAGAGCCCATTCAGTGCTCAACATAAGTTATAATGAGAAGAAAACGAAATGGAGATATAAGAATATGAAGTTGTGTAACATCAGCACCTGCATCTCCCAAGTTCAAAATCACATTGATTTATTAGAACAAGTAAGATCTTACTTTTAACTCTGCAACAGATAACAGCAAATTTGCCTCCTCTTGATACCACAGAACACTGAGTTTTGTGCTCTGCCATAAGACGTCAGTGTCTGTGGGATACTTGGTAGAAGTGAATCACAGGGGAAGTATTTTTTCCTCTTGGGAATAACACTGCCATTTGTTTAAAGCAGATGGCAAAAGGGATTAAATCACATGGCAGAGTGATACTAAAGTAAAAAATATGTCATTATATGTTATCTGCAATTAGTATTTTTCAAGCAACGCTTTTCAGCTTTGCAGCACTAGGGTTTGTAGTTCTGCTACTAATTTTCTCATCTCAAAACACTTTTTCTCATTTCTGAACATAACCACAGTAGATGCAGCAGTATTACATAACCTTTTAATTAAGGCAGTTAATGATGTGCTAGTTTTATTTGTATGCTTAATGTAAGTACTGAATTTCCTGTGTAATGCCTGTCTGATTTTATTCTTTCTAATATCTTCTCATTTAGAGCTCATTCATTAGAAGAGAAGTTTAAAATAGTGCATGTCTTTAAGGTGATGAATGGAGGGAAGAGATTGTCCATCCCTGTCTTTTGAGGTACCACTGGTGTTGGTGTAAATCTGCACACCATACTCAGGGTTTCATTGCCTGCAGACTTCTTAAACGACAACAGGACAATGGCCAAATCTTTCTCATTTTCCTCATATTTACAGTTCCTGCAACTTCAGTGCAGTGGTTTTTGAAGTCAGTAGAATTACTGGCACCAATGAAACTGGAATGGTTTGGCCCATATCTCTTACATGCAGATCTGTTCTTTACTTAGGTGAGGTTGTTCCAATAGATACAGGTTTTAGGGAAGTGGAAGGAGAGAAAGGATCATGATTTGAAGCAGAAGACCTTGGGCAGGGGGTCTTTTGCCAGACAACTGGTTTGTAGTGAAGCAGCTCCAGCTCAGGGTTGTGCAGAGCTGTGACTTTGGCAGCAAGTCCGCAGGGAAAGAGGTGATCTCTCAGGAAAAGCAGTCACAAAACAAGAGTCTTGCTAATTGTTGTTTGATGTCAGGAAGATTCCTTGGGAGGTCCGTGCTTTCCTCAGGTAATGTGATCTGTGGGTGGAGACCTGGTTGCGTGCCCTGCTTTAGTACATTAAATTTGTTTTGTATACATTTTATAATGGAGTTAGAGCCTGAAATAGATGCACAAGTATGAATAAATAATACATCCTAATGGCTGGGAGAAGCTGTTTATGGATGATCACATTTTGCAAGATACTGAGTATGCAAACACACCCTGTAAAATCATGTAGCTGAATCACCAAGTGTATCTGGCTTATTTTGAAAAGTACAATCTCATTTTAATTATTTAGTATAATACTTTACATATTCCAGGAAATGGCCTGTAGCATGTTTTGTAAAAGTAATGAAGTCTTAGTAATATGAAACCTCCTCAGCAGCATCTGCTGTTAAATATTTATTCAGAAACTGGGGAGGATTGTCTGTCTTTTACTGGCATTCATCACAGGAGCACCCAGTTGCCTTCCACATAAATTATATTGGCCATAGCCAAACTAACTAGAGGAGATTTTGTGAACTATCTTGTTCTGCCTCCCCAGATGCTATAGAAAACTTTCCTTTGGGTGTAAATTTTTGGTGGGGCAGTAGAGGGGAGGAGTGTTGGTGCTGTTTTGGAAGTTGGTTTTAGTTTAATCGAATAGCAAGACTTCCAACAGTCACCTGCCAAGATTTCTTAAGCGTCCCTTGGAAGTTTGATCTAGAGCTGGAACATAAATGATACAAAAGTAAAGGCGATTTGGCTGTATTCGTTTAGGGTCTGCATAGAAAAATAAAAGAAATCCATGTGCCTTTAAAAGTAATTGAATATATTCCATGTTAAAGAATACATGACAGACAGGGAAAGTAGTATATTTGGCAAGGATGAAAAGAGATATTTTTTTTTTTTCTTCTTTTAACTGAGATTGAGAATTGCATGATAGTTGTTGCTGACAGCAGGAACCGCAGAGAAGCTGTCTCCTATGCACAGCCGCAATGGGAAGGGGATGACAGTCTAAGAAAGGCTTCTGCGTTAAACACAGACAGTTTTGAACTGAAGGTGAAAATGAATGCAGGAGGGTGTTTTAAACATAGCATCACTTTTTTTCTGCTGTGGGGCAGCAGCCCGCTCTCTGGAGTGGTGGGATGGGACTGGTGCAGAGCTGGAGTGCATAAGCAAGGAAGTGGGAAGGCAGTGGAGGGAGTCGGACCAAAGCAGAGCCGGTTTACAGAGGCTCAGCTGCGGGATTAGAGATGAAGACAACTTGTAGTAAAGGTAAGGTAGAGGGAGGTGGTGATGAATTGGGGCTTAAGGGTAAGGTCAGTGTTGCCCATAGTGGAGAAAAGTGGGAGCAGAAGCAAGGAAAGTGGATCCAAGTATGTTCCGTGCACTCAAGGAAAGCGCTTGGCTGAAGGGATGGAGGCACATGCCTATTTGATAATTGCGCTTTTTTCTGGCTTTGATGTACAGTTTTCCCCTTAGCTGTTATGCACACTGTTTTCACAGCAGTTATATATTCACAGAGCGTTTAGCAAACAATTAAAAAGGGCACCCATTTCAAAATATTCATTCACACCCTGAAATTTCTTACGGTTACAATGCAAAACTTGGGGAATGTGCAACTTTTCAGTTTTTGCTGTTTTTTTCAATGACTGCAGGAAGAAAACATCAGTGCACATGCTTTGTGCCAACCTGAATAAAAATGGATAAAAATGGCTGTGCTAATACTCAAACTGCAGTAAAAATTTAGCAACTATTTCCCTGTGTTTTGAGCTCAGGGGAGAACAAGTATCTCTGTGACTATCAGATTAGAAGCTTCTCTCAGGTGCCCACTTTTATAGTACTGCCCATATTTTTTCCTGCATTAATCAACAAGCAGCAGCTTCTATTAAAGGGTAAGATTAGCATGTAATTGATTTGAAACAGGTCCTTTGCCTTATTTTATGCTTCTGCAGCAGTTCTATATATTGGCTTAGTATTCCTCTGCCACTTACTTTTGAGTTTTGATCTCATCAGCATTTATGAGTAAGAAGTGATGGATCTGGCCTGGTTTTAGGAAACCACCATACAAACCCAAGGCGTTTAGGAGGACACTTGAGAGTGTTTTATAAATGATCTCCCCCTTTTGGCTTTTGTTACAGAGTTGTGCCCTTCTGCTACTCAAGAAAATGTTTGCCAGAGTCCAGAGCAGTCTCCTTTGTGTTGCACCTGGAAGACTGGCCAAAAGCTGGGGACTAAACCGATTGTTTGCCAGGGTCTTTGATTTAATGTGTATTTCAAAGCAAAATTGTAGTTAAAAAAAACCAAACAACCAAAACCATCCCTAAAATATGAAGCAAAGTTAATCAGCACAATAATGTCTGTCTGTGGTAACAGAGAGCTCAAAAGAATAGTTTTGATGTGTAAATGTCCCCTTTTGTTTCAAAGGGAGTGCGGTCATGTGCCAGAGATGTTGTTTTTTCAGGGTTAACGCTGTTTCTCTCTTCAGGAGGGAGGGAGAGGAAGCTTCAGTGCAGTGTTTTACATGCGGGGTGCAAATTGGGATGGTGGGCAAGGGAGGTGTGGGGATGTACTGGCTGGCGGCAGAAAGAGGGGCTGGTTTCATCGTCTGCCGAGTCTTTGGGAATGCTGCTTGGGTCTGTAACTTTATGGGATTTCTGTTTCTCCAGCAAGCGTTCAAGCAGGAGCGTTACCCACTGACCGCAGTTTGTTTTGACTTCAGTCCGCTGGCCAGATGCCTTCTGCAGATTATGGGCCGGGGGGAGACAGCTGCAGCCCGCTTCAGATAGACCCATATTAGACACCTGAACGAAGAGGCTGCAGGATTTTCCCCGAGCTTTCCCGCTGTGATGGTCAGCGGACAGGCGAGTCACCCCTGGCCCTGGAGAGGTGCCCTGCATGGCACGGCAGGCACGCCGCTGCGTGCTGGGTGGAGCAGCAGCCCCACGCCGGCAGCTGGTCACGTTCCTTGTGATCCTTTGTAGGAAGGGTGTTCCTGGGGTTTTATGGTTATTTTCTCTTGATCATTTGAGTGCAGCTGTGTTTAATGAGCTGGAAAAGAAGTAGGTCAATAAAACATGTGTTCGTTGTTAGCAGAATACCTGTTGGACCATGTGTGTGTCTGTAATTGACCATCTAAAGCTTCAAAGCTTAGCACAAAGACAATTTAATAGGGAATTCATACCTAAATAAATTAATATTAAGCAGAAGCAGGCAGCTGGCAGGCAGTATGCCCTGCCAAGGTGAGACTGTGGGTATTTAATGCACAGACAAGTTATGATTTCAAGTTAGAGCTATTTTTAAGTCTCTCTTATTGATATATATTAAAAGCCAGCATGCCAAAAATAGTTTTAAATCCATGTGCTTTAAAGCCAACACAACTGATAACATAGCCTTGTAAGTAGGTTAAAATTTTAAATTATTTCAACCTAGAGACACGCTATGAACTTGATGTTAAAGTGGTATCACTGGCAATGTCTGAGCTTGAGATATTTTAAAAATCTTTCCTTTGATAACACCAGTGTTAGAAATAGTGTGATTACTGGGCTTTAATAAAAGAAGAGATGGCTGCATCATCACATGACTCCAAAACCTGGAGCTTTAAGACAGGTATCAGATAAATTAGTTGGAACCATTATGGAGCTTTGTGATAAAGCAGTTCTAGTGGAATAAATGTAAATTTTCTCTTAGCCAAGAATTTGGTCCAAATTCTCTAGACCAAACTTCTCTAAAAAATTATGAGGCAAAACCTGAAAACTGAATTGCATTGTTCTACCTAAGCCAACAACTAAACAAAGAACAGAGACATGCAGATTAATGACATTTCCAGTAATTTTACCATGATCAAAATATCCAAAGTACAGATGTGAAGAAAAGTTATGTTTCAGACCTTATTCATCATAGACTTTGAATTATTTCTGTCCTATGTCTTGTAACAAAAAAAGCACCAAAACCTGATGAGACCAATTAACATAGGATCTGTTGTGATCTAATTGTTCATCTGCTTTTTGTGAAAAGACTTCTTATTCATGAAGGTCATTGTTTGCCTAAGAAATGCAGCTGCTGCTTTTTCACGGGGTTGGGCTGGTTAAAAGTAAATGGCAGCATTAAAATTCTCAGATTGATTTCCTGCCTTATTCAGTCAGCTGGGAAATGGATTAGGCTATTTCCTTGGTAGCTTCAGGGTCAAAATATTTTTCCCAGTGTTCAGAGACCTGGTACCACATACAGTTCCTGCTGTGAAATCAGATTTACTGAGGTGCGAAGGCCTGGTTTTTCCATGGTATTTGGGACCTCGGCTCCCAGTCAAACTGCTCAGAATTGTCCTCAGATCCTCAAAGCTTATAGATGCCTTTTCTGTACAAAGTGGTCTGAACCTGCACGGCAGCAGCAGTATCCTGGCTGTTCCAGGGCCCCAGTGGGTCCAGTGCTGCTGCGTGGCGTTCCCTTTCTCCCACCAACCACCAGCTCCATAAACAACTGAACCACTGGTATGGAAAAATCCATCTCAAATTGGGTAAGTCTTAGTAGGCACTAAAAAAATCAATCATCACCAGGAGGAAAGGGAGAGGGGCTTGGAGTTCCCTTGGGAATCGTCCATCCGTAATGAATCTGCATGGAAACCACTGGGAGCATCATTAGAGACAAAGAGGTGCTGTGGAATTTGCTGGTGGGGACTTTCTGTGGAGCTCGTGGGAGTTAGGGTGCCATTTACTGTTGAACTGTAATGGCGAATGAGAGCCTGTTGCCCTTGAATTCCTTTGAATATCCCAGACCCAGTAGACTTAGCACTGTTTTTTAGGTGTCTGCTTGTGCTTTGCATTATGCATGAGTGCCAGCGGGGGGATTAAATACAGCAGCTCTGCCATTTCAAATAGCTTTGGCCTGAAGTTGATGTGTCGGCTGTCAGTCCAGATGAACTTGATATAAAAACTGGTACCAGTTATCATAAATAAATGGTAAACCCAAAACCTAACTCTGCATGTTATTTTCAGAGGAGTAATTGTTTTGAGAATCTTTAACATATTTGTTGCTAAACGTGGCATAAATTTCTCTTCATTTAATGAAGTTTCATTTTGTAAAGAGGGCCAACATGTGACACAGTTCTCTGAAAGTCACAGCAAATTAATTCAGTGTATACATGCAGTTTCTACAAAATCCATGTGATGAGTTCCCCCCAAACTTACACCCACCCCCCCACACTTTTTCGAGGGGGAACAGCTGGGAAGGAAAAAACCCCACGTATCTAACCCGGCCTGATGTCGGAGCTGACCCAGCTCTAAGGAGGAGTTTGGATGAGAGGCCTCCTAAGATCCCTTCCAATTTGAATTATCCTGTGATGCTGTGAAATTAGGGTTAGAGCTGAAGGAAGAAAACTAAGGACTTTCTATTAAAACCACAGGGACTTAAGAGGGCTTTTTTGCCTGGAGTGTTTCCTAGTGCCTTGATAATGTCTTCCTATCCTTCCCATAATTATCACTGTGGGCACTCTAGGCTTACCTGAAGAGTTCTGATCCTCCGGGGAGAGAGGAGGGGTGAAGGAGAAAATCTGTGGCATTTATTTGATGTGGAAGTGCTTACATCCTATGACAACAGATGGAAGGTGAGAATCAGTGTGACTAATGAGTTGTTTACTTGGCTATTGTATCCCAACCCAACCCCCCCCCCCCCCCCCCCCCCCCCCCGGAGCACGGGCTGTGTGTGTTTTGGTATGTATTGATCTCGGATTCCTGCAAATGCCATTGCTTTGTGCTTCACCTTCCGAGCAGTTTATGCAATGCCACTAATCCTGTCTCTTAGTGCTACAGGAAGGGTAGGGTATGGTAGTTAGGATGCGGAATGCCACTTTTTTTCATTTCCTGTACAACATTAGCATGTTTTTAGCCAGGAGCTCTCATTTCTCCTAGTTTGGACCCAGACCCCATTTGGAGAACCGAGATGGCCTTAAAAACTCCTGTGAAAGCTGGCCCCACGCACTGCAGGCCTGCGGTCTGCTGTTATTGTTGTATATAGGTTGCCTAGAAAAGTATTTTTATTTTGAGGGTGTGTCCCTCTGGAGTTTCCTGATACCTATTCTCATAGTACCACAGCTAAACTCATAGAGAACAGGGGGGGGGGAAATTGGATTTGTTTTTAATGTGGGATTTGGCAGTATGGGTCTGTATGCATGAGACAATTTGTGATTTTTTCCAGAATTTGTTAGAAACAGCCTCTAACCCCTTTTGAGAAAATTGGTGGGGGAGACAACAGGGAATGCCTGGGTTTTCTTTATTTAATGAAATGGTCTCAGCTTAGATAGAAAGGAGGAGGGGCTGGGCTTAAGTGGTATTTTGTGCTGTGGTGTGGCACTGCTGGCCTGAACAGGCTACACGGCCCCAAAACGTTGAAGTGCTGTCACAGATCACCAAATACTTGGTCTCCAGCCTCAAGCCAGTCCCTCTTTGCTGGGGAGTTTGACCACCCCAACATTTAAAAAGTGGATTTTTCTGGTCAGTGGTGCAGTTCTTATCTAGGGTATACACGGTGCAGCTGCGGATCTGGCTCTTTAGAAGAGAGTTACCTGGAGTCTTGTAGGAGAAATAAATCTTGCATAACTGAGAAGCAGGTAAAGGGTGTTTCAGTTTGCACATAAACTCCAGGGGCCAGGGTGCGATGAGATGCCAGCAGCACTTGGCCGCTGCAGAAGTTGGAGGGAGTGGGGAGCCGGGAGTCTCACAGAAGACCTCATATAGAAGGGTCGGAGCTACAGCTCAGCTTTGTTAAAGCTTTGGAAATATGGGAATTTTTTCTGCACTTATATAAATATGAAGGAGAAATTGTGTTCCTTAGGTGTAAATGAGCAAGAGGAAGGCTGTGGCCAGGTACAGTCAACTTCGCCTGTCCTTTCTGTGCAAGGGGTGCAGGAACAAGACAGTGGGCAGAGCCCAGCCCAGGCAGGAGGGGTGCAGGCAGAGGCAGTGGGAGCAGTTTTGCTGGGTACTGGTCTGGTGGGTGCGCTGTTGAGCTGAACACAGCCTGCCCGAGCATCACTCGACAGGTTGGAAGGGAGCAGAGGAAAGGGTAAGTAAATGCTGAATTTAAAGACAGGGAATAATACAAAACTCATTTTGTGGCTGATGTTGCCAGGTGAGTTCCAGTCACAACGAAGGAGGCTCATAAAAGGCCGATGGTCCTTATTTACCTGGCTCGTGGTCCATACTGAGTTCTGACTGTCAGTCACAGCGCAGCAGAGAATGGGGCTGGGGTGGTTCCCATGGGTGCCCCACCTGCCTGGGGAGCATGGGAGAACTTCCCAGCCATCGCTTTCTGGTAGCAGCCCCCTTCGCCAGCCTTCCTCTGCCTTGCTGTCTGCATGGATAAATTTTTTTTTTTTTTTTTTTTTTGAGCATCCTCAGCTCTCAGAGTTCTTTAGTAGGCTGCAGCTGATGCTTTCAAGGCTTGTTGTGGAGGTTTCTTTCCTGTACTGGGAAAGCATTTAAAGAGGGGGATTTCTCCCACCATTCTCCTGTGTGGGGCCAAGGGCAGCCGGTTTCCCTGTGCTACACAGGGAGCTCAGGAGAGGCTTCTTAGTAGCTATCAGTGCTCTGCATAACAAGAACTGGTACTGGCTGGCGGATTGGTCCCCTTTGCCCACTTTCACTTCACCTGAGGCTGTTATTGCCAATTCTGGCAGTTCTTCCACCCTCCCCAAGCAGCCGCTCTCAGGATGCATCATGCTGCTGCCCGCAATACCAGCTGGTCTCCTGGCTCGGCTGCTTCCAGCATGGCACCTGGTAGGAAGAGAGCAGGTACCCTCCCCACCAGCAGGCTGAGTATGTCAGCCCAGGGACACATTCTGCTTTTATTAGGCAGAATCTGTGTTGAGTGCCACCTGAAGCACAGCCAAAACCAGCCCCTTCCCTCCTCAGTTGGATTAAGCACAACCTTTTCAGCCTGAGAAGCCACTCATCACCCCAGCAGCAGCTGGGCTCTCACCTCCTGGGTGCTCTTCTGCTGTTCAGGTTCTCTGGATGCAACAGAATTGGGGGGGGGGAGAAAAAAAAAAGTATTAAACAAGCAGCTAAACTAGTGGTAAATCATTTGTTTAGATAGTGACAGAATCTGATTTGTTTTTCCAGAACACTGACAGTTTCCACTGCTCAGCTCTGCTGCTTGGAGTTGTAACAGTTAATGAGAAATGGTTTGGAAACAACTACTGTTTTAATTGGTGAAGCAATTACTGTTTAGTTTTGATGGTGGCAAATAACTGCATGTAAGGTGTTTCTCTTTCTTTTCTGGGTTTTTTCAAATTTGTAATTAGGCTTCTCCAATTATGTACTTCATAAACTTTGGAAACAGATCTTTCAAATAAGTGCTTACTGCCTGATATTCTTATGCACATAACTTTGTTAAGGTGAATAGACTCACAGGACTTAAAAGGAATATTAATGTGGGTAGAATTACCCCAAAATATAAGAGTTTAGCGGTTGAGGACCTTTCACTGGTAGGGCTCTTTTATTAAATAAATAAAACTGAAGTATCCAATTTACATAAAGAAAAGCAGACGTAGGTTATTTCTGGTTTCTTCTGTTGCTGCAAATTGTAATCTTTTTCTAATATGGGTATCAAAAAGAAGTAAATGCAAAAGTGATCTTTAATGAAGCAGGGCTGTTTGAGTAAGTTAGGAAGTCAAATCCTGCTATGTTATGTATTGCAAAGAACTTGCTGCAATCAAGACTTACTCTGGGTTTTCACCAAGACTAAAACTTGATGCTTTAAATCCAGTGTAAAACAGTAAAAGGAAAGGAATGTGGGATTAATTTTCTTAACATCCTGTGTCATCCCACTGTGACCAAGCACCACTTGTGTATATGTACCTTGCCCCTGCCACTGACCCTGCAGTCACAGCAGCAGGTATAGCATGTATGTGGCTTATGCTGGGAGCCTAAAGCCCCAAAGCCTGTTTGCTCCCCCCAGCTGTATGAATGTCAAAGAGGAGAAGACGCTGAAGGCAGAGGCAGTGATATGGTGTGTTCCCATGTGCCCATCGCATAATCATCTCCCACCGCTCCACTCACGCCACGGCGGGGAGCAGCTGGGGAGCCTAGGCTTTGCAGGGTGCCAGCAAGCTTGGTTTGCCTTAAACCCCTGCCTCAGTGAACAAGAATGGTGAAAGCCACATGTGCCAGGGGAATGGCAAATGTGGGCAGGTGTCATTTTAAATTGGCGCCAGTTAGAGCAACATGGTGTGTAAAAAACCAAATATCTCCTTTATAACAGATTTTCATTGCACATATGTGTGAGAAGGGGCAGGGACTAGAGTGGGCATGAAATGTGTTTTTAGCTCTCTGTATGAATGGCCAAGGCTCAAAGGACCCCAGTGTTGGGTTTGCTTACTTTTGGGGCTACCCATGCTGTGGGAGGGGTGCCAAGCTCCCCTTCTTCCTGCAGAGTCCTTTTTGCAGAGGGTAACCCTCCTGATGTAAGAGCAGAGATCGTTCTGGGCAAGATTACAGTGAGTAGTGTTGCAGCTTGTCCATTGCAGACTTTTCCCTAGGTACAAGGATACATGCTCCCTTGTTATACGGTTTGTTTGTATGGTAAAAAGTGCTTTGCAGAAATACAGATGTAGAAAAGCCAACTCCTAAGATGTAGTTCCTGAGGGCCTGAAGTCATACAGAAAGCTGATGAGGGAGAAGACCCAACTGAGGTTATTTTTAAGTAGTGCACAGATCATCCCAAAAGCCTTCAGAGCTCAGTGCTGGAAAACAAGTACCTGATTCTCTGCATTTGCAGGAGAAAACTGGAAAGATAACAAATGAAGATCCTTAATAATTTCTTAGTGTTTGTGTGCAAGTATTATCTCAACGTCACACCTAAAGGATTGAGACAAGAATAGAGTAATAATTTCTTAGTGTTTGGGTGCAAGTATTATCTCCACGTCACGCCTAAAGGATTGAGACAAGAATAGAGTAGGGAGTTTGTGCAAATAAACACAGTTGAACTTGGCAGAAAAAGCTGAATGGTTATGCATCTGTTACAGACTGCAAGTGCCAGTCAATTAGACTTCTAACTGGGTTTACTCAGTTGATTCTTTTTCATCCGTAAAAGGAAGGCTTGCAAATAAAATTCTGTGTAATGATGGAAACTGTATTAATTTTACAATTGTATTATTACTAATAAAGGTACTAATTATGTGCTGTATGTTTCTCTCTAGCCCAACACTGACAGCATTTATGCATTTCCATTATTGTATGTCTGGTTAGTGAAGTATGGGTATAAATTTCTCTTATTGTTAAAATAGTGACAGTGATCATCCCTTGGATGACAGTGGACAGACTTAAACAGATTTCAGTAAACTTGGGTAAGGTATCTCTCACCAGGCTGTAGTATCATTTGTAATACAGCAGTGTGTTCCTTTCTAGACAGATGCAGCAAACTAGAAAATGGTGCTAATGAAAAAGTCAGAATTTGCTCTTTACGATGGCACGGGCATAGCAGAAGATGCATTGTCACATGGACTTCTCTTGTGCATTACAGATCTGAACGCATCGCAGACCCAGGGTCCCCAAACAAGCATTCCAAACGAGGGATCCAGCCAGCCACCACGGGTAGATGCACTGCTGCTGAACCACCAGCCTGAGAGCCTCCAGGATGCGGGAAGTGGAGGCAGAGTAGAAGAGAAGATTGTTTACCTCTGATGGCTCACTTTCTAATCTCAGCAGCACTTCGGAAATACAATTGTGTTTGCTTTTCTAAATGTCCATAGTTGCTCTCTGTATGACCAAATGGCTTTAAGGATAGTATTTAATATTCAGTGCAAGATTTTCCCCATGATAAATATAACAATTAAGTTATTTTGAAGCCTTTGTTTTATAATCTTTAATTTATGACATGATTTCAAATGCTTTGCAAGAAGCAATGGGTAGCAGGGGAGGTGTAACATTTTGGAATTGTAAATATGCCACCAAGAGCTGTGAAAGCTAGTGTTGATTTTCTCCTGAGTCGTCTTTCTAAAAGGGCAAGCTAAGAGAGATGCACCTGCTATTTAAGATTTGAGAGTATGGATCAGTAATCTTCTAACAGTTGTGAGAAAAGAGCAATGTGAGAATGATGGCTATCGTCTTCACTGAAATGTGCTATGTAACCTTATCTGTTGGGTCGTTTTCCTTATCTCTGGCTCCGTAACTGCTCAGAAGAGGATGTTTTTTATGGTCTTAACAAAATTGCATAATTGTGTTTGTTCATGTCCCAAAGCTTATCATAATTTTGGTACTACTGCCAGTTTCTGTGCAGAGGTGCTGTAAATCAGTTTGTTATTGTATTATAACTGTACCTCATTTCAGTAAGTGCCCTTACACATTAAAATTTACCAGATGAAACCACCTCACTGGTCAAAAGAAAAGAAAGGGGAAAAATAGTAGGCTTTAAGTTAATTGAACCCTTCCAGAACTTTGCTGCTTTCCCGTGTAGGAGCCAGCTAGCTTCCTGCTTTCAGGTTCTCGGCATCATCTGTGCATTAGGTAGTAAGAAACCAGGACCAGTTTCACGCCTTTTTGTCTTTCAGAAATATTTGTACACTTCTGTCAAATTGAATAAACGTTCTGTGCATTTCTGCAAAACTGTAACTTTGATTCATTGTCAGGTCCTCCAAAGAAGTTTGAAAACAGGAGGGTGGGGAGGGGGGCGAAATCTGCTTTCCTGGTTTGCATTGTGCCCTGCTGTGGATATGCCTTCCTTGGTCCAGCGCAGCCAAAGCTGTGCTCCAGGCACCTGAGCTGGCAAAAGCAAGGATGTGCCTATTCGAGCAGGCGTGGGCAGCCCTCTGGACTGGCCAGATGCTGCTTAGCATAGCCAACAGGATCAGCAGCGGCGCAGCAGGGTTGCAGCTGTACAACTCCTGGATTGGAGCTGCCTCACATCTGCCCAGCTCATGGGGCAGAGAAGCACAGGATTGCCCGTGGCCGTTTGCCTGTGTACACCCCAAGCATCATGTGGTTTCCATTTTACCCTAAGCTTGCATTGTGCAAAATCTCTTGCGGGGGGTGGAGTTTTAGATAGTAGATGTTTGTCAGCAGGGGTTTCCTGATGCGGAGGATTCTCTTCCAGGGACTGGTGTGCTAATGGGAATATTCAAAAGGAGAGCTTTCTGAGTTGCATCTTACTGGGCTAC
This sequence comes from Astur gentilis, assembly GCF_929443795.1. Lineage (NCBI taxonomy): Eukaryota > Metazoa > Chordata > Aves > Accipitriformes > Accipitridae > Astur > Astur gentilis. The sequence goes on from NC_064919.1 coordinate 60,429,331, forward strand.
CAGACTAGATGTTCAGTTGGTATCTTGGGCTAACAACTGAGCAACTGACCTTCTCGATGAGCAGGACCTGATTCCCAGCTGGTATTAACTGGTGTGCCAGTATTATCAGGGAAAGATTGGGCCTGCAGACATACTTTCCGGTTTCTATTTCCAGTCTTCAAGGCTCCTGCTCACCTGGCACCACCTTAATATGTCTCATTATAAGAGAGAAAACATTTTTAGAATCCCTGGAAATGTTTTACCTTCTTTATTTTTCACAGTTAGACTAAAATTGCAATGGAAATCCAACCTCTCTTAAAGGTCCTACAGTAAGGATGTTCTACAGCCTCTCTATTTTACTGGTTGGCAATGAATTCAGGGTTGCCATCTGGACGGCTTTTTGGCAAATTTCTGAATAGCCAGACCAGTTTCTTGGGATGCAGCATGTCCCAGGGTATATGCATTGCCCAGGGACCAGCAGGAAATCGGGAAAAACTGAGTAGCTTTCTCCACAGTTACTCTCTCTGCATTTTATTATGCCTTTGCTGAAACATCTGGTACTGGTTACTGTCAAATCCAAGCTGCTGGATGGATAGCTGTTGCCCCAGCCTGGTGTGGGAATTCCTGTGTAAGCATCTTGCCATTGGGAGAGGAAGAGAGGATGCTGCTTCTCTCATCAGTTTTAATTGATGGTCTGGGAGTCAAAAAGTGGCTGGCTGGGACTTCAGCTGTTGTGCAAATTCTTTGAGTCCCCTAACATCAGGCAGCATCTTATTTTGCTCACCTGTGTTTACAGTAAAACTTCTGGCACTTGAGGAAGGCAAAGGCAGGAAACAGGTGGCCTCTACGTTTAGGTATTTTAATTGTAGAAAATATTTAAACTATAGGCCAGTATGGTCTCGGCAGGTGCTCTTTATAACAAGATGTATTATGCACCCCTGAACTCTGTCCATTATTTAGGCATTTCTTAATACTTAGCAGAATTTAAATGCAGCCCCAATGAGACTCAGCCATTTTAGCAGGTTGTGTTTTCAGTCATTGTTAGGCATATATTAATGATTTGTCTTGGTTTTTAATTAGAAAAATAGATTCAGAAGTTCTCTGTTTCACCTTTATTACATTGTTTTGAAGTGGGCTTATTCACAAGGCCTGTTGTTTTTATTTTTAACTCATCCCATGTATTGTGTTTTCTTTTTGCCATGCTTCTCAAGGCATCTTGCCTCTGAAAGCTCAAAATCGAATTTAGTCATTCATTTCAATGTTTAAATTAAAGGAGAAGTTGCTGTACCACAAATCTCCACTGCACCAGGCTGGGCTTTCTCTTTGTTTTTTTCTTCCATCATTTAACAAAGGAGGGTTTTTTTTTTACTGTAGTACCTAGACAGCATTTTCTCCTTAACAGTGTTGTATGCTAGTGAAGCTGTCATATCTAATGACTTTGACAGATTTTTAAGGGAAACTTGCAAAAAGCTTTTTTCAGCAAATATGTAAAAATGGTAAAGAAGGAATTAATGAAGGACTCAAGCTTACAGTGGGCTGGATCCAGAATCTTGGATTTATGCATTCAGTCGTTTACAGAATGAGGCCAGAATAAAGCAAATGCTTCACTTGGCTGCTGTTTTGAGTATTAAGGTAAACAACACAGCTACATTTTGAAGAGATTTTTCACAAAGCTCTTCCATGTAATTTTCAAATGACTAAATTAAATACAGATTAGGCTTTCCGCAAAACTCCCCAAAGATTGTTTACTAAAGTGATTAAAAAAAAAATAAAAATCTGTTAAAGTTTGCCATGTAAGGAACATGAATCATTTTGCTTAGAGTGCCCTGTGGGCTGCATTAATTTATATGCCACCCATTTAGGTTAAAAAAGCGAGTAAGATTTTTTACTGCTTCTTAGTCAAGTAGGTGTAAATTCTGTGGTAATATACCATAGTGCTGGTAAAATCATAATCATGGTGGTGTTCATTCAGAGAAAAGCAAAGAGGCTGTGCTGTGGTAAGTAACGTATACAACTTGCTCTGACTAAATTTTGAAAGCAGAGTTGCAGATGAGGCAGTTTTCCTTACGCATCTGATGACAAATGGGGAAATAGCATGACTGCTCAGATACCTTCTAATGATTATTCTGTTTGAAAAGAATTGCAACCCCAAATTCTTCCCATCCAAAGCCTTCACTGTGCCCAGTTTCTATTAGAGAGGCTCCCTTTGGCAGGATGGTGTGAAACCAGAGTGTTTCATTTCTTCAATATAAAGGAAAAACCTCAAAGGATAACCTTGCTGGCATTAATCTAAAGTGTTCTCATTAATACAACCCTTTGCTTTGCAAAACTGCCTCAGACAATAGACTACTCGGCTTCTTGTAGCAGAGCACCAAAGACTAAGAGGACTGTGGAGGAAGTGTTTTGTGGGCCATGGTGTTGGAATGGTCCAGGTACGTCATCTGGGAATGTCAATTTTCTTCACTGCCATGTAGAGCAGTGTTGGCAGCAGCTCTGTCCAAGTCAGTTGTTGGCTCCCAAATTCCCAGAGAGCTATGTTTCCTATCCTGGGGATCAGCTATGCAGAAGTTTCTTCCTCTTCTCCTCGCTCGCTCAGGCTCAGGCTCAAGATAAGGATGTGCCCACCCCTTACGTGGGAGGACTCTGCCACAGGAGGGTCTGCAGCACCTGCTGAATGCTGAGGTTGGGTCTTGAAATATCCTGGGTGGAGACCAGGAGGAGAGAAAAAAATCATGAAAAAGGCACTGTGGTTGTAGAGAAGGCAGGAAGAGTGTCCCCTAACATGGGATGTTTTCTAGGCTCCTTCATGGAACAAGATGTTTTATTCTGAGAAAAAAAACCCAGCAATTATTACACTACTTATTGTTTGTTAGACTGATAATCTGAGAAGTGGTTAGATGCCATAGTTTTTTAAATCCAGTACAAGATGGAGCAAGGATCAGATATTTATGAAAGTGACAGTGAAGCATGCAAGTTGAAACAAAGGATTTGTCCTATGGAGGCTGCTTAACAGACCCAAGGGAACTTTCTTATCAGCTTTCTTTAAAACTGCCAAACCATGCCTACAGGAGTTGTGTAGAGGTGTGACCATTTCACTAACCCAGGTTAACACTGCTAACAACAAAGCCCTGCACGGATGAACAATCCGATGAATGGACGACAGCTTGTCAAGACCAGCATGAGTCTCCTGCCGTCCTGTGCAAGTGAACAAACGGGACACCTGCATTCCCTGTGTTCAGCTCAAGCTGTAGACCTACTTGTGCTCCTCTTGAGCAGTGCAAGAAACATGAGAAATTGGTGTCACTCTTGGTTAAAGTAATGCCTCACTTGAAATTAAAATTTTCCTTTTTTCTTGCATGCACGTAGTTGTCCTAGCACTGCTGTATAAATGCTCCAACAAGCCATTGTAGGTCAATTATAAACTCATCAAATCAAGCCCAATCCAGATACAAAGGCAGCCAAGAGGACAAAAATAGCTTGAAGAGCGCTGACTGAGCATCTCCTGCTTTCAGTCAGCAGAGAGTAACCATTCTCATTCTCTCGGGCCCCTCTCCAGCTTTTGATGCTACTGATGTCCTAAGGAGCAAGGTTTCAGAGTGATGTACTCAAATTGACAGTGAGAAGGAAAACATCAGAAGGGATGAAATTGCCTCTCTGGTGATGTTGCTTTCTTTTGCAGAGTCCCATGTGACCACATGTGGTCTGATTTTAAACCTATGTGTAGCCACCAGGTGAACTGACAAGGTGGCATGGACTTCATAAAATTGTCTCCAAGTGCCTGCTGCTTGATTAATATCAAAACAGCTTGTATCTCAATGAAGGCTGGACACTGTCGATGCTGCAGGCAAAGGAAGGACTTTGAGGATCCAAAGCTAAGGTGTGGCCTCCTTTGAAGCACACATCAAATCAGTCATTCACTTTGAGATCTGGCAATGCCTCTAGATGCCCTATGGACAGAAAAAGCTGGCATATAGCTGTATCTGTGGGTAAGATTCCCTTCCTTCTTCCAGATGGTTTGAAGACTCTGTCACACCATGGAAATGATGTCCTAGCCTCAGCGGATCTTCATATGATACCTAGACTACAGCCATGCAAAATATCTGGCCAGTAAGTCATGAGACTGTAGGAAATCCTGTTGCTGCTGTTGAACACTATGGAACACATCTTAAGCACATCAGACTACTTTCCAGTTGCTGCCCAGGCTTTCTATAGGAAGATTTATCAAGACAATTTTCTCTAGTTTTAAGTCCTCAGTAAACATCTAAAGCTCCAGACTAGAGGGCATGGTTGATGTTTTTCTATGTCTGGCACAGCAGAATTTTTTACCATCAGGTGAAACTTGGGGGTACAGGAGGCAAAGCTTGCTTGTGGCTGATCCACGGACAGGGATTGAACTCCCTGAGAAACTTCAAGTTCTTGCTAATGTTGCAGGTGAGCTACAAGGTGTGTTCCTCCGGATGGCCCTAACAGGAGCAGTGGGTGCGGAGGGAAGGGTTCCAGCTCTGGGGCTAGTACATGGCTGTCAGCTGGATGGTGCTGGCAGCTTGGTAATCCAGAAAACCTAGCTGTGGGACGACCAAGCCATTCGGTGCTGCTGAAGCTCCTGCCACAGGTCGTGCTGGGAGCCGGCTGTGTGTTCAACCCTGCTTTGCCACTCAGTGGAGTGCTGGGGCCCCAGGAGAGCCCATGCGCCAGTCAGGTCACCCCTCTGCCTGGCTTTGATCCCTCCAGTACCTATCTTGAAGTTGAATGGTTGTGTGCAGGTTGTGAGAGGTGGCGTACAGCCCTGGGAAACCATTCTTGGCATGTGAAATGAATGGTGAGTGCTGAAGGGTATTTCACAATATGAAGTAATTATTGACAAAGGGTAGGGCGCATCTGCTGTTTTACTGGAAATCTTGGTTTGCACAGCAGAAAGGGTTCCCTTTCTAATTCTGACTCCAGCTGTTCTCATTTGATTTACAGCGTAATTCTTCAAAGAGATCAGGATAACAACTTTCAAGGGCAATATATCAGCATTGCATGAGACCGCCAAAAAAGGGGAAGCAGTTTAATTTATTTGTAAGGAGTTAGTCACTTCTGCTTGTCACGCAGGCAGGACTGTGTTGGAGTCTCATGAACTAAAAACCCCATGTGATGGCTAGAGCTCCAACATGTTTCTTGACTATTGTGAACATGACTAACAGAGCATGGTTTACAGACATCAAACTCAAAATATTCTTCCTTGTGGGAAATTGGCAGCTCAGAACATCTGGGCAATGGAAATTCCCCAGAATACAGTCCTTCCATCTATAATTTCAATTAAATGTAACTCAATTAGTGCTCACCACTTAATTTCCTGATTGCCTTCTGATAAGCAGAAACATTTCCCTAAATGTTGCTCAGATATTTCCAAACTATTATTTCTGCAGCTTCTGTCAGTGATGCTGGGGTGATTACAGAGATGGGCCTGAACAAAAAAGAGATCTGAAGGCTGTCAGATATTTGGAACACACAAACCTGAATCCAAGCTTGAAAGACTCAGACAAAATGCTCTGTACGATGTTTTTCAAATTCAGATTACGAACTGTCAGACAAAGCGATACAGACTTAAAAATAAGTGATTGGGGAATAGGAATAAGGAATAGTGGAAACTGCTTCTTCTGTACAGTGTTCAGGAAGTTACTGATGAAAAAAATCCATATAGGTGTTCTATGAAATCACATCATTATAACAATAATTTGTTATTATTTGATTGGGGGTTTTGTTAACTGGGCTTTAGTATATAATTAAATTACTGGGTAGGTCTAGTGCTGACAGTGAAGCTGAATATTGTGGACTGGGTTTAATATGGTGTGAGAATTCACTAGCCAGGTCAGAGGAAGGATTATCTCCATCCATGGAAAGGCTTTTCATGGACCGAGGAGACACAACGGGCAGAGCAGGTCTGTGAGATTTCATTGTCTGGTCCCGTTGGGGCTGCTAAACTTTCCTGGGGGTGCCAGGTCTTGCCTCTAGGTTCATCACTATGCTCTGATCACCACCACCACCACCACCCCCCCCTCCCCCCCAGCAGAAAACCAGGATGCTCTGGGCCCTTTCCAGTAGGCAACTGGCCAGGGTTCTTCTCCCCAAGGGTAGAGGTGTGAGCATGTGGGGAGCTGGCCCACAAGTCTGGCCCATGGTGGTGAGGATGGTTTCTCCATGCTTCCAGTGTCTCCTCTATGCTAAAACAGGGATTTCTTCTGCATTGCAGAGTAGCTGTGTACTACACATATCGGACAAGCAGTTTCTCATATATTTGGTGCTCTCTGTTATGTTGCCATTCCAGCTACTCTTAAAAGACATTTGACAAGAATATGAAGTAGTGCCTTCTGAAATGGAACGTCTCTGCAAAAATTCAAAATTAATTTAAATTTTTACAAAGCAATGAGGGTCAAGTATGGTTATAATAACTAACAACAACTGTGTTGTTAAATCTTCAAAGCAAATTTTACCTTTAGAGGTCCATAATTTACTCAATAAATATTGTTCCTCTTACTTCAAAAAGAAGCAATAATTAGATTATCCCGGGACTCAGATTAACATTTAATTTGTACATGCCTTCAGAGCAACATAGTTATCTGCATACAATAGCAAAATAATTCTTTTCAACTCTGTGCGTATGCTGTCAGTGTTTGAAGTTGTAACTTAATATCCAGAGGAAAGATATGGCAGTGTATAAGATGCAAACACTCAGAGGCTTTCCAAGCCAACATGCCCTCCATCCACTTGTCACTGGTGCACAGTCATGGCCTGAAGCCGCCTGCTCCTGCCTCCTCCGCACCTGCTGCTATACCCAAATCCTTTCTCGAGTCACTTGTCACTTTTTTCTTTTTACAGAGGGCTAATTTGTGGTTTTACAGGATGATAACTGGCGGGTGTGATTCTGGCCCCATGCGGCACCCTGCTCCAGCCCTACCAAGGGAGCCTGGCGTGGAGGTGCGGGGGTCCTCTGCCGGCCCCTTCCCACAGCCGTCCCTGGGGAAGGGGCTTGCTGGGCACGTGTGAGGTGGAAAACAGCAGGGACAGCTGATGCTTCCCTCTTTGAAGCTGGCCTAAGAGGTTTTATCCAAACAGCCTCCCAGTGCCACGCTGCACCGGCCATGGGTTGCTCCTGGCCTTTGGCCATCAGGACTGGCTTCGCTGGGGGCCGAGACGCGCTTTTCATTCCAGGGAAGCAGGGGGTCCTGCCACCTGGCTGGCAGAGCAGCCTGACGCCATCCTGGTGGCAACATCCAGTCAGGTGCCTCATTCAATGTAGGTACAGTGTGGCCGAAAACCGAGAATGGGGGCCCCTTGCCCACCCAATAACTGAAATAAGCAGCTCTTCCATGAGCTGTAACAGCCGTTGTTACTCCAGCCTCCATTAAGATTTAAATAATGGGGATCACACCTTGCCAAAATGTGCTTGGAGCCTGACCCTAAGCTGATAAGATAGCAGGACTAGAGAGGTAGGAAATAAACTGAGAAAATACCTTTTTGCTGTTGATATTTTCATAATTGCCTTTATGATATGAGTTGCAGGTGCAGCACTGCAAAATATTGCTATTCATTTTCTGAAGCCCGAGACTTTCTTTTAAACATAAAAAATTGGTAATGGCCTTCTTTCTAGGCTTTGAAAAATAGCGTGTCTGCTTTAATGTGACTTAGCTTGAACGCCATTATACATTTTAATGAGGTAATGCATGAAGAGGGGTCAAGTAGAGCAAGGACTCATTCTGTTCCCATCAACACTGACACCACATTGCTAATGCAGAAGTAATTCTGTGGCCATAATTTGAATAAAATATGTAGCGTGAGATGCTCTATTGAATATTCCAAGTCAGGGGAGTTTGTTGAGCATCGTTGCCATAGGGACCACAAGAAGGTTGGATTAATTAAGGCTTGAGCAGCTGCTCTGGAGTATGTATTGTCATTTGTGCTTTCTGCTTGTAATTAGCATGAGTTTTTGTAGGGGTGAGAAACAAGGGAAGAGAGAGATACCCACCTTAATTTGTGTGTGACAGCTTTTCAGGTAAACTGAATTATTGGTACATGAAATGTGATGCCCCTACACATGCTAAAATTACATATTAAAAAAGAAAGAAAAAAGGAACTACCAAAATCATCATCTAGCTGGTTCATTATGTTTCACATGAAAATGCCAGAATCAAAGACACAAGCTTCCCTCCTTGTTCCTACAAAATTCAGGAATTCGGAAAAGCAGGTTCACCTGTGAAATAGATTAAGATTAAAGAGCAGCATTTAATGTTAACCTAGAAAGCTCAAACCTATCATAGATTTTGGGGACATTTACATGCATACATAAATTTATGCATGCAAAGAGAGAGGGGATAGCTTATACACATGCATGTGCATGTAAAGTTTATGCGTCCTTGCTGTTTTATTGACGTCTCTTGGGTACTGCTGAGCTCAAAGGAAGCACTGAAACATCTTTTCACACCCCTTTCCTCTCCCTGTGCTCAATGAGCATTTGCTCTATTGCTATAGCAGGGCTTGAGAACTTTAAGACAGCACTGAATTCTTTCCTCTTTGCATAACTGTGAGGGAGTAGTGCCCACTTCTCTACTAGTGCTTCAGCACATGCCCTGAGCTTCACAGTGAAGGTTTTTTTGGACAGAAGGGACCACACATAGGGGCGGCACCCTCCAAAGAGGGAGGTGGACTTGGTGGTGGGTGTCTGCTTTTCCACTGCCACTCCTGTTCTCCCTCCATCTTCACATGGGGAGGTGGGTAGTCCCAAATTTTCAAAGCCTCACCCAAAACCAAGAGGGAGGAAAAAAGTCATAAGCTATCCCGTGGAAAAAACATTACCTGGACTTGGTCTTTTGAGTCTTTAGGAAGTGGGAATACAGTACTCTGGAGCAGCTGTGGCTGATTTGTGAATAACTGGTTGCATTGGGACTGCAGCTGCTTGCAAAAGAAATGCAAAAAGTGCTCACAGTGTTTTCTAAGAGGATTTAATTGAAGAGAAATCAGCTTCTCAGAACGGCACACATTTTCTACAGTGAAAGAAAAGTCTTTGCAGTGTTTCTAGGTGAAATTTTGCAAAAGCCCAACAGCTCCATGTTTTAAGACAACAAGTGTCCAGCATTTCTTGATTAGAAAATGTGTTCCTACCATTCCCAGTAGTAAGACATTTCATCTAAAGAGGTAGAGGGCAAGAGCAAGGATATTAACTTGCTGAATGATATTAAATAAAATATTTCTGTGGCACAATTCCCATCCTGGATCCTGTTTTTAAAAATTATTTTCTAAGCACTTTTGGCAAAATTTCATACCTGAGTCTGCTGCTCATATAACAATCAGGTACTTGAAATACTGATTTTTTAAAATAGAACTATTTGTACTATAAAACTCTCTGAATTGTCTGTGTGGCTGAGGAATGAAAAGTGATGGATGTTTTTTTTCCAGATTGAGAGAAATAACAGCCAGTCTAATGAATGCTGAAGTATGTTTCTTTTCCAGGTGCTCAATGCTCTCTTTCTCCAATTTGCCTGCTAAATCTGGTGCATTTTCCGCTCGTTTCTTAATATTCAAGGATTATCTCAGATGCTCTCTTGGGAAATGTGGCTTCCTTAGGTTTATGGAAATAATTAGAAAAGATTACAGCCTGCTTTTTGAATAAGTCTAGATTTATTTCTGTTTTTCTTGTTGCTAATGAGAGGCTTGCTTGTTCTTACTTTGATTTAGAAAACTTTTTTGCAGAAAGAAAAGAACGATCCAATCCACAATGCGAAAAAATAAATCTTTGAGAAAAAGTTGAAAAATCAACAGAAATGGCTGAATGGTTTTGATCAAATGAATATGCTTAAATTAAACATAGATAACCTTTTAAATAGAAAGGGCTGAAAGAGACTAGAAGTATTGATTCAGCTACCGTGTCACTAGGGAAAGTCAGAAATTAAATGAACCATCTAGCAGGAGTATCCCCAGATTTGTGATGAAACTAAGTGAATTTAGTTCAAGTATATTTACTCTTGCCTTTGCCCCAATCCTGAACCTGTAAGCAAGCGAAACCTGTACCATTTCTATAAGTACACGTAGACTTGTCTCTTTAGACACGTAGAACAGTTTCATCCAGAGCATACTTTCCTAATATACTAGTCCAGACTTTCCTTATACAAATAGTTTCTGAACACATGTATTTAGTTACCAGATATTTGATTTCAATGGCAATTTAGATGCTTTCTCAGTTTTAGGTAGATTCCCAAACACCTTTTTGCCCCTGGTCCCTGCTTCTTGGTTCTGGGGTTTGTATGTTGTTGGCTGATCTTACAGTTATTTGCCATCTTCTTCTGCCAAGAACTATTTTTCCCTTTCATTAGTAATACACAGAGAAATGTTGCTATGTTTTTGTATTTACATGAAAGCCTTCCTACAATTCCTTATTAGATCACCTTTGCGTACCATTCTCCCTCCCTGGCGCTCAAATTAATCATTATTTTCCCTGAGGTCCCTAATTGTCTTCCTTAATGAAATAATAACTGAATGATAACTGTTGAAATGATCTTTTGTATCTGAAATTTCTTGGAATATGCCTACACCAACCAACACCACTAAGAGCCTTCAGCTACGTATAAATCAACTAGCTGGGACACTAGACAAAAATGTAGCTGTGATAACCTCAAACCCCACATGTGCTAAACTCCTTGGCAGGAAGAGTGACCTGTAGTGAGTGCCATGCAGGTGTGTCTGAAGTATTTGTGGTATCCAAGCTAACTTGCTGAAATAGACCATGGACATTGTTAAGGTATTTTGCATCTTCCATGTCAAAAAACCCCAGGGCTTTCTCGGGAGTTGTTTGGTGTGAAAACTATTGAATAGGGCAGGGATAGGCATTCGTGTTCTCTATTTATACCTTAGTTTCTCTCCCTAGCACTTTACTACTGAATGTATGATTCGACTTCTTTAGCAAGGCTTTTGATACAGCCTCCTCTATCACTCCTGAAACCAAATTGAGCAGGGTATTTGTCAATAATTAAAAAGTCTCTGTGCTGGAGTAATGCTACACAACAGCAGAGGCTGGAATCTGGGAGATCCAGACCCAAGGGACCTGGAGACCCAGAAAAGGAGTGGTGGGCCCCAGTGGGCAAGTTTTGCTGAGTCAGCAATGTACCCTTGCAGTGCGGAAGGCAGAGCTGCAAAATTAGGGTGCTATTAGCAAAAGCATAGCCAGCAGGTCAAGGGAGGCACTTAATTCACTCCATTGGGTACTTGTGAGGCTCTTTCAAGGACACCATGTCCAGCTTGGGGGCCAAGCACCAAATACTTATTGGAAACTGGAGTTTGGGGGTCCAGAGTAGGATGGAGTGAATGCCGTACAAGGAGATTCTAAGGCAATCACGATGGCTTAGTCCATGGAAGAGAGAGCTGAGCTGGGATCTTACTGCTGCCTTCACCTGCCTAATGAGAGATATAGAGGAAAAGAAGTCAGACTTCTCTCAGAGTTGCTCAGTGAAAGGACAGGAGGCAGCAGATGCGAATAGCAGCAAGGGCTATTCCTACTGCATTTAAAGGAAAAACTCTTCACCATGGCGGGGGACACGTGCTGGGACAGGTTGTGCAGAGAGACTGTGGCATCTCCATCCTTGGATATTTTCAAAATATATCTAGCCAAGACCCTGAACAACCTGACTTAACCAGGAGTTAGACCTGCTTTGAGAAGGAGGTTGGACCAGCTACTTCTAGAGATCTCCTTCAACTTAAATTGCTCTCTGATTTTGTAAGAATTACCATTAAGTCTATCCTGTCTTATCCCATCTACCAGCACATAAAAGCTTTATTGTCTGGGTTGCTCCACTAGAGCCTTGGTGTTTCATTTGGATTTTACCACCTCCTTCATTCTGATTTTGACTTAGAAACCATATAGCAGATACTTACTGCTGTGAACAGACAAGTTTCTGCTTTTATTTCAAGTTCCACACTCTGCAATTACACAGAATTATTTTCTATCAATACAATTCTAGTGGTCACCATTCTTTACCCTGGATTTTATTACACACTCACTGCTCTCTGTAGGGGACAGTATGTAACTGTGTTACCTTAAGTATAGCACTGAAAAGCAGTTTTGCTTCTTTGGATTATTTGTTTTGTTTTACCTTTAGATTAGCTGATCTTCTGCAGGTGGTAGGTTCAGGAGATGGGCTGGAATATTTTTCTTAAAATATTCTTCTTGAACTGAAGAACAACACAAGCCTTGGCTTCACATGCTGTCTAGAAATAATACCTAAGGCTACCAAGGATCTGAAACATAACAAACATCAGTCCACATTGTTTCAGTTGTTTATCAAAGCTACAGAATAAAATCTTAGCTAAGATAGAATTTGCTGCTGAAAGCCTGTGATCTTAATAGATATTTTTGCACAGAAGCTATGATACATAGTCAAAGCAATTTGTGTCTCTTTTTTATCATTTAAATCCTACTAATTATTTTTAAAACACAGAGGATTGAATTTCAAGTTCTTTCACTTGCACTGATGCGTAGTTTGAGGTTATGTGGGGTTTTCTTTAGGCTTGTTAAGAAACCCATTTAAATGAAGGGTAAGACTTGCACTGGCTTTAATGAGCTCAAGACAAATGCCCATGTGAGTGTTTGGGAAAGGTGCCAGCCAGACATGAGGTGTCCCTTTATTTACGAGGGACAGGAGCACTAGTGGTGCAAAAGCCATTGCCACACCACATGGTGTGTCACCCATGGGGGTGACAAAGAGGATAAGGGCATTGGGTCCTCCTTCCATTGACCTCAGTGGGGCTGCCCAGGACTGCCTCCCACAGCCACAGCTCAGGGGGAGGCAAGCAGCTGCCTCCCAGGAGGGGCACGGAGACCCCCAGCTCCCATCCAGAGCTGGCAGAAGGGGATGGAATCGTATTATTTAATGACCAGCTGGCAGACTGCGAGGCATTTCTTTCTCAAGGAGGTTAAAGCATTCAGCCATCACTGCTGGGGCTGGTTCAGAAAGGCAGAGCCTGAGAGCTGGATCTAGCACCGTGCTGCAAAAGGAATGCCAGATCCTCCATGCTGAGTGTTAAGACAGCTTCTAGGAGGAAATTTTTTAGACTCCTCCTGCCACAGCATGCACCTTCTACACTGGGAGTTAAGCATTGTAAGATACTGCTGAGGGTCAGGGCATGCCAGCAAAGATACCAGAATTTGGGTACTGCACTGCTCTTAGCTGATGGTTTAAGGACAGGCTGTAGGAATGGATGTGGCTGATTCGTAAATAATAGCAGAGAGGAAATAATAAGCTTTCTGACAGATTGAGAGCAATTAGTAAAATTTCTTGGAAAATCAAATCACCTCTGATATTCCTTGGTACGAAGAGCAGGATGTGAGGGCTGTGGTGACCTGAGATGGTGTGCTATTAGATATTTTCAATATGTTTTTTCTCATTGATCATGAAAGTTGGCAGTTTTTTTCAGCCTTGCTAAAGGTGAGAGCAAAGGCTAAGGGGGGGCATGACTGGCATCTGTCACATCTGAGGATGATGTACCCATTTGTTCAGTTTCTTAAATGTCACTGCTTCTTTTGATATTCTAGTGTGAGGATCTGAGTGCCTTTCCCTGTTGACAGCCAGGAAAAATTATTTGGAAAACAAAAGCGAACGACGAGCTTTAAAGATTCATGGGAGTCTGGCCAACATAGCTGCACACCTCTCTGCTCCAAGCCCAAGTGGATTAAAGATGTGATAAAGGGAGAAAGTTGGGAAACTGGTTTAGTGATGGGGTGTCATTCAACAGTCCATGTGCTAGATGGAAATGAGGTATCTCATGTTTTCAGTCTTCCTGTGGCTGCAGAAGGGCAAGGAAGGGAGGCGTCTGCCTCATTCCTGGCTCATTCTGGCCGTTCCTCGTGTGACCTTTCTCCCACCACCAGTGCTCTCTGCCTGCGGGAAATAGGGGGTGTGACCAATCCCCCTTCAGGTTGCAGGGTTACCTGGACATCTTGCTGCAAAGACAAACTGGGTGCGACTGTAGGAACAAGGGAAGCTCATTTCCATTTTATGGCTGGGAGTTGAGAAAGCACTGATTTACTAAACTGAGCAGTGACGAAATTTCCAGCAGCACCAATACCGAACTCAGAGGCCTGGTCATATTCATCATATGGCCATGCAGCCAATCCTTCCCAAGCACAGAGACATTGGGAGGCCATGAATGCTGTATGCTAGAAAAGCAAGTGCCCGGAAAAGTTGTAATGGAGTTCCCGAGGCCACCAAAGGGCTAGCAGCCAGGAATTCCTCTGTATGGATTTCCCAAGACTCTCCTATCTGCCTGATCACAGCCTAGCTCTTTGGCATGCCAGACTGCAGCAATTTTTCAGGAAGCACAGAGATAAGGTACTCTCTGGGAAACAATGAATTCAAAGTCCAGACTGAGGAAGTGCAGCTGTGTCCTTTCACAAAAACAGGTGCATTTTACTTATAAAGAGGGAATACATAAACCCCCCTCGCCCAAAATTGGGGAAAAAAGCAGGCTCGCAGCCAACATCAAGCATCCACCAGCTGCAAGGGTTTTAACCTGCTGTTTGCAGAAGAAGGCTGATGCTTCTGACTGTAAGCGTTCACCTCTCTGCTAGTTCAGATCAGCATTGCACTGGATCAGCTTGGACCTGCTGGCAGACAGGGGGCATGAAAATTTAGATGCATTGCTCTATCTATCTATCAATGTCTAAACACATCTGTATTTGCTTGTCTGACCATATTTCACTGAGCAGCTATGGGACCAAAGTCTTGATTATGCTGGTATAAGCCCATAACTGTATCTTTGACCTCAGTGAGTTTATACCCATCTACATCTCTGGAGTTGAGAGTGAGATTTTTGTCCCACTAATTTGCCACTTCTCAAGCTACCTCCTGTCACCCCATGTGGAAGACATGAAATAATAGACTAGTATTTCTGCCATGCTGCTCTCCCTCAGTAAGATATCGCTTGGGGAATTTATGTCAGGCTGCGGAAAAAAAATTAACAATAATTGTTTCTGTTTCAGCAGTTCTTAGTTTTGTTGCCTTTGAACTGTGTCTGGAAACAAATACCTTTCTTCTTTATTTTCCTCTTGGGACTGTCAGTAGATCTGCTTTCAGGTGCTTTAACGAGAAACAAGCCTCTGCTGACAATGTTTAAAGAACATGAATAATTGCTTGAGTCGAGGGCTGCAGCATGCCTCCACCTTATACCTAGAAAAGCAGGAGTCAGGGGCAGAACTGTGCCCTTTCAGCAGTGGGGCTGATCCTGCGTGCAAAAAAATCCCAAACATCTCCCCCTACACTAACGCAGGCTCTAAGCTGTGGCACTGCAAACAGGCAGCTACTGCCCTATTCAGGTCCCATCCCCACAATCTTCTTTTGCAAATTTGCCACCTGGATGTTTCTTTGCCTTGCAGACTTGGAGCTGCAGCTGCATTCTGAATGTTCAGGGGAGGGTGCACCGGGCACTTTGCAGCAGCCTAGCCGCAGGGAAGTGAAAAGCAGCTTAAAAATCCTGTCTGCACAGAGAGAAGACAGGGTCCTTGGTGCTTCCAGCTCAGCTGAAAGGCAGGAGGGGAGGCTCAGATCAAGGGCTATAAGTCTACATGGGTTCAGGGATGAGCTGAGTAAGCTCGTGGTCCTTCCTCACCAGGATCACAAACAGGCTGTGTTTCTGCTCAGGGCTGGGACCCCCCTGGCTGTGGGATCATTTCTGTTTGATAAAGCAGGGTTTGGCACAGCCCTACAAATAAGTACCATGGCAGCAAAGAAGCCTAGCAGGTTTGCCCTTCTCATCAGGGTAACTTAAGAGACTAAAAAATCCTGGAAAATACTAACTGTAAGTTGATGATCATAGAGCCTTCCGGACATCTCTTCTGCTACTCTTGCTTTGTTGATGCATGATTTTCTTGATTTCCCTGAGGTGGAGGAGATCCTGTGAGAGCCTTAGGAAGGGTCTTCAATGATTCAGAGGCCTCTTTCCTCCAGCAATCAACTCCTCTGAATCCATAACAAAGATTTTCCACACACCAGAAGCCAGGTCAAAAGTGCTGGGATGCACTGGCAGGGCTTGAGCATTTTCTGACCCATCTCCTCTCAGTGTGCATGCCTGCCCCGCACCTTGGCATTTTCTTTCCATATGGGTGAGTACTCTTTAAATCCATTTGCCAGTATTCCCCATCTCATGACAACATGGCAAAATGGCTTAGTGCTTGTATTTGATTGCTGGCCTAGAAAATGAATGGCTGGTTGTAATGCTGCTGGGTTAAAACTGTGGCCTCAGATTGTCAGCAGAAACATTGCCACCCATCTCCACAGGGACCAAGTCTTTGCCGTTGCCTGAAAGGGAGTCATAAATCTTTGAGCTGGGTCTGATTGGCTCCTGGTTTTGCAAATCAGCTTCCAGCCCCTCAAGCCAGGCCAGGTTTATTCTAGGCTGGGGAAGTAAATGTCCCTCTCTGTGCTACATTGGGAGCTGGAACTGAATCAGAGCAGCACTTCCCAAGCAAGAGGAACTCCCAAATGAGGTGGATGGATTGAGAAAATCATAATGCCCCCCCCTGAAAAAATTGTAGAGAGACAGGTTTAGGGCAAAAATCTCCATTTAGTGCTCTGCACGTGGTTAAGTCATTGTAAGGTACCAGGACACGAGTCTTTACTTTTACCATAACTCTGCTTAGTATTCTTAGGGCCAGTTGGAAGCAATGTAGTTGTTGTCACCACACATATTCTGCTTCAGGGAAAAAAAAAAGAAGCAGTAAGTCTGCAAGGATTTGCTGTTATTCACATTCAAATACTGGATGGACAGAATAATATGGTGCTTAAAATGAATCACCTTGGCCATCTTGAATTGGGGAAATGTGCTGAAAAAGGGGCTACTGAAAGGGCAATATTTTCTCTTTTGCTATACTGGCACTTACTGCTGTGGAAAAGCAGGGACTGTTATGAGGGAAATGCAAAGGCTGAGAGCTGGCATGAAGTGAGCAGGGGAAAAAGACCCCAAGCATTGGGTCTGAGGGAAAGGTGTGGCCAATACACTGTGTGTCTCAGTTATGCTGGATTAATTTACCCTAGTATCTTATTGCATGGTATTTTAAAATTGGAAATTATATTGCAAATGCTGCTGAAGCAGGCATTAGGTTGTTTGGAGCCAGCTATCAAATTTGCTTCATTCACAGGGCATTCATTAAGACCTAGGCCTGCAGTAGTGCTTCTTAGATACTTATATTTGATTCATTCACCTGATTGTATCATACAGAGTTATTTATACATTTGGGAAGAGAGAGCACTGTCTGTCAAACATGCCACATCAGACTGGTAAGATTTTACATTAATTCTCTTCTTTCATTGCAGATGGACTGCAGAAAGCTCAGAAATCAAATCCATGAATATATATATTATTTCTGTATGAATTATATCCCCTGTAAATGCTATGGCATGCTTACAAAGCTTTGATTACTCATCCCACCCCGAGCTGAGAAACTGCTGATCCCTACAGAAAAAAAGGAAGACTTTGAAGTCTACCAACATTGGCATGTCATGGAGTGAATGAACCTGAAAGAGAAGTGCAAGCCCTTACTTCTGATACAGTAGGAACCTGGCAAGTTCCTACAGATTTTTACTCCTGGATGACATCAGTTTCTCCCTGGCAACTTGCAGCTTGTCTAGCACTGCAAGGTAAATATAGCCATGCC
The DNA here is from genome assembly GCF_929443795.1 of Astur gentilis. Lineage (NCBI taxonomy): Eukaryota > Metazoa > Chordata > Aves > Accipitriformes > Accipitridae > Astur > Astur gentilis. Next base: position 60,446,987 of record NC_064919.1, read on the forward strand.
ATGCAGTGCTAGGACTGTGCTCATCATCTCTGAGAGCGTCTTCCCATTTTCCTGTTCGCAGTCCAGGAAATCAGCAAACTGCAGAGCAGATGATGTATGAACCTGCAAGGGCAAATCTGCAAACAGTGTGCATTGGTGTATCTCCCACATAGTGGAGACAGAATTTATGCTGATTTATACCCTTTGAGACTCTAGCCCGAGGTAATGGCGTGTTCCCTTCTGACTTCAATAGGAGCAGGCGCTGGTGTCGGGAGCAAGGCTTCCTTCCACTAGAGGAAAAACACAGCTGGAGCATGAAGTCCAAGGGAGAGAAACCTCAAAAGATGCCTCAACAGCAGTGGTTAAATTTAAACACTGTGCACACCTTTAATGTTCCTAAGAGCCAGGTTTCAGATGTGTAAGTGCATTTTTTTGTCTGATGCCAAGAAAACAGATGTGAGAGTTATTTCCTAATAGCCACAGGCAGCGTCACATGACTAATTCAGCATCTCCCAAAACTGGGTGCCTGCCTAGGCGTGTGATGAAAAGGTGGGAGGAAATCGTCTGGGTATGTACATTCCTTGTGGTAAAGCAAATTTAGCTCAGCAAAGCCCATGACTAACAAATACCAAGCACTCAAGATCTTAGATTATAAAAGCACAACACCTTGAAACCTGTTGATAAGCTTTTACAAAGCTTATAAAATGTGGATGAAAAGGGAACATTATAGGGCTCAGAAAGAAAACTTCATGTTGGCCATGTTGGCCAATAGGTATGTACCTTAGATGTTCTGTTTTGGGATTAAGCCATAGAAAAATCCCTCTTAGATAGTAACTACGTTCTGCCATTCTAACTGGTCTAAGTAGTAATGCTAAAAATAAGTAACCAGCTTCTCTCTGCAGGTTATTCTCTGTTTTGTAATTGCCCTGAAACTGATGTGAGAGTATCTGATGGTACCGCCTGCTGGCATGGAACTCCAGGAGCAGATCACACTCAGAACAAACTACCTCATAGACCATTAAACTAAATTTTTTCATTTTAAGAAAATGTCTTAACACTAATGATAGAACTAGAACATCTTCCTCTGATTGCCTTGTAATTTGTCATCCCCTAATTACCCAGGGAGGTACATCCTTCAGGGAATGGTACTAGCTGCCTTCTCAACTTTCTGTGGTACCATGTACAGCTCTGCTGCTGGCTGTCTTCTTGTTTCTCCCTATCTCTTATCTCTGAGAAGTCCTAGCTAGGAACATAAATTTAACCCTGTCAGCTCTGCAATGTTTCCTGAGCTATGTCTGTGCTGCAGAACCACGTCCTTCAGTCCAAGCTAAAATTTTGGCTAGACTTCTTTAAAATTCTTTTTTTCCATGTTGTCCTGCAAAGACACGACAGTTTTTAGGTTGCCAGTGGGCCACAACCAGTGTATGTGATATTGACCAACACTGTCTTCTTGTTTCTCTGTGCCCAGCACATATTTCAATGTCTCTTATGCCTTGTTTTTATATTTGGCTTGCCCTGTCTTTGGGATAAGGCTTGCCTGTGCTAGCTGTGCCCAGCAAATGGCTCTTGTTTCAAGACTGCAGCTTATAAGTGCTACAATAATACAAATAACAAATAACCATAGAGTAATATTAACAATGCAGTTGAAGTGTGTGTATCTCATTTGCATGTCAAACTCACACTGGAAAGTTTGTTGATCTATATTTATGTAAAAGACAATGTACTTTTCACTGAAACTCATTCCTGAAGAGCCTAGTCTATACAAAGTGTTATATTATGCTCACAGGCCTATGGGCCTATGGGTATAAATCTCACCTTAATGCAAGAGTAAAGTTAAATGTTTTCACTTTGCTTTTTTTCATTGTGCAATAAAAATGAGACATATATTCACAAATCAAAAATACACCTGATATGATCTGGCAGACCCACACAAATAGCTGATAAAAACATGGCAGTGGCTTCAGTATTTTTCACTGATAATAGACTAAAAATTCAGGTTCCTGTAATGTCTGTCAGTCAGCTAGCTGTTGAACTGCCTGTGGAGTAGAGCTGTGCTATCTTTTTTTTTTTTTTTTTTTTTTGATTTACCTTTTAGTTATATCAGTTAAGCTATGTAAGTTCCACTCAAGAGGCAAATGGAAAAGGCAGGCTAAGAAGTCCCACCCACGTCTGGAGACTGTGGCTTTTTAGGCAAAGATGCAGTTAATATGCCAGGACTGCTGTGGCAGTTTGGGGAGCCCCTTTATACAGCTGGTACAATGAGATTTTTGCCCCAGGAATTGCCGTACTTGTCACTGCCTAAGTAACCCACACAGACAGGCAATCTGGGCCAGGTCTGCACCAAGCCAGAGGTGATGGTGTGAACTCTGTCTTTACCTACAGACAGTGAAGGGCTTGGGAATGGTGCTTTTGCCAAAGCTGGGGAGAAGTGGCCCTTCCTGTTGTCTGAAGGACTGGAGAAAATGAAAAATTACCAACCTCAAGACAGAGAGAGGCAAACTGAAAAGTATCACTGGGAGGGACACCGGGGAAGCTAAGGACAGAGGCAGGTGTGGGCTTGGTGACCATGCAAACTTGGTTTAGGGTATCATTCTAAGCTGGAGAAGTCAGACTCTGGTAGAGTCCCAGGGATCTCTGAGGAGAGAGTAGCTGTGCTGGGGGATTTTACTCTTAAGGGGTATGCTATTTTTTCTAATGACATCTGATCTCTTGTGGTTTATTTTGTAAGGAAACACAACAGTGTCTTTACACCATCTCTGCAAAGGCTATTTATATCTGCATGTCTGCTTGCTCCTCTCTGTCCAAGGCTTCATAAAGATACTTTGCAGGATGGAAGATTCAGCCTTTTGGGAGAGGATGTACTCACACTCAAGAGCCAGGACTGCACCTGAGGAACAGAGCATAGGAAAGGGGCTGTTGGGCAGAATTTGCACTGCAGTCATATTCCAGAGGCCCCAGGGTTAAAAGGCAGGTGCCTAGACATGGGCTAGACCCTGGATGCCCACACATCCCCTGGGAAACAGGGGTTGGATCTCCTAGTAGTTAGGTGATGAGCATTAAGGGCATTTGGACAGATACTATCACAGCTGCCTCATTCCTTGCAAAGCTGAGTTGTTACCAGTCTCATTATAAAAGTGGCCACTTCAGGAACATGCACAGTTTTATGCCATTTAAATAAGCAAACTGTCATTTGAAAGCAATTGTAGCTGCTTGTGTTCTTGCCCTTCCACACCACTGCATATCCAGTTACCACTGTGATGTGGTAATGTGCACAAGTCAAGTGGTCATTTGTGAAGAAACAGACTGTGCTGCTGTTCAGCAGCTGTCATCAGTTAGTTGTATCTTGCAAGAGAGGGGAGACCGAAAAGCAAAGCTTGTCAAAGGAGAGAGGTGAATGTGGTATTAACATCCTCCATGATTCCCTTTCCTGTCTTTCCTCTTGGGGCCATCTCCTCAGAGCTGTCACGTTAGCATGGATGCTCTGCGAAGGGCTATAGGGTGGTCTTCTGTGTCCTTCCCAGCTCGTAGCCCTCCATACCCTTCTTGTAGCCCTGACAAGGGAGGCAGCTGTCCTGAAAAATATCCAAATGAGTTAGCTAGCACCTTCTCTCTTAAGTCCCTTTTAAAATATGTTCATGGGTGATAGAACAATAACTCACACATATTTGTTGTAACCCTGATGGTCTAAGCAGGGCTTAGGAGAGATAATACAATGAGGTTGCCTTGTAGGAGACTTTCAAGTGAATAATAATTTTGATTAAACACAGAGATCACATCCCACTGGGTTTTACCAGTAAGTCTGTTTTAATCCTGAAAAAGAATAAATCCATGGAGAAGCCTGTAAGTGTCACCAGTACCATTTGTTGTATCTTGGTCCAGAAGCATGTCATTCTTTTTAAAGGAGATGCCTTTATTTTGGATCAAAACTCAGACGTTTCTTTTAAAAGTACTGCAGTGCCCTTGTTTAGGTAGCAGGGTTTTTCATGCAGTGTGTTTCATCATTTCCATTCTCATGCATCATTTTTCAAATCTTCCCTGATCAAATTACCACAGCTGTAGGGGTCCTGAAGAAATGAGAGTAATCACTCACTGTAATTAAATGTTTCATATTTTATTAGACACTGCATGCAATATGCAGCATGGAGATCTCATACAAAGCCTGCCATATCTTTATATATCTTTCTTATACACCTGATTGAATCAGTCCAGGCAAAGGTTTATTTCCCTCACAACTTTTGTGTTGTAGAGATGATGCATTGTATTGTGCTAGGGAGCCTTTGTCATCCAAATTGGCAGCTGCCAAGAATGGACTCGTCTGCGTCTGAGCATGAGGGAAAGGAAAATAACACAAAGTCATGTTGTATTAGCAATGGCCATCTCTTCTTACTAAGATGGAGGTAATAAAAAAGGACTGAGGAGAGGCCCACAAAAGTGCAGACCTTTGCAGTGCATCCTGCTATGGCCAGCAGCTTTCAGTTGAAGCTCTGAACAGCTCTAAAAGGGAGCTTTTTTTCCTCAGCCAGGGCTCAATCAGCCAGGCCAGGCTAAACGATTATAATTGTCCATGTAAGTCTCAGAAAGCTGTCAAGAAGTTAGGAGTTTGGCATTAAATTGTATCACTGGGAGGACTTTGTGGTCTCAGCTTTCAAAGCTGAGGTGTCATTAGTGAACTTATGGGGGTACTTTGGACGGCACTTTTCACTATTGAAACATCAATTATTGAGAAGCCTGAAAGAACTAGCTCAGGAATAAATTGAGTAAGTGCCCACAACCAGCAACTCATAAAGAAAGGAGAGAGAGGATGCTAGCTATAAACGCCTCATCTCCTCTGTTGATCCTGAAGGACCTGCTCAGGAGTTGCTGGGAAGTGATGCTGTTGCTCCAGAGGGAATGAGGTTCTTTCCCACGTTTACTTATCTCTTTGGGTGTATTCTTTGATTTCCAGATCTATTTTTCTTTAACTCCTGGGTAGAAAATAAAAATGGAGAAACACTGTAAGAGCCATGTGAAATGTGTTTATTGAAACCCTGATCTCCAGAGAGAGATAAAGGAAATGATGCAAGCCTCCCTGCTAAAAAAAAAAAAAAAAATTTAGTAAGTTGCAACAGAGCAGGAAGTTCAACAAACAAAAAAAAAAAAAAAAAAAAAAAAAGGGGGGGGGGGGGGAGCCACAACTATGAAATTCAGAATGAAAACAAAGAAACCACATGAATACTTATTCCAGCACCAAAGAAGAAATAAAAAGGGGAAGAACAACCATAAAGGAGATATATTAAAAATGACCTTAAACATAATGTTGAATCTGTACCACTACACTAGGTTGCTTGGGACCGGTATTTTGAGACATCAGCATATTAAGCTCCGGATATTGTGTTGGAAACCTGAGCTAGCGTTGTGTACTTGGGCAACTGTGTCCACATCATTGCTCCTGAGGTCCAGTGTGTGCTAGGAAGAGGGTGAACTTTTTCCTCTTTGTGCACTGCTGAAGTTCTCAGTCCTTCTTTGCAGCAAAGAAGACAGTCATCATTTAATTGCGGGGGGCTGCTTGAGTTGCAGGTTGCCAGTATCATTAACAAGCTGTTTTCCCATGATACTAAATAGTGTAGTCCTGAGTACAGGGCTGAACTGGGAAGCAGGGAAGCTGCCTGCTCTACCCAGGCATGCTGTTGTCCTGTTGCATGACTATGGGCACATTGTGTCACCTCCTTAACAGGATACATGCTATTATTGTGCTACACATGAAATACACAGAGACATATACAAATATGTTTGTGTGTGTGTGTCGTATATGTGTATGAATGCATGAAGTGTTACATTTTTGGCCTTCTTGATGCTTAAAGCAAGCTGATTGTATTAATGGAAAACCAAATTATGTAGTCAATTTTAATTTTTATTTTAAACTTAGTAGCTCTCTTGAGATGAGCAATACTCAGGAGACACCACACAGCTACAGGACATCTCCTAGATGTTGCAGATCTCAGCAGCCACCAGATCATGCTCTCCTGCAGCTCTGATCCTCAGCCCTGCCTGTGCTAGTGCCAGCTGGAGGGGATGCCACGCTCCAGTGAGGTGGCACTGGGGCTCATCTGTGCCGCCATGCCGGGGCGCAGCAAAGAACAGAGTGCAGTTACCTCTATTGCTCACTCCCTCACAGGTTTTTCACCCAGAGTGAGCCGTTGAAAAGGTCTTTCCCAAGTAAGAAATCCCTTTTCCAAAGCCAGTTCCATAATCAGACAGGGGAAAAAATAATCAGTTGCTTCACAGCCAAGGTGCGCGCATGCCATTGTCACCGCCAGCAAATCCACCCCAGGCAGAGATGAGGACTCGTGTTGGGAAAGTTGCTGGCTCGGCGGGTAGTGACAAAACGCTAGTTTTAACCGTTCATCCTTTTTTGGAGCATTTGAAAAATACATTGTGGGCAGATGTTTCATTTGTGTGAGACTGTTTTAATAAAGTCTACCCCTTTGCAGCTCTCCCTCTCTGCTTTGCTGAGCAGGCTGAGACCCAGTCTGGCACATGTTTCTTTCTGTGAGACAAGCACCTAAACCCAGGATATTGTATTGGAAACCTGAGCTGCCTTATACAGCAACCCTGTATAATGCTTTCCAGAAGAATAAAAGGGCAGCAACAGTGAGGCTGTATGAATAATATGATGAATGCATGTGCATTTTTCCTCTACGTTGGTATCGCAACACATGCACAGACAAGTAACTGTGCTAAAGCACATTATGAAGGTTGCTATATCAATTAATCAAAATGTAGGAAATGCCAGAATGAAGATTGCCTGTACGCTCTTACCTCTGTTGCTCTCATACTTTAAGCAGCATGCACAGTTTTAAGAAGATCACATATTAATTTTCTGATATACCTATGCGTCATTAAGTGCACAGGGCAGATGAGTTCCTTTAGTGAGCAATTATTCAGTGCTTTATTCCATCCTTGTGATTTAGTATGAGGTTTTAGACCTTATTTATTACTCATCCCTATAAATCCTGCTGTGAGGATGAAGTTATTAACTGCTTTATAGGCTTTTCTCTGGTACTTACCATTATGAAGCCTGAATATTTCACAAACAACATGGAATATATCCTCCCACTAGCTTTGTAGGATGATGGTGAAGAGTTATCTCCATCTTAGAGCTTGCAAGCTGAAGCACGGAATGATTAGGATCAGAAGTATTCCTTAAGTTTAGACACATTTTTGAGTATATGGGATACTAGACTATTTATAGCCAGACTTTTTATATTGTTATTGGAAGAACATTTGTTTCACCCTTAAGGTTGGTCTATCTTGCTCACTGGATGCTGTTGAAAAAACCAGATTGTGACTATGTACCTGAAGTTTGTATTACACTGTAGTTGCTGCCCAGATGTCAACAGGGAGTTCCTTACAGTCCACTGCTTTTGGGTTAGGTTTCTTTTTGGTCCCCTTAGGTGAAAGATGAAATTTTTTATAGCCAGTAGAGGATGGTCAGTGAGCATTTACAGCTTAGGGATTAGACCCTGAGTCACTCATCCTGTCTCCACTTTGGAGTCAGGGCATTTTCTCCATACTGAAACTCCATTCTCTCCCTTTGAGCTTCTCATGCCGGCTCTGTCTTTGCTCAGTCTACGAATACTGATGCAGCCTACAAACGTAGCCAAGAAAAAATACCTAAGCAAGAAAAACACTGTTAAAAGGCAGCATTGGCATGAGAACAAATAGCTACGAACTTCCCACAAAGACATTCAGGCTGTAATTTAAAGGAAGATGCTTAAACATCAGAGAAATACGCAGTCGTCTCCTACCCAGAGAATGGGCAAAGAAAGGTACTTTTAAGATGCAGGTGAGTGAGATCCCAGATGAGCAAGGATATATGTGGTGCCTCCAAGAGCTGGGGTCCCTTTCATTCCTGTGGACACTTGTCCCTTGCTCCTGCCTCAGCAGCAGCAAGTTCCTTGGTCCGATCAGGTCATTTCAATCCCAAGCAGGGTGAGGGGAGATGCTGAGGTGCATGTAGCACAGCTGGGTGGAGATCAGCTTTTTCGGCTCTTATCTAGTGTTCTAAGTCCCTGGTCATGGCAGGCAAAAGGGAGAGCTTTTTTCCCCTGCTGGATTTGGTCACTCAGCCACTGAAGGTGGATAGACAAGAGACCCAAGAGTTCTGCAGGTGTGAACACACCACGATGTGTACAGGGCAGGTGTTGCTTAAATAGTCATCAGGATTTCAATTGATAAAATCAAGGTCACCACTCTTCTAAAGTCACAAGCTGGGCAAGTTTGGGAATGATTTCACAGCATGGCAGAAGGCAGATGTGTAGGGTGAAAGCAGTCTTATTCACTTGTGAAATCTTTCCCAAAGGTGACAGGACATATTGAGATGCTCAGAGCAAAGGTGTCAAGAATATTTTTTTAACAAATGCAAAGGAACATACCTTCCCTTGTTCTGTAATTTTAAGTGCCTGAACTACAACTAACTACAGCAATTTCTACAACTGCATAAAGCAATACAGCAGACAACTGATGCAAACATCTGGCAGACGTAAGTGTCAGTCCAGGCAGTCAACATTTGGTATATAAGGAACTGAAAACAGAGTCTTACAATAGGAAGTGTCTGGTAACCTTACGAATGGGTGGAGCACCAGCCCTACCTGTAATACTTAATTTCACTGCTCTGAAGCATGTTGTAAGTGCTCTGTGTCCTTGCTGCATGTCCTGTCATGTTGTTACACACCAGGAAGCTCCCTCATTCTCTGTATGATCAAGACACTGAAATGGGGATACACAGCTGTATTTCATTTTTGGGCTGTAGTCTGGCTACTGGGTTCACCAGCTGTGCACTGGAGTGTACCTGTATGTGTACAGAAGGAAATGTGTGTGCATGTGTGTGGATGTAGGTACATGTGAGCATGTGTGTGTATGCACGCACGTGTGCAAGGATGTTGGAGATACTTACCACACGACTGATTTCACTTCAGAACTATGACTGTGTCCTGGCATTCAACAACAAGTTTCAGAGCAGAGGCTTTCACCCCACTGCCCTGCTCCCAGTAAGGATGTGCTCCTGGCTGCTCGGGGCAGCAGTTCCACGGTGCCCCCCACACCAAAGGTGGAGGCATGGCCTTAGGGTCTAGATTTTCCCCCAGGCAAGGAGGCACTGCATGACCAAACAGCAGTGCACTGCATGTGGCAGAGCCCTTCTCCCTGCCAGCTACTGTTTAGCCAGTGGAGAGAATTGCCAAGGGAGAGGGGCAGCTGGACCACACTTTGGCATCACAACACCTGCATCAGAGATGCTGAGATGTGGAAATCCTGCCCATGGGCTGCAGCAAAGAGAGGCAGGACAGAAGTGTCATTCAAAGCAGTGCAGGTTCACTGCCAAGCTGAGGACATGGGTTACGTACATCAGTGGGTTCTTGTTTGTCCAGTTGACGGGTGAAGGAGGAGCCCCAGTGCCTGCCTGCATGGCCCCAGCTTTCATTCAGATCTGGAGGGCAGGAGCAGCCACTCTGTGCATGTCTGGGGCAGGAGCTGTGGGGTGCAGCAGCCAGAGCCCGGGGAGGCCGAGGAGCATCTAGGCAGGCAGACCATCACCATGTGAGCGAGTCCCTGCAAGGTGGCGGTGCCTCAGGCTTTCAGGCACACTGTAGAAACCATCTGTAAGTGCAATCACACCTTTAAATGACAAACTCGCTGAGAGCCAACTGGCAGGGACATTCACACAGGAAGGGAGATATTCACAGAGGTATGAACCCTCATTTCCCACATCTCATGAGACTGTCCCAGCTGATGTCCCTACCCTAGGCTATAGGAAAACTGATGGCACCCTCCTCTTCCCTGAGGCTGGTGCTGCTGCAAAGAAACCCAGCTTCACCTGGTGAGGAAAAGAAGAGCAGCATGGCGAGGACTCAGGGAAGGGAAGATACCAGCCTCTGTTGCCAACATTGCTTCTATGTTTCATCAATGGCTGTTCAATGTAAAATGCAGGAATAATGCAATTTTTGCTTAATTTGTACTTAATTAAACTGCACTTAATTAAACTGCACCCCTAAATGCTTTCACTGGGTCTGGCTCTAAGTCACATTGCAGATAGTGACCAGGTAGTGACCGGGAGAGGAGTTTTTGACAAAATCCTCTAAATGTCTTTTTAAGATAAAAATCAATTTCTTTGTAAAAGCAGAGTAAATTACTGGGCTTTGTTCCTGGCACATTAAATATAAAAATAACCTGGCCATAGTCTCAATCTATAAACCTAAGGCAAATGAGAAAAAGAATTGCTTTAAAGTAGGTTTTTTTATAAAGCATCTACTTGGGATGGCCTGAAATGAAAAGGAATTGCTTTATCTAATCTTGCTAGGAAAAGCATTTCAGCACAGAGGAGTATGAAAGTGAATACTTGACTCTCCTTGGAGGCCAGTTTCTATATGGGGTCAGGCAGAAAGACAGCACCTGATGATGGCTGAAGATAAATCCAGGATAAAACATGGAAGCTGACTGAAAGTTCAGGCTTTGTGGTTTATACTTGAGCCTTATCACCGCTGAAAGAAAATTGAAGTGATTATATAGTACTTTGAACTTAATGGAAAGAAGAAAGATAGTGAATGGTTGATTACCTCTCTTCTTGAAGTCATCCAAGTACAGGCCATTGCCCATTAAACTGTTGCCAGGGCAGCATTAGCTGGCAGCTGGATAGCTCAGGATCCTCCCTCTAGCCTTGCCTGGTAAAGATTAACCGTATCATCTCACTTGCCTTCATCCTCAGAGCAGGCCAGAGCAAAAAGAACTGCAGGAGGTTTCAGCACTTCTCCATTGCCTTCAGCCTGTGTCCAGAGCAGGCTGCAATGAAAACAGTGGGATGCTTGGGCTCCCATGGGGATGGGACCTCCTGATTCACAGGAACATAAGAACAACTCTCCTACACTTCTGTAAAACAAGTTGCAAGCTGCAAGTCCACAAAAGCTCCTTAAGAGTAAAATTACCAAGAATTAATGCTTTTTTTTAGGATACTCTCACACAGCATTAAGACCTGACTCATGATTGTGAATGCTCCTGCTTGGCAGGATACAACATGTAAGGGAACAGCCAGAAACATGTGTGTGCTGGGTGCCCGGAGGTGCTGCAGGAGGGTGTGTGGTTGGGACCTGATGTGAGGACGCGGCTAGGAAAAGGTGGTGAATTTTAGCCACTGCTAAGAATAAAATAAGTTGTCACACAAGTTACATAGCCATCACCAATTCAGACCAAATGGGCTACAAACTTGCCTATGGTGGAACTTTAAAAGTCATAATGAAACTGTAGTAGAGCAGAGACACAGCAGAAAAAGTACTGGGATTATAGTGACATTGTGACTGTGATTAAATCACTGCACCTTCCTTTTGCAAGTTGACCCTGTAGGGTCAGCTCAATGCCTAATAATGGCACCTGTCATCAGCATTAATTATGTCACTGCAGAAAATGCTGCAGCTGGTCATGAGGTGTCCTTCATGGCTCTGCAGAAGGATTGTACCTGTTCACAGAAAGATGTTATCCTTCTGGGGGAAAACAAAACTGAAGCTTGTGTTGGACTCCGTGTCACTAAGAGCAAAAGCGCTCATGGTCCAAATGATGGGGTATAGAATAACTGTGCTGAAACAAGCAGAGCACTAGTGCTGAAGGCGATGCCTAGACATGTATCAGAGCTTATCATGAGCAACAACAGTGAAGATTTGAGCCTGTCATTCAGAAAGAGCAAGTGTGAATGCACTCACTTTCACACAAGGAACTAAAAAGTAGTTTTGATCTTGCTAACATTGGGTTGTATTGTTTGTAAAAGACTTGACCTGGAGCTGATCTACCAGTCAGCAAAGTCCTTTTGCCTCCTGTTTCAAAAGAAGGGCACAAAAGACACTTGCACTACATTTAATTCCAAAAATAGTTAAAATCAGGGAGCCAGTGAGAACTTTATTATTCTTCCACTGCAGAAATATATCAAAAAGAGAGAGAATGCTGGCCTGTATATGGGGTAATTCCAAGTTTAGCCACAGGAATCAAGTACTTTTATGCTGATCCAACCAACCAGGAAGATGCAGAAGAGGCAAAATTCCTCTTCATTCAGAAATAGAAAAATCACTTCAAAGTGGTACATTCTTCATCTGCTCCCATTAACACTGAGATAAATGGGCGTTTCTTTGGCAGAATAGTGTCTGGGAACTGTTTAGGTAGACTAACACTCTCTTTGTAGGGACTGCGATACCATTTTTCTTGCATGTTTACAATGTGGCTAGGTTGTTGCATGTTTCTTACTGAATTCAGTGAGTGACATATGCTAAAACTTAGTTTCAGCCTATGAGAACAGCCTACTCTTACCTCAGAGCAACACCACCAGCGTCTCATAGCCATAATCCCCAGAAAGGCTCCAGCTCCTTTCTCTGCCCTCTGCATCCCCCCTAGTCTTACTTTCTCAACTCCTTGCTGTGTCTCACGTGCCGGGTGGTGGAGGAATCGGTGCCCTGAAAGCTTGTGTTCACTGAAGAAAGTAATCTCCTCTAAGTAGCTACTCATTTTAGCAAAACGAGGAATTAAGACCTTCTGTCTCTCTGTCAAATGTGATTGCAACTGGCAGTGAGCTCAAAAGCTCACAGAAAAGATGGCCCAAGAGAAAGGTAGCAAAATCCTACTTTCTTAGGAGATTGGTGGAATAGGGATAAAAATAAGCAGTTTGTCTGCTCTTCAGTTGTGAGCTATCAAATGCAGGCATACATCCTGATTTTTAGTTTTGAAAAGATGGCAGTTCTTTTAAAAAGGTGGAAAAGAAATATATATATGTGTGTATGCATAAGCACATAGGAAAAAATGGTGGAATAACTTCAAAACTTAGACAGTGAAGACAAGAAGAAGAACAAGCTTTCTGGAGGCAAGCTCAAACTAGTCCTAATGTCAAGTCCTAGTTAGAATTTTTTCTGGACTTTATGGAAAAGATGATGCAGATCTAGATCCACATTGAAATGCCGTAATTCAGTAATGAACTCAATGTGGCTCACAGAGCCTGACATCCTTGATGTGTAGAAAACCTCATGTTTCACCCCAGATAGAAGCTAAAAGTCACAGCACTAAGACTGTGGCTCCTTTCTCATATTGACATTCTTGGTCTTACAGTCGCACTTGCAATTCCAGAAAACATTCACAGATCTTGACTCCTAAAAGCCAACACTTCCTATCCCTTCTGAAAAAAATCGGGTGTTTGTGAAACTGCCACAGCCCTGGGCTCCGTTCATTTAAGCAACGTGTTGTAAATACCGGAGGTGTTTCAGGGTGTTCATGTAGCAAGAGCTTCACCTTGGCGCAAGAGTCAGAGGAGGCACAAAAGCTCTGTGGCTTAAAACAAACTCAGAAGTACTGCAGGGTGAAAAGTTGAAGAAGGAGAGGTGAAAGATGCTTCTTCCTTCTCTGATGGCACCTTCGCAATGCCAGGTACATCTGTGCCCACCCAGAAAGGACTGTGGCTAATCTCTTCCAATCCTGAGTGTTGGGTCGGACTCCCCACAGTATGAAACCTCTGAAGCTGGTACCAGAATTTCCGGCTTAAGTGCTGCTGAGACTTTGCTATTGCTTTTCCTTATCGAGTGTTTTGAGGTGGTCTTTTTTCAATCAAACTCTGTACTCAAAAGCTCCCTGCTGCCTTGGAAATTGTTCATGCTTCCCACCCTATCCCATCCCACCCCACCTCAGTGGAAGCCTGCAGAGGCTGCCTGTGTGTAGCTTGTACCAGAGGTGTGCGTAGGCAGTGGAGTCACTTGCTGGGGATGTCTCAGCGTAGTGGTCCCATGTGTCCAAAAGGTTGGTTTTAGCTGCATCTTCCCCAGGACTGCTGCATCCGTGCTGTGTCCAGCACAGCCTGGAGCAGCCAGGGCTGCCCTCTGGATGCAGAGTAGGCATAAGCCCCCATAATTCTCCCTCTTAGCATTTTCCTTGTTAATGTACTTCAGCTCCTTCTAAATCATTGACGTGTCCAACAAGCTCAGAATTATCTGGCAATAAGGAGTTAGCTTGGCTTACCTGCTTCTTTATATTTAACTTATTCCCGGACCTGCAGGACTCTGTTTATCTATACATGCAGAGCCCTGTTACACAAATGCAAGCAGGAAAATGAGTAGGTGTGTGGTAAGTGAACTTCTGCACCAAACTGGTATTCCTAATTATTTTGTCAAGTCATTTCCCAATGGGAGGATAATGGAAAGCAAAGCATTAAAGTTAATGAAAAAATTCAGGTTGAGAAATCAAGGCTTGAAACAGGAAAGATATTCCTGAAGTGAGTGTTGCCAGCTGTAGAACAAAGATAATCTCTGTGGTCTTGCTACAAGTTGATGACAAACACTTCTCACAGAAAGTAGAAAGATAAGTGGGATAGAATTCTTTCTGCAGTGGGATCTCTGATTTGGAAGATTTCCTGGGATTTTAATGTTCTATTTTTTAATCTTAATAGTAGTTGTTTACTTTTATTTTTCTGCTGTTTTAAGGGAAGAAGGAGGGAAAGGAACATCTGAACTACTTGGCACTCGTAACACATACGTTCCATTGGCTTCATCTGATCACAAAGGTTACAGCCTCCGCCAACTGCGCCAGGAGAGCTTGTAAATTTTCTAAGTTAAATGAAGAGATTAGGTTTGCTGAACATGCAAAAATCTGTCATCTTTGCCAATGGAGCTATTAAACACTTTGATCCACAGCTGTTTGGCCTGAAGTCTCTCACAGGCAAGCTGATCTTAATTCTCCATCCTGCATTTTGCCAGGTACCGTTCCCAAAAGCATCTGAACCCCAGAGGAGCCAAAGTCCCCGTGACTTGGATCTTTGTGTGCTAAGGTCTGTACGGTGGGATTTGTCCCACCTGGTGTTAGCTGTCAGACACAGGGTATTTCATCTGAGCTGGCCGTACAGCTCTCCCTGTAACCAGCAGAGATGCTGTGAAGACGGCAGGCTGGTCTGCCTCAGTGTGGGACAGGGCACCAGGCAGGAGTGCTGAACCACCTGCCTCCTTTCACTAATCCTCGGGGCACCTGAAGAACTAGCTTCCACTTGATGCCCCATGTTGATCAGGTGAGATGAATTCCACCCAAAGGGCTAACCCAGATAATGGACAGATAAGCTGCCCAGATGGGCACCCATTTCAGCACCTGTGTGTGTCTGGGATTCACTAGCTGTGTGTCTTTACATGCAAGTCCTTTGAGGGATGTGATCCAAGCCTCATTTCACCGCATGATCTTATGCATAAGGACACATGTATTTCTCTCCCAGGTCTTCTAAGGAATTATCATCTGTTCGTAACAAAGATCACACAACAGTTTGCATTCCTGTCTCCAGGAAAGGGCAAACTGTTTACTTTAATTACTATTTATTCTAGTTTCTTGAAGGAACAAGGCTCATGCTGTTTGGTCTGTCTGTTTATCTTCCTGTCAGTCAAGTCCTCTTAATAAGCTGCATTCCCTCTTGCTTGCTCCCTCCACAGCCTCACAAATATTAAGTTTTCAGATGCCCAGTGACATGGCTTTAATACGAAAGGTGGACTACGTCCATACCCCAGACTCACCTAAAACTTATAGGTTAGGATGCTCTCTTATAAAATGTAGAAAAATATGGGTTTGAGCTTTCCAGGCCGAGGAAGGTACTCAGCCCACCTCACCCGTTGCCTGGACAAGTACTTTAGACATTGAGCTGTTATGTCAAAAATGCCCTAAAAGTCTCCCTACCTTAGTTTCTTAGAATAAGAAAACACACCCTTGCATCTAGCCCTTAATGTAGGATTCATGCCTCCCTCCTTTAGCCCTCTATAAGACAGGCCTCTCGTTACCTGTACCTAGAGGGAAGTTTTAGGTACCTAAATCCAGGTATGATGACAGATTTCAAAGCAACCTCTCTGATTACTGCATCCTTTTATCTTAAGGGTGTCTCTTGATCCCTTCCTGGGTGTGATGGGTGAGGAAGTCAAAACTCGATAGAAAACAGGAGATGCCTTACCAGAGATGGAGATAGTCACCATCATGTATACACCTTCCCTCAGGTTGGTACCACCCCACAGATTTCTGAGGAAACTAGGACTATAAGATGAGCACTGATCCCTAGGAAGACATATGTGCAAGGATACCTGTTTTTTGAACCCAAAATGCACATCGGGCTATAACCTCTACTTAACCAAGACGTCAGTATTTCAAGCACACTAGAACCCTTGATTTGCTAAGCAAGTCAAACTCTCACAGTCTCTTGACACAGAGTAGGGTTTTTCATCTTACCTCCTCCATATGAATTTCTCTCTCCTGAATGTGGGTTACTGGTCTTGTTCTCAATATTCCAAGTAACACTGATTAGTGAGCTGTGCAAGGCTGTGAACGCTTCGCTACATCTACTGGAAGTGCTTTCCCTAACAAAGCCTAGGATAACATTTGCATTTTGTACAGCTGTATCAGCCTGGTGACTCATAGTAACTCCTGTAAGTGAATAAAACTCCCAGTTCTTTCTCCTTCTCTGTGGCCTCCCCAGACTCCTGCAGAAACGTGGTAGTGAATCCCCTGGGCGAATCCCCAGACTACTGCAGAAATCCTCCTGTTAGATACTAAAAGCATGATCTTGAAAAAGGTGTTAAATTTCAAACTACTACTATTATTCCAGACTTGCAGGTTATCTGTTTCTACCTGTACCATGTTCAGATATCTTTCTGTGCCAAGTTGTCTCCTGCAAGCGGCTAATGAGCAAATTTCATTAACATGCACCTACTTTTTCAACCATAGTCCTTGATGGAGACAGCTGAAAAGATCTCGGTTCCCCTGGGAAATGCTACAAGTTCTTCAGCCCAACCAGTTGCCATCTCCCTTTAAAGCCATTTCCTACTTTCTTGCTACAGTTTGTGTGCTTTTCCTTTTTTCCCCCTCCATTTTAACTAATGATTTCCCATATCACGAGTGCTTCTCTGATGTTCAGACAGCTTCGCTCAGCTGCAATTACCTTCCTTAAAGCAATCAATCAGCTATCTTGCAAGGGAAGGCATTAGGCTGGCCTGGTACCCTCCAGCTGGCAGGCCCAGGCTGTTGTTCTTTCTTTGATTTTTCATTATTCATCACATCATTAATTATTCCTTTCCTTTAAAATTCACCCCATACTCTTGCATACTATTACAATCAAGCCAATGTGCCTTTAGATGCAAGTTCACTTTCTTAATTAGAGTTACTATATTTACTGTTCTCAAGTCATGTGGATCCCTCTCCTTCATGGCTTGACAAAATTACTTGGAGTGGCTGCCAGGTCTCCAAGAGTCCTGCAGTGAGGGATCTGCTCCTTGCTGGCTGAAGGCACATCCAGCTCTCAGAGTTTTGCTTCTCCCCCAAAGAGGTATTTTCAATTTCCTGACACTCATCCCATATCTGTCCTCCTTTTCCCCAGATTTTAATGTTCTTACAGAAAACCAAAGCTGAGTTTCATTTAGTATTTTCACACACCTACGCCAGCCCTAATCCTCTCAGAATAAAAACATAACTTCTTTTCTCCTCTAAAATCTTTGTGTTTCAATAGCTAAATAACTTTTTACAATTTCCTTTTATTATTACTATTTAATTTCCTCTGCAAACTTCTAACTCGGTTTGACTTTTGGCAATGTTTACCCCAGCCCTGTGCTTCCTGGCTTCCAAAATGAAGTTTTCTTTGCTGATTAGCTCTTTTCTCCTTTCCAAATGGAGGCTGTGCTAGACTTTCTAAGATGGTTCGCCATCCATTTCGGTCTCTTGCCCCTTCCTGCAAGTTTTCATCCTTTCCTTGTGAAATGAATTCCAGAGAGCTCCTTGCAGCTTTTATTGAAAATAAGTTATAGGTCTCCTTCAGCTGAAGTACTGTACAAGTCTTTGGCCTGACCAGCCTCACTAATCAGCTCACCTTCTAAAATCTGTGCTTTCAAAACTGAAAATCTGACTTGTTTTTGTATATGCCTCCGTTTCATCTAAAATGAATCAGCTCGGTTTGGCTAAAGGCTCACTTTAGCTCTGAAATTAATGTTAGTCTTTCCACTGGCTCTAGAAACTTGGATCTGTCCTGTTTAAATGTTCTCCAGGGCTGAGGGTGTAAACACAGTATTATGGGCCACAGCTTCAGCTGGTTTAAATTGCTAAAGCTCTGCTGGACTCTGGCCAGTCAAGTGGAGTCTCCCTTGTCTAAGAAGCTGAAGTTTTCATCAAAGTATTTTGGAAGAAACTACAGTCTCTTAAATTACTAAGAAAAGAGATATTTTTGCCATCTTTCCACAGATGAAACTGCAATAAAATCTATGTTCTCACACTGTTTATAGTAGACTCCAAATTAATTTACTGTACCTGTCATAATATATTATCAATGCCTTCCATGTGCATTACCTCATTTGAGAGCCTCTTCTTGTTGTATATAGCAAATGGCAGGGAAAATTTAATGTGATACAAATAACCTTTGGATTGACTTAACTTTGCATGCCCAGACTCTTCTAGTCCTCCTACTTGCACTGACTGCAAGTTAGCATTCAGACAGCGGCAGCAGTAATGAAAGAGGGAGAGACCAGTGCCAGTCTTCAAAATCTCCAGTGAGTGAAGCAGAGCAGGCTACAAAGGGACCAGAGGCTAATTACCATATCAAAGTTTGACTAAGTGGTAGCACACTGAATTGGACAGCAAGATTACACAGTCTGAGAGTGTTAGATCCTCATCGCTTCTTCCCCTGCATTATGCTCTACCACATCTGTATCACCGGGCACATCTAAAGACACACCAGAAGAGAGAAGAGGAGGACAGAGAAGTCAAAAGAACTGTAGCACAAGTAAAATGTGCCAGTTGCCTCCGAGGGCATTTTGTATCTTAGGGTAAAATAATGTATTTCTGTAAGGTTAAGGGTGAAATTGTTCAACGCAAACGAGTAATGACAAAGCCCATAATGGCTTTCTGCCACCCACCACCCAACGTTAATATTGCCTGATAGTGTGCTGTTACTCATTCAGTAATAATACAGTGTTAGCTGGTCCTGAATAGCTGCAGACACTTGACATGCTTTGAAGTATGGGTAGCTCCTCTGTACCGGGATTTAAACAAAGGGAGGCATGAATTCCAGCATTCAACTTGTCCTTTCCTTCCTGCATCTCCCAACTTACACCTGCTCTAAAATACATACCAACCTTATCACGGGCTGCTCGGTTCATTGCAATAGGTAGGCTAAGAGAGCAAACACAGATTTCAGTGATTACCTGCCCAGTACAGGAACACAGGTCTGCAAACAGTAGCCTAAGAATAAGCCACTTCATTTTTAACAAGTATTATAGACTACTGAGGAAAACAAACCAGCCCTCTTTCTATTTTTAACTCTCTGATTGACACAGTGGCCCCTTCAGACTGATTGCAAGCCTGACTGTTGGATACTGTGCTGATGGAGAGGGGGAATGCTCACACCTCTGACTGATGTGGGGCAGGAGGAGGGAAGTGGAGGCAGCAGCGTGGGGAGGAAAACAGAGGCAAAGATATGTCCCTCGAAGGCAGGGGCAGCCCTTTCCAGTGGTGGATGCCTGCTCAAGCTCTCTGCATGCTTCACAATAACATCACTGTAGCCGTGGATGAACTTCTCTATGCTGAAGAGAAATGCTTGAGTCCGAAAACATGTCCATTTTGCTTTTTTTAGTTCACTTCAAATTGTTCCTTTCTTAAGGTATTGAATCCAGTTCAGTGTTAGGCTAGCGCAACTCAAAACACTTGGACCACTCCAACACTAAGCTAAACTCAGCAGTCGAGTAATTGGTCCATCCCCTCTTAGTGTATGCTGTCTCCCTGAGGCACAGATCACACATAGTTTTCTAAACATTGAAAACTCTCAAAATAATGTCACCAAAACTCAAACACTTGCTGATCCTCTGTAGTTTATATGGCACTCATTTCTGACATGGATTGTAGATTATTATTAGCCTTAAAGAGCAAACAAAAAACCCCCTCACCCCCTCTTTCTGTCTAATGTGCAAAGCATTGTTTCCGCTTTGGAGGAAAACCCAAAGTCCCAGATGCATGCACACAAAGCAAAAAAAAGTAATTGTAGTTTATATTTGTGCTATAGCAGTTGTTTTCAGCTGTTGTTTTTTGCTTTTTTTTAGTGAAGGCACAGACACCTATACAGCATATTTTAGCCTGCTGACTTGGTCTTACTTTTCTCCGTTGCCTTCTGCAGACTCTGTAGAGGAATCCCACAGATTCCCTGGGGTCTTTGGCGTCCTCAGTTTAAAAAAAATACCCACTACACTATGCAGCAACACAGAGCTGAGGCTTCAATGCAGCGTAGTGCTGGACTCTGTTATTGCAGCAATGTTAGAAAGTCGAATTCTAACCTCTTTGTGTGGGGGCAACCTTATTTAAAAGCTGAGAAGGCTATTGTAGTTGGAAGTTAAGGTTTTTCCTTTTTTCACCAGGAGACACTGGGGGAAAATGGAGAAAGTGATATCATTAGGGCTTATTGAACCTAGATAATTTAGGATAGTGGAAAAGTCTGACAAAATCTATTGCTTAATGTGATGGGTTTATGAGCTTGGCTACATGAGGTATTTGGGGGACTGTTAGTGTGTAAAACATGAAAGTGGGAATTTAAAAGCCTAACAGCTATTTCTATCCTCGTGTTGATCCTGTGTTTCTTCCCTCCTATGCCATGTAATCTGCATATAGTTTAATGCATGTAATATTTATGCATATTCTATAGTATGCATAGAGTTTAATCTGATGATCTGCTGCCATTTAGCTTAATCCGATTTGGAAGGGCCAGCAGAAGAGACTGGAGCTAGTACTGTGCTGGCTGTCCCCCACCAACTATCATGCATTTTCCCCACTACTCTTCAGCCAGAACAAATACATCAGTTCTGCATTTTCCCACGTTGGTGCCAGCTGCGGTGTCAAAGAAACATGCAGCTCTCAAGGAGAACAAGTGCATCTCCAAGGCTGGAGGCCCACCAAGCAACTATGGCTGGACAGTGCTACCTTGAAAGCTTTGTGGAAGGGTGTCCCCTCCCACCCGCTGTGGGAGGCAGTGAGCCCACGGGGCCTGCCGGCGCTCTCAGCAGAGGCTGGGTGGAGTCTGCAGCGAGTCCTGGCTAGCTGACTCCTGTCATCTCCTGCCCATGAGCAACTTCCTAACTGTCCTTTCCCTTCAAACGATTGCTTACAGTTTGCAAAGACATGAAAATGTCGGTATGCTTCTCACACGGTCAGCAAACGGCCTTCCTTCTTTTACAGTTCACACTCAGAAGTGGAGTGGGAACAAGTCACTGCAGTGTAAGGCAGGGTGTGAGCTTGCAGCGAGTGCATCAGCTGTGCTGGGGAAATGCTGCATTCTTTTGCCTGGTGGGTCTGTAAAATATGGGAGGTAGCTTCTCACACTCAGGAACAGGGCACTTCTTTGTCTTTGTATGTCATGATGTGGGGACTGGAAAGCTGCTCATCTGGCCACGACGGCAGTCTGAAGGCTTGCAATCAGTCTCTGATGTCCTTTATTGTCTTTTTCCTACAGCTCGCTGTGTTGCTGTCATTGTGCTTTTTACACAAATGGTCTCGGTGTGAATTTCATTGTGGAAACTTCCAGCTATCGGGCTCGATCTTGACTGTTGTCTCAAATTGATATGCCAGTACCTCATTTTAATCAGCATCTATTGCTAGAGGGTTTTTTAAAGAATGAACAAGTATTTAGATGCATGCATTCACTCACTTGTAGAATAATTTATCTGATAAAGATTTGGCTTGATATTTTATGTCCTTCTTCCTCATGAGGAAGAGTATTACGACTGTAAAATTTGCCATATGCCTACTCCCAGTGTAGAAAACACAGCATCTGAAAGCAGTAATAAACCAGCTTTTCCTATCCATCTCGTTAATGGTCCAGTGTTTTTAACAAGCCAATAATAATGCTTAATCAGATCCATAGTTCCCAAGCTGGAAACTGCAGTTAGTATCAGTGATGATTCTTCTCGGACTGTTGTCATGTTTTTGTCCCTCCAGCTCACCACTAGAAATGAGAGCTGATCTCACAGCATTGAGGCCAGGTTTAAAATCTGACATGATGTTACTTTTTGCTGTGATTGGGCCTGGCTGGTTAATCTCACTGGTGCTGATGAGATGTCAGACACTGCAAAATGAAGGATTCACATATATTCACTGCGGTTAACTCTTCAGCGGGATGTCAGCTATTGGAAGGAGTAGAAGAACTCCTTCCTTCTGAGTCCTAATCCTGAAGTGATTATTACTCTGCTGGACCAGTATCTGTGACTGCCTGGGAGCAGTTTACATTCACAGGGCCATATGAGAATCTCACTCCCGTGTAAATCATGTCTGCTTTGAAGTCAAGGAAATTCCATTAGCAGGGAACAAGTGTGAGATCAGAATCAAACACCAAACAGTTGTGATCTTCCTACTGCTAAGAGGCAAGCATAGGGATTTCATTTTTCAGAGGTTGCTGCTGTGCAAGCTCACATGTTTGCTTTGCATAATTATGCTTGACTACAGCCATACCCAGGGAAGGGAGTGGTGAAGTTCAGTGCAGGCTCATACATACAAAAGCCGAGGGCAGGCGCCTGCAGAATATTGATAACAGAATAATGCTGGTTGGCAGAAGAGTGAATGTGTAGCAGCAAATCTCTGAATCTCGTTCACATGCACTTTGAAGGCCATTGGCACGGTGGGTTATGGAAATGCAAAGTATTATTACTCTACGGCTCCCATTTGCTTCCTCCTGGGTTGTTCTTTCAGACCAAAACCAGCACATGTTCCAAAGTATCTACGTCAAGAAAAGAAATGCAGCATGAAGGCAGGGGTCACCTTTTCACATTTTATTCATATATGAATTGTGAGAGAAAATGTATTGCATGAGGGTACACAAGGGAGGATCAAAGTCACAGTGGCAAAGCCTGAGACAGCATGGAAAGGTCAGGTACAGTGCTGTCGGAACAGCCCATTTAAAAACCAGCAGCTCTAGGATGGTCAGAAGCCTCCTTACCATCACCAAGTAGCTAAGCTTGAATCCTCCACCACCTTGTTCCAGCCCAGACAGCTCCTGGCAGGTTTTCCTCCTTTACACCCGCTGTGGGAGGCAGGAGCACTTCAGGCCAAGACTGCATATTTTCTGGACATTTTATAACTCTGCTCCAGGGATCCCCAGTTCCTGATTGCTCTTCTCCCTTTCCTTAGCCATCCTGTCAAATTTGACAGCTTGGAGATTTGAGGGAGAGCTTTTTTCTGTCTGCCCATATTTTTTTCTCATTTCTTCTCCCCAGAAACTCAAGAAAACGAAATGCTGAGCTCCTCTCCCTTTTCAGTTGACCAGTGCCAATGCAAACACCAGGTAATGGCTTCCTCAGCTGGAGCTCCTCCATCTCGGCAGGGCTGTGGCGGCTCGCTGATGTTCCCCTGTGGGGAGGGACCTCTCCGTTTGTGGGATGCTGGTAAAGCCGTTAGGAGTACCACATGCACCTCACTTTAACTCCCCACAAATAGTTTTTCTGTCAACATGGGCAGTGGATATAGGTTAGATCACCTTCTGGATTGTTCCAGGGCTCAGGCCAAAATAGCCTGTTTCAAGAATCATTTGACTGTAAAGAGCTTTTTAAATATCCTTTCTTTTCCCTGGGCTTTGCTGGGGGGCAGAGACTGTCCTTCAAGCTGAAACACCTGCTCCAGGAATTAAGAATGGAGATCTTTATTTTATCCCAGTAGTGTGATGCAGGATTGAGGTTGTCATGCTAAAATCGGCTCATTTTTTTCTGAATTATGCTCTAGAGCTCCTTATGTTTTCTCACTGCTAAAACCCCCAGTTGTTCTGACCCCTACAGTGGGCATCCTGCTGGTGTAGGTACATGCCATTGCTGCGTCTGGTCCAGCCCCGGTGTCATAGTTTAAGCCCAGCTGGCAACAAAGCACAACGAAGCTGCTTGCTCACTCCTTCCCCCTGGTGGGATGAGAAAAAAATTGAAAGAAACGCTCGTGGGTCAAGACAAGGACAGGGAGGGATCACTCACCAGTTATGGTCATGGGCAGAAGACAGACTGGACAGACAGACTTGGGGAATAAAACCAAAATCAATTTAATTTTCTACCAATCAAATAAAAACAAGGATAACGAGAAGTAAACCCAAATCTTAAAACACTTTCCCCCACTCCCCCCTCCTTCCCAGGCTTAACTCCACTCCCAATTTTCTCTACCTCCTCCACCCAGCAGCGAAGGGGGATGGAGAACGGGGCTGTGGTCAGTTCATCACACGTTGTCTCTGCCGCTCCTTCCTCCACAGGGGCAGGACTCCTCACTCTTCCCCTGCTCCAGTGTGGGGTCCCTCCCATGGGAGACAGTCCTCCATGAACTTCTCCAGCATGAGTCCTTTCTGCAGGCTGCAGTTCTTCAGGCACAGACTGCTCTAGCGTGGGCTTTCCCATGGAGTCAAGACCATCTTGGGGGGCATCCCCCTGCTCTGGCATGGGCTGCTCTATGGGCTGCAGGTGGGCATCTGCTCCCCCGCGCCCCTCCATGGGCTGGGGGGGACAGCCTGAGGTCTCACCAGGGGCTGCAGGGGCATCCCCTCCTCCCCCGCTCCTCCTCCCCCTCCTTCCTCACTGACCTTGGTACTTGCAGAGGGGTTCCTCTCACATCCCGCTCCCCTCCCCGCTGCAGGTTCCCCTTCTTAAATCTGTTCTCCCAGAGGACCGTTGCTGACAGGCTCGGCCTTGGCCAGAGGCGGGTCCGACTTGAAGCCATGGAAGCTTCTAGCAGCTTCTCACAGGAGCCACCCCTGCAGCCCCTCCCCTGCTACCAAAACCCCGCCACACAAACCCAAACATCTGGGGAGGCTGAGGAAGTCCCAGCACCCACCAGGGCTGGGGGCCCTGTGCCACGGGCAGCCAACAGCCCTGCAGCTGCGACCAGTTGTCAGGCTTCTGCCTTCCCCATTTTGCAGCTTTTATAGCCAGTGAGAGGCGGTGGCTTGCCTTGCGAAGAGTCAGTAGAAATACTGAAGGGGCTGTAGGATGTTAACAACAGTGTGCGGTGTGAAAAATGAGACCGATAAACACGCTCACAAACCCTGTGGTGCATCAGTGTCATTTTGACTTTGAAATGGGTGATGTTGCAGAGTGGGCCGTGTGCCCCGAGAGCTGGGGTGAGCATCCCAGCCAGGCACCGGCAGCTCTGCCGCTGTCCGGCCACCCAACCAGAGGTGAGGACAGGCGGAGGGACGGCAGGTCTTGGCATGGCCTGCAACGGGGGTCTCACCCATCTGGGCTGGCAGCTTTTCTCTCCCGGCTGCATGCAGCAACTTTTATCCGGGAAAGAGCTGCTGGTAAGGATCTCCCATTATTTACTGGCCAAGGGCTTTGTTTTGTAGAAGCCACAGTGAGAAAGCAACAGTTCATGTTGAAAGAGAAACTGAACAAAAATGATGGGATGTATTGAATTTGGCACCAGCTTGCAGTGCTTGTCAGGAGGAGGGATCGCAGGGGTTGGCTGTCATTTTGTCTCATTTTCTTGAAGCATGGTACTGTGTAAATGATTGAAGGAGGAGGTATTGACTTACTCCTGCTGTCACCATCCTAAAATATTAGGCCAGTGAGAGGGCTCTCACTGCAATTTACGATCCCTCAAAAGATGATCAAAAGATGATTAAAACCCTCCAACAACAAATCAGAGGAAAGGGAAGACTAGCTGCTTGGGAGGCAGGCAGTCTCTTTGTACCCATCTCCCTCCTTACAGTCAGGCAAATACCACAATCTGACTGTCACTCCTAGACAAATGGCTATGTTTATCTGCAGAACTCAGCTTTCGTTATGCAGGATTTTTGTATTTTTTTCAACCCAGAAAGTTTGCTTTCTATGATCCTAGTGATCTGACACACCGGTGAGAGAGGTTTTGCCTTTAGCGAAAGAGTTTCTTTTGATCAAACTGAAGGTCGTCTGTGTCAGCCCATTCCCGTCCAGCATTTTCACCATCCCACACACAGCCTTGATTGCAGAAGGAGAGCTTCAGAGTGTCCTGCTTCTCCCAGTTCATCCATTTGCATGGAAGTTCCCAGGGTATCTCACAACTACTTGGTTTTTCAACTGCGAGGAGTCTTTCTAGCTAGTATGAGTCATAATGGCAACAACACTGGCACTTTCATAAATGGAATGACATTGAAAAAGTAAAATCCACTATCCAAACTACTTGCGGTGAAATTGATTTCCTAGAATTAAAACACAAGATGATCTGCAGGCATGCAGATAAAGATGGGATTTTAATGATATCCACTATGATTTGCATTAGAGATAATAATGAACTCCTGCTCCTAATGAGTCAGGTACAATTTTTACTTGGTGAAATTATCTGTCCTTTTGTACCAGCATTATGAGAAAATGCACAGCAAATGCCATGAGGGAGATCTGCTTCCTGTACTGCAGAGATCCCAGGAGAGGTCCTCACACATCAGTGACAGAACAGAGAGAATAAACCCAACCGTACTTTTGTTTTGTGTTACTGGCTACAGCAGTTTGACATAGATTGTCTTTTCTTTGAACTCTTTCTGAATAAAATCAGATTCTTCCCCTAAACATGAGAGTCAAGTGTCTTCAATACAAGACAGCACAAATTTCAGGACAGTGTCAAATCATAGTATTGTGTGCTTTTATACAGATCAGTAGTTCCCAAAATTTCTGGATGAAGAATCAGAATTCCTCCAAGGTCATGAGACATTTTCATCATTAAACCTCCATAGCTGTGGTTCTGTGGACCAGCTGCAGACCACCTGTGTTAATCCTATAGCATGTAAAAATCTTTGTCTCCACTTCCATAATTGAATAAGGGACAATATTTACCTGCTGTACTTACCTTGTGAGTGTTGTAAAAATTATTCATTCTCACATTGTGCATCACTTTGGAAACTGAGATGCTATGTCCACATAGGAAATACTTGAGTACTACCGTTATTTTTTACATAAGACAAATTTGGACAATATTTTTAATGGTAGAGCTTAATATGTCATACAATGGAGAAGGTGAGTTGAGGTTCATGGAAAACTGTGCTGCTTCCTCTAAGGGTTCAGGACCTGGGAGTGGGAACTGTAGAAAAACAGAGTGAGGGAGTACAAATGGAGCAAGTACAGGTCAAGTGTAATCTTTCTTTACAGACACTGTCTGCTGAGGACTACAGTAGGTATTGATTCCCAACCATTATTTTGAGCAGCACAGTTTACACTATTTTGTGAAACATGACTTTGATTATAGAACACTTGGAGCAGCAAACAATCTTGTGCTGTACCCGAGAGCACTGTGGAGCCCAGTGGGGTGCCTTCTCCTTGTTTTGACTCCCTAACGACCACTGCAAGTCAAACACATCAAATTATGATAATCATAATAGGATATGGCAGAAGTAGCAAATCCTGTAAAATTCTTTCTATCAGGCTGTTTTACTGGAACTCATTTTTAAATCTGCTGTTTAGAGCTGAAAGGCATGAAATATCAATTTCATTCCTTTAATTTGAAGATTTCAAAGGAAAAGTTATTGCAGTGACGCCAAGGTTGTAAATACCCAGCATGAACTTTCCTAGAGAGGTTACAACATGTAGGGGAGGCTTCCTTCCAGAAAGTAACATGGCATTTCTCTCTCCCAAATGGGAGAGAGGGAAGGGTGGATAATTGTTCTCCTAAAGGTTCGAATAACAGTGAGACTGGGACCTAAATATTTACCTTGTGCTTGTCATTTTCCAACAGTCAGCTAACCCTGTAGGGTCAGGATTGATTATTTTTTGCATATGTGTGCAGGAGGAAGTGAACATGGGGAAGAATTTTGTCCTTGCACTTATATCTGTAAGGTTGCCCACAGCTGCAGCTTTGGTATACCCAAGGTCTGAGCCCTAATGGCCCTTCTAAATACAAAAATCCATGCCATACCCCAGAAATTTTGCATTGGCTGTAAGATATGCTTAGTGGAAAAGGTAGCATATAAAAGATAGTTCAGAAGCTCATTTAATTCTGCGTTAGTAATATCATTGCTCAATCCTGCGGGAAAGCTACAGATCCTGTGCAAGCTCCTATTTCTATGTAGGCACATGCCTTTAAGGGACAACACCAGTTTTTCATCAAAGGTTTCCATATTTGTAAATAGTTATTCTGCTAAAGCCAGTATAAATAAGGTTCCAACTATTAAGTTCTACCTAGAAATTTTCACTTTAAATTGCCATCCTAAATTCTCATACTGGTGTATAAGTGACCAGCCTGGGAAACTGCTGAGCAACCAGCAGCTCACATGGGATAACAGCAGTTCATGTGGGATGTGATCTGATCTGTGCTGTGAAATCAATTGCAATCTTGCAGCTGCAGTACCATCTGGAAAACACACAAGGATAAACTACTAGCGGCTCTTCCATTTTGTGTCAGTATTTGGAGAAGTTCAAAAAGGTCATCTTCCTTGTGGTGCTGGAAGTGACAGTATTTCCATCTGGGGTCAGGGGATGGGGTCAGGGGATAGGGTCATGAGAAGCAATGGCTCCTAAGTTGCAGTGAAATTTCCCTATCCCCAAAGTCAGGTGACTGATACTATTTAAAAGCCAATCTACAGGTGAGCAATGTCATGGTAATGCTTTAGGTACATGGAGAAGTGAGACATGGGTGTGTTTTCCTTTGTTCTATTAATAAACAAGGAATAGCTTTGAATTAAACATTTCCTCATACTGTGAGCAATGCCGTGAAGAAGCTATGCTGCTGGCCAACCTTAAACATCAAAGTGAAGGTGTCTTACCTTAATTGGCAGGTAAAGCAGACAGCAGGTGACGGGATGCTGCCTGCTTTGAAGATAACGATTGAAAATCATAGCTCTTTGTGTCAAGCCAACACCCTCTGCTTTTACCTCCTCATGACTCTGGTTGAGACACTAAAAGAGAAGGGTAGGAGCCTTGTGCTCTGACAGCTACATCTGAAGAACATCCCATCCTTCTGCCTCTGGAAGATGAGTATGATGCTGTGCAGTTAATATTGGAACTACTGGAGGCAAGTTCATCTCTCCTGCCTTGGGCTTTGGGTTGCTCTAAAGGCATAAGCTGTTTGTTTCCCCAGGGAGGAAAAACACCGAGCACATTTATGTTTTATGACAGGACGCTATTCTGTACTTTCTTACGAACACACAGCTTAACCGAGAGGCAACTGGGATGCATTAAACCCAGAGGGAGAGATTTTAAAAATAGGTGAACAAAGCTGACCCTCTACATGCAATTTTCTGAAGAATTAACTATTGATAATGAGTTATGAACATCACTGGCAGGATTAGCCATCGAATACAAGAGAAATAACTATTAATACAAAGTGTATTAACCATGGAAAGACCATGCCCCTTATTTACTTTGGATTTAATTTATCTCACCTCCAAATAATGCAATCAAAATTCTTCCTACTCTTTGGGCATTTGATTTCAGCTTTCTGCAACACTGTTATGACTAGCAGGTAGATACTGCAGCTTCCAAACAGCCTCACGCACATCTGAACTATCATGATCCCTAAGGTGGAAACATTTCAAAGATTAGTAGAAGTTATCTTCAAAGGTTAAACAAGGAAAAGGACTGTCTTGAGGCACTGAACAGCACTTTCACTGGAGTAGGATTTTACTGCTCAAGATTGCTTTGAAAAGCAACCCTTTATTTTTTTTAATTCTAGCTGTACTTTACAGAGTAACACAAAATGAAGGTCTTAGATTTGTGTTTTCAGGCATAGGTTGTTCCATATGATGCACTTTTGCTGCAAAGTTATTAGCATCAATTATTGTACAGAAATTTTGGCTGGACATGCTAATGCTTTGCAGTTGCACACATGCCCCATTAAGGATCTGATTCAGTCGTGAGAACAGGGAAAACACTTGCATTAACACCAGTTCAAGTGAAGTGTTTTGTACTTAGTTCTTATACTGTCACCCTAAGAACTAGGTAAACATGTGAGAAGATATTCTGGTAATTTGTTATCTGGAATTTAACAGGTGAGAGGTACCTATGTCTATTTTAAAAACAGATCCTGCAGGCAACATGTGGAGTACTTCTGAAAATATTGTCTGAACTTCACTTGTGCAGACCCTCAGATCCCACATGCAGGCTTCTCATGTTAATGCCTTCCACAAGCCGTGGTGTAGAGGTCAGGTTATAAAGGCATGTTGTTAGTTTACTTGCACAGTCTCCGCAGAGCAGCTGAATCTGCATCAGAGCCTGAAATGAGTGATGTAAATGATCACACTGTATCAACTGTGTTGGAAAATTTAAACAAAAGTTTTCTAGAATGAAAAATGTATATTTATTTTGCTTTTTACTTTCCATTACAAATTTGTAGTGATTTGTCAATGCTGTTTATTCTAACTGCTGACTGAGTCCTTGAGACTGAAATATTCTTTGCAAGCCTGGAATAGTGAGAGCAGCAGCACAAACCTAAATCATGACAATGCCCAGTAGTTTACTTGATTTATACAATCTATGTGGCATTTACAGCACACGTAAGAAGAAGAGGCTTGCTCCAAGGTAACCTAAAGCTGCTTTTGACTTACAGTGGATCTGTGTGATCAGACCAAAGGTTGTTGTATAAGAAGTTACAGAGTAATTCATATTGAAACAAGGCAGAGATGAATACAGGAGGAAAAGACATAGCTGATTAAGAAATCTAATGTCCATGCAATTATGGTTCTTGCCAAACTGAGATGTCCTAAAAGACTATCTTCAGCGATACTTCTTTGCTCACTTACTGGATTAACATAGCTAAAAAGCAAAAAAAGGAAAATAGTAATAGAAAAAAACGTAGCGGTTCTTTAGGACTGCACAAGATCTTGCTTTGTCTGGTAATACCTGAAAGTGAGAATGTATGGCTGTCACCTTCATACAACAAGGTTTGGTTTTCAATTTCAGTGAAATGCATCTTATGGTTTCTTACACAAAGTTGAGCCCAGGAGAATTACATATGACTGCTGTACTTGATGGCAGTCATCTGGGGACTCTTTCACAATTAGATACATTTTCAAATGAACTGAAGCAAAGAAATAAGTTAATTTGCTGATATTCTGTAATGCCCTCCTTGAGATAGATCGAACAGATGCCACTCTAGGGTCTGAGTTTTATTAATTGCTTTATAAAGCATGGTTTTCTTTTAAAAATATACTCTCTGCATTGGCCTGCTGACCCTGGGAATTCAAACCTTATTATTCCAGTTTAAACACTTGCCAGTGCTTAGACGGTTAACAAAGCTGGAGCCTCTCCCAGCTGAACACCAGATTCCCTGGGGAATCCAATCAGGCTACTTTATTCTGGTCTTTTTAAAAGTCAGGTCAAATAGCTGTTTGAATTGTAATGATCTCCATGTGAATTCTGGTTTTGGTAGCAGTTGCTGATATCCTCTTAGCTTCCAGACAGACATACTACTTGCATATCTTCTGTCATATGCAGTGCAATGCTGCTGCTGCTGCTGCTGCTGCTGCTGATTTTCTACTCACATCCAAACTTTTAATTGGGTAAAAAAAAATAAATATGATAACCATGAGCTGTGCTATTTTGGTGAAACTGATACTTAGTCTCCTGCTACATTTACTTGAAATTTTAAGACTCGTGACTGGACAGGTGGTTAAAAGCTGCTGTATATATCCAGAAGCTGCAGTTTGGAAAGATCCAGAAAGAGCTCTTGAGTCTTTTCAGCTGCAATTTCCCTAGGCATGGTGTGAAGAGCAATGTCATGGAAGGATTCCAGTATGGCTATAGCAACCTTCAAGAAGAGCCTCTCAACAGAATGTAGGGGTGAGAAAGCTTTTCATTCTTCTTTTTTTTTAGTATTAGTTATTAGATTATTTTTTACATCACTCCATCTTACCCTTTCAGCTAGCCAGCATGTAATGGAGGATGAGTGGCAAGGGGGCATTCAGAGTCTGAGAATTTTCACTCACTAGGTCAACATTACAGCCCTGAAAACAGGAGTGATCTGTTTAAGTCCCTATAGTTACGCCTGCTCCCAGCAAGGTTAAAATTTGTTCACTTTTAAAAAATTATCTAGCTGTCTCTTACAGTATTTCCTTTAGCATTTGTCACCATAGTAACATTCTGCTAGATGGGAGTCTAATCTTCTGCAAACAATAAGAATAGCTGCCTTTCTTTACTCAAAAATTCTGCAATTTAAATATAATTCCAGCAATATAATTCCTTCTGAAAGGGTAAAAATAGATATACTTTTCTCTTTTTGCTTTTTCATTGTACTTTGTGTAAATTTTTTCTGGAATAACTATTCTCTTACCTCTTCAAAGGAGTAATTTCACTAGGCCTGTTTGGTTGATTTTTCTCCCAAATCTTTAAAACAATGGCAATACATGTCTGCTTTAAATTAAGTAGTTGCTTATATGCTTCACTGAACCAGGTCCTAAATAAGACGGATCATGATTAAAGACCTACTGGAGGAAAACGGTAGGTGTGTAGTTCTCCTCAGGTACATTTTGTAAGAGTACATAGCACAGTAATCTGGAGGACAGTTGTGCATCCCCAAGAAACCACTCCTCAGCAGAAACTGGCACCTGAAGAGTTAGGTACTGGCCGTTACTGTACTGGGGACATTTATGCTACTAAGATGTTTGCTGTATTCACCTGTTTGGAAGGAAGGATCCAGAGCGTTCAGTGGTTACTTTAAACAGCTGTGCCTAGTTGCATACCAAGATTTGGAAGGCACTAACTTTACTGGTAATGAAATGCCTCATTTGAGGAACAGTGTTACCATTATCCTTGAAGTTCCAGAGAAAACATCTAGCCAATGACATAGAGACTTACACTGAGACCACTGAGAGTGTTGATAATAAATTTATCTAGGAATGTATATGCTGAGTGTTTTCCTAACTCACGGTGCTGCTATACCTTACTTGGAGTGAATTCAGTGTAATTCAAGAAATGTGGAGACAGAGGGCAAAATATATTGTAATGTTCCATTGTTTCATTTACAGTGACCTCATAGATGTTTAATGTGCTTGAAGGGCCATAAAAGCAAAAGTCTCATACAGGAGCGTATCTTGAAGGGCTTTCTAAGAACGAGTCAGTGTCTGTTAAATGTAATTCCTGCTGCCAGGGTGCCTCAGCACCGGCACAGGAAGGCCCCAGTCCTTCCCTCCCAGTGCAGTGCAGCCATAACCTACATCTCCTGTGATGGTTAGTGGGCACTGGCTGATGCCTGCCATTCCTTCAGCCAACACATATACTTGCTACACCTCCCCTTTCAGCCCTGGTGCTGCAGACCATGCTGTTCAGAAAACTCAGAGGTCTTGATTCACTGTAATACATGACCTAAATATAGACAGGGTCATAATCTCAGGTTCTCAGCTGGGGCCATTGCATACTCTATATGCCCCTGTTTCCACCTACCAAAGGTCTGTAGGATCCAGGGGTAGGAGGAGTGCTGTGCATCTTGCCAGCCATCTGTGGTACAAGCTGTCTCTTCTAGGGTTTTACACAAGTGTTCTACTTGTGCCACTGTTAAAAAACTAAAAAAAGAAAAAGAAAAAGAAAAATGAAAAAACCAGAGAGAATTAAATAGTTCCTTGTCTTATTACCAACATACAAATGAATTTTGGCTTCCAAGTTAGCTGGTTTGGGAGCAGCAGAATAGTCTGGACATTCATTTTAGCAGTCATGGATTTCTGCCCTGAAGATTTTGTTCAAATTAAAGCAACTTACTTCTCACCCAGCCGTCTGTGCTAAATAATAGTGGCAGATGGAGAGAGGAAGAATCTGGATTTTTCTGCTTTCAAGGAACCACAAAAGCTAATGAGGTAATGTTAATTGTTCTGTGACTGTAACTGGAAAGAGGTCTCTGCACAGCAAGTACATTGCTTCCTCTTTCTCTTGAGGGTGAAGAGAACAGGGTGTGAAAGAAATGCAACTGAGTCATTATGTTAGGGTGTGATAAATCAGATACTCCTGTGCAAAATTATATACTGGAGTAGGAGGTAAGGAGCAATTCTACTTTTATTTGTTCCTATTAGAATAGCTAGTAGCACTGTAAGTGCTGCTTGAATTATAAAAATGTCTCACATTCAAAGAAAAAAGTTTTTTTCAGATGACATTAGTACATTTTAGCTCTTTTAAAAAGTAATTAAGACATGTCAGAGTATCAGTGACATAAAATCCAGTTCTCTGCCCAGTTTTCACTTGGAGCAATTTATCTATGCAGTGCAGTATTCTAGCCAAACACAGCAGTGAATATTATTTCATGACAAAAATCCTCATTTTGATAACCATTTTGCTGTTCCTGCTTTTTACCAAGGGTCTGTGAGATGCAGGCCTTTATCTTCTCTAAGGATCGGACAAAACTCAGGATACGATAAATAATTAAGACTGATGGGAATGGGCAAGTAACATTTACTTCTACATTTCATCATTTTCTGATCTCTTTGGAGGCATGGTGTTTTATGATGGATGAAGCTTTCACTATTAATAAGCATTTTCTCTGTTGTTTCCTAGAGAGCCGTTCACTAGATTAACAAAACAACAGTTACGAGCTAATAAAGGTTTTTCTCAGCTCCACTTGAGAGAAGGACATGTTAATGCCCCCAGGCAAAATGCCATTGAAACTGTAATGTCAGAGCTGGTCACAAAGACTTTGACCTGTAATTGTGTCCAGAGAGTTCAAAAGCCTGAGAGTTTGCAGGGGAGGAGAGGAGAGCAGATTTGCCACAGCATTCACGGCCTGCAGTCAGGGACGGGTTTTCAACAGAGCGAGCAGGCACCCACCAGCTCCTGATTGCTCTCAGTGGGACCTTCTGAAAAGCTTCCCTCCAAATGCTTTGGTGAGTGAGCAGGCGCTGAAGGTGAATTTTGGAGACCTAAGGCTTGACTGCCATTCTCACGTGTGCCTGTGGTGGCCCCCCACAGCTCCCTCGGGGATACCGGGAAACCAAATTAAGGATGAGAAAAGTAGCTCCTTCCTCTCTGTGTGCAGCCGTAAAGAATAATGGCCCAGTGTGTTTCGGTTTCCTCAGTGCTAAAGGTTACGCGGCATTTCATATCACCTGGGGATTTAAATCCTGGGGGTTAAGACCAACATTTCCCATGGAATAAGCTCCGACTGGAATTTGCATACAAAATTCAAACCAAATGGAACATTAGTAATATTTTAGCATACATTTAGGCTAATGATCCTGCAGTCCTTTACTATACACAATAATTTCATCATGAAAATGCAGTCAATTCCTGCATAAAATATGGCACTACAGCAATAATACAGCTGATTTTAGAAAGAAACAGGCTTAAACACCAAGGCAGAAGGAAGGTTGAGAGAAACGGGTGCTCAGTTATAGTTTAGTTTGAACACTTCTACTTGCACTGCAGGAACCATGCAAAATGACTACAAATAAACAGAGGTTTTGTGTTACTTTTTGTGAAAGCTGACATATCCAAAAGCTGTCCTCACTAGCCCCCATGCAGACATAATGGTCCAACATAAACCTCAAAAAGAGACACCTATTAAACTACTTTCTGCAGTAAGAAACCTAATGCAACTGGGTCTTTGTTTTGCCACTGTTCCTTATAACTGCTACTTATTTTTCTAAGGCTCTGTCCATTTCTCCATCTCTTAAAATTGCAGTTGGTACAGACACATTAAACTTCACTCCTCCTATTTGTATTTTCTTTACCTTCCTAGCTGGACTCATGCTTCTTTTGTTGAGGGAGAAGTGCATTGTTAAAACTGCAGATTTTTTTCTTGTGTAAATTGCAGCACTGAAGGAAGGTCTGTTGACTGGTTTCTTTCATTGTGCTGCTTGCTGTCTCTGAGCTTGATGGATAAATCTGGCCTCCCAGCAGCCAGCTCTGGTTGGGATACATTTTTGTCCCATTGCTGTGTATTTTTTGTGGCATGCAAGTCTGGAGCAATTGCAGTTCATCTCAACAGCATACTGCTAGAAGTAGAGGCATTACAAATACAAATAATATTTTGTGGGGTTCCCCATCTGTAATGTTTCCAAGACATGCCTTGAAAAATGTTGTTATTCTCTCTTAGACAGACAGATAATGCAGGCAACCACCTTCTGATAGGCTTTCGAGATTTTGGACAGTGCAGTGCCTGTTCTTCATTCACGGATTCTTTAGTCAGCATTGTGTCTCAGTAGCTACAGTTGGGTATTTAGAATTACGATCTACAGTTTAGCAATCTACTAAGAGAGATAGAAAGGGAAGATGCATGTATTAATCTGAAAAAGTTACAGACATTTCTGAGTTCAGGATGTTACAAACTTGCAGCAGTCAGTTCAAGGATTTGCATTTACCCACATGAGCTCTAGCTTGTAGCAAAATCCTTTCTGTGGATGTGAATTTTGAGGAAACAAAATGCTGAATCCTGGTGATGATGTGCACTGAAAAGCAAAGTCATAAATAAGAACAAGTTTCATATTTTCCAATTCTGTCTTGGGAAGTGGTAAAAGTGGTCATGCTCCAGCATGCTGCAGTGCAGTCCATGGGCAGAAGTCTTGACAATGAAAAGTTTACATAAAACTTCATATTCATAAATATTCTAAGTGCAAGCCCAAGCTTGGATGCAGGTTTCATTTTCCCTTTAGATTCTTTCCACTCTGAAAAGCTCTGGAAATTTTCCCCCCATCCTCTGCACCTCCAGTCTCTGCCTCTAACGCACACAAAAGACTTTCCTAGGATTCGCCAGTAATGACAACAGAGCGTTATTTTCTGTGGTGTGCCAGATGGTGCTTGTGAAGACTAGACATGCAGGAGGTTCCTAATTAAAGCTTTAAACCTAGGGATGAGAAATGGCAGGTGCAGTGTGGTGGGTGCCCAGATAGTAGACACACAGGCAGGCTGCATTACAACCTTTTTGAGAGCACCCTCACACCCATCCTCAGGGAACTCATAATGACAAGAGGCAGTTAATTTAAAGATAATTCAGAAATCTCTATCCAGTCTTCAGACAATAAAACAAGGTGCCAGACCTCAGCTGCTGTTTGCACCCTGACAGGAAGAAAATGACCAGAATGGGGCTGCAAAAGCTGCCACCTCATTCTCACCCCAGGCAAACAAAGCAACCGAACCCTTCAACGTTTATGGTTTCAGCAGCACTTCAGCCCATAAATAAGAACGGCCGAGGGGGAGTGCCTGCGGCCAGGAATAGAAATGAAGCCTGTAGCTCTGTAAAGGCTGTTTCTTCAGCAGTAAGACCTCGCAGAGCCAAGGGCCTGAGCGTGTGCAGCGCTCTGAATGGGTGCCCTCCAGGACAGGCTGATGCCAGCCCCCCCTGTAGGTACGAGGGACCCCTGGAGCCACTCTTTAGGGCACTACAATTCCCTCATCTGCTGAAAGCCTTGGCTTTTATCCTGGCCCTGCTGCCCTCTGACACCTTTCCTAGTTTTTCCATGGCAAACAGTGCTACATTAAGGACTTCTGCTCCCACTGCTTGATGTTTCAAGGCAGCAGAGGAGAGACACTTGCACCATCTTATAACACACAACGACCATTAAATCCTGCAAAACCAATGACAGCCTTTCCACTGTAAAGCCAGTCCCTACACTGAGTGTTACCACAAGGAGCTGGAGGGGAGATACCAGCAGAAAGCACAGTGTCTCTATAGCCAGAATCACTCAGCTGGTTTTGGCTGCCCAGGTGGTCCTCACAACTGCTGCTTTGCCTTGCTGCAGAGCAGGTAGATGGCTGTTGACTGCAGGTCTTGACCTGTATTGCTGACATCTGGGGCAGCTCTTATGACACTGAATATGTTGGTCCTGCTCTTCTACAACACTGCACTCCCAAGCACCAGGAGGGCTCTTGGTCCTCAGCCGCACACCAGGGATCAGTTTACCTCTTCAGTTTGTAGCAGTTGATCCTCTGGAAATCCAAGTTGTCCATGAAAGCCCAGCCGGGACAGGTGGCAGGAATCAAAGGGAAACCAGCTCAGGGACTGGTGCTGAATCCATACCCCTATAAACTGAGATTATGAGCTCCAGGGGGACTCATTGAGGGGAAGGTTGTTTAGAGGCATGTAAATCTGCTCGTATCACAGTTTAGTTTATGATCCCATATAGACTCGCTATGTCCTTCCTGGGTCTCTGGTCTGCCAGTGTATTTCTTTCCTTCTTGGCCTTTCCTCAGTTCTGCCCAAAGTCACCATCCCTCACCACTATTTTGAACAAACTTTCACATTTGTTAGAATAGAGTATTCTTAACAGATAATATGTGTACTAGAAGAATTTCCATATCCTCATGAATTGCTAGTTTCTCAGTCCTGTATGCAAACACCGATTTGCCTAAAGGCCTCAACCTTCAGGGAGAGGTCACCCATTGGCTCCCAAACACATGGGGAAAATGTGAGGCAAAAGGGACTTTTGTCACAATTTTTGGAAGGCATGACAAAATCTGAGCTATGTCTCTGCCTTGTGCTATGGAGCACTCACAACTGCTGGACCCTGGGTGTAGCTGAGCTAAATCACCAGCGCTTACTATAGCAGAGAAACTGCTCTGTGTAACTGCTTCCCCTGGCCTGACTGAGGGGGTAGCTCCTTATTAATTACAGTTGGTTTAAGAGATCCCCATCTTTTCTTGCCTCTGGATGTTCGTTCCGATCCTTAAATAACACTTAGCCTCACTCCCTGCTGGGCCAGTGATACTGTGGGACTACGTTTGATGCCAGGTCAGGGATTCAGGCTGAATCTTGCAACCCCCTTTTTGTTTGTTTGTTTTGGAAAATACAACAGGGAGCAACACTTTGAGAGCAGGATTTTTCTCTTTCTGGAGAAGCCAAATGTTTCTGACTTGTGTGCAAGTCCCAGCTACTGCACACAGATAAAAGGACTGGAATTGCTCGAGCTCCATCTGCTTTCATTGGCTGCAGAACTGACCCTCTGCTCCCACCAAAGTTACGGTCTGGACACCAAGTGTTTTATGAACTGTGAGGAGTAATCCAAGAAGTAGGTGAATGTACTCCCATCCTCATTTTCCCCAGACTCATTCTTTGGCTAATGCTGCAACATTATAGAATTATGGGTGACCTATAAATACATTACCACAGATACTCCTGCATAAGTGGACCATAAAATATGCTATAGCAAATTGTAACATGTATTAAATTGAGCAAGAGAGAGGAATAGCTTCATTTCTTGTAAGTTTGGAAATCCTTAAGAACATGATGGAGAGGATTTGCAATGCAAGTAGATTCATAAAATCCCTATTCCTGTTCTAACAGAGGAAAGTAAATTAGCCATGAAAGCAATATCACAGACCTGAAAAAGAGCCTGTCTCATCAGAGAGCTGTGGAAATGAACAGCAAACTCATCTGCAGGGTGCAGAAAGTTTGAGATTAGTTCGGCAGAACAGGAAGATTTAATTAAAGACATATACAAACAAAATTGTAAAGCATATATTATTCTGCTTTTGAAGAGCTTGGGAAAGAGCCATTACCAGAAGGTGGGAAAGAAGGTGTGAGAGTTGGGGAACAGCAAGGACTTCCAGT
Source organism: Astur gentilis (assembly GCF_929443795.1). Taxonomy (NCBI): domain Eukaryota; kingdom Metazoa; phylum Chordata; class Aves; order Accipitriformes; family Accipitridae; genus Astur; species Astur gentilis. The sequence continues at coordinate 60,486,389 of NC_064919.1, forward strand.
CAGTGGCAATGCTGAGGGTTGATTGCTCCTCCAGGGAAGGCTGAGACGGCTGAGAAGGGTGGAGGCAGTTTAGGGTGTAAGAGGGCAACCAAGGTAAAGGAGCCTGTTGTTACCTGAATTTTACTTTTATCACTATTACTGTAGGGCAAACCCAGGTCTCTCAGGGCTGAAGAAAAGAACCCACAGGGGCATGGAGCAGAAGGCAGCAGAATAGTATTTGGCTCCAAGAACACAAAAAGGTCAAGTGTTGTATCTCTTAGTTATAGAAATGCAAGCTCATTTGTTTCAGACCAGTCAAGAGAAGCATTTGTGCCCTACAGTTCAAGGAACTGATTTCTGCATTCAGAGAACACAAAAATTAGCTGTTAAATTTTCCTGGTCTGCTAGGATCTGGTTGTGCAGTGATTTGCAATCATGTTTTTCTGGACACTAATGTTATAACTGCTGTGACCACATTTCAATGACGTCCATACATGGAATGCCCAGAGGGATCAATCCCTCATTTTGTGCAGTTTTACTATTAATATTTTAAAATGCTAAATTCAGCAGACATTCATTACTAGAAGCTCAACTGTTTCCTAAAAGAAATGGCACCTTCAACCCCTTTAGCTACAAGACCCAAAGCAAGCACCCTGCCATTGAATGTTCCTCCAAATTTCTCGTGAGTGAAGGGACAGCGTGTGCCAGCTCACCTACATTTCAGGATGCAATCCTTCTTGGCCCCTTCCAGCTTTACTGGTTGTTTAGCAGCAGGAATGGCCCATAGGTCATTGCAATTTTGTCACTTCCAGAGAGCTGACAGGAGCTTGGTGATGAACACTGCTGCCAGTTCTTGCATAGGAAGCAGTGTATGTGGGGAGCCTCCTTGTGCAAAGCCTTCCTCATTCTGCAATGAGTTGCTAGCTAAGATTACTAATGCAGGTCAAGTCATCCTTCAAATGTCATTCTCATTCAGGAATAAAAGAACTATGTAGCTGCTTTATTAGTGAGGAAAGAAAATGCTTGATGGTAGCCAAGATAGAAATCTTTTTGGAGTGAAAACTCACAGCTATTTGTGCTGTGAAGAACAACCCACCCAGAACAGAAAGCAGATCATTTAAATGCGATGTCAAGAACACAATGGCTACAGAAAATGAAATGTCCTATACCTGAGTCAAAGTACTGAATGTGAGTAAAGCACTGAATAGCTTACTGATGGGGAAGTTAGCTGTTTTTGTGGTTTGCTGTTGGTTGGTTTTTAGTTCCCCCTCCTTCCACTCAGGGAGGCAAATTGGCTTTCTGCAAGTTTTCATTTTCCAGGTGTGATGGTCCCCAGTAATTTTAGCTTACCCAATATGTAAAAGGTTTTGTTCCCAATCTGTTATGTTATCTTGCTGTCACTGCTTTCAGTTCAATAGATTTTACTTTTTTAAACCTGGCAGTTCAAATTGGGCTGTGTTTTGTCTGGCTGCTGGAGTTCACCTTAAGCTGATGCTAATAGTTGTTGTAAAATTGAGGTGTCTGTGTGTATATGCATGAATGCAAATGAGATCAGGAAGAATGAATATACAGACAGATCAAAAAATGCAGGAGCTTTTGGGACACAACTCAGAGGAAGCTAGGGGGAATTTGAACTGATGATTAACGATTTGAGGAGATGGTGCACCATGTGTCAAGCAGAGGAAACGTGGAAAGGGAGTAAAATTACAGTATCAGTCTCTGTAAGTAGCTGGCACATATTGGAAAGGAGAAGAATTTATGCCAGCCTTGTGGGCATGGTCTGCCCCAAAGGGCATCAGGAAATGCTGATTTCCTGCTGGGCAAGTCCCAGCTACTCTGCTTAGGGCTGGCATCATGCCCAAGGGCAAACAGCTTCTGCAGGGTTGCAGGAGGAGCAGGAAGGAAGGCAGCAAGCTGGGCATGGAAATACCCACCAAACACTCACTGAAAAAGCATGGCTTGGTGCTCTATTCATCCTCACCATCCTTCTCCTGCTCCTTCTCTTTCATTCTGTTTGACACAATCACCTCCAGCCTCAGGCTCATCTCACACACATCAAAACAGAGTCCTGCTCCAAATGAGTTCAGTTTCAGCAGCTTCATTGTCTTATGTGCTTGAAGACATTAGAATTTCCTGTCCGTGTGGGTGCTGCCAGAAATTTTCTTTGGCTTTTTTTCTGAACTTGTAATTAAGATGGCATAGAGGTTCTTTGTAAAAAGGCCGTTTTCAAGATTCTCAGCAGATGAACAATGGAAATGGTACAGATGGTGCCCTGCAGACTGGTTCTTGCAGTATTCTAGGAATTCAAGACTACGGACTGTCTATATATGGCCCTTTTTTATTTCCAGATGCTCTTGTGAAAAGTTACACACAAGCAAAAAATTACAATCCTAATAAATACAGATATAGGCTTATTTTTTGGTAAAATGTTTTCTAACAGTGCAAAATGCATTTTCACTTATTCTGATGTGTCCATTTATTTTTTGTGTGTTGCAGATCAGAACTGACTACTTTCTGATCAGAAGACCTCAACTGAAATATCATACCTTGTGCTACTTTTTGTCCACCATCAGGTAAAAAGATTATTAAGAAGGCCATCACAACACAAAAACATAATTAATAAAATCTGCCGCTTCCCATCATCAGTAAGATTAAAAAAAAATCTATTATGCTGTCATTACAATGAGAAAATAAAACCTGCCTGAGGTTTCACAGCAAAACAGATTCAGAGGGTATTCAGAAATGGCTGAAATAGATGGCTGGAGAGAGAAGTTAGAACATTAATGAATATCATAGTAAAAGCCTGTGAGATAGGGTGGAGTAATGTCCTAAAATAGGACTGGAAAACATTTCTGTTCCTCTTCAACATTAGGCAGCATTTGAATGAGACTTTGTGCAAGGTTGGTGTAGTTCAGAGCTCAGATGTGAATTCAGACTAAGGCCTAATCCTGTCAAAATTACAAAATCTATGTTGTCATATTTCATCCCAAAATAAAAATACCAGAGAAATTATTGAATTTGTGAGAACTTTGCCATGTCGAGAAGTAGAAGGCTTCTTATGCTTCCTTCCATTTTGGTCTGTATCTAAATGAGAGACATACAAAAAGATTAAACTGAAGCCATAAACTCAGGAATTTCTGACCCTGATCCAGGCATATTGTTGTGGGGGTAAACTGTATGGAAAGAGCATTTAAAACCTGGTATATTGGATTTGCTTGCTGAAGAAAACTGGGACAGCTGTGAAGTTCAGAACTGCATCTGGATTTTGTCCAAATTAAACTTTTTCTGGCTGGTGTGGATCAGAACATTCTTTGAGGTTAAAAGAGTTCTTTCTTTTCACAAAAAACTATATAGGTACTAAAATGCGTATGTCTATGCATATTTATGCATATAAAGAAGTAATAACAGACATACAGACATTAATGGCATTTCATATAGGATATTAATTTCAGCCATAATTACTAAATAAATTAAGCCTATTTCTTACACTTTTAAAATATTGCCCTTCCTTATACAGCAATTTAAAAAAACTTTAACTCCTAGCCCAGGATAGAGCTCGTAACAGTGAACCAAACAACAGTGCTGCTGGGTGCCGCAGAGAAGTGCTTAGGGAGGAAGGTCTCAAAAAATTAACGGCAAGCTTCACGTGGCTACACAAATATAACCATCGAGCTGTGACACACAGAGCCTGTTCTGTTACTTATAAAGAAACTCTGGTATTTTCACACTTTATTTCCCTCAGCTTTTGATGTAGGCAGAACAATAACCTCCACACAGCTACATAATTAGTTTCACCAGAAGCTCTGAGGGCAATGTCATCTCTTAATGATACTCAACTATTAGCTCAATGATGTTATCATAAAATTAATTACAATCCCTACGAGATGCCCTTAACATTAATTTTGATGGCTGTCTTATTGATTGGCTATTGAACTCCTCATTGTGCTGGTTCACCAAGGTTTCAGCCTGATTCTATGCAGAGCGCTCTTGCCCTGGGCTAGCTGCCAATCTACAAGACAAGGCACCTTGAAAAGGTCAGGGCTACCAAAGGCTGGCCAAGAGTGTACTGCCTTTAACTCAACCAAAACAGGACTTCATTAGGAAAAATAATATGTTTGCTGAATTTCTTTTCATGAGGCGGTTATGTAGCTGATGATGAGTAAATTCAGGAGACAGGATGTCTGTTCTTACCCCTTGTAGGGATTAACACTGAAATTTCATGGCTTGACAAAAAAAAACCCGTGAGCAAGGGAGCGAGAGGAGTGCTGGATAGAGGAGGTAAAGGCAGAAAGCATGTTCCCAATCATTGGGCCCCATAACCAGACTTCTCCAAGGAGCACAGTGCTTGTAGCTCCCTTTTTCTTCAATAGCAAGTGGCTCTGAAATGGAAAGGAAAGCACAGGAACATGGTTTTCAATGCGTCAGGCATGGGGTGCAACCACACTGTGAAATGGAGGCTGGATGAAAAGGACTGGCACTGGGGAAGACTGAGTGGGCAGGGAAAATTCTGGGGGAGCACAGGACGGCATGGCATGGTGCAGGCTCAGCTGTGCAGGACTGGTGCTCGCTAGCTTTGTTGGTCTGGAGTTCAGGTAATAAGCCTTAATTTTTGGAAGGCTTTATCAGCTTGGGCCATCGCTGGGCTAACGGCCTCCTCACCCGAGCTGGTGTTGAAGGAAGAGCTCTGGCACCCCCACTTCTGGTGCAGGCATCTGCCTGTGCTCCTGGGCACAGCCTGGCCCCAGCGTCTCAATGTCTGGCCTCTGCCTCCCTGCTGGAAAGCGCTGACTTTTTGTGACTCAGTGGGCAGTGCCTTGGTATCACCTCTGCATGGGGTCACGTCTACCTCCTCTACACTGGAAACTGATACTCAAGGGCAAATAGCAGAGCATTATGTCCAATTTCTTTTTGTCTTCAGGACCACACATTAAGAAGATTAAGCTGTCAGTTAAAAGCTATCCTATGCTTTCTATCTCAGCTCTGTATAGTATCTGGGGTGTTTTCCACATTATAATTTCAAGCAGCTTCTTCACACAAAATTCCCATTCTAGCCACGGCATATCCTATCATCAGGTTGCTTCACAGAAAACTCCATATGACCCTCCAACTGTTAAAAACAGGAAAAAAGTTTATTTCTTTGTACATAGTCCCTCAGTTCTCTGATTTTCCATTACTACTAGGGGTTGTCTTTCACAGTCTGCTGGAAGTTTCTGAACGAGCAGAAGACCACAGCCAACCTGAAAGCCAAACAGAAGCAGAAGCCTACTTGATTATACATGCTGATGGCTGTCAATAGCCATTTGTCCATGGATTTAGCTAGTTAGCTGAGGGACCTTGCAGGGTCATTTGGGCCAAAAGAGTGGGTGCAGAAGGCACCTGAGTGAGAGGCTGCAAGGAGAGGGGGAGCAGGGGAGGTGCTGGGGGCTGCCACAGCAGGACAAGGTGCACGGCTCCAGGTGGAGGGGATGTGGCAGAAGAGGGTTTGCTCAGTGCCAGGAAGGAAACAAGGTCTGTGTGTGCGTGTGTGGGTGGGTGCAGGGGTGGAAGGGAACAAGTCACACATGTCCTGTGCCAGGAATTAATTTCATCCTTTTCCTGGAGCAGCAAAATTCAAATTTTTCCTGTGGTTCAGAGACACTGGAGCCCTCCCTGCTAGCGTAATATAATTCAGCGACAGCAGGCTGAGAGTGAGGTCTAGCTATGACAGCAGGACAGCCAAGTGTCATCTTTCCTTTGTAGGTGCTATCAGTATGTCAAAGAAGTTTGACAGCTACTGGTCTCATTTCCAGGAAGGCAAGATGAGAATTAGGAAGTTATTTTTGTAGCAATCCAAGCAAAACGGAAAAGGACATCTGCTTGGTTGCCCTTCCCTAGTATGCAGTGGTCATAATGAACAGCATGGGGTTTCAATTCATCCCTGCGTTTCTGAACTTTGACCTTCATTTCATTCTGTATGGAGAGTCCCCGCAGCTCCTTTTTCTCTTTACTATTGTGGCATTTTTTTCCCTAAAATTAGAATATTAATTGGAATCTGAATTAGAATCTGATTGCAATCTAAATTGAATAGGGAGCTGTGACTTTCCAGTTTTCTGCAATCATAAAATGACATGGCTGAGAGAGCTAAATCTAATTATGTAGGGATTTTTTTCTATTTTTTATTTTTTTTTAAATCACTTCCTGCTTCTGCACTTGGTTTTGTGTTCTAATAAGCCCAAACTCAGGAGGCATTTCTAATCAAAAAGCTAGAATTTCATGTCTGATTATGGATGTATGTTTGTAAGAAGAAATAATCTGGGAAACAACTGGGGTTGGAGAAGCATTTCTAAATGATATGTATCTAATTTCTCCCAGCTGATAACATTTTCAGCATTTCTTGGGTCTATTAGTTTTGTATTCAGTGCACAGTTTCAAACTCCACTGGCCCGAGAGAATACATTACTGTTCTTACAGCAGAGCAGTAAAAATGTCAGCAGTGGGTTTGATATTTAGTACTATAAACAGTGCTTCGTGAGAAAGCCCCAGTGATACTGGGCTTGTTCCAGGCACCAATTTGGTGAATCCTGCCTGTTTTTAAACACACATGTAGTCCTATTAATTTTATGGAGAAAAATGTACTGGAGAAAATCCATAGGAAGGCCCTCAATAGTGTTAACATGAGGACTCATTTTTAAGCAGCTGCTGCATTTTGTAAGGTGTGAAAGTTACTTTACAAAGCCTCCCTTATGTACGCTTTCAGTTTTGTAGCCTGATCTGGACAGCATGGTGTTGGTGACAAAGTTCCTCTTGATTTCATTGGTAGCAGGTGACAGTTTAGGCCCTCATCTGAAGTTCTTGGAAAAAGCTTTTGTTGGCTTCAGTGGGTAGACCAAGACTGATCCTCCTTTGCTTTGGTCTTTTAACTGAGGTGCCTATTTTGGGTGTTTGGTGACTTTCGATTCTCTCTTTGAGCAATAGCAAATGCATCTCTGGAGGCTGCCCGAGCCTGCAGCTGAGATAAATACCCTTCCATCAATAACCTGCTTCTCTTGCCTGGGATGGCCAGGCCAGCTATCTGCCTTACTTAGGTGCCTTGGTTTGTGCACACAACTCCAGGCTGACTGTGGATCTCACATGGGAATCACCAGCTTCACTTGCTATTGAGTCAGGGAGCCCAGAGACTTTGGCAATTTAAAAAGGATGTACAGAAGTCCTCCTGGAAGAAGCCTTGCTTGATTTCTGAAGTGGGTACAATGATGATTACTCAGGGAGGTTCTTCATTAATTTTTGAGCTAGAAGCTTGGGAAAAAAATTGCCATTGCCTAATGGCACAGACAATATCCGTGTACCAGGGAAAATTGTCAGTTTCTTGTCACTTGTATGCAAATATGCTGTAGTCTTATTTTGCCTCATTACAAAAAAAAAATTATTAAAAATAGATCTGTGTAAAAATATTCTTGGGGCACTGTCTGCATCAGGTGAGAGTCTCAATTCATGCAGGTTACAAAGCCACAGAGCTACCTGCCAGTGGAGGTGGAGTCAAAGTCGTTTTTTTGCCGAGCAAGCCTGCTGGTGGTCACAGGCTTTGTCCTGCACAGTTGCTGTTCCATACAGCTCTAAATTGACTGCTTTAGGCAAAGGTCACATTGTGGTATCAATTACTGGCTACTACCTGGAAAATTTAATTTCATGCCCTGCAGTGGGTCTGCTTTCTTCTCTACTATGATTGGCAACTGTTTCCCTGTTGGTAACTAGAATAGCTCATTTACTTGAAGTGATTAAAACCCAGAAGCTCACTGATTTGGAAGGGCAGCTTTGGGTTGCTAGCATAACCCAGAGAGCTCTTGCACAAATGCATTCACATGAATAGAACAAAGGCTACTTCTTGCCCTTTACAAGGCCTCTTAAGAAATTGTATTGTTTGTGATTTGTGTCACACCAATCCATTCCTTGTCGTCCAGTTGATGTTTAGCTAACGCACTGGGTGTGTTTCCTGCGGGTTAATTGTACTAAATGAAAACCAGAGGAAATTAGTGAACTAAGAAGTGCCTAATTTTAGATAATAAGACGTCAAAGTCTTATTAATGTTACTTATTTTTTTAACCTAAACACTTTTGCTTGAAGATCAGATGTCAAATCTTTTCTGTCTTTTAGAAGCCTCTGAGGAGCTTCTTAAGCAGCTGGTTTGCATTTTAACAGATCTTAGTGCTATTTCCAAGATCCGGAAAACTGGGCCTTCATTTATTCTCAGAAATTGTTTCCTTCCCAAAGGATATGTTATGTCATTGATTTTAAAGTGGAACTAGTAATGAAAAGTTTTCTGCTAGAAAATTGTTTATGTAATATAGGCAGTGGCAGGGATTAAAAATAGGTGCACAGGAATGAATCCGATCCTTTTCCATGTGTCTAGAAGATAGAATCACAGCATCATAGAATGGTTTGGGTTGCAAGGGACTTAAAGATCATCTAGTTCCAACATCCCTGCCATGGGCAGGCACACCTTCCACTAGACCAGGTTGCTCAAAGCCCCATCCAACTTGGCCTTGAACACTTCCAGAGATGGAGCATCCACAATTTCTCTGGGCAACCTGTTCCATTGCCTCGCCACCCTCACAGTGAAGAACTTCTTCCTGACTTCTAATCTAAACCTATACTCTTCCAGTTTAAATCCATTACCTCTTGTCCTATCACTACGTGCCCTTGTAAAAAGTCCCTCTCTGGCTTTCTTATAGGGCCCCTTTAGGTACTGGAAGGCTGCTATAAGGTGTTCCCAGAGCCTTCTCTTCTCCAGGCTGAAGAGCCTCAACTCTCTCAGCCTGTCTTCACAGGAGAGGTACTCCAGCCCTCTGATCATCTTTGTGGCCCTCCTCTGTACTCGCTCCAACAGGTCCACGTCCTTCTTTCTTGGGTTTATGTTTTTACTTATGTGTTTACTTGAGATATGAAGAGCTGTTCCAGCTTCATGAGGAGCAAGGATTTAAAAGAAAATATCTGTGAAGAATATAAGGAATTACTAACTATTATTTAGGTGAAGAGAGGCCTATTTTAAAATAATTAGTGGTTACTATGACAATGGAGTTTTGCTACTCCAAGTACTCCAGGACTCTCCCAGTTCAGATTAAAGACAGTTCAAACAACTATAGCATGGTGATTGGACTGGCAGCTGGCAGTCTGGAGGGGCACTGCAGAGGCCTTCTTCAGAGGACACGTATTTTAGTATAACACGAAAAAACTAAACATTGTTTGAAAAGTATTTATGCTAGATACAAACACTCCTGTGGTGGCAGCAGTATCAGAAACTTTTGATAAGGCAGCAAGTTGGAGTTTGGCTAACTAAAGGATACAAGACACTAGGTTGTGGGACCCAGTGTTTCTTTACTAGCTGCCAAGAGGTTCTGCTTGTCTTTGAATTCAGATCAAGTTGCCTAATCACTTCCCATGTGCTTTTTCATCCTACTTGCCTGCGGTACTGCTGGAGTGGTCAGTGTTGCACCACAGGTAAAGTTTACTAAGTAAGGAATGTATACCTACCCCAGGAACCTTACAATACAGAGATCTGGACATCACTAAAACTCTTTAAGAAGGCTCGGGAGATCCAAACTAAAATTTATTTTAAAAACATTTTCAGTACAAAGTACCACAGAGAAAGGAATGAACAAGGAATCCAACTCTACACATGATCTCTTTTCTTAGAAGTGTACTGCTTCAAAGGGTAACTCAGCTGCTAGCACCAGATCCTGAAGCTCTCCAGTGGCATGTTGGAGGCTGGTGATGATCACCTTCTGTTTCATAAGCCTGCACACTTGTCCATAGTAAGTCTCCAGAGGAAGCAGTAACACCTAGGTCTTCACAGTCCTTTGGATACTTGTTTTGGTGCCTACCCATATAGGGCTTAACTTTGGGCTTTTAGCTTTGTAAGCCTGGCCCAGAATCATCACCCTCAGTAGCAGCCATGAAGCAGCTCCAAGGCAACGAATGATGAGAGTAGATCGAGTTTTACATTTCCTCCTCTGCCCGTAGGTTACACTGAGCAGGTAGACTCCATACTGGCCATGTGCCAGCAAGGCTGTGCTCTGCCTGTGGCCCTCTCCAGCCTTGCTTCCAGAGGCAGCGGATGCAGGCGTGCATACTGTCAGCCTTCACGTGGCAGAAGTTATGGAGCTTACTGCCTACTCAGGTTCTCTCCAAGACAGAAGATTTTAGGGCAGATGACCAAGCATTTTTACACTCGAGACAAAAACAACAACTGTAAGTCAAGTGGTAGCCTAAATGCTAATATGAAGGACATACGTTTGTCCTTCAAACACAATGAGATTTTTCACGTTTGAAAGTACATATGCATATTTGTGCTTTGTTGGATGGCAGCCGAAATCCACCTTTTGCCTTATTTGTTTTTTTAACTTCTTAATGAGATTGGAAATATGTCTGGCACACACCTGTTACAAATAGTTTTACTTAGGATAATAAGTTAATATTGGCTACTAAAGCACTGAGCTGCCAGAGCCAGCCTTTGCTGGTAGGAATGTAATGAGTTGCTAGTGGTTTGGCATTGAAGGATCATAGACAACCTGGAAGAAATTTGCAGGTCTCAGAGAAATGCCATAGCTCTGGCCCCAAGAAGGTGAGGTAATTCTCCCTTCTTATTCCTTTTGGGGAGGCCACCCTTCTGTCATTTCCAGGAGTTATTCTCATCCAGTAATGCTTGCCATTTTGTGTTACTTTGCAGTCAGTGTACAGCTGGAAGGTATCTACTCTGGCAAAGCCAGAGCACTACTGCTCACAAAGCAATTTGGCAGTTTCACCACTGATGGTTACTCACTTCCAAACTGTGAAGCACCCCTAGAGCTACCTAAACTGCACACTGCCAGTGTGCAGTGACTGAGAGACACTGCCTCAAAAAAATAACAGGATGAATAACAATATAATTTAAGTACAATGCATTAAACTGCATTTATTTACTGTAGATGGTCAAAGAACAGAGATGTAAAGCAGGTGCCAAAGTGTATTTAGCTTTTAAATACTTGGTACAGCATGTGCCACATCTCATTAAAGATTTAAAGAAACAGATGCTTTTCGTTTTCTCCGTAGGATGAAATGACTTAGACTTCCTGCAAAGTGTGGGCCGATACTTTGGGAACACTCAGCTTCTCTAACACTTCATAAATGTCACCAAAGCAAATGTCTGCAAACCTGTGGGCACCTGCCAATCACTCCCTGATGTTTCTCCTCATCTTAACTTTTATATGGATTAATAGGGAAACCTCCAACAAAATTCTAGCACGTAAACCTTTTTGAAAGAATCCAAACATGAACTATAAATTCAGTACTTTGCTGCTGTTGAGAATTTCTAGTATCATAAATCCAACTTCACATCTGGAAATGGGTTCTTCAAAGTTCATTGGTTATTCATCTAAGAAGAGGTCTCCAGTGGCACAGAGGGGATTTAGGCACTGGGTAGGAAGTAAGTACCCAATTCCCTTTCGAGTCTTTGAAAATTTTTTCCCACTGATGCCTCTGATGAAAAGAATTGGAATAGCAGGCCTTACCACATGCATTCTGTTAGGATACTCCAGGCACTCCCCATATTTTTAACATCCTAGGAAGAACTTCAGGTGGAAAAGGAATTCTTGGATTGTGTGTCCTAAATATTTAGAGAAGAACAAGGATTGTGTTTATTTCCAGGGGGAGGCAGTACAATACTTTAACAATTTCTTTCAATTCTAGTCCTGTTCAGACTCTCCTAACTCAAGAGTAGGTATTGACAGGCATCCTGCAGTTTTATTTTTTCCAGTCCTTATTTTGCCTTGTCTTTCTGCCCCCTCTGAAAGTCAAGACCCACAGCTGGAGGAAATAAAATGGCTATATTGCAGTGCTTTAAAATTAGCATGGTTCAATTTCAGCTCAGAACTAATAGACCTCTCTGCAGAAGGCATTGAAGCTTTTGCTCTGTGCATCTGTCTCTCTTATAATGGAAAGAACATAAGCAGCTGCCCTATTGAAAAAAAAAATCAGAAAAATTCACCACCTACCTCTTCCCTGCACTCAGCAGCTAGTGTTCTTCCTAGGTTGGTAATGAAAGGTGATTCCATACCCTCAGCATCACATTATCAAGTAGCTTCAGGTTGTCCTTAATCACCTTATTATTTTTCTCTTTCAAACTTTAGATTAAATGATTTAACAATGCCCATATGATTTCCCTATAAAGACTACGGAATTGGTGTCCATATGCTGTAAGTTAGGACACACCAGAATGGGAAAGTTGAACATACTCATTCCACTGCAGCAGTAACAATCATCTCCCTTCCCTCCCGCTTTGCTCTGCCCTTTGCCAAATCCTCTTCTCCAAAACCACATAACCATATGGCCACGGTTATAAAACATCAAGGCCTCAGTCACAATAGCAATCCCAATAAAAAAGCCAAGGTAGAAGCCTTCACAAGGCTTAACCTTCGTTTACAGCTGATCCCTGGAGTGTCTAGCTCTGCAGCTTTTAAACACTGCTCATATCCCCCATAAAAAATGTTTCCTATTTAAATAATAAAAGATTTACTACATGAACATCCTTCTCCCACACCCCTGGATTACACCTCTCTAGGGACAAAACACCAGTTGGGCTGGGTAAAACACCTGCCTTATTAATACCGTTCATCAAGAAACAGTGCTGAAGAGCCTGACAGCATGCAAAAACCTGGCCCCTCTTTACAGCTGAAAGAGTCCCCGCTGGGCCAAGCAGACTTTAGCTAGGAGGAGCAGGTGCCTCTCCCCCAGACAATGCTTTTTTGCCTTAGGATAGCACAAGAAGCCAGGGGAGCTGCACTGCTGAGAGAGCCGGTATCCCCCCTCACACCGCGCTGGTGCCAGCAGCGCCGGCTGAAAGCATCACCAGCTCTGAGGAAGTCCCGAGAGCTCTGTCTGATGGGACAACGTGGGCTCATCCTCCCAGTCCAGACGGTCTGGATTAAGGGGGCTCCTTGGCATCCTGCAGCCGCACTGCCCTCTCTCCCAGGCAGGGCAGCAGCCTTCCTCAGGCAGGCCAGAGTGGCACTGCTGACTTACTCTGTTAAGGCTAGACCATATGTCTGGTCTGCACTAAGCCTGGCTAAGCATATGCTATGTCTGTGTTAGAGGGTGTTTCGGGCCAGCCAGCATTTTCTTCTGCCGTGGGCTCCCTCTGTTACTGGTACACCGATGGAGTTAAATATTACAGTGCTTAAGACGCCCATATGGTTTATATGGCACAAATCCTTGTTCCAGGCTGCCTGCAGAGAAAGGCTGACAATTATATTTTCAAGGTGTGCTTTGTATCAGCTTGTGCTAGAAACGGATATTATATCTAAAATTAGACCATTGTGCATCTGAAGGAGCTGGGGTCCTGTGAAGAGCATTTACAGCACCTTTACTTTAATCCAGGTCTAAGCACAAAGAGGGACCTCCAAAAGTATCAGGAGGACTGTAGAAAATCTGTGGTTTTAGATGTCAGCATGAAACTGTGTCTCTATTGAGGCTTACTCACTAGTGCTTTAGAAGACTAGTTGTCCATTAAAAACACATTTTAATGATCCAGTGTCTTTTTTCATTGTATTGATGATTATATTGTTCAGTCTACAAAATCCTCTGGAAATATGTGACATGATTCAGTAAAAATCTAGCTGTAGTTGCAGACCTATTTTGAAAACTTCCAGCAATGAAGCTCACCAGTACAGCTATAATCTTCCCCCTCATTCCCTTTACTGTAGGCAGCTTCTGCTATTTCTGCACCGCAGTAGCATTTGCTGACATTTCCATGGGGATGTCATATATTAGGTAGCACTCCAGGCTTTGGTTAGCAATACATGATACATCTTGAAGCAGTTAAATTCTTCATGCCATTTTGGAGTTAAAACCCTGTTTCATTTAAAAGCTGGACTCCTGGCTGGTGACTTGTCTGGAATAGTGGGTGGCAGGTCAGTGCAATTTGAAATGGCCAGGACAGAGTAGGAAATCATGAAAAATGGAGCAATTACACTGCAGGTCAAGGTTTGTTGTAGGGTGGCATGGTTTCAATTTGGCACTGAAGCATGGCAATAAGGCTACTAGGCATGTTCGTGCATTTTTGTTATCTGCCATTTGCAAGCAATATTTAAGTATGGGGAAGGGGGGAAATGTAGGAGGCCAATACAGCTATGTTGAAGGGCTAGCTGCTTACAAGGCTTTTTTTTTTTTTTAAGGAAACCATTGTTAACCTGAAGTTCAGAATAAAAACATCCATATGAAACTCTGAGAATTGTGAGCTGTTTGCCAAACTATAGATCAAAGTTTCTTGAACGGATTGATACAATTTTTTTTGAAAATAAAAAATGCACATCTGGCCTGAGCATTGGTCTGCCAAGTTTTAGCCTAATGAACTTTGAAACCAGCCTCCTACTAGCAATCCTCTAGACCAAGGTTTCTAGTAGAGTTGCTGGACAGTCGTTTATAGCCAAAAGGCACTTGTATAATGACAATGTTCTGTGCTAGCACCTAATTGACAGACTCTTGATGCAGTGTTGTTTCGTGCTAATGAAACCGGTTTTAATTTGTCCCCCATCATTTATCAGCTGGCACATGAAGCCTGAATGTTAAAATTTTATCACATCAGAACAAGTTAATGTGGCCCTAAGTCCAGCTGTGGAACACACATCAACAGCAATCTGTTTACACAGCACAGCTCTTCACGTATTGTACCATTCATTTTGCTTTATGATCCAGACCCAAAATTAGTTGAAAACTTAAAAAAAAGTTTTTGCTGAAGCTGGTGTTTGTTGAAAACACCCTTTTGTTCTGCACTTTCCTGATTGCCAGATGGGAGGAACTCTGACAGTCTGAAAGAAATGAAAGATTCTTGCTACACTCAGCCCACAGAGCTGAAGCCCACAGAGCCAGACTCTCATGAAGAAAGAAGTATTTCCTGCCATGACTGAAGTGCTAAGCATATTAAATAAACCCATTTAAAAAATCATTCACTGTTTGAATCTCCTCTTGAACCTAGATTTCATGATGAGACGTAGTGGCAGTCATGACAGAAGAAGTTTGGAAAAACTGTTGATACTAGCTGACACTTGCAAAAGTTCAACCATAAATGGAGCATTTATGTGCACCAAGTTTCTTTACCACCAAGCAGTTGAATATGTGGATGTCCAATAATCCATTTGGCAAATGCCCCTTGTGTGGCCCAGCAAAGCTTCTTTGGAAATGTATTTAACTCAAAACCATTTATCTGAACTCTGGCAAACTTCAAGTGAGAAGCTAATTAAGCCTCTGCACCATTTGTTTTGGACCCAGAGGGTTGATAACACACACCGAATCTCTATCATTAAATGACTTCTCTTATTGCTTCCCCACCATTACTAAGGCTGGAAACATCTTCCTCCTGGCTCATTTGATACTAGAACTCTGTATACTCCTAGCTAATCATATTCCTGAATTCAGAGAAGTTAAAATTATCCTGATTCAATTTAGACACTTAGTTTAAGACAAGATCACAAGCACTTAAGGCTCCATCAGTTGTACTCTCCAGATTTCCACTGACTCCAAAGACCAGATCCCCTCAGTCAGATTCCCTGATGGATCCCAGGTCAGGCGCAGATCTTTGTATCTGGAGACATTGGTATGAATGAATTGCACCCAAGGGATTCCCATCCACTGTCACTGGTACATGATCCCCACAGTGCACGGTCCTTGTGTTGACAGGCAGGATGCACCTCTGATAAACAGACTCCTTGAGTACATCCACCCTTCTCAGAGCTCCAGCAGTGTAGTAATTAATTCCCTCAGAGATTCACACCTTACTGTCCATTGATATACCTATGTCTTAGGGTTTAAGCGTTCACAGACAGAAGGTTTGGGGAATAGGATAATGCTGTGTTCTCCTAGAAGCACTGTGCACTGAAATCATTGCACTTTGTTCCTGCCAACTATTTAGAGCTTGTTGATAGCGTAACATGATGCTGGGTCTGTGCAAGAGAGAAGCCAGGATGTAAGTACTATAAAGGAAGCTAAAGTACTGCATCCTGGTATGCGAAATGTAGGCACACGGTTCATGTTTTACAGCCACAGCCTTTGCAAAGCTCTGGGTATCTAAGTGGGTCACAGACCTTTATACTGGCACTGGCACTACAGTGTACTCTGGCTAGGGGCCTGCTGGCCAGGTGGTGTTTTCATCCAATTTGCTACCTTTTCATGAGAGAAAACAGAAAACAAATATCCAGACAGCAGATGCATGTGGGTGGAAATGTTGGGGGGAGTCATCCCTTTTTCTCAGTGTAGATAACACAGCAGAGAATGGCTCAGAGGTGCTGTTTCTACTTTTTTAACCCGAAAGGAGAAAGGAAGAGAAAAGGAGTATTAGGAAATGGGTCCAAAACCTGTTATAGTTAAACTGTCCTGACTACAGTAAAGATTTTATGATAGTGATTTCCAGGTTTTAAAAGATTTCAGCAGAACTGATTCAATTAAACAAATACTGTAACTTAAGCCAATGGCATTCTTGTACAAGCCCCTTTTGTTAATAAAATTTTTCTTTTCTGAAATGCTGTTGCCCTGATTCAGGGTTTGTGCACGCCAGTGCTAACAGCCACACTTTAATATTTATGCTCTTGCCTTTAAATCAATTTTAAAACCAGAAACACAACTGAGCTCCCTGGGCAGAGCCCTATGGGAATACATTTTCCAAATCTCAGTATGGGAGGTAGATGCACAAATCTTGTTTACAGGTAATGGGATTTGTGCTCTCTCTGTTACACACAGAGAACTATGCCTGGCAAACCACATTTCTGTTGAGGTAAAAGAAATGAGTTTCGTGATCAGTTGAAGTGACAGTGATGCAACAGCAGGCTATGGTCAGAATAATTGAAGCCCTTTACATCTGTCTCCAGAGAATTATATTAAAAATAAAAATATTTATCTCCTTTTATCAAAGTTATAAAGTTGTGTGGGTACCAGATGACCAAATACATGTGAAAAGAAAAAAAAAAAAAAAATTAAAAGTTGTCCTAAAGAGATAAAGAATACAGTCCCGCTGCAGGCATGTTCATCTTGGAATAGCTAACATATTAGGATCAGACAGCAGTGTTTCCTCCTCTATATACTGGCGCTCACTGTGCTGAATGGTAATCTCTGTTCTTTGCTATGGCTTTGAGTATTGCTAACCGCAAGATACTCATGGGCAAGACAGTGGGTGCAAATGGAAAACAACCTGTTCACATCAGGTATAAAATCTTCCTTGTTCTATATCAATCTACAACAATGGGCTCCTTTCAGCATCAGTCACTCAACAGATTTTACATTTAAGTTACAGTGATATACGTATAAATATTGCAATAGAAATCACAGAAATCTGAATGGCCATATCTTGCTATATAGTGGAGAGTATAACCTACAGTTTCAATTGAGTCTACACCCCACCATGAGTACCAAAAATCTGTGGAACTTCCTCAAAGAACTTACTGTTGCCCAACAGGTAAGAGAGTCAGATCTTCTGTAGGTGCAGACTAGAGGAAAATGGAGCAATGATGATCTGAAAATCTGCCTACACAATTTTTCTAACCATTATAAAAAAAGAATGATAGCAAAATGAGGGCTGGCAAGAGTGGTTTCATTTTTGGAAACACTTATGAACAGCTGTAGCAAGAAGCAACAACATATTCTTCACGGGAAAACTGTTCCCATCTTTCAACAAATATTATATCTGAATGCATTGAAATCAAGCAACTGCAACAAAACTGTGACCATAATATTCCAACTAGTGCTGAACTAGTTCATGCCCACAGAGCACTGACCTGTTTAAAATCATCTCCATTTAAACTCCTACTCAAAATGTCTCCTGAGAATGTAGACAACCAGTGGATGCAAGAAGGGTCTCTCACTCTTCCGGTCCTCATCTTCTCCAGCCCTCATTCTCAACTGGATCATTCCCAACCCTTGCTGTGTTGTGTCTGATCCAGATTGCAAGCCACCTATGGTCCAGACCAGCTATTTTTTAATTATCTGTAAAGCAACTTGCAGACCTCTGGCTTTTTATTAAGAACAATTAGACAGTTGCATAAACTGACCACCTGGCATTTTAAGGAGTAGCAAGAGAGTTTGAATTGGGAGTACACCATTTGCTTTTAGGCAGTCTCCTGCCTGCACTGCTGCTGATATCAATCTTAAAATTTATAGTGACACTGTTCACAGCAGAAGGCAGTTATCAATACTTTCTAGAGCTTTAGGAGGAATTGCACCAGCCCGTCTTGGAGACACAGACCTCCCTTAATGAATGTGTTGAGGCTCTGGAATCCCCTGCCCCAGGGTTGACTCTCTACAGACGTGTTGTCCATCCCTTGCTAGCAAGGACCCCCACAGTTTCCTGGTGTGGAGAGGAAGGAACTACATTTCCACTTCCTTCTTGCATCATTTTGGGAACCTGTCTAGTACAAGATGCATGTGTGGGTGGTGGCTGGGGGTGCAGCATGGGTGGGGACAAAGGGTATGTCTCAGCTTTCTCCTCTCTCACCTACAGAGCGTGGTGTCATTCCTTCATGTTTCAAGTTTCTTTGGAAAAGCTGGTGAGATGGAACTGTTTGCTACTCTGCAAGGATGTACATGGCACTGGAAATACCTGCTTCAGGAAATTCCACCTTGTGTCTATAAAATGAGCATCTCCCCAGATGAACTCCCCATTAATATCTGGAAAATGTCACCATCAACTTACAGTTAAGTCAAGACATGAACCTTGGCTGACCTGCTTGTGTAGTTCCCTGTAATCCCTCACTTCCTCACAAAGCTGGGTGAATGCTCTGAGAAACCCATGGACCTCTTGGTTAATCATAAATCCACTGGGCTGTTAGTTTGGGGGATTTGAGGAACAGATTTCAGGAAGTAGTGAGGAATAATGATGCTCTGGGATGTTTCATCATTTTCCATCCGCAAAAGAGTTTACACATGTTGCCTGTGACTTCCCCAGTGGATTTGAATTTCCTCCTTGGAAGGAACTGACCTCTCAGTGTTTAATTTTTGAGTGATATTAATCAAAATTGTATTTTAAATGATAGTGCTCCATAATGTGAGAAATACCATATCTCCAATAAGGAAATAGGCTGTCCATACAAATAAAAGTCATATCTACTTAAGAAGTAGGCCAGTAGATCTATATTCTTGTCTGCAACATTATTATACCCTTTCATTTTGTCTTCTGACACATTCTTTTCTATACTTCCAAGTTGCAAATGGCTGGCTTGATGTGAAGCATGTGGGAAATCCAGAAAGATATACAAGGATGGACACACCGTGACACTGCACACATTGGTGTCAGAGTTGTTCACACATTTAGCCCATCATTACCTGTTGTTTGCAACCATCTTAGGGCTCTGGGTACTCTGGTTGTTAAAGGACCCAGCTGAACAGCTTTGAAGGTTTGTTAACATGCTGTGACACTTTCAGGCATGTATTTGATCAAAATGCAGACAGGGAGAGTGTGAAGAGTGTGTCTTTTCAAAAGAAATCTAGACAGGAAGAGAAAGACAGTGCAGAGAGTCTGAAGTGGCTTTAAATTAACTGGTTAGAAGCTGATAATAGCCTTGTCACAGCAGCTCAGAGCTCAGCTCAGCATAGTTTACTCTGCTAAAGAGCAATAATAATAATAATAATAATAATAATAATAATCTGAAATTGTATTCACCTCCCCAAAGGCTCTCTGAATTATTTGCATCTGATCCAATATAATTTTGGTCAATAGACACTGTCCTAGCATCTTCCACAGAGCAGGGTCTGGCAGTGCAATGGCAACACTGGGGAAGAACTTCTCCCTTCAGCATTCACAGCTAATTAGAAAGCATCTGCTGCAACATTTCATCCCTGCGCTGAGGCAGGATTATTTCTGGGGAACAGCAACTCAGTGGTCCTGCCAAAATCACACATCTGTGGTGCTAGAATTGTCTGGGGCCTCCTCTAGAGCTCAGGAGAGGGTAACACATACAATAAATGATGTGGAGAATAACAGATAGATGACAACTGACTAAGAAACACAAAGGGATGTGCTAAAGGAATATCTATCATGCTTCTCACTTAATGAGGTTATAACAAGAAGCAATGGATTTAAGATGCAGCTGGGAAAATCTGTCATTATTATGGGCCAGCATCTACAAAGCTCAGTGGCTAATGCTAAGCTCCTAAATCTACTTCCAGGTATTTAGAGAAAAATTGTTCAGGTTTTCAAAGGTGGTGAAAAGTTGCCTTTCCAGCCCTCCTTTTCTACTGCACCAAGCACAAATCAGCCTAATCAGAAAACTTTCAAAACCATCAAAACCTTCATCTCCTACAGACATTTCTCTCCTTTACACTGGTAATACGCTTCTTGTTCTGTCAACGTCTCATTAAAGGAAACACCTGGTCCAAATCTTTTCTTGGACAGCTCCTGCTTGCTTCCTCAGTGCTCTCCGAAGCAGGAGCATCGGCACGTGGTGACACAACTGGCTCTGCTCTACCATTAAATTGCACTATGAGACACACTAAAACCGAGGGCTGTAAAACTCCCTCCTTTATAAAACCATATCCTATAACCGTGTGTATACAATTAGTGTGTGCTGCCAGGTTGTTAGGAACACTAAGCAAACGGAGAGGAAAGTTGCATTTTGGACCCAGCCAGGAGGAGAGTAAGATCCATGGGTATATAAATTAAAAAGACATTCTGAGGTAACAAAACCCCACACAAGCATAAATCCGGTGTTTTTTTCAGACGTAAACACTGCTGG
Source organism: Astur gentilis (assembly GCF_929443795.1). Taxonomy (NCBI): domain Eukaryota; kingdom Metazoa; phylum Chordata; class Aves; order Accipitriformes; family Accipitridae; genus Astur; species Astur gentilis. Next base: position 60,507,091 of record NC_064919.1, read on the forward strand.
GCAGCCTTGGCTCCAGATCACACTGAGCAGGGAGGCCTGTAAATAAAGAGCTGCTTTCTTTTGCAAAAGGTGCATGAATGTTCTTCTCAGGCTGCATCCTGACATGGCAGCCAGGTGGGTAGATACTTGAATGTGAGGGAAGAACACTTCTTGACTGAAAGAACCCTCTTGTCCCATCGATATGTGGCCCAAATCTAGATTATAACACACATGAAGAAGTTGATACTACCATCCAGTAAAAGTGATGAGATTTATTCATAGCCTAAGCTACAAGGGGGACTTATTTGCAGAACTGGTAAAATAGAGGGCACTGCTTTCATCTGCTGGGGAGAACAGTCCCACCCCTGGTATTACAAATGGCTCTTCAGCCATTTGTAGTGTCCCAAGATTAGAGTGACTTTGTCAGAATTGAGGTGAAACAACACCAGGGGAGTTCAACAACAATCAACATTTATTCAACCAAGCTAACCTTGCCCAAGTACAAGTGAACTTATCAATATGAACCTTGCATCATCTCATTAAGCTGCCACTTGAAAGGAGAAGGGACATATAGAAAAAGAAACAGGAAAAAGGAACGTGAAACTACATCAGTAAACTATAAAACATGTGCTAACTTTACGTAAGACTTACTTATTTGGGGATCAATTCAGAGAAGAAAATAAGGACAGCCCTCCCATTGAGTCATGAGGTTCAGACCAGACCCCCTTGCTTTCTAGACTCATTCTCAAAGAGGAGCCCAGGAGTGGCTGGATCCACTCCTAGTCCTAGACTTGGTCAGTAGTTTATGTTCAAAAGGGTGAGATGTAGGGACTACGTGGAAAAGAGGTGGGGGGGGCAGGGAGAAAGAGAGAAGAAAAGGATTTCATCAGTCCTGGGTCCAGCATTGGTTCAGCCAGTCTAGAGATCCAGTTCTGGAGGGTGTGCACCGAGAACTCGGCCTCCCTTCTTTTATACCTAAAGGGTCTGCTCCCGTAGGTGGGGATTTGCTGTCATTGAGAAGCGCAGTGTGAGCTCAGGAACATTCCAGACATTAGTCGGTGGTCTCGACATGCACAGTTCCCATTCCTGGGATTCTCTGGAAATGGGTCGGTGGGCTTGGGTAGTCATCGGGGAGTTGCTTCTCCCTCCTTACAAGCATGACCGCTATCTGTCCTTTCCTTCCAGCGCATACATTGTGCTTCTTCTCATGGTCACTTAAGATAAGGAACTGCAGCTTTGGAGAAGTGTGGTCCCACCCCCTGTGGGGCCTTCTCCTCCGGCCACATTTTCCTGTTCACACAACTTGAGCACTTTTGCAGACGTTGTCTTCTCCACCAAAGTTTGTTAATGAATGTTTGAAACATCAGCTATAATTTGTCAAACTGTCACACCCTTGTGGCCTCCACTAATGCCAGGAAAGGTGCTCACTGCTTCTTTATGGCCTCTGGGTGAAGAGGTCAAGGACCTGTACCCTTGTGCTGCTCTCTTCGGTTGGCTTGCTTTTGTCTGCCTCTACCTGAGAGGTCATAACCCTCATTCGAGGCCTAGGTGATGCCCAAGAAATGGCGAAGGCCGTTTTCCTTTCCTACCCCCAGACCAAACCCCAAACCTGATGGCTCACCGCTACCTGGGATGAGGGCTGCCCCAGGGCAGAAGAGGAGCAGCCCTTGGGAAGGCCCCACGGCATGGGGGATGGCCGCCGGTTGGAGTCTGAGGCAAAAACGCAGGGTGGGAATGGTTTGCACAGCCCTGGTGTTTGCCAGGAAACCAGGCTGAAAAAACCCACAACCAACAACTCTCACATCTCCCCTCCAGTGTAAATCCAATTGCTTTCAATTTTTTCAGATGCCTGTGCCCAGTGCCTGTCCTTCCTTCCCACTGTTTTAAATGCGGTCTGTTGTTTTCCACAGCTTCTGGGCTGCTGGGGTCAGAGGGGAAGCAGCATTTTCCAGACGCAGCAGGAGCTGGAGGTCCTGGGGAGGTGACATGTCCTCTTCCTCCCTTGACTCCCCTGCCAAGATTGTCCCACTGGTAGCACTTGGGTTTCCTCCCAACAGTATGTGCATCCCTGCTACCACCTCTGCTCTCCCTTTTGGGGAGGAGCTGTAAGGGAGCACACCCTGTGTCCTGAGTCATACCTCACTGGCAGAGTGTTGTGTATGTGGAGAAAATGCTGGATATTGGGAGCTCATGAGGTTGAGGTTATATTCCTTGTTCAGTTTCTCATGAGACTCTGGGCCAGATAGCAATGGTCTGAAGGCTTTTATGAGCTTGAAGATACTCATCTATGCTGAGAAAAATGCCTGGCTAGGGACTTCTGGATAATCTCACCAGGAAACTATCAGCTGCTTTAGGGACTAAAATGCCTTTTTAAATGCCAGTCTTTAAGTCTCTGTGCTTCAGCGCCTTTTACAAGGATGATTGCAGCAATGGTTGTAAAACCCTCAGATGCTCCATAATGAAAGCCATGTAAATGGAGCAGTCTAACTTTGTTCCCTTACATCGCCCAACGTAAGGAAGGTAGGAAGCTTTTTTTTTTAATTTTGGACAAGCTGAGTTTCCTTGCTGTAAGAGGGCTGATTTATATGAAAGGCTCTGAGTACCAAACAGAGCTGGAGAAAGGTCCCAGATCCCAAACGTGTGGTGCTTCTGCAGACCCCATGCCCAAACAAATGAACCAAACAATGTGCAAGTTATGTTGTCTCCACCCATCTGACCATCCATCACCTCTTCCAGAGCCAGGCATAGGAGCGAGGTGCTCCCATGCTGGGAATTTCCTACCTTGCCTATTGGGAATTACTCCATAATCTGCTGACAAAAACCCCATCGTCTTCCTCCCTCCATCCACGCAGAGTGTAACAGCCTGCAGCTGCTGGCAGAAGTCAATGCTGAAGATCAAGAGCTCAAACACTACATATGTATCTGTGAGAAATCTGTGTGTATTGGCCGGCTGCCTTGAGTGATTCCTTATTTTTAGGTAATTTTCTTTGCAGTCCTGACGTTTAGCGCCTACTAGATAGGTACAAGGAAAATCTATGAGATAATTGTGAAGTGTTGCAGTGACTTTATGTAACAAAACAAATGTAAAAGCAGTTTTGCTCCTACAATTAAATTATATTTTATTATTTATAATTACATTTTTTATTGAAGGAACAAATACCTGGCTTTAGTATCCTGTTCAGTCTAGCCTTTCATTTTACCAGCCTCGTTAATCGATTTTAATAAGGGTGTTATGAAAAAGGAAAATTCTGTTTATAGAGATGAATATAAACACAGAAAGATAGGAAAACATATACCTACTTTGGTCTTGAAGTATGAAAATGTACTATCTTAAGCAACATATTTACTACAAGCAGATGAAGGACAAGCAAGTGTTTATTGCTTCTATCAGCACTAATGCAGGGTCCTTTTGGTTATTTCTTTAATCCAAACAGCTTCCTGGTAGATCCAAGATGTGAGGCCTTTCTGTAATGACTTGGCAAGAGAAAGGGTCCAGAACTTCTCTGCAAACACAATTAAGTTGTCAAAGACAAGTCCCGTATTTGAATTAAAACTATAAATCTTTCATCTGCACCTACTCTACATCAAATAGCAGGAAAGGAGGCCCTCCCATGTAACAGTCTTAATTACCAGAGCACTGCAGCCTTTGAGCATGACAGAGCCAATGATAGCTGACCTTGTGCTCCAGCCCCAGAACAGGATCAATGTGATGAATGGGAATCCCTGCCTGAAATATCACAGCAAAAGGAACAGCCTCAGATGGCAAATTAAGTGCCTAACACACTGTTGGGGCTACACAAATATATAATAATGCCCTTTGCTTTGATCCGCTTATACTGGAATGAGCAGTATGTTGAAGGATTCAGTGTAAACATGTCAAGCTTTGCCTAGTAATGACGAGCCCTTGCCACCTCCTTTCCCACACAAACACACGGCAGGGCAGTGGCTTTTCCCCTCTCAGATGCCACTGCTAGTTCTGTTGTACTTGGAGTAGGAGAGATAGCCGCTGTGAGTTTGTTAGGGTTTTCATTAATACTCCCACATAATTCCCCATGGCCCAGAGTAGGCAAGATAATTGTGGATCTCCAGGGTGAACAGGAGTTATGAGGCTTCATTTTCCTTTTCACAGTACTTGAGTAGTAGGTGAGTCAAATGTCATGGCAGTTGGGTGTTCCGTTACCTTAGAGCAGCAGTGCCCATGCTCTGTAGTATGGGTGGTGAGCGGCCCTTGAGGTCCACAGTGGGGTTTTCTCTTAAATTTTGAACGTTTTCAGCTCAAGGTTTGTGAAGAAGAGCCATGGAAGTCCATGGCAAACACTTAACGGTAGTTTGTTGGCCCAAAACTTGGCCAATGAATACCTCAAGGCAGGGCCACATTTCCTGGGATTGTCTCTGAAACAACTACATTTTAGGATGGGGCTGTGTGGTGGTTTAACCCCAGCCAGTAACTAAGCACCACGCAGCCACTCACTCACTCCCCCTGGCCCCCAGTGGGATGGGGGAGAGATTCAGGGAAAAAAAAGTAAAACTCGTGGGTTGAGATAAGAACACTTTAATAGAACAGAAAGGAAGAAACTAATAATGATAATAATAACAATAATAAAATGACAACGATAATAATAAAAGTATTGGAATATACAAGTGATGCACAATGCAATTGCTCACGAGCCGTCAAACGATGCCCAGTTAGTTCCCAAGCAGCAATTCCTCCCAGCCCCACTCCCCCTCAGTTTATATACTGGACATGACGTCACATAGTATGAGATACCCTGTTGACCAGTTTGGGTCAGCTGCCCTGGCTGTGTCCCCTTCCAACTTCTTGTGCCCCTCCAGCCTTCTTGCTGGCTGGGCATGAGAAGCTGAAAAATCCTTGATTTCGTCTAAACATTGGTTAGCAACAACTGAAAACATCAGTGTGTTGTCAACATTCTTGTCATACTGATCCTAAAACAGCACTATACCAGCTACTAGAAAGATGATTAACTCTATCCAAGATGAAACTAGGACAGGCTGTCACATCTTCTGGTGTACTGATGCAACCTTTTTGTCCAAGACATTTCTGAAACTCCTTGTCTCTAATCGCTATATTGACTGCTACTGAACATTTCCTTCCTGACCTTACTTTTATTTTATATCTTAAGGCTTCACAGTGTATTCCCTCCACTAATGGGTCTTGCTAGCTCAGTTATTAACTTACATGCAAAAGGTACCTTGCTGTTTGACTAGTAGTATCAGTTATGAAGGAGGAGCTGCATATACCCTGTAGAAGAACACATCTCAGGTATGGCATATCAGATATAAAGCATAAAATGTTTTAATTGAAAATACATAGAAATGCCCTTTTCTTTTTTTCCTGCAAAAACTCTTCACAGGAAAGGTATCATGAATTTGCACTTCTGGTGTCATAAAGCTACAAAAATCTGCTTGTGAAAAGGTTATGTACCAAATATTTTACCTGGTAGTGAATTCTTCAAACAGTGTTTTCCAAAGCAAAGTCCAGAGTGTGAACAAAAACATTTCTTAGCACAGAATGTATTTGTGCAGGTAAATCAGCTACACTTAAATATGACAATCTTATTGTGTTAGGTTTCTGTGATAAAGAGAATACACTATCTTGTATTATATAAAAACATATCTGTGTGTATATATGTATGTATATATGTGCTTGTCTTTCTATATTTATATTCGTTACATTTCACAAAGAAATAAGTCTGCATTTAGTCTTATGCACGGTAGTGATTATGCTTGCCACAAAAGCATTTGAAATTCCCAAGAAATGCACATTAAAGCAATAAGGAAAATAAAGAACATTAACCCTGGAGAAAAATTATTTGAGGCATATTATGAATCTGCAAGGCTGCCAGGTTACACCCACAGGCACTACCCCTATGTCAAAAGGGAACTATTCAGCCTAAGAGCAGACAGGAGCAAAAAAAAAAAAAAAAAAAAAAAAAAAAAAAAAGTGATGGTGAAGTCTGTGCTGTCAGATCTGCATCCTTCATATGTTCCTTGGGAGGTGCTCTGTTCACCTGCTATGTGTTTAGGCAGTGGTGGGTAGGGGGTTGTTGGTTGCTCCAGAGCTGTCCTGGAGGGAGGCATCTCATGATGGATGTTGCTTGTCTATAGCCAGAGGTTAAAAGTGCAGGAGAGACTGAGATTCAAAGGGTATAGCCAGACCTACTTGCTTTGAGGAAAAATGATGTGACTGTGTTTTAGGGTTATAGACAGACCAGGCTTTCCCCTCCAGTGCAATTAGTGGACATGCTTCATTAGCTTGACAAGCAGAAGGGTGTGGTGGGAATGCAAAAACCCTGATGGGAACTTAGTCTTCCTGAATGCCTGGGAGGCCTGCCACTGACTTTATCACAGGCTGGATTTCTCCCTGTAAGCTTGTATTCTCTTGATACAGAATATGAATAATAAGGATGGGAATGGAGTATACATAACCACATATTGCCAAAAAGGGACACAATCCTATTGAAAGCAATCCACTTCTGGCAGGAGAACAGTTACTATGGAATTTAAAACAGGAAGCTGTATAATTAACTGCACATTTCAGAGCAATATCATGCTAAATACAATAAAAATACAGCATGAAATAAGTGGCCCAGATAGTCAGGATATAAAGGAGTAGAAACCCAATTTACTCTAATGCCCCAATGGAACAATGTACGTTCATATTAACTCAAGTGATTGCTGTATGCCCTACCCATGCAGCATTTGCAGGACATAAAAGTTGCCCTGCTAGGCACAGCTTCACTCTCATCTGTATTGTGAAGGATATTTTATATTTTGTCTTTCTATAGGCTTTCCACAATATTTAAGATTTAAGGGCTGAAACAACAGAAGAAGAGTAACTCTACTTTGAAAGCAACTGGCAAAGAAATCCTTAGAGAGAATGAGTGTGACTGAAAATGTAGAGCATAAACAGTCTTCTAGCATCCCTCAAAATCTGTGTATGGACATGTTTTTCTTGCACTTCTTGTCCATACTGCCTCTGTACACAGGTTAGCAAGGTCTGCCTGTTGTGCATGGACATGATGAACATTGAATTTGTATATGTTAAATGATATTGCTTGTGTACACAAACAGTTTCTAAGTGGAAACTGAACTCTCAGGAGAGATCATCCCCAAATCTGTGTGCACTCAGTTATGAAGAGGGTTGAGATAATCAGTCAGCCCCAGTGGAACTTTTGTGCAGCATATTTACCCAGGACTCTTCGATGACAGGTGCATTAGGAATATTTCTAGGGTTATGAATATGCATGTGTCTGTATTTGCAAATATTTGGAGTTGCCATGTATATAAGTCATCTGCATTATGTACATTTCATGAGGATGAAAGTGTTCTCCAACATAAAGGAAATTTCTCTCTCAGCTGTAGCTCTGAGCTTTCTTATGTATTTTGCACAGTATATAGAATTCTTTCACATGAATTGCTAGTGAGCTGCCGTCCTTGTTTTCTGTTTGCCTTAGGGAAAAATACTCGAGTAGCTGTAATTATTAGAGGTTATAATTGCTCCACAGGGTATGAAAAATGGTAGTGGTGAGGCTGGACACTGAAAAGTTACAGAGAGGATGTGAGATAAGGAAGTCTGAGAGGACTGTACAAGAGGGACTGGCACTCATAAAAGGGCAGGCTTCGCTGCTATTTAACCACAGTCTGCACTGCTCTTCAGTTTCCATGTGAAAGGGTATTATTAACAAAGAAACTGGAGAAGCGTTAATTTGTTTGTTATTTAAACCCTCCCCTATGCAAGCCCACACATGCTAAGCGTTTGAACAGGGGCCAAGACTCTAATGCAGGCACCTGTCCCTGGGCAGCACGGGACAAGCAGGAGGCCATGCTCGTGGGGCAGCAGACCTTGGTTCCCCTCTTCTCCTCCCCTCCTTGGAGCAGCCTGCCAGGCTACAGACCAGCTCTGCCCCCAGTCACAACGATGTGCAAGTAGCAGGCTTGTGCTAATCCAGCTCGCATGGGCTGAAATGTTGGGGACAACCTAACACTATCCGCTTGCTGGATGGGTGTCAGGGGCCAGGAGCTTCCAGCTGCCACAGGTAGCAGCAACCAGCAGGCAGAAATGGGAGCCGGGGTCAGGTTGTAGAAGGAGGATGTGCAACCACAGATGGGATGAACAGCTCTGAGGAATTCAAAGCCCTCTGCTAGAGTATTGAAATAAAATAACGCATCAGAAAGCCAACATGTTAGCAAGGCTGCAGTTCAGGCTGCCTAAAAAGCCTTCAAAAGGCAGGAAGAGGGTACTCTGTCTCGTGTGAACAGCAGACACACAGCGTGGAGACCCGGTCACCAGCAGTCATGGCAGACAGAGCATGAACTCCAGCAAATATGGGGTCTGGCCTATGCTGAAGTATCCTATTCCCTCAGAGTGAAAAGACTGGAACATATGTAAAAGCAATGATTTTCACAAAGTTCCAACCAAATACTTTGGAGGTGGGGAGTAGGAGGGAGAGGGGTTAAAAAATAATCCCATTTTAGTTATCTTTTTCTTAAAACTGGCTATGACTGAAATTGGAAACCCAGACACACCATCACAAGGCTATTACTATGATGTTTCCATTTGCAACAGAAGGTAGACGCCTTATAGAGGTAGGATTGTGTGCACGCAATTTCCAGCCTATTCTGTATGCTCAAGAGATACTTAAAATTTGGCTGCACATCAGAAAAGCAGTCAAGCTGTACAAGAAAACCTTTTAAGTTTCACTCAGCAGTGTATGCTGTTGCATTCAGTACCCCACGTAGAGGTTTTATTAGAGCTACATACTTAGTGAAGCAAAGTTTGTCTTGCCTCTTGTCTTTCATTGTGTTTGTAGTGGAAAAGTCAATGGGCAGCCAGCAGAAGCTCTGCCCTCCCGTGCTCCTGGGGACACGTTCTTCCCCCAGTTCCCCAACTCGCAGCTGTTAAGGATCAAGTCTGAGCAGGAAACTGTGAATTCAACACTGAAAGGCCTTTCACTGCAAGCATTTCTTGGGCTTCTCTTTGACATCTGATGGAGTTCACGTTTTCAAAAGGATGTTGTCCGTAGATTAGAAAGTGGGTAAGGCTCACTCAGCTACTCTTAGTCACTCCAACTTCCACAGCCAGACCAAGCAACTGCAGAAACCATGCTGGCTGACAGAAAACTTAGTGAGTAAAGGAAAAATGAAAAGTTACCTGGCTCTGTATTAAAAAAGATGAGTTATACCGGCAGCCTGCTTTGGCTCTGTTCTTAGTGAGACCCATCTGTTCTGAGGAAGCTGAGAGTGTTTCAAGTAAAAGCACTTGTAATCTCAAAAACTCCTTTACAGTTTTAGGGCAAAATGTCAGATCTTACTTCAACAGATCTCTGTCTCTAGAGTCAAAACTTAAGTCTATCTACAGGACATTAGTCATTTCATGCCAAATACCCATAACTTGGCAATTTCCACCCAAAACAATTGATTAGATGCAATTGGATCCAGGTGGAATGGGCAGATCACCTGTGATTTCCCTTTTCCATTACTTTTTGCTTATTGAATCTCTTTTAGAAAATAAAATACCATTTGGTACCTAAACAAACCTTCAGCTACAGCTGCTAGTTAGATTTGGGAACAGATGATAAAAATGTGATATGGTCCCTGTTTCAGTTGACAGTGTCTGAAAACTATGCAAAGAGATAGGGATTTGTATTCTGATGTTATGTTAATATGATTCACAGTGTTGTATTTCTAACAGCAATTGGATCTTGGGTGCCATCTAAGAAATTAGATACCATCTAATCAGAGCATGGTAGTCTCAACACTCATGGCAGTATGCCAAGAAAGAGTCTTGTGAGGTCTGCAAGAGTAAGTTCAGTAGATGGTTGCTCCAAGGTTTTCCGTAAGGACATGAAGAGTAAGGATTCTTCTTTTTCTTCCTTAAGCAAAGAAGGAAGAAATCAATATGGGAAAGTTGTAAAAGAAGAAAAGGAAATACTTCATAAAAAGTGAAAGATGAGAAAACTGGAAATTACTAAACTTGCCTACTGGCCATTCCCACCAAAGTGTCAGAATGGCATCTGCTGGTCTTGCTGGAGCTGAGTCCAAGCTCACACTGCTCAGGGCTACAGTAGTGAAGCTCTATAGCAGCTGAGCCTTTAACACAAGAAACAGCCTTTAACACTACCAGGAATTGAAACAGAGGAGCTAAAGCAAGCTGAAGGGCTTTTGGTAAAAATACAAGGTGTAAGCCCATGAATGAGTCATTGCAAGGTGAATTAGAAGGTGAACTTACAGCGTATCTGCTGATCCACTGTAATTCCTTGTGTACCAGTGCTTAGTCCTCAAACATGACGGAGGCATGCTTCTCTTCAGCTGAAAGATAAGCAACCTGCAATTATCTTTCACTGTGGAATAAAAGCCCACACGCTGGCAGGTAATGGGGGTCATTCTGATGGTCTGTTCATGCAGTCTCTTTTTACCCCTACAAACTGTGAACATGTCTGTACCCATAATCTGGCCATATCCCTGTGCTGAGCCTTCAACATATTCTAGTCTTTTATACTGCAAAGTTACAGTTCCCAGCCTGTTATGTCCCCTCAGCTTGCTCTGAATTAACTAATCCATTAACTGTGCATTAAGGGAGCAGGGAAAGCCTAGGGGTGTTCATTAAAGTAGCCCCTTTATAAACAGTGTCCCACGAGGCACCACAAAACACTGACCATTTCCCAGGCAAATTTGTTTCAGCTCCCCAGAGGACAGAAGGTAAAGCCCTTTGAACAGAGTAACCTTCTTTCTCAACAGGCCGAGAGCTTCCATGGGCTGGGAGAGAGGGTGAGGTGGGAGCTGTTCTTTTGGCAGACCCCTTCAGGCTTCATCCCTTAGATTTCTGCTAAGCAATGCTGGCTGGCAGGGAAGCAGGATGAAAGCAAAGAGCACTCTCTGCACCTACCACAAGCCACTCTACAGCTTCTGTGAGTATGTCCCCAACCCTTGCTGCCCAGGTGCTCTCCTACCTGTTTTGTTTTTTTTTTTCCCTCTGGCTGCAAAACAGATGGAAAATAAGAGCAACTCTTTCCCTGTGAGTGAATGCTGTGTATTGAAACACAGGCCCTTCCTCCTTTGCTGAACAATGGCTAAATTCACAGCTTCTCTGCAGCTAAAAATGTATCCTGAAAGAGATTTTTACTTTTTGACTTGAAGCAAAGGTGATAGGTTAAACCAAAGTGACATAATCCAAACACAGCAAGATTTATTTTCAATAAGTCTCAAGTCTCAGGAACTTGTTTGTTGCAGGCTGTCAAATGCAGGACACAAGATGGGCTCATTATATCAGCACAGGACACTTGAAATGGACTGATGTGAAACCCAAATATTGGTAGTGAAGGACTTTTACCCAGAAATATCTCATGTGTTTAGATTCCTTCTTCAAAATGTGTCACATGCACTACAAAAGCTCAGCAGGTCCTAAAAACAACATTCAATCATTAGACAGAAAATTTATTCTTCTTTAAAACAAGAACATGGATTAGAGTGACCAAGCAGCTTGCTAAAAGACAAAACATTGTTCTTGCCCAAACAACTTGTTCCTCAATGCACTTTGAGCCAAATCATGAGCTCCTTTCCTGGACCTTGCAGAAGTCCCTCCTGAAAACCCATGCCAGGATTAATTCAATCACTTGCACAATTAATACTGTGAAATCCCAAAGAAAATTAATATTAACTTTCCAAAATACAGCCACTATGCTTTTCAGAGAGTGACGGGATCTCTATTCCTACAAAGGACTTGCTTTTCTCAGTGTCTGCATAAAAAGTCAAGGTTTGGCAGTTTTAGAGTATACGAGGGCTCAATTGCTCACTGTTGTTGTGAACTTAAACACCGTAGTAGGTGCATAAATCTGCCTGAAGCATCACACTAGTCTGAGTGTCTTCACACCCTGACCTTTTCGTTAGACAGCTACTTCAACTGAGACAGATAACAGAATATCTAAACTGACTCCTAGTCAGCTTAGAAAAGTTTCTCCTTTCCTTCTGAGCAAAAGCCTGTTCTTATTTGACAGTGTTGCATTGCTGACAATGCGCTGTCTGAGAAGTGTTTTCTGTTTTGAGTGAAGATGTCAGGCTCATTTCCAACAGATTTTATTTTTTTTTTTCCTACTCTCTCTCTCTGACTGTTCTAATTCTGTGAATCTGTCTGGTTTAGTCATACCTCTTGGTGAGAAGACCTCTGAGGAGCTGAGCCTCTGGCTTGGGAGTTCCTACCCCCCCCAGCTTATTATCCCACCAAAACTCTGTGAAGATTGTGCTGTACTCAGTTGTTTACCGCAGGAGAACAGAGCTTGTTGCTTAATTACTGCTTCCAGGAAAAAGTCTTTCATTACTGTTTAATTACAATAGCATTTCTGTGACAGAACTCCTACAATCATAGAATATGCAATATGAACAAAAGGATAATAAAAACCAAGCACTAAATTCCCACCTGGAATGCAAAGTAACTTCTGCATCACACTGACATTTATGTCTACCACAACAAGCTGGAAAATGGAGACCAGAGTCTCTGGCTCTCCTGCTGTGATGTTGTTGTGGCAGGACTGCCTGACAGAATAAAATAAAGAACTGAAAATTCACATCTCATATAAAATCATGCCATTACTTATCATTCTGCATTTCAACATATTGCCTTGCCTGAGTGTGAAGGAACAGGTATATAATGCAGGAAAGGGTTTTATACATGTGTATTCTTACAGGTCTATGGAAAGGTAGGATTATCCCGATGTATAGGCATGGATAAGTAATTTGCCTAGAAGCAAAGTAATTTAAAAATGATGGACATAGTAGGATTCAAAATAGGCACACACGTGGATTAGAGCGCTAGATTTTTTCCACATGAACAGTAAGGAAATATTGTTTATTCTTCATCTTTTGAAAGAGATGAACTTTCACTGGAGACTGAAGCTGAGATTTGGGAACTTGTGGTCATTAAGAGTCTCATGGTGATCTATCACATGCAGAGCCTGGCTGAGCCAAAAGCCTGCTATCAGCTTGAGTAATTCACTTTGGACTAACTAAAATTCCCACTGCAACTTCAAATGGAGGTCTTGGATATCCTCCTCTCACATCAGTATGAATGCTCATCATGTTAGGTAAGAATGAAGAAAATTTTTTTAAAAAAATTTTATTCTAGGTATGACTGGCTAAATGAGGTCAAGAGTCCTGGTTTTAGTTATGGTTTTTTTTTTTTTTTTTTTTTTAAAGCAGACTGCAAAACAGGGAAATGTCAGAGCTGGATTTCACTATGAGCAGTGAATGAAAGTTCAGAGTGGCTCAGATACAAGTTTTTATCTTTATAACATAGTGTGCAAACCACTGTGGTAGCTTTGATAAAATTAGTGCCTTAGCAATCTTGGAATTAGAAATAATTCAGATCTTGATCCTTTTTAATCCAAATCATCAAAGCTTGAGGCAACAAATGGGACATTTTAAAGAACAGCAAGGACTTTGGGCATGGTAAGGCTGTAAGTGGTATTAAAGACAGTAAGATCAGAGTAAAACACAGGGAAGAAAAAGTTATCTGAAACTCAGGAAGTGTTTCTTCAGGTTCAGATGCAGTGCCACAAACTTTAAAATATGCTTGCTCCTTATGTCCAGTAAATTAAGAAATTATGATAGTCCATTTCATACCATAACTACTTCTGTTCATGACTAGCAAGTGCCAAGATATGTAACAATGAAAAAAAAGTGGTAAAAGTTTTCAGAGATCTGTTTCAGGTCTTCGGGAAACTTCAGTTTTATTTTGAGATAGAGACGAAAAAGTGGAAAACAGTCTTACCTGAACTTCATCCCAGCGTACTGGCCTCATTTAAAGAGCACTCTACTGCGAAATGGCTGCCCATCACAGTTTATTGTTTGGGCTCAAACAGAAAATCTGAAACACTGAAATAATAACTAGGTCCTGAGATGGTCAGTCCTCTAATGAGTCTAAAAAAGCCAGGGATGGCAGAACAATAGTCTGTTTGGTCCAAACTGAAAGCTGTAATATTTCTACAGCTCTTTCTAGATGCTCATCTCCTTCATGGCAAGCTTGTGTGCTGTTGACAGCAGTCTGTTTCCAACCAAGTTATAACTAACATCTTTGAGGGACAGCCTGTATCTGAAGAAGAAATGGAGATCAATTTGCAAGGCATAAATATGAAGTTCAAAATAATCAGTAATCTGAAGCTGCCAACCAAGTATCTAAGTTATTAAGCTCATCCGAACAACTGTTCGCTCTTTTTAAGGGAATGTAATGTTAAAACAGCTAAGTAATCTGAAACTGAGAGTCTTTGTTGATGATGTAGAAACTTAGATTTTGGAAGGTAAACTATTTTTCTTTTTGAAAGAAGGTCAACAGGTTTTTGTTCACCTAAAGCATTTAATGTCAGGGGCATTGCACTTTCCAAGGCCTTACAGGGTAATATTTATCTTGTCTGATAGGACTGAATTACTTAAAATGTATGTTTTAGAACTGAACACTACAGTAACACAATACTGTCATACTATGTTGATCCATATATCCAGCATATAATGTGAATTTACCTAATCTGAGGTTTTTAATATAAAATTCAGGAAGTTTGAGTACACATACCCAGATTTAACTAGATTCAATGTAAATTGTGCCATATGTTACACATCAGAGTCAAATTCATGAGAATAGGGTGAGAGTGGAAAAGCCATTTTATTGAACTGTTTCTTTGAATATCTGTGCTGAAAGAAGCTTATGTTATCAATGATCCAGCAGCTAGGGGACCCAACAGAAATTAAGTCCATTTTTTCCATGAGTAAATAGCTTTTTATAAGAACAGAACAATTGCAACAGAAAAGGTGAGGGGTTGACCCCCTCCTGGCCCCAGTGGTGCAAGGCATGGCCTCCTGACTAACAGGAGACCTGGACCCTGGTTCTGAGTGGGTTTTTTGACTCAGAGGTCTCTCACACTCCAGCTAGAGAGCAGAAGCTGAAGCTTGAAGCTGGCATGTAAAAAAAAAAAAAGAAAAGGGGGTCAAGTCTAATCAAAGAGGCCCTTAATCTGTTTTAAGAGTTTTCTCAGTTATACAGTGTCTAATTTGTGCTTATGCCTGTTATATTCATTTACTACTCCCATCCTTTTTCTAACCAATTTGTATGTTAAACTAAAACAACACAGACTTCATATACAGGAAGGCCCTTTAATTTACATAGGATTAGCCAGAATGTAAGTCAACCTAAAATGTGGTACACTGTCTTTTATAGCACTTCTTACAAGGCTTCCCAAATCTTTGTGAAATTCTAGTAGGCCATGCATTTACTTATGTAGATGGCACAGAGGATATCAAAGGAATGTATTAGTCACACTGACTCTGGCCTAAACAGGAGTGAAAACACAGGATAAAACCAGAAAAGCAACTGGTAGGACAGAAATAATGACTAACTTGGCCAAGGACCCCATCCTTCCAAGTTCACCTTCCTTTATTCTTTTAAGCTCTGAAACCTCATGAGTTGGAGTATTTACTAGCATTACTTATAATCTTGTACACTTAAAGGTTTGCAAGACATTGAATATCAATTAAGTTTATGTACAGGTGTAACACCTTTGCTCATTGCTTCCACTTGAATCCCTCAGCTCACAGAAACCACAAAATGCATGTATCTAGTTTATTTGCATATTATTTTAATCACAATAATGTCAGGATCTGGACCCAGTTTTCACAGAAACTGCTTATATGCTTTTATCAAGCAATCACTTCTCTAAACAACTCATAGTACAGATAAGCAACACAGCATGTTTTTCACATTCTTGATATCTTTTTTTTCTTTTGCAGTGAACTGTTCATACAAAGTTTGCATAGATAAACCAATTTGCCAAAAGTAGTGTGTACAATTAAGAAAAAAATGGCTGAATTTTATATGGCTTACAAATAGTTTATGGACAGAAAGGAAGGTGAAATACAATTTTGTGGAATCATTTTTGCATTCAGCTCCTCTTCATGCAGACTTGCATGGCTGCTGGCAGAGATTCAGCACCAAATGTTAATTTCTAACTACCGTAAATTACTTTGAAGATATTTTTCTAAAAGATTGTATGCTATCACATTTACTGTATTTCCTATTTCTCACTAGGATGACTTAATTTTACTTGCAGTGAGCTTCAAGCTGTGGTTTATGTTGCCTTCAGACTTAGGAAACCAATTGCCTCAAACTGAATTATCTAAAACCAAAGTATTGTAAATACCAAGTGAACATTTGCAATTGTTTTCTTTTTATTAGCTGCACAAACCTGTTATTCCCCTGGCACTCAAATAGTTTGTAATGGGCTGCTGGATGTACTTGTTAATGCATTCACTCTCAGGTTAAGCAATGTTCTTCAGCAAATCCAATAGATGAAACATTAAAAATAAACTGAAAAGGCCTTCGATAGCATTGACTTGGGGCTCATATAAAAACAATTTGGATACTTCAGGCTGGAAACAAGCATTTTGTTACAGAAGCTGATCGTTCCCTGCTGTAACTCATGCTAGCAATTTCTTTCAGATGTGTTCTCACTTGAACATTCTCCTCAATCATATTGCAACTCCATGGAGCCCGTATTTCCTCCTGAAAGGTGTCTCTTTGACACACTGTCATGCATTAGGTATCAGGAAAGTAGTCAAAATCATGTGGTTTACATATGCTTATAATGATATGCCCCAAGTGTGTCAGCTGGTACCATCTGCAGTGCCTGGAGCAGTGTCTGGGAGACTCTGACAACTCAATTGCAGGCTGGAGGTTTTGAAAAACAGTGGATAATTACTATTCCCGCTTAGGACTCCTATGTGCAGTATTACAGAGGCCACATCTGTTACAACTATTACTAAGTCTCTGCCGATCATCAATATTACAATAAAAATAGTCATCAATCTGGATAAAAATCACCATTTCTTTTCAGTTCCAGCCCACTGATCTGATCATGTTGTAACTAATAAATTGATGCTCTGTCACCCTTTCCTTTTGTGTGATTTTCTTTGCACTCTGATTGTTTTTGGAAGCCAGGCAGAATCTTGCCCCGAACAAATACCTGGCAGTAAAATAAGAGGGCAAGAAAGAGAGCTGTAGTTACTCTTGCAGAGAGGAGTTGGTTATTTGAGAAAAATATTGAATTCTGAAATCCTAGTTCAAGAATTTTCCGTAAAGCCACTGCTTGCAACTAAGCCTTGTTTTTACTTATCATGAGTAAGATCTTGGCTCTTAATTATCAGGCTGATAATGGCTAGTTTGCATTTTTAGAACAAGTATAGGTTGTTACCTAATGTAAAATGGAGAAAAATATTGTAGGAGCTTTTGCTCAGATGAGTTGCCTGTGTTTTGACTGTGCAAACTCAAGGCTGATTTTAATCAGCTTCATTTTATCCTAACCTAAGACCTTACTGACCATTCACACCTCTGGGGTCTTTCTTAGTGCTAAGCATGAGATTTGACAAACCGTGCCATTCTTCACGCTTTTTGTGTAGTACTAGTATGTGGAGTATCCACATACTGGATATGTGGATATACACATATCAAGTATATATCACTTGATACTGTGAGTACCAGAAAACAAACCCCAAATATTCTTACTGTGAAATTTTAAATATTGGATGTGATATGGATTTCTTCCAGCTGGTTAGCTGATCCTGCATTTTATGTTAGGCCCACCAGAAATAACATGACAAAGCTAAGTTTCCAATCAGCAGAAATGAAATCTGAGCTCTTGGGACCATGAAAGAAGGTGCATCTTGAAATGGCCAGTGATGGAAAACATGCAAGGGAACTTCTTACATGATATGATTCTGCCTTGCCTCAAAACTGGTAATTCCTGAAGGAAAGTCTTCAGTGCCATATCAGGTATCTTAAAACAATGGTTGCTGCAGTGTTCCAAGTTTTGTTTTCTTCATACAGTCTAACAACAGACATAACAACAGATAAATATCAAGACAAATTTGTTAATATTGCATTATTGGCAGACAAAAAAAGATCACTTTACATTGGAATGCTAGGCTCCTGCCAACCGCCAACAAGTGGATAGCTCTGTTTTAGAACTTACTGCTAATGGGGAAAAATATGTGCTACACAAAAATAGAAATAGTCTGCAGGCATTTGAAAAGGTTTAGGTTCTGTTCTAAGAGTCCTTGAAAATCAGCCCTGCTGACAGAATTTGAAAAATACAGCTTGTGTAAAGGCAGTGGCATTTAATTTTTTCGTAGTCCTTTACATCTGTGCAGTGCTCTATGAAAAGGAACCACATGAAGCTGGTAAATATTAGTCTAACTTGGAGATGGAGAAGCAATTTCATACAAAAAAGGAGTGGCTTACCCAATGCCACCCAGAAGATGGTCAGATATGAAAAATTATGGGTTCGGAAGAGACAACATAAAGTAGCAGGGCTGGTTTGAGAAGTATAAGGGTCTGAGATGGAAGATTAGTTTCAATGTATATAATTAAAGGCTGAAAACTATTTAAATATGCCTTTACAGATGAAAAATGTTACAACAATATATTTTTTATGTTGCTGCAAATATTTTTGGGCACTGAATAGGAGGCCTTAAATGCAGAGATACTCTTAATACTGTGTGGATCAGGTAAGGGCTGAGATTTATGCTCACGATGCTTCCAAGAAGGCAGACCCTGTCAGGTTGCTGATGGTGGTCAGGCAGACAACAGACTTGGGCTTTGTGGACCTCTATTTAAGCAAGGATCTAGGAGGTTTGCTGAATTTATGTAAGACTGATGTTGGAAAGGGAAGAAGGACTCTGGAAAGGCTGTGGTATTGCCCCCTCCCCACAGGGGTCCATTCCTCTGTTTAGGGAAGGAGACTGTCCACCTTCCAGCTCACAACATGCACTGAATTTCAGTCCTTGTGTGATGATGGCCTTCATGGAAGGGGTGCCATGATTAAACACAGCACTTCAGGTGCTTCTTGCTCTAGGGTTCCCTTCATTTCCTTAGGTTGGTTTTCTGTATCAACTTATAGACAGGCCTGTGGGTTAG
Organism: Astur gentilis; assembly: GCF_929443795.1. NCBI lineage: Eukaryota > Metazoa > Chordata > Aves > Accipitriformes > Accipitridae > Astur > Astur gentilis. The sequence goes on from NC_064919.1 coordinate 60,526,040, forward strand.
GTGCACTCACCATAAAGATGATGATCACACACCTAATGCAGGTGCCTGCATGTACAAACAGGAATAAGTTCATTTCCCTGCCTTTGTGAGGTCACTGGTAAGACTGTGACATGGGTACCGTATAAATGCTTTTCTCGACGAGCCTTTTCCATGGCATGCATGCACACACACACACACACACACACACAGAGAAAATTGGTGAAATAGACACATTTTACAGCAACAAATGTTGGGACTGAATCATGAAGGGCCTGAGCCCACCTCTTCCTCGGGTTCTTCAGCCAGGAGACTGGAACAGCTCTCAGAGTGATCTCATCATATAGAGTGAATAAGAATACATCTTATAAATTATTAGGTTTTGACTGCTTTTTTGTTTTGTTTTCTTCAAGCCACTGAGGTGGAAAAAAGGAAACAAAAGGCAGATTTTGATTGATCTGGTAAATATGGATGTGGCTGGAGCCAGGAAGAATACATTAGAGAAGTGATTAATGGCCTTGATTATGGTGAGTGTAGTGAGAACACTGGCTTTCACTGTGGCTGTAGACTGCAGCTCACTATTCCCCCACTGTCCGGTACAGCTCGTGTTTTTTTTCTAAACAAGGCTGCAGAGACAAATAACAATAGAATTGTGATCATATTGATTTTGCTAATAGTCAGTTGGCGTTTGCACTGTCAAATTCTTCTGTCGAAGACCTATCTTTACTGGAATTCAACATACTTGCATGGTGGATCCAAACGACAATACAGATTTGACCATATCTGTTTTTTTAAATTGCTCCAGAAAAGAAGACAAGATAAATTTCTATGGATACAAAGGAAGACATTTTCCCATCCACTGTTATTACAAAATTTGATTTGCTTTAAATTTGCCTGCTTTACCATTTCCTTTGGGTTTTCAGCTAACAGGACTCTAATACAATAGTTTAAAAGAACCTCCTGCATGTATCTGGACATGTCTCACCATAATCAAAATGCTTGTCTAATGCTGGAGCTCTGTACCATAGGAGAGTATTGCTGCATGACAGGAATTCTCCCATGGGAGTCTTAGGTCAGTGAATGAAGCAGACTGGAGAATACTGTCTATCTCAGACAAATGAATATGTCTAGCATATACACAGCAATTGAAGGTCCCAGGCAGGCAGGCTAGATGGGGAAAAGAAAGCACAAAGGTGACAATAACAAGGATAGCAATAGGAAAGCTTATGATGGCTCTTTTCATTGTTTTTCTTCACTCCCTTGAATGCCAAAAGTGCCAGAAGGAGGTGGCTGTAGGAGCAGCTTTGGTGCGGACAGGGAAAGAAGGGATGGAGGCTTTTGTAGAACAAGGCAGCTAACCAGTGTGACAGAGTAGAATTGACAGGATAGAGAAACTAGGTTAAATTTAGCAAGAGGAGCTGCACAGCAGAAGATCTTCAAGACTAGGACATTAGATCTCTTTAGAGAGCACTGAGGAAACAGGCCAACATGCAGAAAGGCAGATGCCACAGCCAGAATAAGAAAGATGGCTTTGGCAGCAATGTCCTGATAGCCCAGAAAAGGGAGAAAGCAGTCCTGTGAGGAAGACTGCAGTGCTGAAGGGTAAAGTGATGATTAGGTGTGTGTGAGTGGTTTGGCTGCAGGGATGGAAAGGCAAGGCTAGATGGCTAAAATGCTGTAGCAGGTGTGGCTCATTTACTCCATCCTCACAGGAGGTGGGTTGGGAATCCACAGAAAAGGATTGAAGCTCAGCGGGGCAAGGACAGTCAAACAGACTGCAGGAGGTTTACACCAGATATTGTGTTGTGCTGTTTCTTTTGCTGCCTGTGAAGGACACCCACAGGGAAGGAGTCATTCAGGAAATTTATCAGACTGGGAGCACTACGTCAAAGACTTTGTAGAGACTCAGCTAATTCACTAGGCTTGTCCACCTCCTTCATCCTGTTCATGCAATGTCACATTCACTAAATTGTTGTGCAGAATAAGCTCCTCATTATTTGTGCAGAACATGTACAAGTTAACCCTGCAGTGGCGTAGTAGGTATCTGACATTTGCACCTAATTGCTGTGACCTGATACTTGTGTAACTAGACGATAAAAATGCTTTGCTTTATCTGAAGTGGATTTTCCATGTAATGACCATATAACTAAATTAGAGATGGCTAAACTTGCTGAGATTTAATATGAGCTCATAGCAAAAAAATGTGTTTAAATAAACTTTATGTTCAGATAGGCCTTGACAACCAGCAAAAATGCTATTTCTCATTCTTTGCTAAGATATGATCTCATTACACGTGAACAATTGCTGCAACACATGCAGAAAATGGCATAAGAAAACCCCCTTTCTGATATTATCTCTGGTTGTCAAGTGTTAGATGCAAGGCTAATGAGCTTTGATCCAAGTGCCAACCAATTTAATTCTCCCCATTATCTTGGCTGAATAGGGATATTTATTAGGTTTCCCCACACGTGCTCGCTGTGGCACAAAGGCAGTGAATCATTCTTATGCCACAATAACAAAGCTGGGCTTGACTCTATCCACCAAGGAGCAAAGCTCTGATTCTTGCTCTGCAGGAGAAACTCGGAATATAGCATTGATCCCAAAAGCAGGTGTCCAGGGAGGGCCACACCCAATGATCCACATGGCATTCTGGTTCACGAAGGGAAAGAAACTTGACTTACTGAGTCTACTTGCATTGCTTCTACGAGTCTGATTTTGTTCTGGTGAGAAGGAAGGTGAAGCGAAAACCAACCTTACCTTTGGTTCATGATTTTTTTGTTTGCTAGATATGGAACTAACACCTTAGGCAAGGCTGCCCTGTGATCCGTGCTGCAGATTCATTACCTCTAGCAGCAGTTTCTATTGCACTGTGCTGATGATGTGCACAGACCTATCACTTACGGGAAATTGAAGCAGGTGATGCAATCCAAGTCCAAAGGGAGGAAAAAAGGGGAAAGGACACTGTTACCCAGGGCCACCCAGAAAGAAGAGCCAGAAATGGCTTGTGTGCCCCAAGACCTTCTTCTGAGAGATTGGAGAGGATCTCAGCTCAGGAGGTTATGAGCCATCCTAATAAATACAGAGTATCAAGCTCAGCTGATCTGTCTCAGGCCTCCCCAAATACTTGTGCCTGCTGAAAATTAGTATCTGCAGTGCATGGGTTCATGGGGATACAGGTGCAGGTTCATGGCTGAAGTAAGAATCTCAGAATGCAGTTCTTAGTAACTGGTGCAGTTGCTAACTTTTACTCAGATGGCTTGTAATTTTGGTTTTATAAAAGTGGACATAGTGAGAGTGGGAGTCCAGGACACAAAAAACAAAGAAACTGACCGTCCCTTACTTGAACCTCTGTGTTTTGGTTATTCTTCACAGAGTGATGTGATGTCTTGGGGATGGAATGCCAACCTTGAATGTCTCTTCTTTCCTCAGCTTCCGTCAACTGTGTTTCCTTAACATTATTTCAAGATCATTTAGGTATTTAATTCATTAGATTGCAAAATCCTGCTAGTATAGCAGGGCATTTCCCAAGCCATTAGACATGTCTGTGTGTAAGTTCACACCCATCTGATGTGCCAGCTACAATTCAGAATGATAGAGGTTTATTGGAGACTTTTCAAATGTATTCCATTAATCAGATTCAAGGCACAATTTTTCTCAGCCTGTCTCAAATCGACTTTACAAACATCACATACCATGCAGCATTGTTCTCCACCAGGTAGGACACATCTGATATAAAAAAAAGATCATCAGTAAACCATGCTTTTACAAATGTTCCTCCACTATACTGAAGAGATAAAAAGCAGACTGTGGGGTTTTCAGAAGCAGCCCATCCCAGGTTACAGTCTCTAGCCTCCACATTTTCACAGTATTTCATGAATTTTTATCAGTACACTATGACTTAATCAATCTGACCTTTAGTAAGAGGCATAAAGCTAAAAGCCTGTCTAATTCTTCAACAATTAATCAGAGCAAATCAAAGGAAAGGACTTTTCAAAAAGAAAGAGACAGAATAACAAATTGTAACAGGCCAAATATAGAGGAATCAGATAATTTTTCACCTGTGAAATTCCCCTGGAGGAGGCAGGTTAAAGAATTACGCAGCCATTGAGGGAAAGGCACCATATCTTTCTGCATACCTAAGATCTTTCTAAGACCACAGACTAGACACCTTTTTAATATCCTAAGCTTGCCAACAGGTCTAATGTCTTCAAAACTGAAATATTGTTTTAGAAAAACAAAACAGAAACAACAACAACAAAAAACAAAAGCAGAGGATTCTGCAGCTTGCTCATTAATTTCATGAGACTTGTAACTTTCCAATTGCTTAGGCTTTTGTATGGAGGCAGGGAGGAGACTCAGTCGTCTCTCATCCATCCTTATCAGACTGTAGGCAAACCTGCCAAGTTTTGGTCACTGAAAGGAGTCAGATTTGAAAAACGCACTCTCTGAGTGATGGTTCAAATTTTCCATTTAAATGTACTGTGAATCTTCAGAGTTTTATGTGAGACTGCTTCAGATTGCAGGAAACTCAGGCCAAAAATGGGGAGACACACTGAAACTCAGTGAGACTTGGCAGTGCATTGACTCTGCTGGGGCAGGAACAAAGGCTCTGCTAAGAGCATATGCTATCTATTAAACTTTGTTCTTTGTGTGTGTAGACAGAGAGCAGGAGAGAGTGACAGAGGTAAGAACTCTCTTCTTGATTTCAGACAAAGCTTTTGCCCAGATTATCTGATAGCTAAAGGAGTCTGGAGAGAGCTAGATATTTTGGAGAATCATTTCACAAAGCAAAGTTCTAATTGGGTGTTCCCTCTGCTTTACAGGAAACTTATTCATTGACCACAATCTAAACAAATTCATTACAGCATACATGAAAGCAGGCACTATTGCAGCAATTGTCTGCTTTGTTATTGATGAAGAAACCTCATTTTTTTAAGCCAGGAAATCTTTTATTGTTAGGAGACAGAAGATGTTTCCAATTAAGCAGTTCACCTGCATCCTAGAAATGAATGGGTAACCTAAGTGGGAATTACAATGATTCCTCAGATCCTCCATGAAAATTATAATGTGTATGCAAAGCCCTGGAAAAAAGCCATTGAGCTCAAAAGTACTACAGCCAAGGATGTCCAACAAGAAAGGGGATTTGACCCAGTGTTCTTTTCTCAGGGATTAAAGTCCTCTCTCCAACTGTCAAACAAAAAGTAGTTTAAGATACATGTGACAAAAGTGAAAAAGCAAGCATCATTTTGAAAAGAAAACCTTAAAGCCTGACCTAGTAGGAGGTAGTGGTAAAACCACCTCTGATTTCAGTATCACCAAGTTTTCACCCTTAGTTTCAGAGGGTTACAGCTTAAACGGTGGGGTAGTAAGGCTGGTCTTAGCCTGCCTGATCAGTCCCTGAAAAGCCTCCTTTCCTCACCTTTGTCCCCTGGCCTTTTGAGAAGCATTACAGACACCGGTATAGCTACAAGAAAACTGGAAGGAGTGGTTGATACACCAGAGGGTTGTGCTGCCATCCAGAGGGACCTTGACAGGCTGGAGAAATGACCTGACAGGAACCTCATAAGGTTCACCATGGGGAAGTGCGAAGTACTGCACCTGAGGAAGAATAACCCCATGTACCAGTATACGCTGGGGACCCACTGTCTGGAAAGCAGCTGTGTAGAAAAGGTTCTGGGGATTCTGGTGGACAATAAGTTGCCCACTAACCACTAATGCACCCTTGCAGCAGAGAAGACCAACAGCATCCTGGGCTGCATTAGGAGTAGGATTGCCACCGGATTGAGGGAGGTCATCCTTCCATTTTACTCAGCACTGGTGAGACATATCTGGAGTACTGTGTTGGGTGCTGGGCTCCCCAGGATGAGAGAGGCATCTGATATACAAAGGAAGGCTGGGAGAGCTAGGAATGTTCTGCCTGGAGAAGAAAAGGCTCAGGAGGTGCCTTATCGATATCAATAAACATCTGATAAGGGGAGTAAAGAAGATGGAGCAGACTTTTATCAGTGGTGCCCTGTAACAAGATAAGAGGCAGGAAAATCTATTTTAACAGAAGAAAAATGCTACTCTGAGGTAGTCAAACACTGGAACAGGTTTCCCAGAAAGGCTGTGAGTTTTCATCTTTAGAGGTATTAAAAAATTGTAGAATCATGCAATTGTAGAGTCATAGAATGGCTTGTGTTGGAAGGGACTGTTAAAGGTCATACACAGTGTTTCACACTCCTCATAGTAAAAAATTTCTTCCTTATACCTGCTCTGAATCTACCCTCTTTTAGTTTAAAACCATTACCCCTTGTCCTATTGCAACAAGCTGTACTAAAAATCCTTGACATGGTCCTGGGCAACCTGCTTTCAGTTGCCCTGCTTTAGCACAGGGGTTGGACTAGATGATCTCCAAAGGTCCTTTCCAAACTCAACCGTTTTATGAACCGTTGCCAATTCAATAGCTGCATCACTACTACCACATGCAGGCATCTCTGGGCTTGCTTGTCCAAGAGGCTGAGCAACTGACTCACAAGTTTTTCTTGTAAAAGGCTGACTTTTGAGAAAAGAGTTCTTCCAGGTGGTAAATTGTGTAGACCAGACAGGAAGAAGTTCAGTATAGCTATTGAGCTGTGCAGTAAATTGTGGCAGATAGTCCAGAGTGCCTGTAGAACTATTGTCCTATTTCTCTGGCAAAATTTGTGATTTTTGAAATATGATTTCCGTACTGAAGTGAAAATGAAACTGCTGACTGTGTGCACAGACATTCTGTGGTACCGTGAGCTACTGGGGACATGGGAGATGATACCCCTTGATTTGTGTTGGAATTAGAATGAAATGCTGCATCTCAGGCAGATCAAGGACTTGGATTTGGCCTCCTGTAGACCATAGCAATACTCTGGAGAACCCAGGTAGAAAGCATTTAATTTGGCATTTTATAAATTTTCCAGACAGAAGTTTTATGGAAACATTTCCCAAAATATCATTTTGTTGGGGAAAAAAAATTCCAAGCAGTTCCAGTTAACATATAATTGTACCTCAGAAAAGGAGATGATAAGATTGACAAGCAGCTGTTTAACTTCCTGTCTGGAACAAGACAAAAGATAGACATCATCTCCAGTTATTGAACTAAATTACTCCACCAGCACATCATCAAGAAATGCTTCTAGGTTTTTAATATAAACAAGTGTGTGTAGTTTATACACGGACGTCAGACATGGTAAAGTGATCTTGAACAATTACTTGCTGCACTACATCTGCTAGAAATTTTTGTCCTTACTCACTTAGAGAACTCTGAGGATGCATCTCCACAGATGTCTGCTCTCAGTAGAGTACTTCAGCCCACATAACTCTCTATGCAGCCAAGTCTAGATAAGGCTACCATGCATCCAGCTTTTCCAGATGTGTCTCCCTTTTCTATTCAGAAATTATGTTTTTCCCTTTTTTTTGGATGCCTGGTTGGATCAGAGGGGCTACCATAGAGCTGAAAATCCTGGAAACTGAGCCTACTGCCTGTGTTGCATGGATAGCCTATCAGTTACTTCCCCAGATGGGACAGGCACACGAAGACCAATGCCTCTAGACAGCACGGGACTCACCATGCACATCCACAGGTGTTTCTGCCATGGGAATCCCAGATTCCTTGGTACCTCAGTTTCTTCCAGTGCCTTAGTTATGTTGCTTATAAAAGGCGCAAGTCTCACTATTCTCCACCACAGCATGTAGTGGGAACACAGCTGCCTTCGATGTGGGAACTGATATGGCCTATTCATTATGGTACCCTGCTTCAAAGCGTGCCTAAATTCTTCTCAGAAAAATTGCTTATAGAGGATATTAAGACTATAACCATCCCATAGGGGTAAATTTCTCCTTAACACTGTCATTTTGTTTATGCCTCACATTGCACAGATGTAAGCCCTTTCCTATTTCTTCAACAAAATCTTCCCATTCCCATTGCTCATGTAGATGTCTAACTCATCCATTATACATTATATAAATGGGGTTGTTTTATTGGTTGTAAATAACTTGTTATTCAGTTTCATGTCCCCATGCTTTTGTTTTGTGGGAAAGGTAATCTTCCTTATGGCATTAATTATTTTGTACACTTCTGTCATACTGTCACTTCTTTTTCCTCTCTAATCTAAACATCTCTACATTTTCCACACTTTCTTTACATAAAAAAAAACCAACCCCAACCCCAAACCCAAACACATTTCTATTGCCCTAACCATTTTTTGTCATATATTTTCCTGGACCAGTTGTATTTCTGCAGTATTACTTTCAAGCTGGCTGACCAGGAAGGAATAGAGAGGACATGTCACTGGTTTATATAATTATATTATATTCTTTTCAATATTGTTTTCTATGCCTTTCCTGCTACAGTCTATCAGTTTGCCAACACTTTTGCTACACACACAGCATATGGTTTGGCTAAGATGTGTGCTGTGACACTTTTTCTTCTGTATGGTTCTGATTAATTTAGAGCCAAGAAATATGTCATTCTGATTTTTCCTTCCAACTTGCATTAATTTGCCTTTGTCTGCAAGGAATTTAATCTACCATCAAGCCACTTAGCTTCGTCTACTCCAGCAGAAGTTCATCGCAGACTTGTCTCACTTGGAGTATCTTATCTATGTCAATGTCATTTCCAAAACTTTCCTCCTTACTGTGTCACTTGTTTTCTAAAATCATTCCTAGTGAGTCTCTTTTCTTTCTTGAAAAGCAGAAATTTTGTCCCTATTTCACAGTTCCTTTGAAATTTTCGGAATTAGCAGAAGCACCCCATGCAGTGCCACAGATACAGTAACTTACTGTGACAGCCTTTTTCCTGAAGATAGAGTGAAAGAGAAACAACAGTCAGCACAAATTAAGCGATTGTGATACATTAACAAACCTTATCTTGCTTCAGCCCCTGGAGTTTTAGACTCTGGTGCTGGTTTTCTCATGAGGATGAGAATTTTCCCACCCTGTTCCTCAAAACACAGAGGAAGATCTTGTTCGCCCAGCAGGAGAGAGACTGCAGGGTCTGGAAACAAGCTCACACAGGATTGCCAGGAAGGATGTCACTCTCAGAGATACAAAGTCTATGGGATTATTGTGAATGTGGCAGTATTAAATCTAAAGAGACTAGTGTTTCATATTGCAAAGAGGAAATGTGGACACACAGAAACTCAGAGACTGATTGCAGAGATGCAGAAAAAAAAAGACAAAGCCATATGTGGTGATAAGCAAGGGCGAGAGTGGTGAGAGAGGAAGGGAAGCTACTGATCACTTGCATTTTACAGGTCCAGCTGGGCTTGCTCCCTTCTGAGACATGCAGCTGGAGTCTCTCTGTATTTCCTTGATTTTGATTTGCCTAAATGAGAAGAGATAAGATGGCTTTGTCCCTCCCAGTGTGAGCAGTCCATCCTACAGCTCAGTCACGTAGTCTAGAAGGCGAGAGGGGAGGCGATCCCAAAGCAAGCTGCAGCTCCCGGCACTGCTCCAACTACCCTGAGCTCCTCTCTAGGCTCTGACAGTTCACATTAGCCTTTGTCTCTGTCTGTCAAGAGTTCAGGTACTGCTGCAGGTGGAAATTCCCAAATAGGACTGGCCAGATGGCAACAGGGCTAGTTAAGGAACAAGTCTTTGCGTGGGTGTGGTAAGGAGCAGCACAGACCTGATCTTTTTATTCCATGTGATGGATAAAATATACATTGCCATTCAGGTCTCTAGGATAATTGCTGATTTCAGTGAAGTCTTGGTTAGGATTCTTCAAATTACATGCTATAACCTGTCATTGGAGTAAATTCTGAAAAGCTTTTAGAATTCAGCAAAGTTGCTTATCGCTGAACATTATGATAATCTACCCATTGCAAACATTACTGCTAGAAGTTCAGTCATATCATTCCTTAATTCCTTTAAATTTCTGGATGTCTCCAGCCTCACCCTGGAGACTTTACTGCTATTTCACATTTCCTCCATTTTAATCTCTCAGACTCTGGCATATATTGTAACATTGTTACTTGGAAAATAGTAGGTATTTCCCTTGTATATTAGTGATTGACTTTAGCAAATGTTTTATCAGAGTTAGCATGAAAACAGAAAACTTGCAGTATCCAAATACTGTGATCAGTTGCCTCTGCTCAAACCACTTTAGCATCTGGGAGTAAAATATGTCTCTGTGTAATCTGTTTCCCATTGTGGTTTTAAAGGTCTGCAACATTTTTATAGGCTCAAGGACCAAAGTAACTCAAGACTAAACTGTGTTGGCTCACCCTGGGGTAACCCCTATAAATGACAAACAAATCAGCATTTCACAGTTAAAAAACAACACCAAGTGTTCTACAAAATCCCCCAGAAGTTTACTGCAGTGATGCTAACAATGCTAGACATTAAGGCAAGGAATTTCCTTTTTGCATTTCAAGAGAAAAAACACCACAGCTGTTTCTCAGTGGATTCCCAGCCAAGTTGAAAAGGTCACTGACCCAGCCATGATGTAACACCAAATACTGCAAATGGTGAGTCCCCCAACCAACATTTCTCCAGAGTACTATCCAATTATAATTTTCACCCCACGAAGTATTTATCTAGTGCACCTCTTGCACTAAAACCTCACCTAAAAAGGGTGGCAAGAGTCTTTGCTACTCTACTAGTTGAACTGTCTGCGGCAAATGTTTGTTAACAGACTGGTAGCAATAGTGAAAATCTGTTCCTGAAAATGATGTGCATTACCTTTAAGTCCTAGGAAGTGTGAATGGTTAATGAAAATACTATCTCAGCCTCAGCACTCATTGTATAATCTATGGTGTGCTTGATTAGAAGCTGCAAGGGTAGTAATTTCATATTCCCAGCAAAACATCAAAGTTGCTACATAGCCTAAACAGGAAAGGCACATGCCAGGGGCCAGAGGAGCTTTGATGCTGTGACTCACATGATGGGGCAGTAATGGAGGCCCCATAAGTGAATGCACGGACAAAAATCTGTGTGCAGGTCACCCTCTCGCCTCCAGTGGGGTGGGAGCTGCACTGAGTGGCCCAGGCAGCATTCTCATTTGCAAGATGCTGGGCAAAACTGGAGGCCAGGGAGGGTCCAAGCAGCAGGGGAAAGGTTACTGGGACAGCGGACCCCACTTGCACAGGCATCACCCCATCTGCACTGGACTGGCACCAGAAAGAACCCATGGAGAAGCAGCTTACCAGGAGGGGAAGCACCTGGGAAGCAGTGCTGGGGGCTGATGCGAGGGGACAACCGGGGTGACCAGGAATGCCTCCTTCAACAGGACAGTGAAGAAAACCAGTCACATGCAGATATTTCCCCTTGTTTACTAGGAAGTGAGAAAATATGACTCTATTGTTCACAGAATTGAACATTTCCCAACAGATTTTCTCTTTTTAGCATGTATTCATTTATACGGCTGGCATTTTGAAGGGTTAAATTATTGCATCCCTGGGTGGGCATCTACAGCCACACATAAGATTACCTGAGACCTGCTCTTAGCTGTATGGCTAGATTCAAGCTGTTCAAGCCATTTAACCTTACCTCATGCTTATCCTTAACTATTGTATGTGATAGTTTCTACTTCTGCAGCGCTGCTCCTCCACATACCCAGGCACAGCAATTTTTGGGGTGCAGCAGCAGATGGGTGAGCAGGCATGCTTCAGAACTCACTGCAATATGCCAGCATGCATAGAAGAGGGAGAAAACAGCCACCTTCATAAAAGAATGGTTGGTTCTGGAAAGGATAGTGCCCAACTGACCATGTTGTTATTGATAGTAGCAAAGCAAAACAGACATTGTAATGTCCACATTTGCACATAGGGAGGAAGGCAAAATGTAAACCCAACTATATTTGCTGTCTTGAAGGGTTATTTCCAAATGTTCCCTCCCTGCTGCAAGCTAAACAAACTTTGTTTACCTTTGCACTTACTTCTTTTATTTCAAGTACATTCACATTGACTCTCCTTCCTTACTCAAATTACAAAGATTGTGAGGAGCAAGTGTGTGTTGGTAAACAGAACATCAAAAGCAAAAAGAAAAGAAGTACCTCTGTTGCACTTAATCTGCCCTTCCTCTGTGTCCAAAGCACCTAGCTTGCTCAGAACACAGCTTTACAGGGCAGATGGCATTTTTTATTGTCATTCTCATTTATGATGAACGAAGAAAGTCAGAAAGGAGTTTGTCTGCAAAATTTTTCCATTAGAAACCCACACCTTTTCCTGTGTAAACACTATAGAGGTGGAAAGACAGTGAGGGCACACTATAAAGACAGAATTGAAAGAAAGATCTAGAGAGATGTTTAAAGGGAAAAATGTCTTTAATATTTAGCTGGCTGTGAATCTCAATCTTATTTTTGACTGAATTTGGGAATTCAGAACCTGTTTACACTTCCCACTGCAGTGCTGAGCAGAGATGCCAAAATAGGTATCAGTAGCCTGTCTGGGTACCAGTTGTGATAAAGCTCTGCTGACATGACACAAACACAGCTATGGGGATCTTCTCAGACCAATGCAGGGTAGAGGCAGAAGACTTTGCACCTGTGCATGCCTGCATGCATAAAGACAACCCAAGTCACTCAAGTGCTTCGGACATGATATCCTTAATTTCTGGAAAGCACTATATCTAGATATATGCATATACACAGGGAATGTCCAGTAACTCACAAAGCTCTGCAGAAAGAGGATAATTTTTAATATTTAGGTCACCCACTTGTTAACTCTGGTAGAAAACTATGGAATAAAAACCATCCACATGAAAATAAAAGTTAAAACCAAACTGAAATACACTTTCAGGCCCTTATTATGTATGTCAGAAAAAACAACACACAATTCCAATGGGGGAAAAAAAATCAATTTCATACCATTTAAGTGACTAACTTGTCACTTCATTGTGAAATTGGATTTTTTTCTGTTTGCTAGCTGCCTTCCTTTCTCAGATACTTAACTTTTCTAAAGTTTACCTTTCCCACAGTTTGTCGATTAATAAACCTTGCTTAGTGACTGATTAGGAGCCACTTTGTCGTCATTCATGTTTCTGGATTTGAGGCTGGGAATCTAAAAGGAATCTACACAGATAATCCCCATCACATTTTGCTCCTTTCTAATAACCAATTAAAGAAGGAAAGACCACTAGATTCTCCTTTTTTAAAAAAATTTTGCATGCTATAGACGATAACAATGGAATAGAAATATGTCACATTCTGAGAAATAGCAAGATCAATTGTTTCTTCTTTCAGATGGAATAAAATTTTGGAATAAACACAGTCACTTTTCAAAAATATCCCTTCTTCACAGGGAAAATAAGTTTTGTGATTAGCAGTCTCACTTCAAACACTGATATTTGATCTTATTAGCATCAAGGAGGCGTGGTGGGATGGCTCTCTTGACTGGAGTGTTTGAATGGAAGGATACAGGCTCTTTAGGAAGGACAGGCAGGGGAGATGAGGAGGGGGTGTCTTCCTCTTTCCGTGACCAGCTGGAGTACATGGAGCTCTGCCTGGGGATGGATGAGAAGCTGACCAAGACCTTATGGGTCAGGATTAAAGGGAGGGCAGGGACAAGTGACATTATAGTGGGGGTCTGCTACAGACCACCCAACCAGGAAGATGGAGTGGATGAGGTCCTCTATAGACACATAGGAGCAGCCTCACATTCACAAACCCTGGTCCTCATGGGGGAATTCAATCACCCTGATATTTGTTGGAGGGACAACACAGCAGGGCATCAGCAATCCAGGGGGTTCCTGGGATGTGTTGATGACAACTTCCTTCTCCAAGTGATGGAGGAGCCAACAAGGAGAGGTGCTGTGCTGGACCTTGTTCTCACCAACAAGGAGGGGCTGGTGGGGAACGTGAAGCTCAAGGGCAGCCTTGGCTGCAGTGACTGTGAAATGGTGGAGTTCAAGATCCTTAGGGCATTGAGGAGGGCACACAGCAAGCTTGCTACCCTGGACTTCAGGAGGGCAGACTTTGGCCTCTTCAGGGATCAGCTTGGTAGAGAACCATGCAATAAAGCCCTGGAGGGAAGAGGGGCCCAAGAAAGCTGGTTAATATTCAAGTTTCACCTCTTCCAAGCTCAGGAGTGATGCATCCCAACAAAGAGGAAGTTGAGCAAACACACCAGGAGGCCTGCACGGATGAAGAATATGCTCGTGGACAAACTCAAACACAAAAAGGAAGCCTACAAAGGGTGGAAACAAGGACAGGTAGCCTGGAAGGAATACAGAGAAATTGTCTGAGCAACCAGGTATCAGGTTAGGAAAACTAACACCCTGACAGGCACATCAAGGGCAACAAGAAAAGCTTCTATAGGTATGTTGGTGATAAGAGGAAGACTAGGTAAAATGTGGGCCCTCTTCCGAAGTAAACAGGAGACTTGGTTACTTGGGACATGGAAAAGGCTGAGGTACTCAATGACTTCCTTGCCTCAGTCTTCACCAGCAAGCGCTCCAGCCACACCACAGAAGTCACAGAAGGCGAAGGCAGGGACTGGGAGAGCGAAGAACCACCCACTGTAGGAGAAGATCAGGTTTGAGAACATCTAAGGAACCTGAAGGTGCACAAGTCCATGGGACCAGAAAGAGATGCATCTGCAGGTCTTGAGGGAACTGACAGATGAAGTGGCTAAGCCACTATCCATCATATTTGAGAAGTCATGGCAGTCTGGGGAAGTTCACACTGACTGGAAAAGGGGAAACATAACCCCCATTTTTTAAAAAAGGAAGAATCAGAGTACAACAGGCCAGTCAGTCTCACTTCTGTAACTGGCAAGGTCATGGAGCAGATCCTCCTGGAAACTATACTAAGGCACATGGAAAATGAAGACATGATTGGTGACAGCCAACATGGCTTCAGAAGGGGCAAATCATGCCTGACAAATTGGGTGGTCTTCTATGGTGGGGTTACAGCATTGGTAGATAAGGGAAGAGCAACAGATGTCATCTACCTGGACTTGTGCAAAACATCTGACACTATCCCACATGACATCCTTGTCTCTAAATTGGAGAGACATAGATTTGATGGATGGACCACTTGGTGGGTAAGGAATTGGCTGGATGGTCACACTCAAAGGGTTGCTGTCAACGGCTCGATGCCCAAGTGGAGAGTAGTGATAAGTAGCGTTCCTCAGGGGGCGGTATTGGGACCGGCGCTGTTTAACATTTTTGTCAGCGACATAGACAGTGGGATTGAGTGCACTCTCAGCAAGTTCGCTGGCAACACCAAGCTGTGTGGTATGGTTGACACACTGGTGGGAAAGGATGCCATCCAAAGGGACCTTGACAGGCTAGAAAGGTGGGCCTGTGTGAACCTCATGAAGTTCAACATGGCCAAGTGCAAGTTCCTGCACCTGGGTTGGTGCAATCCCAAGCACAAATACAGGCTGGGCTATGAGTGGATTGAGAGCAGCCCTGCGAAGAAGGACTTTGGGGTGCTGCTTGACAAGACACTCAACATGTGCATTCGCAGCCCAGAAAGCCAACCATATCCTGGGCTGCATCAAAAGAAGTGTGACCAGTAGGTTGAGGGAGGCGAATCTCCCCCTCTACTCCACTCTGGTGAGACCCCACCTGGCGTACTGTGTTCAGCTCTGGGGCCCCCAACACAAGAAGGACGTGGACCTGTTGGAGCGAGTACAGAGGAGGGCCACAAAGATGATCAGAGGGCTGGAGTACCTCTCCTGTGAAGACAGGCTGAGAGAGTTGAAGTTCTTCAAGAGAAGGCTCTGGGGGACACCTTATAGCAGCCTTCCAGTACCTAAAGGGGGCCTATAAGAAAGCCGGAGAGGGACTTTTTACAAGCGCCTGTAGTGATAGGACAAAGAGTAATGGCTTTAAACTGAAAAGAGGGTAGATTTAGATTAGATGTCAGGAAGAAGTTCTTCGCTGTGAGGGTGGTGAGGCACTGGAACAGGTTGCCCAGGGAAGCTGTACGTGCTCCATCCCTGGAAGTGTTCAAGGCCAAGTTGGACGGGGCTTTGAGCAACCTGGTCTAGTGGGAGGTGTCCCTGCCCATGGCAGGGGTTTTGGAACTAGACGATCTTTAAGGCCCTTTCCAACCCAAACCATTCTATGATTCTATTTACAATTTATGCATTTTGTAAGCTGTAGGAGTGCAGTTGTCCTTTTTCTGCTTCCTGGGCTTAAAATGACTGAAAAGACTTTGAAAGACCCCACCTCTGTTCCAGCGTTTCTGGTGGTAGAGGAGAGGCAAGCCTAGAGACATCAGTGGAGTTCCCTAGGGCTTTAAAAGGAGCTGACTGGCCTTGCTCTGGCAGTGCATACTGTCACTCAGCCCTGTGAAAAGAGAAAGTCAAAGAAAAGTGGTCAGAATTTTTGACAAAGTAGGTTTTTGTGAGAAAAGGCAGCTCCAATAGACTTCCAGCAAGCCCCCAGCAGGTTTCAGGTTTCACCTCTTGAAGCTTATGTCTGTGCAGCATGTGTGCTGCAGAGCAACTCCACCATTATGGTCGTGTAAAATGCCATGATACCCAAGCTAGCTGGAAAGACAATAGCTCTGATAAATGAAGCAGGCAGCCTGCAGCAGCATCTGGGTTATTAACTGTCCAGCTTGGAGCTCTGTGTTACCATCCACCATGTGACCACTGCTCTAAAGGTTCTAGTGAGCCTGAGCATCTGTGCAGCAGGCGAAGGACATTGCAGGGCTTCCAGGGGCTGCAGCTCTGAAATAACCTTGCTATGGGAGCTATTGAAAGCTGGGATAAATAAGACTCCTAAAACTTCCACATTTCTTGTTTGGAGCCATCAGATCAGAAATCTTCTAATGTTTGGGAATCATGGCCGAGCTTGGAACATTTGACCCTAGGGAATTCCAAGTTAACACTCCTTTTGAAAAGAGACCTTTAGGTGATTTTTAAAATAATTTTTGTGGGAAATGTTCCTTCCCACATTCACTTTTTAAGCTAACAATGAATATTTTCCCCCAAGAATTTCCATAAAATGGAAACTTTCAACCAAAATTAGTGAAATGCTACCAAATCCATTTTTTGATACTATTTACTGTACACAAATTAAAGTCACTGTCAAATGTTAAGGCTGAGGAATACCCAGTCTTTCTTGCAAAAGTATTTTCTTTGTTTCCAACACTTTGTATCTCAAAACCACTACCAGGAAAAAGCATTCGTGCCATTTTGGATGCATAATGCCTCTGCGCTATGCAGAGTCCTGAGTGCCAAGAGGCTCCAGAACCAGCCTACCAGGAGACAGGAGACTGAACAGTAGAGAGGTATGAGGAAGATTTGAGACCTTTTATGCTTTTATTTCCTTATTTGCTTTTTGAGTCTCAATCTTTTCAACAACTGCAACAAAACCCACTCATACCCACATGTCAACTTTTGCCCTGCATGAAGCTGGAAAAACCCTTCTTGCAATTGTCTCAGTTTCACCCCACTCCTGCTGGAAGACACCTGATGGAAAACCCTGCAGTAGACAAGCCTGCCCATGGCCCAGTGCAGGTCCACAGGGTGCTTCTGCCCATCTGCAAAGTCAGTGAGGCCCCATCCAGCCCTGCTCCGGAGGCAGTGCAGCTGGACATGCCTGGCACTGTCCTTACGTCAATACTTCTTACTCTGTATTATCATGGCTATTGTTTCTAAATATATCTGAAAATGAAACTTCCAGCTCAGATGAATGGCTGACTGTAGCTGGCCATATCATCACGTCTTCTAAATTTTTCAGCCTCAGACCCCCAAAGCAAAGATTTGACAATGACATCCTTTATACCTGCAGGGATTCTAGCAGGTTGAAAGCTTCAGGTACTGCATGAGAACAGGTAGGAAGCCATCTCCAGTTTGAAACATGGCAGCAATTTAAGGACACACAGCAGTAGCACAGAATAATTTGGCAAAGGAGGGTGGAAGAAATGCTGCATCCAATTGAAATGGCAGGAACATTTGCAGGTGGGAAGAATGCAATTATCCGAGCTGGAAGCAGGCCAGGATGCCATTCATACTGCAGACTTGGCATTTCTCAAAATGAAATAACAGATGTTTTTGTGAACTTCGGTCAAGCATATGTTTTATTAATTAAATCTGTAAGAACTACTCTGCCTTTAGCATTTATTTTTTCTTTACTTTTTTTTTTTGCAAATAAATGCAAGAAACCTGAAATGTCATCATATATAGATAGATATATGGATATATATGGATATATACATGTATTTATACACATTCGTCTTTTGGTTCAGAACAGATTAATTTTCTGAAGTAGATGAAAGGGGGAAAAGTTGGTCTCTGGGGCCTCACATTCATCTGTAGCCTCCAGTTGCAAGAGAGACCCCAGACAGACAAAACATGAGAAGATATGCTGGAGGCAGCAATTTAGATGGACAGGGTGATAGACTAGGTGATCATACAGATTTTGCTACTTTCAACTTCTCAGAGGCAGTGAAATAGCTACAAGGAGGGGGATGGTGTAGGAAAGACAGACAGGAGGAGAAATGTAACTACTACACTGAGCAGAAGCAGGTGTACAGCCCTGCAAAGAGACAAAACTCGTTTCCTCACTCTGCAGCTGACTTCTGCAAGATGTACCTGATGAATGGAGGTTGCTGGCTGGGGACTTTGTAATAGGTAACACACACACACAAAAACTTGCTCCCTGTTCAAAATTCCTCTACCACCCACTTCTTTTAAAAGCCCTGACAATGGAAAATAGGGGGAAACAGGCTTGCTGCCCTGCCAGAAAACAAAACAAAACAACACAGGGAGGATTTTTATATACTAATTCTTTTGGCAAGAAGTGGCTAGAAACCACCTACATAGTAGAATATTGGCTTTCTTAGACACTAAGCAACAGAGCTGACCTGTTTCCTGTCCCCAGCAGTGGTACGTTTGTGAGAGATTGAAGTGCTGTGAGACACTACAGGAACAGAAAACTGAAGTCAAATGTCTCGGTGTAAGTCTCCATCCAGGTCTCAGTGACTCAGATAACTACACCAATTGTGTTGTGGTTTAACCCCAGCCAGCAACTAAGCACCACGCAGCCACTCCCTTCCCCACCCCCCCCCCCACCCCCACCCCCCCCGCAGTGGGATGGAGGTAAAAATCATGAAGAGAAGTAAAATTTGTGTGTTGAGATAAGAATGGTTTAATAGAACACAAAAGAAGAAACTACTAATGATAACGATAACACTAATAAAATGACAACAGTAATGATAAAAGGATGGGCATGTACAAATGATGCGCAGGGCAATTGCTCACCACCCGCCAACCGACACCCAGCCAGTCCCCGAGTGGCGATTCCCCGCCCTCCTTTCCCAGTTCCTATACTAGATGGGACATCACATGGTATGGAATACACCGTTGGCCAGTTTGGGTCAGCTGCCCTGGCTGTGTTCTGTGCCAGCTTCTGGTGCCCCTCCAGCTTTCTCGCTGGCTGGGCATGAGAAGCTGAAAAATCCTTGACTTTAGTCTAAACACTACTGAACAACAACTGAAAACATCAGTGTTATCAACATTCTTCTCATACTGAACTCAAAACATAGCACTGTACCAGCTACTAGGAAGACAGTTAACTCTATCCCAGCTGAATCCAGGACAAATTGGTCTTCCTCCAGTGACATGGGTGATTCAAGTCACTCTCTGCCACCCAACAGTTCAGTCCCTTCCACTGATCACAACAGGTGATGCACTTTCTCCTTTGTGAGGCTGTGGTGTTTGGGATGAAAGCAAGCTCTGAGGGCAGTAATTCCTTCCACTTGAAAAGAGAATTCTTCAAGCAACACTAAAAGGGAAAGTTGCTACGGAAGATCCGATGTCTCTGACCTTGCCTCTCTAGTTAAGATTTCTGGATTTCTAGAGCAAACTAAAACACTTATTTACCTTTTTTCTCAATGAAGAATGACCTTTTTTTAGCAGAACAAATGAAGCAAGAACATCTGTCTTTTTCTCAAGTCTTATTTATGTCTAGAAATTGGGTGAGTTCTTTGGTAAATAAAAATAAGTGAATTAAATAGCAGTAATAGTCTTATTCTTTCAGCCAGGGTCATTAGTTTGATTAGGCTGAATAGGAACATAGGGAAAAAGCAGATATTTTATGTCTAAGCCACTCAAGCTAGCCCAGTTACTTTTGTAACTTGACATGAACAAATGCAGTAGTATGTCCAAATCCTGTGTTCTCTCTTAAAATTGATGTCGAAAAATGGGGAATAGTTCAAAAGAGCTACATGACTCAGTGAATGAATGATCCATAAAACATGCCTGCTGGTGGGAAACTCGATACATTCAATCTGTCTGCTTTATCTGAAAGCAAATCAACAGGGAAAAGTCTGATGATAGCAGATGATTCTTTAGTGAAGTATAAGAAGGCAGAACATAATTTCAAGGTGGGAATTTGATCATGGTTGCAAAAGAGGAAAAATAAACATTTTTGACAGTAAGGGTGATTAGCACTGAAGCACCCCTCTGAGGACAGACTTAGCTGGTTCAGTGCAGAGCCTATGAGACATTCCCAGGAATGCTCCATGCACACTGGCTCATTTATATGTCTCAGTGCCAGGCCAGGATGCTCCCTCAGCTGCTGCAGTGCATTGACATGACACTGGACTAAGGTTCAGTAGCCTGGTTTCTCCTGGCTTTTGCTGTCTTTCTGCCCTGCTGCTGAGCCTGGCTGGTCCTCAGGGATTGAAGGCTCTCTGCTCACCTCTGTTTTGCCCTGTGCAGGCATAGCATGAAGTTTTCAAGCCAAGATGGATCCTCTTTGAAATGGTACCCATACACAAGCCAGGCTGGGGTTTGCGCTGAAGTAGTTTTCAGTTCAGGTTCAATATGAAAAACAGTGGTTCAAATTAGGTTTTGGTTCAAGCTCGGTCAAGATTTCTCGTGAACGCAGAGGCTCTGACTCACCAGCTTTGCTAGGTTTAACTAAGATTTAACTGGATATTATCTAATCCATCTGCAACTGGCAGTATCTCTGTAGCAGCGGCAGCGCGGCAGGGGCTTCAAAGGGCCTCTTGGCTACACAATGAGGGACAGTTCCTCCTCTTCATCCCTCTCCCACAGCCTTGTAACACAGGAAAATCAAATAGGGCCCCCAGCACTATGCTGATTTCTATTTGGTTCCTTCCCAAGGCAGTGAGAACTATTTGGGTCCACCATCAAAAATTAATGCAATCTCCAACTGCTTGGTGGGTGTAGGCCTTGAATCTAAACAGGAAGAATACTTGTTCGGAAACTATTGAGAAACCTAGTTTTGTGCCCCAGGAAGCCAGGAGGTAGCCTGGCTGAGGGGACAGTGCACGTTCCAACAGATGTGGGAGATTTGCAAGATTAACCACAGACTAAATTCTGTGTATACATCTCAGAGTATATAACTAGACTGAAATCATCCATCCATGTTTGTTTTCATCTAAGCAGAGTCAACAGATTAAAATACTCCTACTTGATAAAGAGTCAGTGCTGGGTTCTGGGTTCTCTCTACCCTGAGATCGGACGTGGACCTAGTGGTTCTATGAAATGTTTCTCTCCCAAACATGCAGTTTCCTTGGAAACAGAACTGAAAACAAACTGCTTCAGATGCACAACCATTAATAAGAAGAATTTGTTCAGTTAGGTAAGTGCCTTGGACAGATTATGAACCACAGAATCATTGAGGTTGGCAAGGACCTCTGGAGATCACCTCATCCAACCCCCCCATGCTCACAGGAGGATCAGTTAGAGCAGATTGCTCATGGCCATGTGCAGTTGGGTTTTGACGGTCTCTAAGAAATGAGACGCCACAGCCTCTGGACAACCACTTCCAGTGTTTGACCACTCTCACAGTTAAAAAAGGGGTTGGTTTTTTTTTCTTACACTGAAATGGCATTTTCTGTATTTCAGTTAGTGCTTGTTGCTCTCACCGTTTCACTGGATTCCATTGAGAAGGGTCTGCTTCTAATCAAAGTCAGTAGGGAGACTGCTACCTGAAGTATCAACTGGTTTGGAGCAGTACTGGAGTAGGCTGGGTACAGCCGCAGCACGGAAGGACACAGCACTCAGGGCACCTGCCTTTTCCCCTCACTGACTTGGTGGACATCCACTCCACCCTCTCTTGCAAAGCAGTGTTAGACCTGTCCAGTGCCTGTTATACATTATTGTCAGAAAGCATGAAAGGTGTATTCTAAATAGAATAAAGGCACTAAGATGTTATTAATGGAAAACAATATGTTTGATCAGACTTGGAAGAGCTAATTCTGGTTCAGTCCCATGGGCAACCGGAGTCTTCTAGTGCAATGCCTGTCCTTGTGAATGGTGATTTATAGCATTTTTGTCTTTGGTGGCTGAGCGAGACTCAGAGTGCTAGAGGGATGGTAGAACTAGTTTACTTTGACTGTTATGAAATGTAAGATGGAAATCAACACAGAACACTGACATAATTTTTAGTCTTATTTGACATTGACTGTATTCCTCTGTTCCAGTTATATGAAATTGTATCTTAGGTCTGTGTGTTATGCTGGCCCAGTCCTATAGTTCCTGTTCAGGTAAATGGTATTGATGTCAATGGAAATTTTGTCTGAACTTTATCTTGAAGCAGAAAGGCTTTAATTCTGAATATATGCAACCTAATGCAAAATCACCCACAGTTGATCAGATGTAGATTAAATTTCAGTCACGATACGTTCATTGGCATGATAACAGAATTTCCTGTTGATATCAGCACAAATCTTCTTCAGATCTAAAGCACTGGTATTAAGGAGAGTTCAAGCTTAAGAAGAAACATATGTATCTGAAAGAAGGTGTTTCCAGAATCCTATGGTGACTATATGGTGACTAAGTTTATTCTTTCTTTCTTTAATTTAACCCTGTTTCTTCATACACCTCTTCTGGTCAGAGTTAAGCCCAGAAGTGAGCCATGCCTGTCATGTATCCCTCACTAATTTAGATCAACAAATGGACCCGTCAGCAGAAAACTGTTCAGTCATGTTTGTCTTTGCTAACAAACACATCATAAGATATACCCTAAACGCAATTTCAGTCAGTTCAGTGAGATGAACCGAGTATGGTGTTGACCCTGGCTTATAGCCTACAGACACACTATGTGGATCTCAGAATGTTTTGTCCAGCTCAGAGAAGCAGGCAAAGTACAAATTTCTTCAGACTTTGTCAGAATTTACATATTTACAAATTGGGCTAGAAATCTCAGGAGAGCTAGTTTGCATTAATATGTTTTGGCAGCAGTCTGGAATAAATATAGAAAGAGAATTGTCTCTCATGGGGCAGTTCAGCATTTCCACTTCCCATCTCCAAAATGTCAAAGATGCCCAGAGATGCTAAAATGGAGCAGCTGACCTCAGTTCTCTGAGTTAGGAGAGGTGTGCAAAATAAGACTTGCCTGTCTCATTTTACACAGGCAAGACACCCCATTGAAATCAGGACATTAATTTACATAAAAGCTGTTTACAAGACTGAAGCATAAATGCCTGATCTTATCAATTGCTCCTTCAGGCCTGAACATCTTAACTTCAGTCAGTCGGGAACAAAGATTTGACTGCTGGGGTTCAGACTTCTGACTTTAAACAGAATATAGCCTGTCTCATAATCATGACCGGGAATTTCAGACAGTGGAGGACAAGTTAACAAAATGGAGAGAAATTATTACAATAGCCCAAGCGAGATACAGTATTATACCTACTAAAGGAGCCTGGCTCCTGCAGATTGGTGTTTATTCCCAAGTCACTTATCATTTGCAGACTTCTCAGGCTTCAATTAGAAGCCTGACCCTCACATAAACAAAGGCATAAGGGGGCAGCCCCAGAGGTCAGGGAGCTCCTAAGCCAAGCAGGAGATAGCAAGGTGAGGAACAGAGCCCGACACCAATGCCTCAAAAGCAGTCGGTAACTGACCCCTACCATTTGGATTCAGAGCCGGGAGCTGTGGCTGGAGCCCAGACCAGGCTGGTCCTTTTCAGCAAACAAACACAAGAAAAGCCTTGGCTGGAGTCCCTCTCCTGCTGTCAGCTTTCCTAGTGGCTTAATGCTTTTGCTCTGGGGAACTTGGTTGAAATCCCACCCTGCCTACGTGAAGTGGGAATATGGACCCTGCTTTCTCTCTCCCACTCTTAGCTGTATTTTGTGTTCTGCATGAGCAGCGTGGCCTGGTTATTTTGTGCAAGAGCCAGTTTAGTAGGCAAGTTTCAAAGACACTGACCAAGGCAAGGAGGATGTCTGGCAGGCAGGACACACTGTGAGCTACCCTGCAGGACTAACTGATTGCACGAATACCCAGTGTGTGGCAAACATGTAAGCACCCTGGAGATTTTACTGGGACAAATAAAAGAGCAGAGGACGTTTGGCTTCTTCTC
Organism: Astur gentilis; assembly: GCF_929443795.1. NCBI lineage: Eukaryota > Metazoa > Chordata > Aves > Accipitriformes > Accipitridae > Astur > Astur gentilis. Next base: position 60,550,268 of record NC_064919.1, read on the forward strand.
AAGTTAGGCAGCAGCTGAACAGGAGGCCTGAAGGATCAAAATTTTGGACACAGCCAATTAAAGTGTCAATCTCTGTGAATGTAACTACTGGTGCCTAGAAAGAGATTAATTTAAATCTGCATATCAGATGTACACTAGAAGAAAGGTGCTTTCAGTTCAGAGTGGGATTTAGCAATTGAGTAGTCAAAGAAATGTTAACAGACTGCAAGTATTTTTTTTAATTACATTTTAATTATACTGGTGATGCTACAGTAGGTATTAATGAAAATGCAACGCATATGGTTTAGAGCAAGAATAAAAAAAGCATGTCTTGTGAGTGAGATAGGGTTATATTCTATCAGTAGAAGTACAAATATGGGTATTTTTGGAGAGTCAGAAAAAGCTTGGATACTTGACACTGAGGAAGAATCTACCTTGCATTAAAATGCAGCTTGGGCAAAAGACATAACATTTTTTACATATTTTATACTCTTTCTGTGAGCAGATTACCATATAATGAACCTCTTAATAGTTTTAAGATAAACTAATTTTTAAGTTATTTTTTACATTTTGCACATGATGCTAATCATACTTGTAGCTTTATGGTGCTGAGTATAATGACTTTTTTATTTCCAGAATTCAAGTAGTGCTTTTATAAACTTGTCTCATGCTTGTTTTTTTATAAAGCTGCACAGAAAGGTCAAAGAAAGGGTTGTCTTTTATATTATGACAGCCCCCAGTGGGTTAAAGAATAAAAGTGGTTTATAAATAAAAGCCTCTTTCATCTGTGCTTTGATCCCCCCCATAACAAAACCTCCTTGCAAGTATTTTGCTTGACGTAGTCATCATTCCTTATTAGTTTCAAAATATCTGCAAGACAATGTCTTGATCTTCAGTTATGGGTACACTTCGCTGGGAAAAGAGAAAAGGGTTTATTGTGCAGGGAGGGAAGATGCCATACACTATTCCTGACCATAATTTTTGGCTCCCTGACCCTTGATAAACTGGGCTGGTGATTAGGCCCCACTCATTTCAGGGTAAGTCCATAGCTGTACCCAGCTGGAATTACCTCCAAAAGTTACATATCTTGGACAGATCCTTCATCCCCAACTGAGCTTTCAGTGTGACTCTGTGCCAAGAGCTGTGAAAATAAAAGTTCTTCAGGGCAACCCTGGACATTCATGCCAGGTGATTTAAGAAGTTTGTGCCACCAGCTGTCCTCCCAGCCTCGCAGAAGCAGAAGGAACAGGAGGTATCTCACATCTACGCCTCTGCCTCCATACTCCCCTGCTCTGTTTTTGATCTGGCCTGAAACCTATGTTGCGGTGTTATGCCCCATGGAGAATGGCAGCAGGTTGAGAAGCTAACCCACAGACCATTCCCAAACTCCAGCAGGGATATGGGGTGTTTGGCCAAAGAGGGGAACATTCCACATCAGGCTTTGTGGGTCCCTGACACAAAAGCAGAGCGTGGGTCCAAGGGTAGAGCCAACAGTTTCAGCCTCTCATTTCTGTGGCCTGGGAATAAAAGGGCCTTAGAAATGAAGAGAAACCCCTCTCTTTTAGAACTCTAACTGGGCCACGCAAAAGAGAAATAATTCATCTCACACACTGAAATAGATGAGAATATTTTAAAAGGACCATCTTTAATTCTGTCGGTAAATTATTTTTCAAATTTAGCATCTGAAATTTTAACCTGCTGGTAGCTTGTTGCTTACCTTCAAACTATGTGGGGTTTGTTTAGTCCCTTTTCTCTTATAAAATTAAAGTTTACAAATGTATCCTTAATATTCATTTATTAAAAACAGTTTTCTGCATAAAAGTAATTCCAGCTGATCATTAAAAACATATTCTAAGAGGCAAAGAAAATATATTGATTGCATAGAATTTTAATGGCAAGAAATATGTTTTTAATTATTGTTATTTTATTAACAAACAAGCACTATCTTATTAAATCTAAATTGGATGTGCACCGACGAACACTAATGCAAACCATTCCAAAGACAAAAATTAAATACACGTTGGTACATAATAAAGCCCTCATGCACAACAAAGGTGGTTTACAAAAAGATCTTTCAACTTTTGAACAGACCAGCATTCAAGTATTTTGCCATCTGAGTTCATGGTAAGGTCCCTAGCATAAAGTATATTGCTTAAAAGAGCCTGATCCTTTTTTCTGTTGGCATCATATGTTTGTGTAGCTCCATTAACTTCCAGGCTACTGCTTCCAATTTGTAACAGTTCAAAACAACATTTGGGCTGGAAAAGCTGAAACTATCCAGCTAAAAAGTAGTAGGGTAGACATAAACTATCCAATATTGACCCCAAAATTGCATTTCAATGCAATTAAATTCCTAGGTACAGCAGAAAGCCACTTGTCTGGACTCCCCTTTCCTCCCCTTCCCAGGCAGCCATTCGGTCATCGTCAGGAGTCAGAGCAGCTGGAGATGGTTGTGGTTAGCATTATCGACCAAAGTTCTCCCTCTCAACCCTGCTGGTGTTTGACTGCAACCTGGGTTTCCAGTACACAAAAAACATTTCTTCCTCTTAAATTTATTTTTGGTCCAACAACATAATAGGCCGATTGGAAACAGCCCAGCCCTATTCCAGCTGTTTCTTCTGATTCTCTCACGCCAATAAGCAGACTCTCTAATCCTGTCTTTCACCAAAATACCTAGAAAAGCCACAATGCCCACATATGTGTTGCAGGTTCCTTTGTTTTGAGCAGGGACAGTTGCTTGGGCTTTTAGTGTAACTCTGCTGTTGCTCACTCGTCTGGTTCCAGAAAAAAACTGAGCTTGTTTGGTTATTTTTTTAATGAAGGGAGGTTATTAGATCATTGCTCTGAGCACAAATACCTCAACCCACAGCAGCAGTGGGTTTGTCCAAGACATATCAGAATACCAAAAAGGAATTTCCTGTATTTACTTGGAATAAACTATTTTCTGCAACAAGTCTTAAGAATATGAACACTGTTTAGAGTGAGAAGTTGAAAGCGCATAGACACAACAAAGATGATTTTTTTGTTCAGAAGGGAAGTTAATGACTTCCAGTTGTTCAGTGTTTCACAACCAGCTCCCTCAAAACTCTTAGCTGGAGGTTCAGCTTTTCTGATGCTGGGGATCAGATGCCAACATTAGGGCACTTGTGTGGTCTAGAGGGAAGATCAATTAAAATTCTCCTAGCATCCTATTGGCCATGCGGATATAGACAATTCACTGGAAAGTAAAGTAATTGCATTTGGCTTATGGATGAGACGGTCCAGGGGTGCGTGCCCAGGTCCTACTGACTTGTCATCTAGATGACAGTGTGCAGTGATGAAAGCTGCTATGGCATGGAAAGGAAGGGGAGATGGTAGCAGCTCTTCACAGCTCAGCAAACCTGCTCTGTCACCCCTTAGGCAACTTTTTCTTTTGCTGCTTGGGAAGCTGAGGAAACAGGTGGGCAGAAGGGAGTTTCTGCTGTGGTAGACCTTTGCTGTTGTAGACCTTTGCTGCGGTAGACCTTTGCTGTGGTAGACCTTTGCCATAGAACATTTTTACATCCTTGGGATGGTGAGACAGGTGACAATGTGTTCCCTCAACTCCTTTGCCACAGTGCCAAATCTGATTCGTCTGCTGGAAACTGGATGACGCTGCATAATGTACTCGAAAATTTCCTAATTCTGATCCATAGCCTACATTTTCCAAGACATTTAGAGAATTATTTTTTTTTTAGTACCTTCTTTCTTTAAGTATATTTGAGAAAAAACAATTGTTACGCAAAATAAGCCAAATAATGATGATTTCATGCTGGAAAGCATACTGTGAAATCAGTGAGAGCTTTTTGCAAGTGAAGGCCCAGAGGTTTTTGCCTAAAAATAGAGAAAGAGGAGGGTTAAGTAACAAACCTTCCAAAATGCCAGTTGACTGGCTAAGGCAACACAATAAGCAAATCGTCTCTAGAGTTTCTCTACCTACCTTCAAAAGAGTCCAGCTGGTTAATAATTTAGAAGAGTTCCAGTAGCCTGTATGATACTTGCATACAACTGACTTTTCTATCTATCTGAGAAAAACAAATATCTTTTCATAATCAATGACCAAGAAAAATTCAATTTAAAGATGAGTATGCTAAAATGATCAACACTGAGGAAACCAAGTCATTTCATTGTTGCTGGCCTTCACACCATACCTGAACAATATGCCAAGCACAGATGACACTCTATAACAAATCTGAATCCCCAAAGACTATACCTTGAGCTGTCTTGGACTACCTGCCTCAATTGAAGGCACTGAACTGAAGTTCTTTGCAGAAGGTATTCTACCAGTAATTACAGAGCATAGTTTAGCTACTGAGGTTAAAACTGATGAAGTTTTAGGACTTTGCCTAAAAATGCTTATTGTTAATACAGATTTAGACTCCTTTGCCATTAGCTTACAAAAACCCTCCCTGACCTACAATGTTCTGGTCTTACAGAACAAGCATTTTCAAGTATTATGAACACTTTTTCAGCTAAGAGAAAACAGCTTTTCAAACTTTGTTTGTATTTTGCTATGTTGGGAGTGCAGATCAGTTCAGAACTTACCATGCTCAGAAAAGAAAAGCAGAGACACAAGAGATCAGGTCTGCATGTAAGTAAATGTATGTCCATTTGAATTTCATGAAACCACTACTGTCAACAAGTGAACTACTACTATGAACATTATTAGAGTCCTAAGATGGGTTTATGCTGGGATGAAGTAGCTACACAGTGAAGCTCTGTAGCTAAACTTCTGTAGCATATGTATCCTTGAAACCTTCTCAGAAGAGCTGGTTAAACAGATTACTGTTATGCAAAGGCCAGTGTCAGGCTATTGAAATCTCATTTTGAACCAAGTATCCGTCTGTCAGGCTCAACATGAATAAGGAATGAAGCACAGTCCCAGAGGCTGAGCAAGGTAAAGAAACCCTGGGAAGAAGACTGAGCTGGTAAAAGACCCACCAGAGTTCAAGGTGCAGACACACAGAAGGCTATTTCAAGCCACGGGCTCTTCATTCTGCATGTTCGCTAGCTTAACAAGGCTTAACAAATCAGCACACCACAGCTGAGCTGTGGTAACCAACAGCTCCTGGGAAGCACACAGGAAAGCACAGAAATCTCCACCTTGGTGCATGTATCTGCAGGTGACAGGTGGCAGCCAAGAGGAAGGCAGCTGGCCAATACCTTTGTTGTTGGAAACAGTGGTGACCACAGCACATGAGGCTTTCAATATTGGTTTCAGGCAGAAAAAGGCAACTACGAAACTGTCATCCAGAAATGTCAGAAGTATTGAAGTGAAATAGAGGAACACGTTTTTAAACAGAAGCACAGAAGTTGCCTGAGGTCAAAAAAGCACAAAAGACTTTGAGATCACAGAGCCAATCTTGCAAATCTACGGGTTGTATCCCTAGATGCAGGGCTAGATTTTGGGGCTAGGTTTCTCTAGGTTTCAGGACTGCATCCCTGAAAAGAGACTAGCTGGAGATTGGTAACAGGGCTGACAATTCGAGTCAAAGCTCCTTAGGGGACTCAGACTTGGCATTTGGTAACACAACAGAAGACCATGATCACAGGCATTGGGCAGCTTTGGAGAGATTTGGTGCTGTGAGGCTAAAGCTAAACAAATGCAGATGATAAGAGGGTGTCATGCAAAGGGTGTAGATGGGAGAGAAAGGAGCCCAGCAAAGATCATAATAATGCTATGGCCATCACTGCATAATTGCTTGAACAAAGAAAGAAGGGGTGTGATGATTTCTTGGAACTGTGCTTTACGTAGAGAAATTTATGACTAATGTAGTTGTCTCAACCAGCAGCCTTAAAGCATGACTGCTCAAAAACATTCAAAGAACAACAGATGTAAACCTTAAGAGAGTGCTTGAGAAACCGAAGGATTTAATTAAAGAGGCCCCAGTCCTGAAATACTATGACAATAAGCACAAAAGTAACTTGTTCATGGATGCATCCCAGGAGAGTATTGGCACAATACTCTTTCAATAACACAGTTGAAGCTGGAGACAAGTGGCTAATGCATCATGGCCACTAACAAAAACTGAATGTAAATATGCCGAAAGAATGAAGGAGGCTTTGGCCTTAAGCCATGGCTGTAAAAAAAATTCCTTTATTTATGGGACACCACTGTTAGCTGAAACTGACCATAAACCATGTACTGCTACTGCCAGGATAGGCCTGATAAATACCTCCTGGAGAATACAGAGATTGTTTTTTCAGCTACAAATGTATGTTTTACAAATTGAGTAAACCTGAGTGAGATTTGGTGTTTGCAGGCACACTCCACATCATTTTACAAAACTTCCAGACATTGACCATGAATGCGCCAAGCCTCCTAAGAAATAAAAGAAAGCTCTCTCTACTTGCAGGCAAAATGTGGATTCTGACTGCCAGAATCACTAATGAGTTTGAGATAACAGGAAAGGTAATTCAGGCTTTAGCACTAAGCTGCCAGTGCAGTACTGTAGCCCCTTATTGTACCTTGGCAGTGGGGCCTGAATAGTACATGTGGATTTTTGAAGAAGCTTGAATGAAGAATCCTGAATGTATTAAAAAGAGCTACATGAAAGCCATTAAGGGATGAGAATTCTAAGAGAAAGACCAGAGGCTGTTGAGAAATCAATGGTGACATTAAAGCAATTCCATATTATTTTAAAAGCTTGCTTATGCCAGCAATACAGGACAACTCCCTCCAAAAGAACCCATGAAGATAGCAAAAGAAAGAGAAGTATTTGTAAATCTTCTTGTAATTTTTATGTATTACATGAATAATAATTAAAAGGTATTATTATTGTTGGTGGTGTTGTTTTTATTGTTACTATTATTTCCCCAACGTGGCCTTCCTAGAAGTTACTCCAGCCAAACAGATGACCATACACTCCATATTCATTTTAACTAAACATGACATACCAAGAATGGTAACATCTGACAACAGGCCACAATGCAGTGGGTATCACCAAAAGTAATTTGCACTGAAATACAGATTTAGTTTTATCACCACTAATGCCCGGTACTTTCAAACTTTCAAGGCTAATAGAAAACTGTCAGAAGAAGACAATGCTGTCTGTAAAATAAAAGACTGGGGGAGTGATACTGATGCCCATTTAGCACCTGTGTAGGTAGCTGCGGGGAACTGGTCTCTTGCAAGGGCAAGGTGGAGCGTGCTGTGTTGCAGAGAGGCTCTTGCTGCACTGGGCTGGTGGTTCACACTGAGGGCAGTGGCTAACAGATTTCCAAACTCCCTGCTTATCAGTGATCCCCAAATACTTACCATTTCTGTACTCTTATGGACACATGCACATTACTGGTGTGATTGCCAGAAAATAAATATAAGCATGCTACAGAGTATCAGAAGAATATTTTATGACAGTTTTATCTGCATCTACACAGGAGTATTTGCTGAGATGGAAAAACTGTTTAAAATCTTGCTGAAAATTTCTACATCAGGACCCACGCCTAGTGAAGACAGTCCTTAAGGGATACTTTCTGAAGATGTCAGTTAATCCCTCTTAGCAAACCTAATGATTTTTACCATTGTTGCTCCTAAAGTCCTGTCATTACTCAAACATCTGTTTCCACATTTAAAATGGAATTTTAAGCCTCACAGAAGAAAAATTTGTAAACATTAGGTCCAATGGCAAATGCAAGGAATACCCAGTGCACCATCATTTTAACCCCTTTGGGGATGGCAAAGGGTCAAGGTTCTTCTTCTTTTTCTTTTTTTTTTTTTTCCTTAAAATACATAACTGCCATTTCAGAATTCTAAATTAACAGAAATCAGGGCCAAGCTCCCTCTGAGCATCAGTGGAAACATTGCAGGGTTCATTTAAAGCCTGAACCCAAGCACCCTGTTGTGGAGAGGGAAGTGTGGAGCAACCTCAGCAGCTGCACAGGGAGACCTCAGTGCAGGTTTGGGGCTGGTTTGGCTGGTGGTTGAGCACACCGTTTTCCCACTCAGTGGGTGTCTGGAGCTGTATCATAGGCTATCAGCAGGTCATTATCCATGATAAGGATGCCACCATACACAGCGGAAGCTCTTGAAAAGAAGCTACCTGTCGAGTGAAGGGTGGATTTTGTTTTTGTTTTTGTGACTGTGAAGGAAAGGAAGTGTTTAAGATATGAAGTTAGCTATTTGTTTTGTTATCACGAAGCTGCAAAATGCTTAGGCAAGTTTTATTTCATGCTGAAAGTTACGCTTAGAGGATTTTTTTTTTTTTTTTTGGAAGGCCCTGATGGTTTGAGCCTGCAGGAGATAAAACAGACTCCATTTGTTGCATTTCCTTTCTCTGGAGTTTTATTATTTCCTCTGTATTTATCACGCTACCTCTTCTTCAATATAGATGCCTGTTTTTTACTAAAGTACTTTTTAGAGGTAACCAATTAAAAAACCACAGTGTGCATTCATTACACTAATTGATAAAAATACAATTGTGTTTTCTATTATGCAGCTCATCTGGAAAGAATAATTTCTGAATTTTCTTCTAGAAAGGACTGTGGAGAATGGATGTACTATCCTTACGCTTCTTGCCATTCTGCACTTAGGTTACTCATACATATAGATTTTGACCTAAAATAACATTGGGCATTGCAGTCATTCATTGACACATGAATATCTGAGACTAGCAGACAAAACTAATTGCCAAACAGAGCAAGCTTTGTAGAAATCTCACAAGTCTCTCTGGTCTCATATTAATAGTTGAGGAAAATGGACTTCTGGCCATCTCAGGCAATAGCAATAAAATGAAAGTTTGCAACTCTTGTACATCAGAGGTATGCAGGAGGCTTAAGACTGCTTCGGCCCTGAGCAGGTGAGAGGAATGCCAAGCTGCACTGCAGCACAGCAGTAAGCAAATTGTGTGTACATGGTTGCACCTTGAATCCTCCACATTACTGCTGTGAAGAAATGGGAAAATGTTAAAAGGAGATGCAAGTTTTGTTTGCATTTACCATGGGCCAAATTTGTATCATGTGCAACTTGAGAACACTGTGGAGTTTTGCTTTATTGGTACTGTTAAGACATAAAATTCAGAAAAGATTTTCATTAGTATTTCCTTGGGAAGAATTTATCTGCTGGCAACAATTCAGAAGTTAAGGAAGATTTATACACTGAGTCCCATTTTGTATTCCTTGGGTAGAATTCCAAATTCCCTCCACTTTCACCTCCAAGAAGTCATTAGCATTTATCAGGTAAATACTCTGTAAAAGACAGATTATACCCCTATAAATCCATTATAATTACATTGATTTCAGAAATGTTACTGAAGATTTATGCCTATGTAACTGAGCTCAGAGCTGGTAAGCTTTCTAAGGAAGACTCTAAATATTTCCTCAAGAGAAAACAGCCCTTACCATGCGCTATTTTCTTCTGTTCTATATGTCCTCACCTTCCATCATAATGAAGTATTTTATATAAATACAACATGAGGTAATGACACTAACTGAGAAGGAAAATAAATTCACACTAGAATATCAAGCTGAAGTCTTCCCACCTGCTTTTTATTAACACAGACCACCATCTTAACATTTTTTAGCACCATATTCTTATTTAATTCAGCCCATCTATACCCTCCTTACCTTGCCGACTTGACAAAAACCTTTCTTCTCATTGCATTTTAATACCAGGCATGTAAGTTCCAACCGGCATCTTCACAGACTCCTCAGACTAAATTCTCTTAGAGAAAGTGCATTCATCAGCTATTTTCTGTTGCATATGCAGACACTAATGCACATTTCTGTGCTGATGAACTATTTTGAAGTGTCAGCTCAGCCTTCACTAAAGCTAGGCTGAAGCCCGTGATGTACTCTGAATACTGCTTTGGAGATGCTCACAGGAGTCCCAGTTGCTGACCCTGGAGCCCTTTTGTACCGCTGCTCTACAGACAATATAAAATCCATTATTCCTTGCACAAAACATATGCATTTAATGCATTGTAACAACATGAATATTCTAAATTAATGGAGATTGCAAAAGGCATTTATTTACTCATTGATACAGGAGATCTAGTGATCCTAGGCACCTACACAGTCAGTCTCAGAAATGTCTTGAAGTGTTATTGTGTCAATTATAAAGTTACCTCTTCTAAGACTGTGTTTGCAAAAAGGCAAAGAATTAGTGATCATTAGTGTGTTTATTCATGAGAATGAACATCATTGTGACTTTTGTGGAAGGAAGTGGACTCACATAGCCTCCAATTTGTTATAATTCTGGTTGTTTATTCACGTAATGGAGGCATGTATAGAAGCTGTGCTCCAGACCAGGAGCCCAGAGGTGTGGGAAGTCTGCAACACCACAGGAAGCATGAGTGGATGCTCTGTAGGAACCCTGTTACTGGGGATCATGCCATGAACCTCAGATCAGCAGCCTCACTTAAAGTGCCAAATTACTTGAAAGTATAAGTGAAGAAAAAAACCCCACATCATCTTAGGGAAAAGTAAATGGTTGGAAGAGAAGGATAACAGAAAGAAAAGCACATGATAAGGTATACCAAACACCTGCACAACCAGATGGTTCCAGACCATGATCAGCTGTTTATTATGTAAATATACATATTTATTTTTCCTCTTCTCATATCTCAGTTAAAGTATCATTAGCTAGTAATTTTCTCATATATGTCACAGTTTTTAAAAAGATCTCCTTTTTATTTCAACAAAGTAGGTGGGGTAAAAACATTGACAAAAATGTTACCATCTTTGACAAGACTACCTGCTGGCAGCGACAGATCCCAAGACAGTGAGTAGAGGGCATTGCATGTCCCTGTCATCCTGATCAGTCAGGTTTAAAACTGGTTACAGCCCATATCACTGATGGATCTCAGGGGCAAGTGCCACCTGGGGGAATAAGGGCAGACAGTCCCCAGAGGATTAGGAGAGGTGGTGTCATCAATGGTTGTAACAAGATGGCTGTTGCCCAAAGCAACCTCTAGCCCTTCTTCTCACAAGGCAGCAGGTTTATGGGTTAGTGTAGAATCACAGAATCATTTAGGTTGGAAAAGATCTTTAAGATCATCGAGTCCAACCATTAACCTAGCACTGCCAAGTCCACCACTAAACTATGTCTCTAAGCACAACAACTACATGTCTTTTAAATACCTCCAGGGATGGTGACTCAACCACTTCCCTGGCCAGCCTGTTCCAATGCTTGATAACCCCTTTGTTAAAATTTTTTTTCCTAATATCCAATCTAAACCTCCCCTGGTGCAACTTCAGGCCATCTCCTCTTGCCCTATCACTTGTTACTCGAGACAAGAGACAGACACCCACCTCACTACAACCCCCCTTCAGGCAGTTGTAGACATGATAAGGTCTCCCCTCAGTCTCCTCTTCTCCAGGCTAAACGACCCCAGTTCCCACAGCTGCTTCTCATAGGACTTGTTCTCTAAACCCCTCACCAGCTTTGTTGCCCTTCTCTGGACACGCTCCAGCACCTCAATGTCTTTCCTGTTGTGAGGGGCCCAAAACTGGACACAGTACTTGAGGTGCGGCCTCACCAGTGCTGATTACAGGGGAGCGATCACTTCCCTAGTCCTGTGTGCTGGCCACACTATTTCTGATGCAGGCCAGGATGCCGTTGGCCTTCTTGGCTACCTGGGCACACTGCTGGCTCATATTCAGCCAGCTGTCAACCAGCAACCCCAGGTCTTTCTCTGCTGGGCAGCTTCCCAGCCACTCTTCCCCACGCCTGTAGCGCTGCATGGGGTTGCTGTGACCCAAGAGCAGGACCCGGAACTTGGCCTTGTTGCACCTCATACAATTGGCCTTGGCCTTGGCCCATCAATCCAGCCTGTCCAGATCCCTCTGTAGAGCCCTTCTACCCTCAAGCAGATCAACACTCCCTCCCAACTTGGTGTCATCTGCAAACTCACTGAGTGTGCCCTTGATCCCCTTGTCCAAATCACTGATAAAGATATTAAACAGAACTGGCCCCAGTACTGAGCCCTGAGGAACACCACTTGTGACTGGCTGCCAGCTGGATTTAACACCATTCACCACTACTCTTTGGGTCTCGCCATCCAGCCAGTTTTTTACCCGGCAAGGAGTACACCTGTCCAGGCCATGAACAGCCAGTTTCTCCAGGAGAATGCTGTGGGAAACAGTGTCAAAAAATAATCTCCTTCAGATTCTGCTCTACAGCACAGGGATGGGTTTGCATGAATGTTCTCCTTTAAATCATCCCACAGTTAACCTAGAGTACAGCCTCAACAGCCTCAACATGTTTCTTTCTTCACTCATCCCGCATAATAATTTCCCATCTTCTCTTGCAAACGTAAATGTAATCTCTCATTTACTAGGAAGAAATGCAAACACTGGGCTCCCAGTGCCTGTTAATGCCTCCAGATGTTCTCCCATTTGCACTGCAGGGCGATATGGCAAGAAGGCTAAGTGTGACTAGTTGTGCTCCTCTTCTCACACAGACCTCATTTCTCAAATTCCAGCTTGGTTCCCACAGGAAAACTTTCTGAAAAAAACTTTCTGAAAGGTTTCTCAGCTCCTTGCTAGCTCATCTTTAAAAGTACTCAGTCTTTTTTAAAAACATTGGGTTCACATCGCAGACACTTCACTTTTTGAACTTGCAGATGTTAATAAGTGGACCCAGGGTGTTGTTATTATCTTGAGGTTTGCTACAGAGACTCTTTTCTGTGCAGGTGTCCCAGAGGACCAGCTGAAGTAGGACAAAGAAGGAGCTTTTGTACGTTGGCTGCCATTCTTCTCTAGAAGCTCATACAAGTGAAATTATTCAAAGTTATTAACAGATATTCAGTTACAGGATCATGGTCTAGATGAAGAATAAGACCCATTTCAGTAGCAAAACTTATGGTCATGAACCTGCACACACCTGCACAATAACAAGACATACTGGTTTTAGGGTGACTCCAGCTCCAGTTTTGGAATGCTAATCAATCTGTGCAGTGCTATAATTTTTGGATTTGCTTCATAGCACTTTCTAATTATCTACACTCTGTTTTTCTCCAGTTGCCTGTAATGTACCTTTCTCCAACACAGTGAGGGACATTTGGGCTGTGCAACATACTGGCTACAGCACGAGTCAGCTGTGCTGTGGTAACTGTGCCACGGCAACTACTAAAACACCTCAAAAGTTTACGAAGTAAATGCAAGGGAATAAAGTATAGATACAACCAACAGTAGCACATCTGGGGCATGGAGCTCTTTTAACACTGCTGCTGTTAGCAATAGTTGTTCACGTTTCTGTAGATTATCCTCCCGTGGTTCTCAAAGCTTGGCATAAAGTACATATGTACGACGTGCCATGAAAATGCAGCTGCCTCTGCCCCATTGGGTAGTGACCAACTAGAACAAAACAGAAGAGAGAGTGGGAAGATTCACCTAAAATGCTTATGACTATCAAAATGAAAAGTGGTCTCAGGTCTTTCTGATGATGCCCTGATTTCAGTGGATGTGACGCTGGCTCTGGACCCCCCTGACAGACCAGCACTGTGATTTCTCAAAAAGGCTGGTAAGAGTGTGAGGCAGCTGGGACCGTGCTGATGCAGCATCTCACAGCTCCAGCTTTCATCTCTGAGTCTTCAACTTTGTAGTTAAAACCAGCCTTTCGTCTCCTATTGAAACCAGATTGCATCGTTCCTGGTTTATTTTGCGTTCTCTCTCTGAGTGCTCATGATTTTGTTTAAGATATGCACACTTTTCAGGGACTGTTTGACTGATAAAGCTGCACTGATGTACTAAATAGTCATGAAAATATTCCAAGACAACAGTATTATCTTTGTTCTATATATTCATGTAAGTTTGTTGGTGATTTTATTCCTGTCATGTAAGTTTGTTTGTGATTTTATTCCTGGTAAACAGACAAGATAAAGATTCATTTAGGAACTGAAGGCACTGGTGGGTACTTAATTTAGGTCCCTAATAATGAAATGAGGCAAATAACAACGTTTTTGAAGTTTTACCCTCTGGCAAAGCTCACACAGTCTGGTTTTGCCTCGTTCAAAAGGTTTAACGAGACATGGGTCTTGTGTGTGTGTGTTTATGGAAAGAGAAAGAAAGAAGGGCTGTGAAGAGCTGGGACGCATGAGACTGTGAGAAACAAAATAGGCTTTGTGGGCTGACCTCGGGTATCCCTCACCTACCTCGGTCTCCACATGGGAAATACATGGTGCCAGAAGGTGGCAAATATGCGGAAAGCTCCAATAACCTCCAAGCTTGTCTGTTTTCTGTGACCAAAAAGCACTACCTCTTGTAACTAACTTTGCCCTCCTTATAAGTGTTTTGTTATTTTGATCCAGCCTTGAAAGATTTTGTTCAGAGCAAATTGTACTCTGTTTTCCAGCAGTGGCTGGGGTGCTGGCCTTACTGGTCCTGAGAGACCAGACATGCAAGTGCTTAAGGGACGCATAGTTTGCAGAAGCAGCTGCTGGGGGCAGCAGGGCTCTGCAGTGGAGGGGCTTTTTTTTGGCAGAGAAACCCATGGGAAAAGAAGCTGGTGGCTGAGGGGGCAAGACCTAGCTGACGTGCCCACAAAAAGTCCTATATCCCAGAGAAATTAAATTAACTCAAGAACTGTGAGGGCTTCAGTGTGTTGATTTTTAAGTTAGCCATGTATGGAATGAATTTAAGGAGTATATTATAATCCTAATTAATAATACCTTGCCTCAGACTTTGCTCAGCCATCTACCCAGTTCCCTCTCTATTGCATTTCCACTTTTAGATAGATTTTTCCAATTCCTGTTCCATTTCATAGTCAAATAACAGTGAGTACCTGTAAAAGCAAAGAACAGTGACTCAACAGGGCCATTACTGAGTAACCACATCTCTCCTAATACTGATATACTTCTTTAGTTGTGGTATTCCAGGCGACCACATACTGAGCCAATGCCTAATGCTGCCTCTGCCAGTAACAAATCTGTTCCTCCTCTAGATTTGCAGACATTTCTTCCTTGCCATTGAATAGGTTACAGAAACTGTTTTCTACCACTTCCAAGCAGCCAACTGAAGTATGTTAAAAAATTGTTTTCCTTCCAAGTCATAAATATGAGGTTACCTTTCGTTTCACTAAGCTGTTGTAACAGAAGTTGCAGATCCTATGCTACAAATACTAAGGAGTTATCCCCAAAGTCCTGGAAAAGGGACTTATCTTTGTGATACCAGCTCAGCTTAGAAATTCATAACCCCAAGATAGATGTAGCAGAAGACCACAGATACTACTGCTCTAAGCTTGACTGTTATAGCTCCAACTGAAGCAGCAAGGAAACTTGGATATTTACTTTGCATAATTCATTACCAGGGATCTTGCAATTTCCAGAGCTGGACAAGTAACTAATAATGTGATTTTAAAGTTCTCTTCTAATCACAGTCTTCTAGAATTTAGTCACTGCTTGAAAGTAGTTTCAGAACAACTCTGTAAGGCAAATCTCATCCTACAAGCTGTGAGCAAACCATTAAATATGAACATTGAATATATACAGCACTCAGTTTCCTAAGCCACATTTTTTGTTTCTGTGCTCTGACTGGATAAATAGAACTTTTCCAATGATCTTTCTTCTGCAGATACTCATAATCCTGAATTGGATCTCTACTTTGTACCTTAAGTGTACAATGCTTGCTTAAATTTTGCTGTTCTGGCAAATAGTTTTGAAACTACTTTTATCAGCTACAAGAGGCACTGCAAATGGAAACAAAAGTGATATAAAACCATTTTGAACAACTGAAAAAATGTGAATAATTCCTCTTAGATAATCTTAACAGTATGTTTTCATATTATCGTTTCAGTGAAAAGTAAGGGAAACTAGGCTTGTAAAAACGCTGAAATAAATAGGCCCCTTTGGACATATCGAATAGTTTGCTTCTACCTTAAAATTTCTTGCGAGATGATATATTTGGGAGCAGTATTATTGCAAAACCTGCAATAATTAGCACAATAATTTCCAGTATTTATTTTCTGTAAATCTACTGAGATTGTCATCACTTGACAAAACACATGCTAAAAACTTCTCACGTTCTTCAAAAAGCTACCCCCAGTTATGCAGTAAATACTGCAAATAGCATATATTTTAAAAGAATAATGAGGATTTCCAGCTTTGCTTGAGAATGAAAGCTGCTAGTGCACGAATCATAGAATATTTCTCTGGAAATATCTTCAAATTCTTCCTCTGGTGTTTTGATCCCTACCATCCAGCAGGTATATTTTCTTCATGATACCAAGGCCTGATACCTTCTTCCCCCAAACTAGATTCTTTTTTGCATTATCTTGCTTACAAATATACAATGAAGCACCCCTAGCCAGCTTGCCTTCAAATTTCCAGCAACTCTGCTCTACCTGTTAAAAGCTCCATTTTCTATTCAGGGGATTTACTTTATTTATTTTACTTCTCACATCATGGTTGGTTCACCTCACCGTTTCCTTGGAGCCAAGGAGCCGTAGGTCTTCTACACTTCCTTTAACCATGTTCTTCTTAATGGGGACCAGAAAGCTGAGGCTTCTGCTGAGGCACCTCTACCCCTCCCTACCCCGGGGTCTCATTTTGAAAATGATTATTTGAACTCCACAGTAAGGAGAGGTTGCACATACACAGTGCAGCAGAGAAGCTCTTCCAATCACAATATGCAGCCACTCAACCTGAAAAGGTTCAACCTGATTTAGAGGTGGATCAGGAGCAAAAAACAGTTTTAGAGGACAATGTTTTTCCTCCACTGTAGTGTAGTTAGAAATCTGTATACTACTAGCACATGGCAACCTCACATCCAATATATTGCATATTTCTCTACTTGTGGGCAAAGCTTGCTATGTATTTGCAAATGCTTACTCTTTGTTTCAACAACATTCCTTTTTTCCATCAATTACAACACTTAAAACACTGTCATAACTGGCTTAATAACTCATCCTGGAGATACATAGGAAGGGTGACAAGAGAAAAAAGTGCTGCCTCCCTGAAAATTAAAGAACGTGTTATCTTACCTTTACTGAACCAGACAAAAATGCCACATCCTACAGACATTCCTACAGGGGCAGGTGCCTCACAGCTGAATACCCATGCTGTGAAATGCTATTTAACACACACAAGCTTTAAGTCCCTACTCACCCTGACTCTCTTTTACCACTCTTGCATTCTGCCAGGACAGAGCAGCACAGATTTCCTTTCCCTTTCTC
The DNA here is from genome assembly GCF_929443795.1 of Astur gentilis. Classification (NCBI taxonomy): domain Eukaryota; kingdom Metazoa; phylum Chordata; class Aves; order Accipitriformes; family Accipitridae; genus Astur; species Astur gentilis. Next base: position 60,567,372 of record NC_064919.1, read on the forward strand.
TTTCCCTGACAGTGTCCTGTAAGCAACATACATTTTCCTGCTGTTCCTACCTAGCAGCAGAAGTGCAGAAAGAAAGATGGATCAGTGTGCAGGTTTTCAAAAATCATGCAGTTCTTTACCCACAATTGATTTCCTATATCTATACCTTGTACAAAGCAGCATAGGAAAAATATATCTATACACATATATTTCTATAAAATAGGAGATCACAAGCACATCCTTTACCTGGGGAGTGGGTTAACTGAGATGTTTATTAACAGAGGTGACCCAAGCAGCGGTTAACAGGCAGCAGCAGATCTCTCTTTGAAGCATTTCAGCACTCAGACCTGATCAACACTGAAGTAGGGAATACAATTTAACTACTAAGAAAAGACCTGCCTCAATTCTTAAATCACCTCTCAATCAGCTGCTTCAGAGCTAATCTAAAGGCATTTTTCATTTGCAGATTTCCTGCCCTGTTTATAGTGAGACATATTATGCAGTGTCTAAAAATAACTTGCACCATAGCCCTCAATTTTGCAGCTGTTCCACAGGAGAACAGAGCCAGGGTTACAAGTTTTTGCCTCAAGCAAAAAAGATAATTGTGAGAAAGGCTGGAAGAGCTGCCAGTGTCTCTTTCCAATAATTGGGCAAGTGGGAAAAAGCTGCAGGCAAAATGCCCTGCTAGCTCCATTAGGTGAGCTAATAGCAAATGTCAGCAGCTTTCATGGTAAAGGGGTTATGTTTTGTTTCATTAGGTCTTTACTGAAGCTGGTAGAATAGAAAATACTTGCTGTCCAACATAGTGGAATCTGGTACTCTGTATCACATTGGTGGATCTGTCAACTGGAGAGGAAAAAAAATAATGCCCTTATTACAATCCTTATCCATTTTTACAGATTTCAAGGATTTCAGGCCAGGAAAAAACATGATTATCCTGCCTGACTTGTGCAACAGAGTCTAAGGATATTTACTTGTAATTCCTCTGTCAAGTCCATACCTTGTGGCTGAAATACAATGTAATTTCTGCAATACCACACATTCTTCAATTATCGGCTTTGAATTAGCTGAGAATCCCTCATGTCCCCATATAAACAGCACCGGCAGTCAACCACTCTCATGGGTATCTCTGTGAATTTATCCAGCAGCAGCCACCTACCATTGAATCTTGTTATGTCTTTGTCTACTAGATTAAACACCTCTCTGTCTCTTCTATCAGAAAATTGGTTTTTTTATGTAGGTGTGCATCAACTGCAATAATCCACTCTTAATCTACTCCCTCTGCTTGATAAGCTAAGTAGACCTGCCTGTGTTTTTTTTCACCATAAGGCAGGCCTGCCAGACCTTAGGGCATCCTGTTGATCATTTGTGGTCCCTTCTTAAATTTCCAGTGGTGTCCTGAAATGCAGCCATCAGATTGGACACAGTTTTCTGTTCTGTAGAAAAGTAACATCACCTCCACAGTCCTGCTCACTACACTCATGCTTAGATATGCCCTGTTCTTCTAGCAAAGCACCAGGGAGGAACTGATACTGGCTCCAGTACAAGCCCAGGTAGAGAGCAGGTGCTTTCTGCAGCACAGCCCTCTGCCTGGCAGGCTGCTGTCCAGGTTCGGCTGCTCCATCTCCTTGCCTCTCTGCATGAACAATAACATGGAACAAGCAGCAGTTTGTCCCTGATGTTCACATATAAATTGGTAAATTTATATCTAATTTACATTTACTAAATTTCTACTCTGCACATCAGTATACTAAAGCTCATTTAAAAATTGATATTAAAGCAAAAAAACTCAGGCCCTATTCTCTGCAAACACAAGAACAGACAAAAGCCCCACGCCCAAATACTTCTCCCTGTGGGAAGACTCTCATCATTTTCTATAGCACGTGTTAAGGCCTATGGAGGTCTGCCCATAAAAAGCATTTGTAGAACAGCTTTACCTGGTAGTTGAACCATTAAAATCAATTAAACTTCTAACACAGGTGGAATTATCCACATGCATAATGTTTGCAGTATCAAAGTCCACAGTACTTACCCTAGGCAAGTACAGAAAAGTACAGGAAAAGCCCTGATGGTTTTCCTAGCATGCAAATCCCTTTTTTTCATCAGTAGAATTGTTGTTGCAAAGGTCTGCCTATGCAAAGCCAGTTAGGCGATTGAAACAGAAGCCAACAAACTAAATCAGAATATAAAGACAGGCAATCCTCCTTTCCAGTGCAGGGCCATGTTTGTGACAGAAGTTGGACTGGCACAGGGAGACAAAGGGCTGCAAAGGAGAATTGCCACTGAGACACATAAGAGCCACTACAAGGAGAAAATGCCATCTGGGCAGGAGTGCAAAGCCTACTGACATTAAAAAAAGCAACACAGATTCTTTCCATTGACCTCAGCAAGCTTCAGGCCAGACTCTGAGTTACACCTCTGATTTATTTCAACCTGAAAAACTCAAAGTGATACCATTCTTTGAAAAACTGATGCAATGCAGTGGGATATGAATTTCATGACAGTGCTAGGATTGTTTTGCAGATCCTCACAAGTGCCTCTCAACACTTGAAAAATATTTTCTTCTGTAGAGGAGCCCTTGAAGTCCCATATCGTGTTTTACCACGGGAGAATGATCACAGTACGCCTCACTCAGGGGCCTGGTGGGGCATCAGAGGCCATCAATGCAGCCAAATCCCAGCGGTTGCACTGCACAGCTGGGAATGTATTTGGAAGGACACAATAGAGTAGTACCATATGGAAATAGCTGTCATTTCAGAAGCATATGCTTCCATTACAAGAAAAGACACTTGTAAGGAGTCTGTCACAAAAGTCATGGAGGCTTTTATGTATAGGATCAACACACCATCCCATACACAACGTTTTTTGAATCGTAGATTACTCTTCCATGAAAGAAATTAGTCTAGCTGAAGTACACAAGGCCTTTGGCCTGCTTATACCGTGTAGATCGCTGCAGGCTGTTCAGCAGTACACTGAGAGGCTCTCCCTGATGCTGGGCCTGTTCAGGTTGGGTTCTAAACACAAGACTCCTCATTGAGGCTATTCCCAAGTAGACCTGCCTGCAACCCTCCACTACATATTTCACTGTAGGAAATTCCTGCAATAATGGAGTAACATACCACAGCTGCTACACAACATCTATTTCAAGCTTTTATCAATTGCTGGAAAGAAAAGTATTCTTTGCTGAAACAATTAGTGTCATCCAGCTCTAAAATGCAAATTGCTGCCTATCCCACTCAGACTTCACGGGTTTGGAATTTCCTTCTAGCACCAAAGATTTTTAAAGTCCTGCTGCTCTGACAACACATTTCCTTCTGCTATTCACACATCAGGGCTTCATGATAGTGACTCGTGAAATCATTATTGTAGCACTCAGGGCATGTAAAATGTTGGTGCCTACCTAGAAGGCAGCATATATGGTATACAAATGTCACCTCCCAGATTCCTGCTTCTGTGTTTGTAGGACAGGAATTCACAGAAATCTTCAATATGATCAGGACCCCTTTGGGCTGGCTGCTCTACAGGGAAACACATGAGAACCCTTTTCCTCAAAAGGATACACACAGAAAAGACACAGCAAACAGGGAATCTGACAGATTTGTAAGAAGTCAAGCATAAAGTCAGCAGCAGACCCAGGCCCACAATCCCCTGATATAACTCAAAACTTCCCTTGCCTTTTCATAGCACATATTTCTGATGCCTTCAGCAAGACCCTGCTGTCAATGACCCTCAGCTTCCTCGTCATCTCAACTGTTAAATACAGCTCAGGACCCAAACCCTTCCCAAATTGAGAAATTTAGTGTGGCACAGCAACTGCTCATACCACAAACTACTAGCTCTGAGGCATCCCTGTTTCCATATGTTAGTGTGGCAAGGCACAGGGCAGGAAAGCAGAAGGGATTTATCACCCTCAAAACCACCCAGGCTGCACAGGTTACTGATCAAAACTGCAAAGAGAAGAGAAAACCCAGCATTATATTAGCTTTGCTGCTGTGAAAACAGATCAGTGAGCAGTAACTGCCTGTTACTTCTCTCCCCTTGCAGCCATCCCTGTCAGTGTTCAGACTCAGGCATTCCCTGTAAAAAGTTGCATCTCAGCAGGCTGATATCGCAGGTTCACAGCCAACAACGAGGTCCGTACCTCTGCATTGCTTGTGAATATGCTGTGTAGAAGCAAGTACCTCACCTAGTCGATCGTCTGCCCCACCAGCATCCATACCCCTGCCAGGCAGTGCTCAGGACCTTCCCCATAGTTCAGGCAGATGCTGTGCAGCACACAGTAGATAATTTTCTTCCAAGGCAAGATCAAATCACCTCTCGTAGGCCTTTTGCTACATGAGCTTTCAGTCTCTCAAACGTATATCTCACAGTCATCTTCAAGTCACTTATTCACTAATTAGACAGTATTTTTCCAAGTGTCCTGGGATATATGCCTCACTACCCGTGGCAATAGGAGATATGTAAAGTCATCATAGGATAATGATAAAAGGATGAAAGCTAACACCATCTTTATCTACATGAGCTATACCACAAAAAGCTATTATGGGAAAGAACATGGGTGAAAATTGTAACACAGCAGATTTTCTTTCCACAGTACTCTGCCTCAGCATTAAGAAACCTACCACAATGTGGGACAAATGATGTGGGTTACATTTACCAGGCCTTGGAGCACAGCAGGTAAGTAATACTTCCTAACAATGAACTCTGAGGCCAGGTGCAGGGCATTAGTGATAAGACTGGCATTTATGCCTATACAAACACAGAGCAACAGACACTGAAAGCCACCATTATCCACTGGAGTTTTAATGAGTTACACACCAAACAACAGAACTTCTGAAATAGTTACAACACCACATGGAGCATGGCAGGAGTGTAAGGAAGGTCTTCTGTCCACATTGCTCAGCAAAGTCCTTGGAAGAAATTGCATTTGAGCAATGCCTGGGAGTAAAATAAAAGCCACCTCTTCATTCAGATGGATTTGGACTGATGAAGTGACATTGCGAGGTGTTTTTAGTGCAGTTTAACTTCCCTTGTGTGACAAGCTTAAAAGAGAAAGGGACACAGGAGGCGGAGTAAGTGATAGAGCACTTGTGAGACTAATCGCAATTGCTGAGGTCCAAATTCACAAGTTTGTTCCTGAAGCAGCTCTGCAGCTTAGATTTTTTTTCTAGTGGAAACATATTCTTTCAAAATATTAAGTACATAATGATCTACTTCATTAAAATAGTCCTTTTTACCTGCAGATACTCAGTGAGCCATGACCCGGAAGTAAATTTGCTCAGAGCGAATTGGCAAAATTTTGTTACCCCTACTGAGAAGGCATTAGGTGTGCAGGGCAGGAAGCACTACAGTGGCTAGAAATGTGGGTCCTGCTCACACAACCTATTGCCACTACGATCCAGAGGAGAATTGGGTCAGTTGTGTTGCTGCCATCACCCTCAAGAGTCCTATTAAAATTAGTTGCTACTTTTCTGAGTCATTAAAGCATGTGTTATTGTTGGAAAAAGTCCTAATATTGACCAAGGTACCCAGCAAGCCTTGCCGACCTGGGGCAGACTAGCTTAGAACCATGTCCCCAGCCTGTCAGCACAGAGGAAAGCACAACTATGGGCCATTCAATTAGGTGCATTTTCTTCTCTTTCTCTTTTTTATAAAGCTTTGATCATCCCTAAAATGTCAGGAAATTCAAATGTTTATTATCAACACTTAAATTTATACTACAATTATTTTAAAATAGAATGTGCTTTTCAGAATTATTTTTAAAATGCAGTAGAAGGCATTATGCAAAAGTCCTACAGCTGGCAATATCTCTCCTACCACCCTGTGCCTGTATGGCATGTTTTAAAGCTTTAGTCTGCACTTGGCCCCATTCACCTAGATCCTGGGCTGAAGCCCATTAAAACATCAGGCTATAGGACCACTGACTTGGAGTTGGGACAGGGTCCTCCTTCAAAGGGGGTCATGTATCAACTTGAATGATGGCCACATATAAAATCAATGGACCTAAGATTAATAGCTGTCCCTTGCAGAAATTAACCTCACCTTGCTGGTACGCCTGTGTTGGAGAATGCATTAGATTTGGAAGTCCTCTGGGGCTATTTTTTTTCGTTTAAGATCATTTACCCTGTCAGTCTACAGCAACCTAAACATTGCACACCATATTCTTGAGTTAGCATTTTGAAGGTTTCTCCTTCTTTGTGGCTACACATCTTGACCTTTGACATCTTCATATGGAAGAGAACAATGGGTGAAGAAGCAGTAATTTCTTAACTGCTTTAGGCAGAGGTCAGGCAGGGCGATAAACTGAGAATCAAGGTAACAATGCAGCGGACCGTCCCATTGTGGGAGCTTTGTGTGTCAGTGAACTTGATTCATACTTAGTGTGAATAGAGGAACACTCAGCTATTTCAGGAATGTCAGCAATTTTGTCTAAAGCAACTTTGATCTTGCTCCAATTTCCCAGGCTCATTCATTAGCTGAGATGTGGAGGGTAAGATAGGCTCTCTCTTCTGGGAGACTGACTGCCTGCTACTTAAATAAATCACCTACTTTTTCTCCCTGTCCTTCTTGTAATAAAACAATCCCTCACAGGTCCTCTAGCCATACGATGAAACTTTTGACTCCAAGGAAATCTCTCTCTGATGCATGGGCTAAGAGGAATGCCTTTGATTTTTGAAACTGAGGGTCAGTTTCTATAAACATACCACCCCAAAGCTGATCAGTCCCTATCTCCCTGCAAAGTAACATGAGACATGCTGGTGACCTTTCAAGACTTCTGACAATGTGGAAGTTGAAGAAGTTTCTAGCCTTCAAAAAAAAGGGGTCTTGTCTTTGTCCTGCCAGCTCTGAGTGTTTTGAAGTGTGGAGCACTCTGTTCTTTCTCCCTGGACAGGCTTTCTTGCACCAAGGCTGTTGGGGTAGTCTCTGAGCATCCCCCAGCAGCATGAGCACCAGCTGGGCTAAACTTTCACATGCCGTTTGCTCTCTCACCCTCTCCACAGGGGTAGAAACATGTGCAGAGGGATATCTCTCTGGGCAGGGTTTGAAGCAAGGGGCTTTTATCTCTATTCTGATTTGGGATAAAAATTAGTAATCTAAGCTATCTTGCATTTGCATTGGTATTATAAAAATATTTTTAAAACCAGGACACTTTTCTCTAAGGATCTTATTTTTTTTCTTCCCCAAATAATTAAAGCTCATTTCCCACCTCTTTTTCTCTCCTGCCCATGCTGTGAAGCAGGAAGTCACCTTTTAAAAAAATGTTAAGTGAAGTAGAGAGAAACTAATTGATTCATCCAAAGGTCAGAGGGTGTCAGCAGTGGAAAGAGAAAATGAAGCAGAGCATCCCAAGTCTCCTGCGATAGCCTTCAGAAAATATGCTCTGCCTCAGGTTTCCTCTATGGCACTACCTACGTTTTTCAATTCCTCTCAGTTCGTTTAATTTCAGATCCCAGTTTTTCAGTCTCCCAGAGTTCCTGGCTTTGCAAGCAACATGTTCATGTTCTCAAACAAACAACACTCAGACTCACCAGCGTAGTTGTTAAGTCTCCTAATCTTCCATGTACTTACTTTAGGAAAAGAAATCACAAGCACACTTGTTCAAATAAACTTTGTGCCAGCTTTCCCCACATTTTAATCTCATAAAAATGTTTCAACTACACAAAGGGATTCAGAAACATGTTTATGAAAATTTTACAAACATTTTTTAAGATTAAAGTTAAAGCATTATAATTGCCAAATGATGAGATTTTGGAAGCTGTGGGGGCAGGAGTATCCTATGGCTCTGTCTTCTCATAGCCCACTCTCTGAATCTCCCCTCCTTTCAGCAAAGGCTTGGAGGTGAAAGCTGTGTGAAGCACAGCTCCTGGGTCTGCTAGGCATTTTATATGTGCCAGTGCTGGCTGGATGCAGAACATGCAACAGGGTCATCGTAAGCCCACTCTGCTAGGATTTGGTGAAGGCTGGCTGTACAATTATCCAACTACGTGCAGGATGGGTCAGTACTAATGGGAGAGAAAACTATCTTTTCCACTTACCTCCTTGAGTAAAATCATCCCTGCAGATGCCAGAGGCATTATCTTTTGTTCTCAGTTTTATAGCCCTGCAGTGAAAACCATGATATCTTTTACTTGCTTTCAAGTCCAAAATACTGTAGTATCAGAAGCAGAAATCATACTTCATGCTCTTAAAAACAGCCTCTCCCAGTGCTTTGTGTGTGTAAAGAGAGGTGCTGCAGGGAGGAACGGGGTTCTCTTCTTATATGCACTGTTGCTTTTAGAACTACTTAGCATGCAGCTTCCTTGCACAATGAATGTATTTTCCCCTGTGAGGCAGGAGGATCTGCTACAGTCTTGCTCTGCTGCACAATAATCAAACTGTTCACGTATGCTATAATAAAAATACTTGCTTTGAAGTACAACCTTAAATGTCTATTTTCCTAGTGGTAACAATGATGCCTTATCATGTTTGGGGTTTTTTCCTTCAGCCTGTTTTTTCTGTCCAGTTGTTTTGTTAACATGTGTGGCTGTCTAACGACTGGATTTTGGATTCCAGATGTTTTGGCAAGAGAAAGCACTAAACGGCCATATACATCGCAGAAACCTCATACCACCCAAGTAGCTGTTATGTCAACTGGCTAGCGTAAGCCTGCCCTGGTAATTCCCCCCTCTCTCCCCCTAGATGGCTGCTAACCCTTTAGTCATCAATACAAAATGACAGAAATTCTTTTCCACGGCTACTATTACGGAAACATCCAGGGTGGGGGATATAAAGCCACATGCAAATAAGATACATGTGGTTTTGATGGAAAAAAAGGTATTTTAATTAAATAATGAGCTCAGGCTCTTTCCTGGTGAACACAGTGATCAGCTCGATGATTAAAGGTATAGTTACACACACAGACACGCATACATGAATGCATGCAAAAGTACCTCTTTTGCAGGCTATTTATGATGCTACTGGTTTTGATCTGAGGTTTTTCCTGCAGGAAAACGGAAGTAGTAAGAAGAGGCAGGCACTAATTTTATGTATGTGTTGATGGGAGAGGTGTGTTCTTTGAAGAGGAGAAGGCTATGATTTACCAGTTACTGCACAATACCATTACCACTTGGTATGGACTTTACTAAGGCATTCCTTCACTGCTGGTGGTCATGAGTTAAAAGAGCAATAAATTGAAAGATCCTAGATTGCACCCCAATAGAGATTAAACTCTGGAGCCAGCCATTAAAAATGGAAGCAAGAAAGGTGCCTAAGAAGTCAGAGAAGTAAAGCATTACGGATTACTTTAAACAATTTTCTGTGTCTCTTCTCTCAGGGGAAATACTGATGTGTAAATTACTGGCCTATTTCCATGCCTCCTACTACATTTTCTCCCACTCTGAAAACCTTATCATATCTTGCAGTAATTTTCTTTTCTTTTTAGTCCCGAAGAGTTGTGGTCCCATCACAGCCCCAGTGCTTTGGATGAAATTGGTCTCACCATAGCCAGATCAAGAATCTATAAGTTTTACTCTGGATGGTACTCACAGGGGAGAAGTCAAAGGTGCTAACTCCTGAAAAGAGTTGAGCATTGCCCTGGTTTCAGCTGGGATGGAGTTAATTGTCCTCCTAGTAGCATAATGGATTGTCAGTTCTGCCATTGCCTGTGATGATCAGCAAAGGCAAATTTCTTTCTCTCACTTGGCTGGGTGATGCCAAGTTCTTGGAGACCCTAGTGGCAGATGAAATGCTGGGTCTTGGGATTCAGTGAGTGGGAGAGAAAGGATGACTTCATTGCCATTAATTACTGATAGTGTAGGGCTTTATGGGGGAAGACATGATCAAAAGATGGATTGAAACAGGCAGAAGAACAGTGGAGTAGGAGATGGGTAACGGAAGCTGAGACTGGGCAGCAATCTTGGAAGTGACAGGTGTAATCTGAAATGTGATCCAGAAGATGCCAATTCAAAGAGAAATGACTAGGTAAAAGTCACAGGCAAATAAAACTATTTTGGCCATTGTATTTTTAATGGAGTAGAAGAGAATAAGACTGAGATCATCTGCAGAAAAGGAAAATGTATTATGAGAGGAGAGAAGCAGCAGAAACTATGGACAGACACTTAACCAGAGACACGGGAGGGAGAGAGACAGATGTTGGAAGAAAGTGTTGGTTTTGGTGTAGAACAGTCTAGGTTGGAGTCTGCCAGCCCAGTACTTGTGCACAGCCTCCTACCTTCTGTCCATCTGAATCCGGAGACTTCCTTAGCCCAAATGCCATGGTCCCCTAAACTTCATACCCCTCAACTATGTCATGGAGATGATAGAGCCTTCCAAGAAGAATTCCCCCAAATCATCTAATAAGGCAACTAATTAGACAATACTGAAAAAAAGAGACATATAAACCACTGCAAGTGACATTGCTATTATTCAAACTACTGAAAAAAAAATATAGACTGTTTTTTCACAGGCCTTTTCTTTACCAAAATGATCACCACAGACTGCCTGCATCATAAAAGATATCATACAGACAATCTGTGAGCAGCAGGCTGAATGAATTTTATCCAGTTGCAATGGTGACTGTCTCCCAAAGACTGCAACTATTTATTGTTAATCTTTTTGGCTCAACTCAAATAATATTTAAAGTCAAATTCACCATTGTGAATTCCAGCTGCACATAGGATCCCAAACATGATCTGCGATTCAGCTGCACTTACACAATTTAAAGCTTAATCCTGTATCTACACAAGAATATGAATGTGAATATGAGTATGGATCTTTCTTGTTAAGAAAATCTAGGACCATGAATATGAATAGTGAGTATAGTGGCATTGTCAGTGCCATAACTGTAAGTCTACCAGATAACTGTCATGTCTAAGGCTAGAAAGACATCTCCTCTGCCTGATGGAAACTGTGTACAGGGGTATATTCTTAAGGTCAAATTCTCCTTTGAGTCCTTTTGACCATTTGTTGAACTCTTACCACAGTGAGGCGTGTTGAAATAAATGCCTCCAGCTTTATGCATTGAAGACCCTAGGCCATAGCTTGAGGGCTAACGTTTAACAGTAACCCTTCAAGGTCCTGCATTAATTCCCCAGTGCCAAATGCATCAATCTACTTTCTTCAGAGCATTAAAAAAAAAAAAAAAAAAAATCTCCTTCAGTTTCATTCTCTTTTTCTGGAAGATTTTAGAATTTCTGTAGTTGAAACTCTAGTATTTCTTTAGCCAGGGAGATTGACATGAGCAGAATAGGTATCTAAAGTTCATTAAAAGCAAGTCATGTGAATAAGAACCTACAAAGAAAGCTATTAATTATGCCTGAGAAACCAACAGGGCTTCAGAATCTGGCCAACTTGTACGGCTTTTGCATTAAATCATAAAATACCAAGCCTCCTGAAAGAAGGCCAATTCCAGGGAGATGAGTGATGGTAAAGGATGGGCTGTTACCTCATTATTCCTATTCCAGTTTGTACAGATGCCATCCCATTTGTTTTAAACTAGAGAGGCTGATATAGAGTGATCACAAACCTAAAGGGAAGACTGGTATTTTATTTTAAGTAAAATAAAACAGTGTCAGTTTTCTTGAGGAAACCAAGGTGATACTCTCAGGGTAAATTGTATTTTTTCATGTCAAGGATTACAGAAGTAACATAGCTAGCAATTTCTAACCATCCAAACTTAGCTGCTAGTGTACTTACTGCACATCACACATCCACTGAGATGCCATCTTTTTTTTCTTAAAAGAGAAAAAGCTGATATTTCAATTAGGTTAAAATCTCAAAACCAAATCTAGGTTTTGTTTATTATTACACTGCTCCTGAATAGTAAAATACTAAAAATTGCAAGCCAAAAGACAACATTCCCTAACTGTCTATATGTGTAAGCATACATGTGTGTATGTATGTATGTATACATATATATATTCAGATAAGTAAATAATTTAACTTAATTTATTCAAGAAGTCCTTTCATGTTATTCAGTTTTAAAATGTTACAAAAATGAACTGTCAAAAGTTGATTGGAAGGTTTAACACAAATATTAGTGCAAGTTTTAAATAGTTCTTTTTTTCAATTTGTCAATAGCTGTAATAAATAATGATGGTGTATTCCATATGGAAAATATTCCATTTTATTCATTACACTCAAAACCCTAGTCTTGACCTTCCCCATAATATCCATCAACAGATTATTTGCACAACTGAAAATGACAAGAAAACAGAGGTTCCAATTGTCAAGACACCTGGGCAGAAGCTCAGACATCAGCTTGTTTCCTCTCTTATTCTGAAACAGAATATGCCCACTGGGATCAAGGTGGGGGTGGGGGGGTGGGGGGGGGGGGGGCGCAAAATTTCCCCTCAAAGGAAGAAAACTGGAGCAAAAGAGTGTAAACAGCCAGTTAAATGGCTGTGAAGGCCAAGAATATGGAGGAAGTCTCTGAGCCACCAGCTGCTGGAAGCTGGGGGAATGAGTCAGGGGAAGGTTTAACCTGTACATGCCTTTTGCATATACTGTGCATCTGTAACTGACCACTGTCAGCAGAGATGAGATGCTGGATAAGACAGACCTTTGTTCAAGCCCACTATGTCACATTTACATTCTTGTGCCAAGTGAAAATGGAGCTATTTTAAGGCAAAAAAAGAACAGCATGATAAAAATATTTTATTAAATAAAAGGTACCTGCCATTCTTCTTGTCAATATTTGTCTCCAAATCCACCTGAACCTACTCTGAAGTGAAGAAAATATTGGTGATGGCATCACTTATTCCTGAATCTTCCTTCACTGTAATAGTCAGTCAAAGGCAAGATGGTTGGCTTTAGCTTTGTTCCATGATTGTCCACCTGCCACTGCTACCACAATAACTGCCAGATCCCCATGTCTTTCTTTGATTGCTCCATGTGTCCTCCCTTGCTTTTCTACGTGCCTCACTAAAATTATTTACTGACACAGTGAAATTTGATCCTATGAATAAAAGCTTAGGTGCAGAAACATAAGAGAAAGATGTAATTGCCTCAACCAAGGCCTGAAGTGGACTAAACGCATGTATATACATACACATGTACGATATATGTACCTTCCCTTCTCCACATTCATTCTCTGTTTGAAATAAATATTGGAATCGAGTGTGGATAGATCACAGTGGGCCCAGATCTGAAACTTGGTAGGTGTCTACCTCCCATTTAGGATCCTAAACTGAGAGTCACTAGGGATTTAGATACTTAAATGCTTGTTTGGATGTGGTCACGCAGAAAACAAGACAATCCACTCACGTGAGAAGTATTTGTCTTTGTTGGGACCTACTGAAGATATCTTTATTTCATGACACTTGACAGGAGATATGCCACTACTTAAGGTCTCTTGTTAACCCTCCCTGTGTTGGACAGCAAAGTTCCCTAACTATTCTGCTGCTCTGGGTGCAACATTTTTCTCACTTTATCTAAAGTAAAATGGATGTCTGCTTTACCCTGATTTTTTAAGTTTATTTTGCTTCAGAGGAACATTAGGAAACTCTGATTGCCATTTTAAACAATGTGGTTTCAACTCCATCTCCAATCTGTTGCCTACAAATCAAAATATTTTAAGTGTCACTACTCATTTTCCACTCTTCCCCCAGCCTGCTAAAAACAACATCATTAACTTGTTTCTCTAATTAGCTGGCTACATCCATTGCCAAACCAGATTGCTATGAGCTATGTCTTCTTAAATGGTTTGCTTATTAGCAGAACTTATTTGCAGCAAAATATAAACAGCGAAGAGATTACCGGTTACTCCAGAGCTGTCAGGATATTTCTAGGATGATTATTGTAATGTCCATGTCACTAGCAAGTGATAATCCAGGCATGTGACCACTGATGTTTATACCTACCAGATAAAGGATGGCTTTGTCTATTTGAGTAACTAAGAGTTATACTGGGGAGTTTCTTTGAAAAAATCATGGGACTTAAATGCAATCACCTTTCAGACAGAAGCCAAAGTAGTTGGAGAGCATTGGCAGAAGACTTTTCCTATTTTATATAGAACATCAGTATGAGATTTAAGCAGTAACTACATCTCTTTGTTGGTATAATAATTAGCAAAATGAGGAGAAAAAAAAAAAAAGACCAGACAGAACTCCCCTCGTTCATGCCTCCCCTCCATCTTTTAGCTTGTCCATACAAGTCAAAGAGATTGCAAAATTTCTTGTGTCTCTGACTGGAACTATGGTATCCCTCTGCTTTTGAAATAAATACAATATATGTTTCCTATTAAATGGTAGCTTGCTTTCTTCCTGCTTCTAGCATCATCCAATGTGTTCTAAGTTCTCAGTGTCTAAATAACACAGCCTGGTTTCCTTTCCTACTCCTTCGTTTTTTTGTGGTGATTCGTGGCCTGCACTACCAACAGCTCTACAAGATACTAATCTGTCTTCTATAATAAGACAAAGTGAAGTTCAAAATCTCTCCTGGATTTGGAGGACATGATCTGAACAGCTTAAAGAGCCAAAAATATTAGGAAAATTCAGTCAAGGAAGGCTTTTACTGAGGTATTAATCACTACAGTGTCAACCCAAAGATGAAAAACCCCCACATTTCTAGAAAAGAAGCACACAGAAGAAGATGGAAGTATCTTGGCCCATGGAAGCTTGCTGTAGAAGTAAAGTTTAGAGTGAGTGCCAACAAATGTCAGAAAGACCACTGAAGATTAAGTCTAAATCCAGTTTTAGAAAGCACCGTGCAAGGATTCAGCTGCATGATTCCTACTACAAAGGAAATCATAAGGCTAAAAGGCTTGCAAATCTTCAAGATAGTTAGCACCTCTGGTATTCCTTTTTCTCCACCATCCAATCTCATTAAAAATTCTATATTGGGTGTTTTTCTTTTACAGTTTAAGTAACAGCTAGTCTCCTCTTGAGTTGCCAGCATGTAAATTATAGTTTGTGTTCGTTTTTCTTCTGGTGTTATCAAATGGTAGTGGGGAGAACAGCACAACAAATGGCAGGGTGAGTTAATCTCTGCTGCAAGTCCACTGATTTGAGAAACAGTAGAACCAGTGCAGTTAGGATTCAAGCACAAGCCATCTTAACTGAACAATGGGTTATACCATGGGCATGGCTGATCCCTTCCTCATCTTTTTGGCATGCTTTGGAAGAACTCAGGATTTTCCCATGCTACTGGTTTGATGATCACAGGGCTTTTTTCCTGGGAACTGTGGGTTGGTGAATAATATGGGCCAGCAGCAGCATAAGCACAAAGGTGAGGTCAGCATCCCGTTGGAAGTCAATGGCAGCCCAGCTGATGTAATCTTTCACCCTCTGTCCTAATGTAAACCTTCACAGTTCAGCTCAAATTCATGCATTTTTACTGGAGTGCCTGGAGGTCCATCTCTACCCAACTGGCTGATTTCTCATAGTTCTTACAGTCCCAGTAATAAGAACAAAACACAGTCTCTGAAGACTAAAATGCTGTTCTGCAGTCTGAATGCACTTAATTGGAAAACGCTTTGCATGACAACGCAGTGCAGCTGGATGAACGGCTCCCTTTTCATTCGAGGACAAGCAGAAACAGGAGAATAATGCAATGCCTTCTCCAGCCAGAACATGCCTTGTACAGAAGCCTCATTGTATTCAGGTGCCTTTGTAACTCTGGGCCCTGACAAAAAGTCACAGAGAAGGTACAAGCTGCTCCTTACAATGGCCTGATGCATCAGCCATATGTACAGAGAGAGCTGTTGGCTTGGGCGATGCTTGGAGCATCACACAGCCCAATGCTGTTGTATAAAACATAAGCACCTGCTAAAAATCTCTGCAGAACCATGTATGGGTGTATGTATCCAGAAGCACCACAATGGAAACGAAATGAAAACATGCTGCTATGGAATACAGTGAGAAACATTAACTCCTCAGAGAGGAAATTAGCAAAGCTGGTGTTATTTTGCTTGACAGTGAGCTGGCTCTATCTAAAATAGATGTGGACCTTGGATCAGAAAGCAGAAGCTGGTTATTTTGTTCCCCATCCTATGGAGATCTCAACTCTCCTGCTTATTTTAATCGATTCTGCCACATTAAACTTGGTTTCATTAACTGCAGATGAAATTCTGCTGGCTTGCCCTTTAACACAAGCTACAGTAATGCCAGACAAAGTGTTGTTGCCACACCATGATGGTAGGAAAGCTTGAATGGCTGGCTACCTGAGGGAAAGGTGATCTCATGAGGAGGGGACGAAGTCTGCATGAGTGATTTCTGGCCTTGCACTGAGGTGCTGGACCTTCCACCATGTCACTAATCATCCCTGACTAAACACTTCTTTTACAGAAGCTACTTAGCTGGGTAGAACTAGCCAACTAGGTGGTGATTCTGGATGAGATGGACACCAACACATCAGCAGAAATCCAGGAGCACAGTGAGAGCCCTCCTCTGACACTGGTGGGGAGAATCTCCAAACAGAAAGAGCCAAAAACATAAGGGAAAATTTGGTAACAGGAGAGAGGAATGTATCTAATTCTGCAGAAAAGTATCCCAGAAAAAGAGCCGCTCCCACATCCTCTGTCCCTCACTCAATCTTACGCCAACCCGGTATACTTTAATTTGAGTTTAAATGTTTCATGGATGAATTTCAACAGCCAGCCTCCCTCTGTCACAATCCTAAAATGAGTAGGGGTAGAAAAAAAGCTTTGCCTTTCTGCTGGTGGTGTTGGGGACTGTTAACCCTCAGGCTGACTTTGAATCATTTAAGCAAAGGGTCCTCCTAATGCTCCTCGTGGTGGCAGGCCTACCAGTGTAAATGAAACTACCTGGCTGTTGTTCTGGAAATTAAACTAATATTGGAAGTTTCACATTGAAACCTTACTGAAACAAAGGCAGATCAAATACTCAACAACCAGATACTGCAGACAGGCATCTGCTTGTATACAAAGCAGGAGTGGCTCTATGCATATTGATCTGATCTAAAAATGACAGATGATCAAAATGATCAAAGTTTAAGTCATTACAAATACAAGTGGAAACGGCAGTTTCTGAGAAAAGTAGATTCCTGTATGACACCCCCCCACCCCCAAACAAAACCTAAATAAAACCCCACATAACAACAAAACATTGAGCTTGTGGTGCTGTCTTTCACTTTAATACCCATATGCAAGTACCTAAAGGTAAGAATAGCACTTCATATGCAAAACAGAAAAAGAAGTCCTTTTTTTTTTAATGTACTCTATAAACATGCTCCAGGGCTTAAATAATGAGGCAAACTTTGAACTGTCTTTGTTGTTCTGTAGGAATCCGAAGGGGGAAAAAATTGGCCTTTGAGGTTGTAGGAAGTGTTGCTTTACATTCTCCTGCAAACCCCATAATTCAATTATAAAAATGCTCTGGGCTTCAGAACAATTCAAAGGTGAGAAATGAGACAGAAGTTGTATTCCAGTGAAATCCTGAGATATGGCGGACTTTCCTAGGAAATCTAATTCACACAGCTGTGGCTTTATAAGAATTAGACACATCTAAAAGATCAAAACCAGATGCCAAGAAAATGTTCCCAGGACTGAAATGATAAACATGCTGACATCATAGTCATTGATTTGTTTTTAAAATGCAAAGGCCTGCACATAAAGATTATTCTCCGGTAAAAATCCCATCATTTGAAACATATAACTGTTTCTATAGATTGCTTCTCAGAGCAGCTGGAAAAACATGATCTACTAAAGATAAAACTGTTCCTACAAACACAGCAAAAAGGACTACAGGGAATGAATTAGAAGACAACTGAATTTAGAAAAAAATGTCATTAGTTATAGTAGTAAGAGAATGTTGTTCCATCCCGATAAAAGACAGTGTGCATGGGTTATAAGATAGATCTGTGTGCTCATTTTGGCTGGGGCAGAGTTGATTTTCTTCATAGTAGCTAGCGTGGGGCCAAGTTCTAGATTTGTGCTGGAAACAGTGTTGATAATTCAGGGATGTTTCAGTTACTGCTGAGCAGTACTTACCCAGTGTCAAGGCCTTTTCTGCTCCTCACCCCACCCCACCAGCGAGCAGGCTGGGGGGGCGCAAGAAGTTGGGAGGGGACACAGCCGGGACAGCTGACCCCAACGGACCACAGGGATATCCCAGACCATATGACGTCAGGCTCAGCGTATACAGCTGGGGGAAGGAGAAGGAAGGGGAGACATTTGGTGCGATGGTGTTTGTCTTCCCAGTTAACTGTTGCAGGTGATGGAGCGCTGCTTTCCTGGAGATGGCCGAACACCTGCCTGCCGATGGGAAGTGGTGAATGAATTCCTTGTCTTGCTTTGCTTGCGTGCATGGCTTTTGCTTTACCTATTGAACAGTCTTTATCTCAACCCACAAGTTTTCTCACTTTTACTCTTCCAATTCTCTCCCCCATCCCATTGGGGCGGGAGTGAGCAAGCGGTTGTGTGGTGCTTACTTGCTGGCTGGGGTTAAACCATGACAATCTGAAACAAAACACTGGATGTGAATTATCTTGAACGTTTCTCTTTCAGGGGCTCTCTCAAATTCAGAACCAGATTTGACTCCAGATTTCACATATCACTTTTGACTAAATGAAATACAGTATGTGAACATCCACACAGTATGAAATTTAGATCCACTGAGAAGCAGAAACATTTTCTTATCAGGATCAGCTGTATGGTCTATAAGCTTAAGGACAACAAAACGCCACAGTGAAGTTTATACAAAAATTAGTAAGATGTGTTTTCTTTTTAGGGAAAAGCTTCTTAGACAGAAGCTTCCATTAATTTCCTTCCCCCCACTAAGAGCTAGGTTCACAACAAGACACTGGCACACCGAATAGAACAAACTTTGATAAATCTTGAAACATTTTTTGGAGAGGATACTGAAATCCTTTAGCTCTTTCTATAAAATTAGGCCGCTTTTCAGTCCCAAGGTGACCAACTATACTCATTTCAAAGAGCAGAACTCTTCATCACAGGTTTTTGTGTAAACTTTAAGTGCATCAAATCAATCAAAATTAAAAATAAAGTACAACTTTAAGTGTACTCTACTTTTTGATCATTGGTTTATGAGTGATAAAAATATCTGCACACTGCAATAAATAAATAAGGGATAATGGTTACAGTGTATTATAATAGTATATGTTGAAAGGTCAATTAAGAAGCACTATATTTATATAGAGTATAAATATTGTATGTGAGGAAACAGGAAGAGAGTGTCTCAAGGTCATTGGATGAGCTTTCCAATTGCATTAGTACAAAAGTGGCAATAGAGAAGATACGACATTTTAGCTAAACAAGTACTTTGTATGAGCCCAGTTGAATAAACTGTTTTGCAAAGGGTACTTCAATTGGATAATGCTGTGGTAATAAAGAAGGGCAATAACTTTTTTACAATATACAGAGCTCCATTATCTACTCTGCAAGTGCTCCTGCTCTCTCTCTTTTTCCCAGAGGGTAAGGGGTGTGTAGTAGATTCATCCTAAAGAAGAGGCTCATAAAATTTAAAGAGATTATTTGGCATTAATTCATAGTAAAGAATTACAATGACTGACAGACAACAGAAGGGAAATGAGCTCAGAATCCATTTCTTGAACAATACTCAACCTTACCATTGTTGGTCAAACAGCTGTCTTGCAATGAAACCCCAAAAGTCATTTTACCAGGGGAATTAGCACAAAGAGAAGAAAGCTTGTCACTGGGATTACAAAATAAAGTGATCAGATTTGATCATATATTTATGAATCACTAAGATTTATCTATACAAACAAAACTCCTTCCAAACAACATTTGTCAAAATATTTACTCCCCAGTCATCTCAACTTACATCTTTGAAGTAAAAAGGGAATTTGATTTCCTCCTCTAGTACTCACAAACACAGGCTCCCAGAGATATATTATGTTGGGGGTCTGGCCCATTTTGCAGACA
Organism: Astur gentilis; assembly: GCF_929443795.1. Taxonomy (NCBI): domain Eukaryota; kingdom Metazoa; phylum Chordata; class Aves; order Accipitriformes; family Accipitridae; genus Astur; species Astur gentilis. The sequence continues at coordinate 60,587,191 of NC_064919.1, forward strand.
TCAGAAACTTCCCCTCCTCACCTCACACTCGCAAGCAGCCAGTCCAGACCTGTTCTCATACCCACACAATTACTGACATAAATAACCAAATGGATGTAATTAAAAAATTAGTCAATCTGCTAATGATGTATATACAACATGACTCCAAATTTGCAACATGGCCCACCCAGCCCCTTCTGTTACCCTATGGCCTGCTGCAAGTGGTTTGGGAACTGCTTCTGAATCATAGAACCATAGATTGATTTGTGTTGGAAGGGTCCTTCAAAGGTCATTTAGTCCAACACCCCCTGCAAAGAGCAGGGACATCTTCAACCAGATCAGGTTGCTCAGAGCCCCGTCCAACCTGACCTTGAGTGTTGCCAGAGGTGGGGCATCTACCACCTCTCTGGGCAACCTGTTCCACTGTTTCACCACCCTCATCATAAGAAATTTCTTCCTTGCACCTAGTCTGAATCTACCCTCCTTTAGTTTAAAACCATTACCCTTTGTCCTATCACTACAGGCTAAACAACCCCAACTCTCTCAGTCTTTCCTCACAGGAGAGGTGTTCCAGCCCTCTGATTATTTTTGTGGCCCTCCTCTGGACCCACTCCAACAGGTCCATGTCTTTCCTGTGCTGAGGACTCCAGACCTGGATGCAGTACTCCAGGTGGGAGCCACCTGGATGCAGTACTCCAGATGAATAGCCATTATCAAACTGTGGGTCTCATTGCCACAGGAGACCAAAATTACAGATGGGTTCAAAAAGTAATCACACATATTTATGCAAAAAATCAGTCAGGAGCTAGTATGTACATAACAGTTGGTAGACCCTCTGACTCAGGAAGTCCCTAAACCACAGACTGCAGTAAGTTTGGACAATGCAAAAAGGGCAGCATTCCTCAGTGCCCACTCCTTGGTTTAGTTTTTTTCCTAAGCATCTGCTATTTCCCACTTCCAGTGGTGGGACAGTTTGCCAAACAGATCTTTGGCTTTACCTGGTACAGCTTTGCAGGTAAGCAAGTACACAGAGGTTAGGTCTAGTGTAATCAAGAATATAAGCCTTCATATCTAGCTACAGAAATAAAGGACAGAGCAGATGCTAGGTAGACAGTGTTTGCACTTTGGGAAATCCCAGGATTTCCAATAAATAAAATCCCAGGATTTATTTATTTTCTTACTGTGTTATTTTACCTACTTTATTGTTCTTTTTTCTAAATACTTAAAGAGGAACAACATATAAAATTTTTGAGATCCATCTCCTAGGTGTTTCTTTATTTCACTTACTGAAAACTGCTTTTTGACAATGTGTTCAAACTGTCTCTCAAGCCAAGGTAAATCAGGAGTAGCACCACTGATGTTAATGAGCTAGATCCACAAACTGATTATAATAACAGATTTCAAAGGTTACTGTGACATTTTACAGCCTCAGAGTGCTGAGCCTAATAGCGTGTTCCTATTGAAATATTCAGTAACTGAAGAGATCGCTTTGCATACAGGTATCTCAGACAAAATAAATCACAAAAGAGGCAAGATTATTTTTATCACTAAACCCAAAGTTTTTAAAATCTTTGAACAATGCAAGTTAAAGCTACTGGGAAAACTAGATTTATTTTTCAGAGAAATGTCTATTATACTTCCCTCAGCAGAGAAGGGCAAGGCACCCCCACACTTATGATCAGAAATGGCCAGTTCTATTTTGCAGCAGCTCTTCAGCTTTGAGATTTGGTTTCTTTTACTCTAAGTGAAAAGAAAAGCTTTCTGAGCACAATCAGACAATGGGACTGGCTAATGACTTTTGCCCTGTCATTTGACTTAAAAGTTTACCTTTTTATTTTACCTCCTCTGACTCAGTGAGTGAGCAGTGAGACAGCCCTAGATCTCAGAAATTCTCTTATCGATATTGCAGCAGTTCTGAGAAAGAGTTTGTTTCAGCAGAGCAGCATAGTTCCAAGAAATGTGTATGTTCTGAAAGTGCCCAAGACAGCTCTACTGAGTATAATTTCTTATATAAATCAACTGAAGAGCCTGCACCTGCCAGCACCTCATTTTGCTTTGACAATCATTTGTTCCAAATAACTCTAATGAACATTTTGAGAATGAGCCCCCTTCTCCCCTCCCCGCTCCCCAGGCCTCTCTGCCCTGTAAAATTAAATTTGCTCATTTCGGATGTGCTGAAGAAAGACCTAACTGCTATAAATAAATAAACAGATAATATGACACAAACAAAACTTGAGGCTGCCAAGTCCCAACGAGTCAAGGAGATGACATTGTTTGTACATGCTTGAAACTTGGAGCAGTGAGTGATTCCAACCCAAAGCAAACATGCCATACCAGCACAAACAAAATCGTTATGTCCACATTTCTGATATGCCTCATCTGCACAGTTCTATACCCGGCCACCATGGAAATTTACTTGGCATGTGGTTCAGGTTCTTGATCAAATGATTGAAAATTAACTCCATAATGAGGCTAAGAAGGGTGTGGGTTCAAGACAAGATCTTTTATTAGGTGGACTGATTCTTTGTAGTTCTCTGCAAATTATGCCTTTGCATTGCTAAGCACACTTTCTTGTTGTGCAACATCAGGGACATTTTGCGCCCAGAGCATGATGCAGATGGTCACTGTGAATGGACACAATGTGAACTCTCCTCAAGACCCTGTTTCAAAACTCTTCAAGATCTGTTGAAATTGTTCCACTGACTTCAGTTAGTGTGCATCATGACAGCAAATCTGAACCTTGTCATCTTTCCATTTTCTTCAAAATGAAAGGTCTGCCTGAAAATACATTTGGTTAGTCTATGCATTGGAGAAAGAGCTTCTCAGGGAAAATAGCAACCAACCTTGTGTGAAAATTTTCCATGATTTTCCGCTACCTTTGTAGCGAAATCATTTTATAGGTGCCTCAGTGCTTTTATTGACATCTCAAATATATAGTTTCCTGCTGTCTTAAGGAAATGCTAAGTCCTGTGATACCTACTGACAAGTCACTGCAGTAGGTAAGATAATTCCCATTTAAGTCTCTGTGAGCTTCTGTAGAAAGAAAGAGACTTGTGCTTCAGCAGATAGTCTTTTGCTCTACCATCTTCGTTGCTTGCTATTTAACTGACTGGGTTTTATAAAGGAAGAGGAATCTGCTTCTGACATGAAGTGAAGAGAAAGGTTATTACATTAGCAGGAACAAAGGAGGGAGTTCCCAAAATGAACTCATGCAAAACCATGAGCACCTAGAATTGCAAAAAGCTGGTGTAAAGGACAGAGCACTCTGTTTTCTAAAGCTGTTGTTACTATTCTATGGAAAGCTGAAAGTGAATTAGAGACACCATACTTGGTACAATTCACGTCCAGTGAGAAATTTTTATGATACACATTGCCTTATAATTATGTTCTTGGGATACTTATTGCCTTATATGCCATCAACATTTTGAAAGTGCCAGATCAGCAGGAAGGCTTTTTCAACAAGAAGGAAACACATTTGTTTAAAGTACAACCATTTAATTTTTGAAGCTGTATTGTATGAAAGCCACTGTGCAAGCCCAAATCCCTATTTCTATTAATAAAGAAAACAAAAAGAGTTTTGAATCCAAAACTGGGGATTGGGGTGGGGTGGAGGGGTGGGGGTGGGGCAGGGGGGAAGCAAGATCTGGATCTGCCTTCAAGGAAAGGAGAGAGAATTCTCAGAGGGCTCTGCAGGGCAGGTGGTGGTCAGATCACAATCTGAAGGTGAAGGTCAGCTCTGAGAGGAGGCATTCAGGAGGCCACTGCTGCTCAGTCACTCCCCTGGCTCGTCAGCTGAGACATGCAGCGACACCAAGAAAATCAAATAAACAGAAATCCTGTGTGTTAAACACTCTTTTCTTCTAAGCTGTTTTGCAATTGTATGTTAACATTTTGTCTGGTCAAGATAACCTTGTTTTCTTCCATGTCAGGTCTTGACAAACTAGTCAACTCTAGGAATCTTGTGATCACAGACTCAAAACCAGTGAATGCCTATGAAATGGTCCATGCAGGCAAAGCACAGCAAGAACCTCACCAGTAAGGAAAGGGTCAGCCAAAAGACTGGCGTTATCAGGTGCCAAGCCTCAGAATGAATGGACACCAGTATCCGGACACCAGGAACGGAGAGATCAGTGTAGTGACTCCTGACAGTGGGCAATCCAAATCATCAAAGGCAGTAACTGCTAAAACTGGCACATAGACATTTTCTCAGCACTGGCTGACAAGGTGCAATCTGGATGTTTCCCAGGAAAACAGGTTGCTGTTGTTCCAGTACAAGATGCTATTACAGGTAATTTGAAGTTAAAAATGGAAGTGCTGTTTACCCATACAGAATGGCCATGGGATTCTTGAGTGGCTCTTTCTTTCAACACTCCTAATTAATACTTGTGAAAAGCTCTAATGAGAAAAAACCAAAACACACCTACAAGGCTATTTTTAGACACAGTCTTTTCTTTGACACTGGATTTATATTTGGCCCATCTGAAGTAGAAACATAATTAGAAGAGGGTATAAACATGCTGCTAAGATGACTAACCATAAGGATCCTATTGGGAAATCAGCTCCAGCTATCCCAGGGCACCTGAAACTTCACAAATATCTGTTATTTGCTGAAAGTATTTGTTTCACCTCTGAAAGATAAAACCAGAACTTTTCACTTTTTCTTTTATCTTCCTTTGGTTATCACTTTCTTTACATAGCTCTTTTCTTACCAGTTTAGTGTCACCACAAGGCCTAAACAAAAAGGGAGAAGCATATATGAAGAATGTGAGCCAGAACTTGTGATAAACAGTAGCAATACCCAGGTCATCAAGCAGGATATTAAATCCCGTGCATCCTCCTGACCTGATAGGATTACTCTCTCGAGGGGCCAGAAAGTGATTCAGTCTCAATACTCACTGAATAACTGACCATTCTGAGAGACTTGGAGAGAGTCACCAAGGTGATAGCTACAGTGTATAAACACACTCTGGCTTGAATTCACTCTTATTTGGTGATTTTTAACTGCCTGGGACTGAAATTCTAATTTCAGGTAAACCCACCCGTCCTGCTGACATCTCTTTATATTACTCCTGGTTTGAAACCCCAACCAAAACTTAACCTGAAATTTGCTTGTCCAACTGACAGGTATCGCGAGGGTACAAAAATGAGGGTCTGTTCTGGCAAAAAAAGTGCAAAAGAATCAGTTGGGAATATAGCATTTAGGGATAAAACCAATAGTCATTTCAGTCCAAAAGTTATTTAATCAATATAGGACAAATGTCTCTAAATTAATCTCTTTAATTATGTGGTAGCCTTTAAAATGCCTATTGTTGGTCTCAGCTGTGCTCCTAGTGGAAACAACAGCTGCTAGGGTCAGTAGGAAGGCTTCTTGGATGTGAAGGCCAGAACCGCCCATTCTCTACAGCACAGTTGTCCTCACTGTTGGAAAAGAGAGCACTCACTGGGGAGAAAAGGAAAGGTTCTAGTTTTACTTCCCAACACGAGTGCAAACAATATCATTGTCATTCATATCTCTCTGAAGTTTTATTTCTCAGTTTCCTAAAAATACAACTCAAAACCCTTCTGCACCCACATTGATTGGTCCAGGAAGCACTTCTCAGTGAAAAACCTTAGCCAGATTATTTCCTTTTTAGCATTATTAACCCCAATTCAACAGTTGGTCTTCTTTCAGCGAGTTTGGTCTTCCTTTCTCCACCACACCTCCATCAAGGGCCTTTGCAATCACTGCTTGTGCATCCTATCCTATCCTACAAGGTGTTACTCCATGTTGTGAACATGGGCACATGCAATCTTGTTACATGGGAGAAACACTTCTATTGGAGAGAAGTCAGCATAGATTCACATGGTTGAACTGATTGGCAGAGAACTAGAGTTTTCTACCTGAAGTTGGTTGTGGCCAGGCCTGGAACCATAGGGCTATAGTCACACAGACCAGGTGTGGAACACAGACTTACCAAACGCACAGCATGCACTGAAAATCTTACTGAATGCAACAGTCTGCAACTGATGTCATGCTTTTGCAGAGCTCCAAGGATGCAAGAACAAGAGTGTTTCTCTGTGTGCTTTCCTAGAGGGCAGGCAGAGAACATTTCTGTTAGGAGGAAGAGACTGGATGCCAGATGGTTCCATCCCAGCTGCTTTGCGCACTCTGAACCTACCCTCTGGGAAGGCCTTAAAGGGCAAAACCAGCCACTGTCACAGGTAATGCCATTGGAGTCACCCTAGGATGAAGGAAGTGACAGGAGCTTTCACTGGACTCTGCTCAGACAAAAACCAGGGGCAGGGGATTGTCTCTGTCAGTGGATGAGCTCAGGTGAAGAAATGGCTGAAAGAAGAACATATACCTGATAGAGTGAAGCAGCTGAAGGATGGATCTCTCTCCTACTGGCTCCACCACTGTAAGGGCAGAAAAAAATTGTACATTTTTTATTACAGTTGTATTTACGCTAGGGATTTTGGGCTGGAAGGTCTCAACATGGCCCTGCTAAACTCACACACCTGAGCAGCTTTGATAGGAAATATTTTGCAAATCACCAAAACTATCATTATTGCCACACAAAGCATTTATCAGGATCTACCAGGATCTGTGTGCAGGATCCAGTAAGTGCACACCTGCCAAGATATTCACAGGTAAGCAAGTTCATAGAATCATAGAACCATGGATTGGTTTGTGTTGGAAGGGTCCTTCAAAGGTCATTTAGTCCAACACCCCCTGCAAAGAGCAGGGACATCTTCAACCAGATCAGGTTGCTCAGAGCCCCGTCCAACCTGACCTTGAGTGTTGCCAGAGGTGGGGCATCTACCACCTCTCTGGGCAACCTGTTCCACTGTTTCACCACCCTCATCATAAGAAATTTCTTCCTTGCACCTAGTCTGAATCTACCCTCCTTTAGTTTAAAACCATTACCCTTTGTCCTATCACTACAGGCTAAACAACCCCAACTCTCTCAGTCTTTCCTCACAGGAGAGGTGTTCCAGCCCTCTGATTATTTTTGTGGCCCTCCTCTGGACCCACTCCAACAGGTCCATGTCTTTCCTGTGCTGAGGACTCCAGACCTGGATGCAGTACTCCAGGTGGGATCTCACCGGTGTAGAGTAGAGGGGCAGAATCACCTCCCTTGGCCTGCTGGCCACTGTTCTTTTGATGCAGCCCAGGCTGTGGTTGGCTTTCTGGGCTGCAAGAACACATTGCCAGCTCACATCCAGCTTTTCATCCCCTCAAGTTCTCTGCAAGGCTGCTCTCAATCCCTTCATCCCCCAGCCTGTGTTGATACTGGGGGTTGCCCTGACACATGTGCAGGACCTTGCACTTGGCCTTGTCGAACCTCATGGCGTTCACATGGGCCCACTTCTCGAGCTTGTCCAGGTGCCTCTGAATGGCATCCCATCCCTCAGGCATATCAACTGCACCACTCAGCTTGATGTCATCTGCACATTTTCTGAGGGTGCACTCAATCCCACTGTGTTTGTCATTGATGATGAAGATATTAAACAGTACTGGTCCCAGTATGGACCCCTGAGGGACATAACATCTGGACATTGAGCAATTGACCACTACTAAGTTAACAACTTCTGACTTTATGAAGCAATTAAGCTTAAAAAGGAATTAAGAATTTGTAGGTGGTATTTACTCATATCTTGCAATCAACTGTATAGTTAATATCTATCTAGCCGATTACATGATGAATGTGCCTGCATGCAACTGATGAACCAGCATAATTTGCTAAGACTGGACATTGATGAACAGCATTGACTTTTGCAGAAGCAGATCTGGGTCTTCCCAGAGCTCTGCTTTGTTGCTGAGGCTTTCTGATCTCTCATTCTGTGGCAGCTCATGTGGTGTTCAAAGATGAAACTGTCACAAGATGAGACTGCTCCAAACAGTGAGAATAACTGGAAGTGCCTTCCCCATGCTGTTAGGGAAATGTCTGGATGTGGAAATTCAAAGGCCCATTGAACCACAAGGAATTGCCAGGATAACAAGCCGCTGAGAAGCAGGAAATATTTCAGTTAAAAGTAATCACAAATACCACCAGAGTAAATTCCCAAATCAATTTCCACTCATCAAAAGTCACCTTTATGGCACATTTTGTCTCTTTGATTAGATTACTTACAGCCCAGGAGCACAGCCTTGATTTATAATTCAGTCCACTTGTCATCAATAGCAGGTCTGAAAATACATTTCCAGAGTGAAAGAGTCAATCAGATACAGAAGGCAAGCTGCCAAAAGGCAGCCAGTTACTAATTCTGAGCAGAATTTGGTCTGATTTGATATTAAACAAGCTGACTCACTAGTTTCCAAGGATGCAAAGAAGGTAGAAAATAATCATATTTGAATCAGAGAATGATGAAAGTATTTTTGTACCCTAATTCTGTTCCATGGTATTTATCAAAGCTTCATCCATCTGGGGCAACTGTTATTCATCATGGGATTTAAAAGGGGCTCTTAATATCAACTTGCAGAAGATTATGTGTAATCATAATTTCTTTTTACTAGCCATTATGGACTCCCAGGGGTACATTTCTCTAAGGCAGTCACGCAATTTTAGGACATCTACTGTAAGCAACAGAAAGATAGGGCGGAGATTCTTGAACTAGCAGCAGTGTCTACCTGGAAAGCACATGGGATAAAGCCTGTGCATGTTACACGTTTCATCCAGAAACAATACAAGGTTAGACTTTGTATTGGTTTTGTGTGGCAAGGTTTTGGTAGTGGTAGGGGGGGGTTACAGGGGTGGCTTCTGTAAGAAGCTGCTGGAAGCTTCCCCTGTGTTCGAGAGTGAGCCCATACCAGCCGGCTCTAAGACAGACCCGCCGCCGGCCAAGGCCGAGCCCATCAGCGATAGTGGTAGTGCCTCTGTGATAACATTTTTTAAGAAGGAAAAAAAAAAAGTTGGGATGCGGAGAAACAGCCGCCAGAGCGAGGAGTGAGAACATATAAGAGAAAACAACCCTGCGGACACCAAGGTCAGTGAAGAAGGAGGGGGAGGAGGTGATCGAGGCACTGGAGCAGCGATTCCCCTGCAGCCCGTGGTGAAGACCATGGTGAGGCAGGCTGTACCCCCACAGTCCATGGAGGTCGACAGTGGAGCAGATATCCACCGGCAGCCCGGGGAGGACCACCACACAGCAGAGCAGGTGGGTTCCCAAAGGAGGCTGTGATCCCATGGGAACCCTGCGCTGGAGCAGGCTCCTGGCAGGACCTGCGGATCTGTGGAGAGAGGAGCCCACGGAGCAGGTTTTCTGGCAGGACTTGTGACTCCGTGGGGGACCCACGCTGGAGCAGTGTGCTCCTGAAGGACTGCACACCGTGGAATGGACCCATGCTGGAGCAGTTCATGAAGAACTGCAGGCCGTGGGAATGGCCCACGTTGGAGAAGTTCGTGGAGGACTGTCTCCCGTGGGTGGGACCCCATGCTGGAGCAGGGGAAGAGTGTGGTAAGCCCGCACCCTGAGGAGGTGAAGTGGCAGAAAATAACGTGTGATGACCGTAAACCCCATCCCTGTCCCCCTGCGCCGCTGGGGGGGCTTGGTGGAGAAATCCGGGAGTGAAGTTGTGCCCGGGCAGAAGGGAGGGGTGGAGGGAAGGTGTTCTGAGATTTCATTTTATTTCTCATTACCTTACTCTGGTTGATTTGTAATAAATTGAGTTAATTTTCCCAAATTGAGTCTGTTTTGCCCGTGATGGTAATTAGTGAATGATCTCTCCTGTCTTTATCTTGACCGGCAAGCTTTTGGTTATATTTTTCTCTCCCCTGTCCAGTTGAGGATGGGGGAGTGATAGAACGGCTTTGGTGGGCACCTGGCTTCCAGCCAGGGTCAACCCATCACAGACTTCATCAGACATTAGGAACTAAAACATTTTAACCACTGTCTTGAAATCACCAGTGACTGGATTATTTGGGGTCCTTCCCCTGCAGATTCACGTTGGTGTGTATCACAGTGGATCCTACCCCACAGGCTTTTTCAGCTGTTCTGTCTCCATAAATAGGTGCAGTTTTACTACCAGGCATATTGGCACAATTGATAGCCTCACTTTGAACTCCACCACAGACTTTCATCTTAGAATCAGGCCCTTCTCAGCAAGATTAATTGTGACAACCTGAATTGAAACACTTGGCTAATTGTTGTCTGGAACCCTGCTGAGTTTCAATTTTCCTATTTGTCTTAAATTTAATTCCTTTTTTGTAAGAGTGTCAAACTCAATCAGATTAGTCTTTTCCAGTACAAGCTTGGCAAAACCCAAAAAGTAGCTCCAGTGCCACCTAGGCTTTTGGCAGTACAAAGAAAAAGTACATTTCAAGTCACGTATTTATACATGCAAATTGGATCCCAATCACAGCCTTTTTTGTTTAAAGTGTCAGATTCAATCCCTGAACAATTTAGAACAGCTAATGTTTGTATTGTCTCTCTAAGCCACATGCAGATTTTGTTGCCACCTATGAGTGGAGATAATACATTTGGCATTTTGTCCACCCTAAGAAGTGCAATTAAATAAGGACTTATGACTGGATGTTTCTTAAAAAACTATTGTTTTTTTTTAAGTTAACATATTCTCCTATGATTTGAAAAACCTAGACTTCTTGTTCTAAAGAAACAGTTTAAAGACATAGCCAGAAGCAACCGGAGGCACAGTATGTTTTCATCCTAAGAAACCTGAGAGAAACAGAAGATTGACAGTATGGAAAAACACAATTAAAGATTAAAAAGAAACAAATCCCATTCCTGAGACCTTTGCCTAAGCACATACTGCAACGATAATGGAGACTTGATAAAAACTGACCAGCATTTACTTCATGAGTGGTGTTTTTCTCTTCCCTGTTTCTCTTTTCTCATCACTCATTTTCATTCCATCTCTCATGCTCTCCTTTGCTATCTCTTCCTCTGTCATCCCTTTTTCTTATGCCTTCCTGCACAATGGTCTCGTCCTCTTTCTTGCCATATGGGTGTTTTTTTTATTCTCTGCAGAGCCACAACCTTGCATTCGTGTTGTGCCACCTTCTTCCTTCTCTTTCTTCCCTTAAATACCTCCAAACAATCACAACCCAACTACAGGCTTTTCTCTCCTAGCAGTGGTTTTCTCTGCAGCTTCTTGCACTTTTCCATTCCAACTATTTCCCCCCACTGTTTCCCAGCTGGCTTCCATTTTCTTTCCTCTTACTTTCACCCTATTTCTCCTATTCTCTTCTTTTCTTTCCTTAGGTACCTCAGATTTTCCTTTCTCTCACTTCTATAATTATCACTTGTCTTCTCCTTTTTCCTGCTTCTTTCAGATCTCTCTGTTCTTCAAGATCCACAATCTTCTTAATTTCAGATATCCTTCCAGTACCTTCTTCCATCTCTCCTTCTTCTCTATTTCTTTCCCTTTCCCTCTTCTTTGCTTTCTCTCTACACCACCTCACTCTGTTCAGGTTCTGTTTCAGCATTGATGTTATACTGCTTGTACAGCCACCCTGGCAGACTACACCATAGGCAGGGAGGGAGCATGGCTGTCCGTGGCAAAGAACCAGAGTAACTCTTCACCTCAAAACTCAACAGCTGAACAACAAAATTAGTTGAAGGTCCCTTGTTTGAGAACTTCCTCCAAGTCCTTACACAGTGCAGAGAGACCTGGCTTCCCCAAGCTCCCACAGTGTGCATAGCCCTTTGGACTGTGCTTATTTCAATGAGCCGTGTAGCTCAATGGGACCATGTGCTCAGATGGCTTCCTGGGCTTTTTTTTCTGGCCCATACTGAGGATTTACAGAGAATCAAAGAACACTGCAGGGCACTTTACAAACCAGGGCTAGCCTCGATGCTGGATCAGGCTGCTTGGTGCCCCATTTGGATAATCTTATTCCACAGTAAGGCTGCCACACTGAGCACTATACGATGCAGATAACCCTCTGCCTTGCCACATCCCCACTTGTAGCACTTTCACTCCTTTCTCAAACGTTTGTACCTCTGTTAGTCAGAGGTGTGCCTGCCCATGATATGGAGAGATGGGGTTTCTTCCCACATCTCATCTCTGACAGAACTTGAAGGGTACAAGAAAGACAAGCTCTGCCCAGTGCCAGCGCATGGGAGACCCAGAAGTATTCGTCCTCCTACACTGGTGCTGAACTGCATGGTGAACACTTCGCAGGGCAGCAGACTTGTTCTCTGCCACCCTACTATTCCCACTGCTCAACAGCGCTGGTGTGAAATGGATGGTTGTTGCTTATCCCCTTATACCTCTTGTAGCCACCAACCAGGCTGAAGTTTATTGCTGCTACTGGGGTAACTGAACTGCTGGTTCAGTATGGATGGTCTTCAAGGCTGTCTTCACTGCTCCTTTTATGGGACCATGGAGGTGGCATATGAAAGAGCCAGAACACAAAGAACAGGATCGTTTCTATAGCCATGGTGACAGCTGGTCCTGCTCAGTGATTAGTGAAGCCAAAAGAAACCTAATCTTTATCAAAAAGGGGAATCTCTAACATGCTTTTAATGTCATTTCTTTTCAGTTTAGCTCTTTCAATGCTTTTCTTGCAGCTACTGTTGAGTGATAGTGTTTGTGGAAGGTGAGCGCAAACAGTGCTGGACTGTGGATGCAAGGGGCTAAATCAGTTTGCCTTTGATCACTCCCTGGATGGAGAGACAAATTCCCATGCATGGTCAACCCTCTCTAGCTAGCCAAGTGGTATTTCTGACAGCTAAACAAGCAACTTCTTGTCTCTCTTCCTAGCTACAGGGTAAAGGCTAAGAAATAGTCATGTGTTAATGAGGAAGAAAACAAGGGATTAAAAATGATCATTTGTTTTTTGTAGGATAAATGGCTCCTCTGAATGAATTAATTCTGTTGACTTTTTCCTTACTGCGATATTGCTTCCCATGCATGGTAACCTTCCCTTAGGCTTTAAAGCTAACGACTAAGTTCAAAAACCTCAATGTATATAAGTATCTGCTTCTGAATTCTGCCTCTCCAGCTGATTTTGCCCAGCCAGGGGAAAGAGAAAATGAGCTATTTATTGGCTCCCTGTCTGCTTATCCAGGAGTACTGTGTAATTATCAGGATCCAAATTCTGACTTGTCTATAATTTGAGGCTGCTCCTTTCCGAGGCTCAGTTTTGATTTGGACTGCACACCAGTCCAAAGGGAGGGGAGCCGCCCATCTGCGCATGGAGCCAGAATGATGCTAAACTTCTCATGGGCAGGTATTTGGGGGCCTACAGAGTTTCAGCCTAAGGCAAAGTAGCACAGATTCAGCTCCAGAGACAAAATTACAGCAAGAAGAAACATCAGTTCTTTTGTCCACTGCTCCCAGGAGCCTGCCCTTCGACACCTTATTGCCACTTGCAGAATAAAGTACTACTCACTGACACTAACTGTGTCAGTAGTGGACTCTTAAAAAAAGTATAGGGGGTTTTTGTTTTTGCAGATGGGGAATTGTATTCCTCATTGCACCCTCATGATAGCACTCCTGACACCTATTTGTAATCAACCCTCCTCAATGATAGAAACCCATAGGAAAGGGCATTTGATTCTGTGCTAACATTTCCATAAAAAAGATGCTTCATCAAAAACAATGATTTTGTTAAAGCTGCTGAAGTGGTGGGCAGGTGGCTCTGCCCTGCCTATCCTTTAACAGCAAGTCACAGCAAAGCTGCCTGCTGTTTAATTGACTGCCTTCTGTACCAACACTGTGTGCCTTCAGCACACACATAAAGCCAGGCATCAGACTCATCAGTCTTTGCCATTTGAACAGCACAGAAGAGCTACAGCCAACTGCACTTGGGGGGGGGGGGGGGGGGGGGGGCAGGATAGTGTCCCAAGATATCCCCAGAGCCTGAAAGATGTTGGTTCTTTGTGCAGCAGATTTCTATGGGTATCAGCTATTTCCTTAACTGTTTTTCTCTTCAGAGGAGGACAGTGATAACAGGCAGCAGATCTGGGGATCCACACACTGCAAGAAGGTATCAATAAGGGATGAAATATTTGGTATATTTGCAAGACATAGTAGGATTGCTGCCACCATTCTCCATCCTCAGCAGGTCTGACAAAATTGGATGAGCAGTAAAGATGCAGGAGGGCAGGGCTACCTTTCAAGCCAGAAGAATGGGCCAAAAAGGTTACTGTGAAGTTTAACTAAGAAATGTGAAATCCTGCATGTGGGAAGAAGCAACCCCACATTTTGGCACAGGCTGGAGGCCCTCTAGCACTGCAGCTCTGCAGAGAAGGATCTGAGGGTCCTGGTGGGCAACAAGTTGAATATGAATCAGCAGTAAGCTCTTGCAGCAATGCAAGAGTATCACCAGTAGGTCAAGGGAAACAATGATTCACTTCTATCTGGCACTCATGAGGCCGCATCTGGAGTAGTGTTCAGTTTGAGGACTGAATCCAGAGGGAGGCCACTGAGATGGTTAGGTGCTGAAGCAGATGATGTTTGAGAGGCTAATGGAAGTACGAAGAAAAGAAAAGGACTCTAATAAATGTCTTCAGCTACCTAATGAGGGGTATAGAGAAGAGGGTTGTAGAGAAGACATACCTTGTCTCTTCTCAGAGATGTACAAAGGACAATGGATAGTGATGACAGTCTGCAGTGAAAGAAATTCCAACTGGCCATAAGGAAAATGTTCTTCACCATGACAGTGGTTAAGCACCAGGACAGGCTGCCCAGAGACATCATGGGATCTCCGTTCTCCATCCTTAGACATTTTCAAAATTTGACAGGAAAACACCCAGCAACTTGATATAATGTTGAAGTTTGCCCTGCTTTCAGCCTGGGTATGGACTAGAGACATCCAGACATCACTTCCAACCTAGAGTATTCCATGGTATGTATAAAATGACAGTATCCAGAGTGCTACTACAGGGCACCAGAGATGGGAGGGGTTGAGGCACGGGAACTTTAGGTACTGTTAAGAGCTGGAAGAACCTGGATCCTGTTACTTTGGTGAAAAGGGCAAACCTTTGAATGGTATCCATGATGTGAACTGTCCTCTTCAGGATCCTCTTAAAAAATGGATGACATATTATATTTATAAATGCAGGTTTGCAATGACTTCATAGGAGGATTACTCCTAGAGATAAAGCACTGCAGTTTATAGATCTCTCCTTGTCAAGTCTTTTCTCATGGGTACATTTAGTACCTTTCTTAAAGGAAAACAGTCTGGCAAATGTTATCACGAAAGACAACTGATTTCCTGGAAGACAAGTAAAAGACCTCACAACATTTTAAAAACAAAAGGAGTGTTGGGATTTTCAAGCTGGTCTCATGATTTTTCAAAGCCTGGCTTGTGGTTGTGCAATGCCTGTGGTCAGCCATACTGTACAGTGAAACCACTTGAACAAAAGTAATTTCGGAAATGTATTGCTGGAGTGTCCTTCCCATCTCTACAGCATGAGGAACCAAACTCCCACTAAGGCAAAGTCCAGAAGAACATCAGTAAACACAGCCTGACCTCCAACTCTTAGGAGCCCTGTGTTTCCATCAAAGCAGCCAATGCACCTCAGAAAGGTCACTTGAGATTTAACGAAACTGGAAATACAGCAAGAATCACTGCTTTCTGCTTGTGAGAGCAAGGACCTTTATGGCACTGCTCATTTGTGCAGTGCAGGCAGAAGCTGCTGACCTAGGAGAATTTTGTTCCTAGCACAGAGTGCTTCAACAGTTAGACGAGAGGCGTGAGAGGACAGCATGCAATAAAACTGCTGTAGAGAAAAATTTGAGCTGATGAAACACTTCCTGTTTCACTTTCTGGAGGTGGAAGGACCATCTCCCACTGCCTGCTTTTTTCCCTGTGATATTAAAAAAAGGGGGGTGCTTTCTGAGCACTCTGGAGATTACAGTATTTAAACCCATTTAATTACTGTGATGAATTACATGCCTGCCATTGATCTCCTTGTTCTTATTTGCCCCAAAGTACTAATAGGCTGTTCATTTTGCCTTTTAAAAGAACAAAGTTTGAAGCGGGTTTCTGTTTACTTATGTTAATCACTAATCACAAGAATCAAAATGAACTGTACATGACTAATTGACCAGTTTGTTTCACTGTCCTCCATGACAATGCTGATAAGCTTTTCTGACAGCATGCAAATCAAGCTGCTATCAGCAAGAGAGCCCTTCCCTGTAAAAAAGCAAGAGGAGCAGACAAGCTGCAGTTATTAGCTAGGAAAGATAAGCAGCCGCTTGAGGACAAGGAGCTGCCTTTAGTTGAACATAGCAGACCAGAGAGGGGGATGGGATTTAATGAGCTGTGAGGACAAGAGACCTGCAGTGTAATTAACTCCCAGAAGATCTCACTGAGCATTCAGGAGAACCCTCACTCAGCAGTCCTTCCACCTTCATTGGAATTGAAGTTTAATTTGGTGTCAAAGGGCAGAGGAAAGACCTGCATTATCAAGCGTGGAAATCAACGAACCATGTGAAGGAAAAGGTCACACCCCCACTTTTGCAGCCCAGAAGGTCTGAAAGAAAAGCTGAAGATACAGAACTGCTCAGCACTTACTCGTCACTGCTGGGAGTGGGAGAGATGGATGTTTCACCCCAGAGGCTTGTCACTACCTTTCTTTCAATAAAAGAATCCCCATTTCCATGGAAGAGGGCAATGAAGGGTTCAGGAAGGGTTTTTCCTCGGTACTAGTGGCCATCATTATTGTTTCTAAAGCCTAAAGTGTTGTTGCAGAACTTTTTACCTGGTTTAACACAAGTATCTAACAGACAGGTGAAGTGAGCACTTCCATCCACAGTGGCCTTAAACTGTTTCAAGACATCTTAGCTCAGTGTATTTTCCTGCTGTTACTGGGGCATGTATCCACCCTGCTATACCCATAAATAAAAATTCTAGCTACTGTCAGACTCCCAATTGCTATATGGCAAGTTGAATAATTTTCCATGCAGAATCCTGAGTAACAGCTAGCAACCTAAATTGATGTAGGTCACGAGTAGCATTCGGGTAGGAGCAAGACCAGAAGATAACGGGAAAGTGCTTCCCACTTTCAACTGCACGCATGCTGTCTGAACCCTAGGCTTTCCCCAGCATGGTGGAGCCCTCTCCCTGGGGAGGCACCGCACTGAGAACAGTGGAACTCACCTCAACAAACCCCTCTGCAAGTTGGTCGCTTGCCTCTGCTGGGTAACACCATCCTTCTAGTGAAGCAACCTTTGCCCTTCCCCTTCCGTTCCCTGTCAGGCACCCATCAGCTCCCATCCTGTGCTGTATCTGCTGCAGAGACTTTGGATACTGTCCTACTACCTACTATTTTCTGAATAGAGTGTAGCATGTGTGGGGACACTATAGCATTATCACTACCACAGTGCGTGGAAACTAAAAAGGATTTTCATTCTTCTTCAGAGTAAATGGAGTATCAACAGAAGGACAAACCCATGTAAAACAAGTAAGCACACTTACTGTCCCCAATACTTGGCCCCATAGGCAGGTAGTTCTCATGAAATGACACTGTCTCCAGCCACACAGTGCAACAACTTAGGTAATGCCTGGCGTGGAGTTACTTCACAGATTACCTCACACAAGGTTGAGTGGTCAACACTCCAGTTTCCATACAAGTAAAAGGTGGCCTTGAAATCAACTAAGCTGTGAGCTCTCACTTCTTGTTTTGCTGACACAAAGAAACACTTGCTGGCAAAAAAAAAAAAAAAAAAAAAAGTTTGGTTCATCCTGCAAATCAAGTAAGTGCTATTTGTGCATGTGTGCCGAGTGCAGAAAGTACAGCTTGTCATTTATTTCAAGGAATACCTTTTGTACTCTTTTTGGAGCACAAAGGTTTCCTGAAATGTCTTTACTTTTCAATTTCCAAGTCCTTTGTCATGCCCAGGGAAAAGTGGCCATCCCAAAAGAGAAAGCTTGCCTCCATGTACAGATATTTTGCTGAGCTGAAATTCACAACCTCAGCAGATCATAGACTGGTTTGCAGGCTGCCTGCAGCTCGTTTTTCAACTTTGGCTGTACTTGCAGCTATTTACACTTGGACTCCATCTTCACTAGTCCAGTTCATTGGCCTTTCCCTTCACACTTGCATTACAGTTTCCACCATGCCAATCTTTTTGGAGCCACAACTGAGCTTACTTGGTCAGCACTGAGTTTTAGCAGGCATTCTTCTTCCCTCTGCCAGATCATATGGATCCTCCATGCAACAGAACTTGGGCCACGGCTGGTTTACACACCCAATGAAACTTTTACATCAGATGTCCAAATCACAGCCCATAACTTTTCCTGCCCATCTGTCATAAAATACAGTAGATGCTGTGCTAATTTTAAGACCAAGCTGTATGCATCACCCCAGCAAGTTGTGCACCCCATCTATTTCTATAGTAGAGAGCTGAAATAACTCTTACATCAGCCTGCCCAATCACCCCAGCTCAGACCTGGATGGTTCCATCTGATCCATTCACCATCTGATGAAACCGAGCTTTACTGTAAGACTGCAGCAGAGCAAGCCCACACCTTTTCAATTGCAGCTAATCACAGTTTATCAGCCAGACCCTTGAAGAAACAGTGGAAACCCATCTGAATTGCTTTCAGAATTAAGTCATTAGTTTCCATCCATCCGAGCAGTAAACTGGGAATTAGCCCCACAAAAAGCAATCTAATCCTGCTACAACTTCTACATACTAAAAAAAAAATCTTAGGAGCTCTTGACACATGGCTGTAATGCATTTCACATTACTTCAGTGTAGATAAGGCCTTCATAATCACTTCATTGTAGACAAGCTAATGTTTTTTAAAATGTTATTTCAACACTTCCATCCTTATTCAGATTAATTCTTCCAGTGACAAAAATGTAAAAGCTGAAAGATCAGCATCCATTCTCAAATCTTTGAACAATGATCATTTCACACTGGGAGCCATCAGCTTACAAAAAATCCCTGCTACTGCTTCAACTTCCTTGCAAAATCCTTCCTACAAATTTCACTACACTGAAGGGAATTTCAGTGTCGTATGAAATCTTTTGTGAATAAGCCACAGATCAGTAACAGAAATACTCTCCAACCTCCAAACATATTTGTCCATCAGAAATGCATCTTCATTTTTTTACAACAGCTGTAGAAAAATAGTAACTTTCCAGTTCAATACACAGTCTGTGCCAGTAGGTTTCCATAAACTTACAGAATAAATTAATTTGGATACATGAAGAATTTAGCCAACAGCAATAAATCACATGGCTTAGTTTCAAAAGTGTCTATTTCACAAAATAAAGGAAGTTTTAAAGATGTTTCTGTTTGACAGGTCTGTATAACTGCTCTTCAGTTGAATGTGGCTAAGGAGTAAATTAGAGTTAAAATTGTAATAAAAAGAGACATTTTCATTAACATTCATCCAAACTGCCTGTGTTACCACAAGTTTCTTTTGATGGTTTTCATTATCTTCTCTGTTTGCTTTCTTCACTCTTTAGACTAGCAAGATCTAATTCACAAGAATATTTCCAGAAAGGCTCATGAGTTAGCTCAGGTTATAAATGTTTGCAGAGTCACCTCCACAGCAGAGTTCTGGTTACAGAGGCAGCCAGTCCATCTGCAAAAATGGTACCATGTGCCTTCAGTGTCCAACACTGACTATGAACAACACAGAACAGTCTTGGCCAATTGCCTGTAGACAGCTAAATGAACCTGTATCAAACACTCACCGTGTGTTTTGGAGTATGAAATTTTTCAAAGTCTTTATACAGATATTTTGCAAGCAGAAAAATGGGTGAAATTAAAATGAAGGGGAAAAGAACATTTTAGGCCACCATGGGCGGACTAACAGCATGTGGGTAGCCAGCTGCAGTGGCAGAGGATGGTACAGCACATCTCAGTTACATCCTATCATCTGCCCATGCCCACACTATTTGCTGGAAATATTGCATTCATTATCAATCCATTTAGTCTGTAAAAACTCAAGCCAGAGCTTCCTTTAGTTTTGAATTTTTCTAAAGTGAAATTTGATCTTCTGGGGTGCTGAATTGCTCCTGCAAAATGTTCAATGGACCAAAGCCCTCCAAGCCTTGCAGGACAAAGACGACTACTGTTTTGCTCCACTCCCAAGAGGATCTTGCACTAAGGAAAACTGTTTTGAATGACAATGCAAAACTCTGCTGGGGGCAGGAACAGAAGCTTCTGCAACCAAGTATTAATCTTAGTTTGAAGCTAAAGGCAGAAGCACAGCCAAAATAGCCTCTGTCCTCAGAGGGAAAGACTAACGTCCCCACTACGCTCCAGCCAGCTCAGCCAGCTATCACAGCAACTTCATGGGCCCTCTGGGTCCTTTCTTTGCCCCTGTGTCTTTTCTCAGGACACAGTATTTCTTATAAGCAAGTGTTTGGTATATCCACAGAGAAAGGAGGCACATACAAGCGTTACTGATGCAATATGTTCCTCCACAGAAAGTAGGGCATAAGGACCCCGCAATTCTACTGGTGGATGAGTGCTGCCTGCTGAGTCTCCCTGTTACCCTGAGCAAGTGAGAAGAGTTAAGGCAAGATGTAATATCAGCCCTGTGAAGAGGCACCACCTGTGCTGGGGAAGTTCCCAGCTGGAGAAATCTGACCTCTGGCAGAAGGGAGCTAGAAGCTGCCTGGAGTGGGGATAGTGGTTCTTGACATCACAAATGCATTTCCTTGCATTTTTCCCAACATACGAATAGTTTGCATAGAAATTGGTGATGTCAAAGCTGGTCAAAGCCAAGGGAATCCCTGTTCGTGGAGTATAAACCTTCTGGAGTGCTATAAAACAAATAAGACTCTGCTGTTTGCAAAGATCAGCTACAGAACCTGGTCAGCTACAGCACCTATCAGTCCCACGAACTAAGCCCTGTATGAAAAAGAGCACTGGCTGCACAGCATCAGTCTTCAGTCATCAGCATTGTTATGCCAAGATAAACGGTCTAGCGCTAATGGTCCCTGTAGTTGACAAAGCTATGTACTTCCTAGAAGGGTGGATTTCTCTGTTCATAGACAAGTATCTAACCACTAACAAGGAGCAAGTAGTTCATTGCTTATAAGGACCAACAATTAATGGAAGAGGTAATGCCTTGAGAAACTTATGTGTGGAGAAGGAAACTGGGGAGAAATCTCAGACTACACCATGGAAAGAGAAACCCGGAGGGAACTGTGTGAGCTAAGTTTTTTACAATAAATTACATATAGACACAACCCAAAACTTTGTGCCCCAGAGCCCACTACATTGACACTGTATTAAAATGCCTTCCACAGCCAAGTCAGATTCACTGATGCAAGGAACTTCTAGCAACAATTGTAAAACTGCAGCCTCCTGCTCCCTCCCACTAGCTCAGATAAAATTCCTAATGTAGGACCTGATACAAAGTCCACACAAGTCAGTCAGGGTCTTTCCATGCACTTCAATGGATGAGTCCCTCAACAGCAAGCACGGCATGAAGTGGATTCTGTCCCTAGGATGAATGAAGGAGACAGTCAACCACTTCCACCCAGGCAGGTGCTGCGAAGAGAGGCACACCGAGCATCACAACAAGCACACTGTTACTCTGTTTATTCCCTGCATGGGAAAGAAGGCTCCACAGACGTGCTACAAGCTGTGCTGTGAAACACCTACACAAAATCCTGCAGGCTCAAGCTAAACACAGTTGCTGACTGAGAAATAACAGAATCCCAGACAACTTGAGACACATCTTCAGGGCCTACCACAGGGATGCACCATCAGTAAGACCTTTTGTTTATTTATGGACTTTCTTATCCTATCTGCTGAATGCTGTTTGAGACACACACACCACAAAGCAAGACAAACTAGTGCTGCGAGATCACTGGGAGCACTGCTGATGTCAGATATCTTTAGTTTCTTGTAATTTCCAGGCATCAGAAGTGGTGTGCAGCAGAGCTGGGGTGCAGGTTGGGAGACAGCATTATCTCTCTGTGGAGATAACCACTGCCTTTCTTGCATCGAGTCATATGCATCTATATGATGTAAATCCTGAACTGGTCAATAGCCTAAGGAAAATCATCTCCTAGGTGTAAAATAGTTTCAGCACAGACCTTGTGGTAAACACACTTTACAATGGAGCAGTCAGGATTAAACACTGGCCTTAATAAACAAACAAGCTCCAAATTTATCTGTTTGTTCCATGTTGCAGTTATTTCCATTTCTTGAAATGCTTTCATGGCTTCAAGGATAACTGGTTTCTAAGTGAAAACATCTTTGTCAGTAATTATCACAGCCATCCAGAGAAGTTCTCAGAATCTGGACTCATTGGTGTAACCGGGTAAAACAGGATAAGCCCTGGCCATAACAGAACTGTTAATGCATAAAGGATAAGACTTAGTTTTGTTATCTGAAGACTATGTTACATACTATGGTTGGAAGTAGGTCAAGTGCCCTCAGGAAATAGCTATTTGGTTCTCACAGAGAAGTAATCTGATACTCACACATCTCCAGCCTTATTAAAACCTCAGTATGAAGCAAAGTCAAGGATATCAGTTTAGTTTTTTGTTACATTGAATGGACAAGGGGTGATGTTTGAAAGGAAAGGGTTTATTATTTTTAATCAGACACTCATGCAAATCACACTGTCACTGAATCACATGCAGAGCTGTTTAGTTTTCCAGCAGCCCACACAAGACCCATAATGGGAGGAAATAACAGAGCAGCTAGAGAGTTGATCTTGCAAGGTGGTATGCACTGCAAAGCCATGCAAGAGCTTAAGTGTGTGCTTAATTTAAAGGCCATGAGCAATCCTCACCATTATTTTTTCAATAGAAGCACTTGCTTACATGGTTGGCTGAGAATGGGATGAGACAGAGGATATAAGGAGAAACATCCCTGCATGCTAATAAGGAAGGTGACTACCATGGAAGGATTTTTATGGATAGCTGTGTGTCAGGCCATCAATTTTGCTTCTCCAGCTGGAACTGATGCAATCTAACAAGCACATGCTCTGTCCTGAGCCATGTTTTTGTTATTATTAATCTTTACTTCTTCAATGTTCGCTTTTCTTTGAGAAGAGGCAATGAGGACCCAAAATGGGATGAGTGGAGCTAGAGGAATTATGTAACTGTGGTGTGTGTTTCATGAGAGGTTTGAAAACTAGGCCAAGTGAGCTCCCTGCCATAGATTTTTTCTTTACTTGCCGAGGGGAATAAAGTGATGCAGCCTTTATTCACCCACTTTCAAAAGAAGGCAAAACTCCCCACTTTACTTTCAGATTTGACACAAAATTTCTGTGATGCTTATGGGAAAACAAATTCCTGTGAGACAAACAACATGAAGCATGTCCTAAAGATTTATTCAAATTTTAATTATTTCAGAACATAAACAATGTACTAAAACTTAGAAGGTGACAGGGGAGGCAGGTGAACAGAGTAAAGAGCCATTGCTTCAAAGGGCAGCTGGGGTAGAAATTCTCACTTTCTTATAGCACTTTGCCAGCTTGCCTTGCCCTACTTGTCTTGCTCCGAATGTCTTCTCTGCTCCCTTTTGAGAAATCCAGAGTCCTGTTCTTTGGCCATTCAGGCTCCGATACGCTAGTTGAAGGCTGCCATGAGGATGCTACAAGACATTTATAGTTGAGGTCTTGTATCTCATCTCACCCATTCAAACTGGCCCCCCTGTCCCCTCCAGAGGATGAAGGTCTCCATGGATGGCAGATGGAGTAAGCCAGTGGGGATTGCAAAGACAAGTAGCTCTAATGTAGCACATCCTAAACATAAACCGATCTGTATATTTTCTGCACAGCCCCACCAACTAAGTCAAACCAAAAGTGAGGACAAGGGAGCATCCCCATAGCATACGGTGGGGAGTTGCTACCTGCCTTGCCCTAGGGATTTGCAAGTGCAGACCTCCCTCACAGGCACACTCAGGCTGATGACTGCACCATGTCTCTGCAAGTGAGAAAAGCAAATCCATTATTCAAGCCTAGCTCATTAAGTATGATTATTCCCATTGTACAGCCACATTATGGAAGATTCTCATGCTGAATCAGAGGGATGTGCCAACACCAGAGAGGGGATTAGTGCCAAAGTACAGGCATAGAGTTCCTGGCTCCCACCCTGTCCCCTGACTGCACCTCTTTTTTGTGCGAGGGCTGTTTTTTGTCAAGTGATATCTGAGGGGAAAATGAGAAACAACAAAAAAACCAACAGGTTTCAAAATAGCTTGCACCGCCTGTCAAAGCCTTGTACATGTCCCCAAGTGCCAAGCCAAGAAACTCTCCTTAGCAGCTTTTGTTGGAAACAATTAACATTTCAACTTTATCTTTTCTCTTCTTTCAGACAGCTATGAAAAGATTGTCAAAAATGACAATACCAGCATTCATTGGGGCTGGCTCAGTCCTGCTCTGTCTGAGCTGTCGCCAGCACATGCCTCTGTTGGGAAAGGGCAGCCTGAAAAGTTTGAGGAATCTTTTTCCCTTGAGTTTGATACTCCTAATGTCAGGAGGAAAATCCACCAGTGAGACGAAAGCAGACCAGAGCAGGAACAGGAGCAATGGAGCTGCACAGTCAATGCACAGAGACTAGGAAACAACCTAAATGGCTCTCGAATGGCACATTAAGCCTGATTTCCAGCAATAATGCTTTTTCCCGTATTAATACAAAATGCTTTCAGGTAGGTGTCAGCTCTGTGTGCAGCTGGCATACTACAATACTCCCAGGGAATCTGGTGAATCGGTGAGGCTGTTGTTCTTCAGCTGGGGTCAAAAAGTATGAAAATAAGAGGGGAGGTGCCTAGCTCAGTACTTGACCTCATGCAGCTCTTGAAATGTGTGAACAGGGAAACTATTCATTTCACTGGTCAGGAGAAGAGTCTCTTCATCCTTGTGATAGTACTAATCAGGAACATATCAGTAATTTCAACTGAGTTACACCAACAGGAGGGGGGAGTCAGAGATTCTGCTTTGTCTTTATGTTCCTTAGATTATTTATGTCCTGAAGAAATGAACAGAGCACACAATCTGTTGTTAACCCCTGGCTTAAAATTAGGCCCACAAAGTCAATCACAACTGGAAGATAAGTATCAGATTCTCACTAGGCCAGTATTACTCAGAAATAAATTAAATTAAAGCACAAAAAAATGTGACATAACTCTTTTCTTAAGAGCCTGAAAATTTAAGTCTATAATAATTGCAGGCTATGGCTCTTAAAAAACTTATGTGGTATTCAGAGTGCCACTGATGTCCAGATAAACAATTAGCAGTCTTTAGGGAGCTCTGTAAGTGCCTACTGCCATGTAGATTTGCAGTCACTTGTAAAATTAATGTCTATTTTGCCTGCTGAAGTAGAACGTATACTTGATTTGCATGCATGAAAATGCTGATTCTCAAAGCCAGCCTTTGTTCTGTTTGGCTTAGCTATGGTGATGGGTGTCAGGCTCATCTCCATGAGACCAGCTCCCCACCACTGTAGACTGTCAGAGACAGCATCCCTTTGTGCTGGTGAATCCAGTGTCATGTCCATTGTGTTGTGATTGCCTGGTGTAGACTATCATCATTTCAGGGGGACACTTAGCAACTGCAGCACCCTGCAATGAGTGACAATGCTCTTAGATACTGTATCTGGAAAGTGTGCTTCTGCAAGTGTCTAATTTCTGTAGTCCCCATCATTGCAATAGTTTGGCATGGTCTTACAATGGGAAAGAAATTGACGCAAGTTCTGACCTCTGGGGTCCAATGACCTACCAAACAGAACAAATGGCAAAACTGCGACTTTTGTCTAAGACCATGCTGCCATCAATCCACAAGAATTCAGATTTGGGGACAGGGTGAAAATATCCAGCAGGCAAGAGGATATGAGAAAAAGATCCCTGTCTCGTACAGTGGGACATCAGTAAACTGTGGATCTCATCACCAACTAGTTTAATCAAAGTTTATATGGTGGTTGCTACTGCAGGCGCATGTTCTTCACAGATACAGAGATTTTGGTGCTTTTACCTGAAAATCAGTATTTTGAAAAATGAGTTAAACCAGCAGTTCTAAAACATGTAGACTGAACACAAACACTTGCAGCAGAACTGGCCACAGGAACAGCAGAGGCACCAGTTTCATCAGCACTCAGCTAAGTCACTCTGATTAGCAAGTTCCTCTGCAATACAACGAGCTGCTCTGGAAAGCAAAAAGGAAGCCAGTACAGAAACTTGGATTATGGTATGAGATGCACATAGTAGCCTATGCCACTCAGGAGGGTGGCAGAGAGTTGTGCCAGAGCTGCAGCTGCTCAGTGGACTTCCCTAGAGGAGGCAGCAATATTACTGATACTGTCAAAGTGACGAGATCATGAAAAAGTTCAGAAGTGTCGCCCTTGAGAGTAATGGCTAAAACCTTTGGGCTGGATGCATGCATTAAATGAGAGTCTGAGAGCAGCTGTGGATGCAGCAAGATCCCCAGGCTGTGATCTATTCTGGTGACTGGCAATGTGCATTGGAGTAAGAAGAGTTATAGTATATGAAGATCTGTGAGTATACATGCTTATGGCTGCTTGGATTGAAGCAAACAGGTTAGCTTCACTCCTTTGGGAAAAAAAAAAGAATGCAACCAACTTATGGCAGGCAAAGTCATTAGCATGCAAATAGATTTTAGTGCAGCAAAGACATCTGCTGAAAGGTATTAAATAATGTTGAACACAGTAGAGTTATGCAGAGCTCCCATTTATTTTACTGAACTAAAAGGACTTATTTGAAGTACTGCCTATTAGCTGAAATAGAATGAAAAGCTACATATCAAGAAAAAGAAATGCTAAGCTTTGTTAAAAACAATTACAAGGCAAATTTTATGGGAAGTGACATTGATAAGGAAACTTACTGAATGGTGGTATGGGTAGTCATAATATTATCAAAAGCCTGGTACCAGTAAGCCAATAAAGAATTTGTGTCCCAGTTTCATAAAGGTTTAAATAAATAGCTGGGATCTTGGTTTGGCAGTCAAATCAAAAAAAAAGAAGTTACAGATCAGTCCAGGTGGAATTTAAATGTTTTAAGGTTTAGTTCTATGTATAAAAAGTAAAACAACAAAACAGATACTATTCAAGGCATTTAGCAAAAAGCAAGGAAAATGAAGGAGTAGTCTTAGGCCTTATCTACTAAACCAGTGAGGTGGAATAAGTCTATCTAATTAATCAATAACACAGAGGCCAGTGAATTAACTTCTGGCTATTCCCTGAATAATGTTTTATACGGTATTCAGGAGGGAAGGTGACATGATATATATATATGGAATTGCTCTCAATTTATCCTACTGGTGTTCCACTTTGCTGTAAAATACTTAAATACTCAGAAACCAAAGGGAAAGAAAATTACTTCATAATTCATGATAAATTGAATCCCCCTTAAAAGGTAGGATATGAAGTTCCATGTTAATTTCAAGTAACATTTTCTATAGAGTGAAAAAACTTGCAAAGGAGACTGGAAGCGAAACAGAAGAAGTTTGAAGAAAGATCTTGCATCCAGGGGTGAGGGCACCCTTTTAAATGTGAGGGAACATGAAGATTTGAATTCCAGGTTCCCATACCACAGACAAGAATGCTGTCTGCTATCTGTTGAATAGAAAGAGGGATCAAAACCTCCCCTACTTCATGAGTGCAGCCAGGAAAAAAGTTCAGCCTGAAAAATTTAACTTGAATCCATAAATAGAGTTTCCCATGAAGCTAACAGATTTGCACCGGCACAAAACTGATTAGTCACACTGGAAAATGAGGCCTTCCATATACTAAAGAGATTTTACAGCTGAAGTTGACATGCTCTTGGAGCCATGCTGTTTCTCCATTCTTTCCTGATTGAATCTCCTGGGTTATACAGTGTGAAGATTTGCCCTTCCTCTATTCTGTCTGACATTCACTGACTCTCTAGTTCAACAGTAAATACTTGGTCACCTCTGAGGACTGGACTATCAGTCTGGAAGCACAATTTTACAAACTCTCATACTTTATTGTGGTGGAGAAAATAACCACAGGATGTATCTCAGTGATCCTTCTCTTGGGACAGGCTGCAATGTAGGATTAACTAAATAAAACAGTGACATGAAGATATTTGTCAGTACTAGCATACCAAAGGCTAACAAATAAGCATATTAAACACATCATTTTTCCTCACATTGAAAAAAAAATTTGGACGGATGCAAAGATTCCTTTCCACAGTACATATCTTGATTAGTCAAAGGATTAATACATGCTAACTCTATTTTTACAGTATGGACGCCACTTGATAGCCAGATGGCAGCTGAATTCCTTGGAAAATTGGGCCCTCACTGATTTTGTTTAGCTTTTATGACTGTGTTCAAACTCAGAGGAGGTTCAGACAGTGGGTAAAATCACAAGATTTTGAATAGCATCACCCTGAGTATAGTGAAGTGGAAGAGGTGCTCCAGCCTGCATCTGAGCTGAGGCCTGTTACGAGAGTACTCTTATCTCCTCTCCAAGCTACAGTGAATTCACTGATTAATTTTTGATCTCATTAAATCACAAGTGTGGATCTGAAACATCTTCCTAATTCTTCTCCTGCTCTCTCTGGCAGGAAGCACCATTTCCTGCAATATGAGCAGGACAGAAACACAAAGACTATCCACATCACGCCCCATGTAAACCTGTATATCATCAGCATGTGCTTGGGACTTCCAAAGTCAAGAGACACCCTCCTTTTACTCTTTTCTTCCTTTAACTTCTTCAGTCACTATTTTAACCTATTTACACTCTTTGCCTCCACAGATCCCTGTAAAAACCAATTCCATAATGTAATTATGTGTGGTGTGAAAAAGTACTTCTTTTGTTTGTTATAAACCACTTGCGCAAAAGTTATTTTTCTCTTCAGCAGTACTTCATGTGTTCAGCATGGGATTTCATCTGTCACTTTACTGTCTGGTTACTCAGATACCTCAGATCCTTCCACGGTTCTTTACAATAAAATTCCTTTTCAGCTAATCTGAATACTTTTGTATTACCTTCTAATTTTGTCACCTCAGTGTTTGCCCTCCTTTCAGATCATATGAGCATAGTGAATAGCACAGATCTCATCATGGAACCTGTAGAATTCCTTTGTGACTTCCATTTCCATTGGGAAAAATAGCCTTTCTTTCCGCCTGTATTTTGATCAATCATTTAATCCTGAAAGGACCCTTTGGTTTTGGGTTTGGGGTTTTTTCCTGCCATGGCAGTTTAGGAACCTTGAGCTTTTAAGAATTCTCTTCTTTTAGAAAATCCATGTATTCAGTATTATGGGCTTGCTGACTCCAAAGAACCCTAATGGCTTGCAAAGCATGCCTTTCCTCTGCAAAAGTGATACTGACTCTTTATATATTCCATGTCCTCCTGATTATATTCTTCATTATACTATCTACTTTGTTCAGAACTCAAGTTAGGTTTACTTACTTACTGACAATTATGGTTGCCTAGATTCTCCCTGGTAACCCTATTTAAAAGTTAGTGCTATATTCAGTTAGCTTCTGATCATCTGACACAAAGCTAGTGTAAGGTTACAGGCTCCAGGTAGTATAAAAATTCCATATCCAAGCACTTACAAAATGCAATACAATACAGTCTTTTCCTGGTGGTTTGCCAGTCTTGACCTTTTTGTTTTATTATCTAATTTGCATTGTTTATCACCTCTAATGTCACAGTCAGGATCAAGCTGAAGAGACTCAGGCTTTCCAATATAAAATCTGCAAGTTCAGCCACTGGTGTTGAGCTAGACAGGAGTGGTGAAAACACACACTTCAAATGTAACTTTAGGCCACTCACTTAAAGACTCTGTACACGAGTTTCCTACTTATTAAAGGGAATAATAATAGTTCCTTGTTCACACTCCTGGTCATCTTAGATCATCCAGCATGGAGGTGTCTGCAAAAATGCTTTGCACACAATGAGGTTCTACCCTTGGTGAGGGTATCTCAGCCATTTGGTAACACCAGACATAAATAATTCCAGTAAAGCAACACTGTTACTTCAGCCAAAGGTGACCCAGCATCCCTTTTTGGCTGGAACAGGCCAGGACTATTGGGACTGTCCTGATCTCCTGTCAAAAGTCTGGTTTGGATGTTATTTCATCCTGGATTTTTGCCTGACGGGATTTTTTCCTGTCTCCATCCCAAGCCAGGGCTCTGGAAAAAGGCCTAAAGCAATTACACTGAAATCTTTTCATCCTGTTCACAGCCCAGTCTGCAGTTGCATCTTTTGGGAAAGTTTGGCTTTACTGGGGAATTTAGGGACCTCCCACCTTTGGCTCAGGAAGAAGCCTCTAAGCGAGGCAGAAGGTCTCTCACAGGGCACCAATACCCACTACAGTCCACACACCACTACCTCCCAGTTTTCTCTTTACACAAAGCTGGTGACTATAAAGGAGCCCAAATTATTTCCTTGAGCATTGTTTGCAGGGAGAGTTTACTGTACCGGCAGTGTGCTCCCTGTGCATTGCGCATACACACCCAGGGCTTGCTGCCTGGATGCCCATGACAGCAGTGCTCCTAACACTGGCATCCTATAGGTGCAGTAACTCCAAGCGGGAACAATATACATTACTTATTGCCTGTGCATAAAACAGCCTGCATTTGGTAAAGTTGGAGCATATTGAGCTAAAATTGCTCTTAAAAGCATATTGAAGAATAACTGTGCTTAGTCTTCTGAAACAGGATTACTTTAAAGACCTTTTGGTTTCAGCTGGAATCAGCAGGTCTGCTTAGAGAATGACAGCCTGCACGATGTAACAGAGCTGAACTCCTGAGTTGCCGACAGAGGCCTCCCAAAAGTTAAACCCAGAGGAAAATAGAATTCAGCTTGTGTTTACAAATGGGCAGGGAGTACACATGAATGTGCAAATCATCAGCAAGCCATGCATCAAAAGGGTGGTACCTGAAAGCATGGGAAATGTAGCTCCTACTGACTAAGGGTGTAAGCTGCCACTTGTTGGGACTAAATGACTTTCAAAAGTAGCATCATGTGTTTGCAGCCAGATTTGCCAAACTCCTACATGCATCTGTGGCCTAAAAAGTTTTTCACTTAATGAGGTACCTATTTCCATAAAAATACAGGCGCTGCAGTAATGCAAAACAAGAAGGTCATTAGGCTGGATAAGAGCATGCCTGTTGCTTCAACACATACATCAACGGAGCCTGAAGGGACATTGCAGGGCTGTCACCGCTGAACTGGCTGCAGGGAAACCGAAAGAATTAGCAGGGCAGCCGCAGCACACTGCAGTACGTGATTTCATTACAACACCACCAGCAACATTCATGCTCACTGAAACAGCTGGATCAGAAGGGTGGTGGCAAGAAGCTCAAGAAGCTGAGACATGTCTGTGATACACAAGTACAGGTCACTGTGAATGAGAAGCTGGCCAAACACATGTGTCAACCTGGCAGGTCCTTGCAACCTCCAAAATTCTCAGGTGCGTTTTCACAGACTGCTTCAGGTTTACCTGCATTAACCTTAAGGGGAGAAAAGGAAGAGGAGAAAATCCACAGAGCAATTAGAGAAAATAACCAAATGCACGTCAGCCTGAACTCTGGGCCTTTCCTGTATCCAGTGGGTCAATAGTTTTTTCCCCAGCACACTGGCGGTTTTGCTGCTAGCAGGAATGCAGCGAAAAGAGTAACTGTTTTCTGTGCTGAGGAAACCCAGAGGCCAGGAAAATACCCAGGCGATTAATGCTGTGCTGGGACTGCTGTTTACTAGACATGGTAGGAAAGCAATTTAAGGAATTTCCAAGTGATATAAACAGGCAGGGCCAGATCCAGGCCCTTCTCAGGGCAAGATCCAACACTAGTGGCACAGGCTCTGACTGGCTGCATAGGGAATCGGCCCCTTTTTCTCCATCACCTAAATCATGAACACCACCAAATTCTGTCACATTTCCCAGGGTGATGTGAGAATGTGAGAACAGGGTAAGACCGTGTGTGTTTGAGATTCCTAAACAAATCTGTGCTCTTTTGTGGCAAGTGAAAACTAGCAAGGGGTGGTCCCCCTTCCCACAATGTAAATCAAGAATAAAGTGGAACTATGTTTATTTTCTTACATCTGAGATTCATTCTGGAGGCACCAAGAGCGCTATAGCTATCTTTGTCTTTCTAAAAACCATCAGCTCTGCCCACATACTGAGCCAACATTCATTGGGACAATTTTCTGCCAAGCAACATGGAATTTTTACGGCCCAGACATAAGTGCAAGTTGCTAAAGCAGAGGCACATGGACAGTGCTGTAACTATGGCTATTTATTAACAGTCTTGAGAGCTGAAACACGCCATTTTTAAAGCATTTTAATGCCTAGGGGGGGAAAAAGGTCTCAACATGGCAATTCCTCTTTTGACTAACACTTTTCTTACTTTATGTACTTCCCTGCTTCCACTATACACCCCACGATAGCTCGCTACTTAATCCAGCCTCTCCTTGTGCTCTCCTTGGTCTCTGTCCCTTCTTTAACGCCTGTCATTTCACTTTCTCTTCCCAGTAGACCAACAAGGTATACTATAAAAGCAGCAGACTGTGGACATCCTACAGATGGGCTGTCAGCATGCAGAGCAGAGGGAGAGACCCCTGCCCTGCCGTGCCTAGAGGGACATTCTCAGTGATGGAAAGCTCCCAAGAGGCACTTTGCCTCCACAGCCTTGTGAAGCAGCTCTAGGGCTGGCCACTGAGCCCAACCTGGTGCCCCTGCTGCTTGTGACAAGCACCTTAACGGCACCTTCACGCCATACAGGCAGATCTTTTGGTCATGCAAGAGTCCAACCACGAATAAGCACAGGGCAGCACCAGATGCAAACCCCTTGGGTTAGAGAACATGCTCTTCCCTTCCCCAGGGGGAGTAGGGAGAGAGGGAGAACAATGTGCTGATCACGAGGTTCAGGGTTTTCTTCAGGCTTTTATGAAATATCTGGCATTTTTCAAAAACCTCCTCGGGATCTCCCTTTCCTGCTTCTTGCCCACACAGATGTTCTCATGCGATTGTATTTACTGTCACCCTCCCATTCCCAGAGCCCTGGAAGTACAGCACTGTGCAAGAATGCCTGAGCAGGCATCTGGCAGCATTGCAGCAATTCCTCAGCTTCCCAAACCCTCTGCTCCACAGAGAAAAACACCCTGCAGGGGATACAGACCCACTCTTCTGTTACCCTAGCTGACAGCAAGTTTATTCTGCACTCTGTGAACTTAATGCAAAGAGGAAGGTGGGTGAAAAGTATTTTGAGCCCACTGCTCACCTTTCCCTGTCGGAAATCAAGAATCACAGAATTCAAGGAACTAACAACTACTACTCCCACCTCATGCTGTGTGGCACAGTTTAGAGCCCTCTTTCCGGCAGCATTTAGTTACACACTGGCAAGCTCTTGCATGTCACCAAGGTCTTTCTCATCCTCTTTATAGCCCTATGGTTGCCTGTGTTATACGTGACAACAAACTGCAATTTTGCATGCCATATCAGCAACGTTTTGCTTTGCAAAGCCTTCTCTTGTTCTGTCTAACAAACTGTACTCCATTTCTACCCCTCAGGAAAGGCATTTTTCCCTTCTGCAACAAGAGGAGCTTCTTTTTAAAACCTCAGCTCTTACAGCAGCTCTCTACACTATGCCTGCACGTATTTAATTAAATCAGCACAGATAAGTTATTTTTTTACTTTCTGCAGAGAAATGTGACAAAAGGAATACATTGTTGGGAAAAGCAATAGTTGTTTTGTTTGAGTTTTTTTTAAGAAAAAGTAAACACAAAGCTATCCATGTTCAGGTGAAAGTCAAAAGTGTGTGGCTGGTTCTTCAACAACAGCATGCATTTTCCACAACCAAGTATACTTTTCTGTGAAATTTATTTTCAGCTGAGAACCAATTTCACTGATAGAAAGCCTTCTCCTTTTCTATAAAAGACCAAATTATGGATCAGCCCTGAGTAATATTCTTATTTCAGTCTAGGATGGATCATTTTTTGTTTACTTTAAATTCCATTCCTTATTACCTTAAATTAAATCAATAAAGCCCATTTAAAATGAAATTAGGGTGTCATAAATTATATCAGTTCGAAGTAAATAGTTTCTGCTTCTCTCTTTTTTTTTAAATTAAAACCGATGAACCCAAATACTTCAAAATTTTCATATACACAGGTTGTCAAATACATACACCCAAGTATGTGCACAGGATACTATTGGTCCACGTTTGCATGTGTATATACAGATGCTTATGCCTGGAAATAAGCACTTAAATTCCTACACTTCCTGCAAAGAGGTTTTTTACCCTGGGAGGTCAATTGGTTTGTGTGACAATTAACTCCTGTACCAAAGGTTACTTCTGTGGAAAAAGGGGCATTTCTGAGATTCTGAGACAATACTGGATCAGATACTATTGTCCAGGTAATATTTTGAAAGTTTTCATTATATTCTGTCTGTTTCTTCCCACCATCTACACTAAAGCTTTGCATTGCCCTTAATTGAATTTGGAGACAAAGCAACAGTTTGTCTTTCTAGGAGTGCAAGATTTGTGCAGTTATGTCGCCTATGTGCTCTCCTAGATGAGAGCCCTGTGACCAGTTTCTGACAATACCTCTGACAATAGCAGACCTCTCACAAATATTGAGTCTCTAAGTTTCATGAAAATAGGCGATTTGCTTTCCATATGGTACAGCTGTCCCATGACTGCAGTTTGCTTCCACTCTCATTACATTTGTTCACTTGCTTGCAACTGCTGTCTTGGGAAGGGGATAGTCAGGAAAAGGGAATTGGGGAGCACAATTACAAGGCAGCGGGCTAGAAAGCAAAGGGTGCAGCTAGCAATAAAAAAATGTGTACACACACTGCTCAGTCCATGGCTTCCATCCACCTTACATCTATAATCTCCCCTGACAGATCTGACATAGCACACAATGCAATCACTGGCACAGGAGGTACACAAACAGATGCAGCAATGTGTTAACAAAGGGACTGATGAAGAAACAACAGATGAAAAAACCCTCTTACGTGTTGGCATTAAAAAATATTGCTCCCAGGAAATTTAGAGGCTTTATACAGCACAAACTTGGCTGGACACATGTAGTTCACTTTAACAGTTCAACTGGATCTAGATTCAGACACTTTTGTTTTATGCCACTCAGAACCAGACATTTAATGCAATCTTCCAGCTGTACAATTGAAGCCGTATTTTACTATCCCGTGTGATGATCTGCTGTCCCTGAATTGACATGCTGCACAAATACCCACTCTGCAAACACAGATGCTTTTTCATTGCTAAAATACAAGATTATCTAGCTTTGTTGCTTCTGGAAAAGAGGCAAAATTAATACACAGAATTTTAAAAAACTGGAGGACATCACACTTGGTCCAGCCAAAACCATGGCCACTCATTGGGCCAGAACTAGAAGTAGATTTTACATGAATCACTTTTCTAAGTTTGCATCATTAAGTTTATTCTCCTTTAAATACACACACCAAAGTTGTGCTTGAAAAAAAGGTGATCTTAGGTGATTGGAGTAAAGTAAGTAAACAGTATTGTCCAGACTCGTATTGTTCTTTTTCTCTGTATTTCAATCCTGTTTTTAAGGCTGGTAGACTACTGACAGCCTTGCGTGAGCAGTCATAGCTCAGACATGAAAAATCATTGTGCCATGGACTCCTGACTCAAGGTGCAAAGATACAGATCAAGAAATAATCTATCATCACACAAGCAAATCTCTGATTGCTTGGACTGCATTTAAATACACACCACCAGGGCTCTGGCTGCCTGTCCCCTCACCCCATAGTCCCAAAGAAATTGTCTGGGTCCCCTATTGTCCCAGAGTGCCCAAATTGAAATACAGGTACATAAAAACAAACCACAGCTCACATATCAATCTTAGATCCAATCATTTCTATACTGTAGTCTTTTTATGGAGGTTCAAAACAGTCCTTGCAAGCAGCTACAGTGGTGCAACTGACAGCACCTACATTTTAGATATTTCATTCTTAGTATTGTTTGAGAGAGAGAGGTGCATCCACAGAAGCCTTCCCATCTCCATTGCTGGTCTCTGAGCATCCTGCTGCTGCTAAAGCACTAAACGTTTTGGAAAATGCCAGGTGTACTCAGTTTCCTTTTACCTCAACAACATGCTCAGCATCTGGCAGCATGCAGCCCCAAAGCTCATTTCTGGCCAGCCTTGGCAAGTTTCCATCTAAACTTTGCAACCAGGGCCTTAGACACACGTGAAATTATTGTTCCTCTTTCGTTGGTATAAACTTCAGGTAAAATCTGAGCTGAGAAAAGGCCTTACAGCAGAATATATTTCCGACAGCTTATGGTTAAAAGAACTGAGAAGCACAATTTGAAATTGCTGCTTATGTAACAAGAGCCTGAGAACTGCACTAATATTTAATTGAGGGAAAAGTAACTGAAGGAGAATTGCTTGGAGACCTGCCAGAAGGATTTTAACAGCTGGAAGTTGAAACGTGATTAATTTTGACAGCAATAAATGCTCCGTGTTCGTAAGTAATTATGTTTAGATTTCCGAGCTATTTGAATTCTTTTCTGTGTACTATTAACATTTTATTATCCAGATAGGAATTTGGATTATTTTTATTTAGAAAATTTACGAAAAACCGCTTTTTCCCTAGCAGGTACTGACTTATCTTGGGAAAAGAAAAGTGAATGCAGCCTGGAATGAACATTCAGCAGAACTGGTCTCAGTGGAAAATGACCACACTTATACCATCTCTTGAGGGAAGACAAGGGACAACTGCCAGGACAAGCTCAAGAAAAGAGAGAAACAGAGGGTGAGAAGGCTCTAGCAGGCAGTAGCTCCAAGAGGCTGTGATCTACCTGCTAGCCAGTTTGTTTTACAACTGCTACCAAAGCCATAATAGTTACAGAACATAGTGTCCTTTGAACAGATACAAGCATGACCCTGACTACATCAAAGGAGAAGGCAAGGGCAGTAAGGGTAAGCTAAAGTAATTTCTCAAGAGTACCACATAATCAAAACACCAGCACTGGTGTGGTCAAAGTGAAGTACATTGGCTGGACTTCATGGCTTTGTGCTGGAACTTGAAGATGCAATGGGAACAAGCTATGGGGAATGACAGGTCTAAACAGGTAGGCTTGGGAGTTATCAGTTGAGGGCAGGGCGTCCTCAACCTTGAAACAGCCTACAGACATTAGTGTGTGGAAGATGCGGTATGGTCCAAGCTGTACAGAACATTTAACCACAAAGCAAAGCCTTCCTGGGCACACTCTGCCTTAAGCACAGTCCAGTACAAACCTCCAGCCAGCCAGGAAGGGTAACCAGCCCCATTAGTTGCAGATACGGAAATTAAGGCATTCAGCTCTCCAGTTGTAGATTACCATCCTCTGAAACCCACCTGTTTTGGGTTTATGTGGTGGGATTTTGGTAGCGGGGAGGGGCTGCAGGGGTAGCTCCTGTGAGAAGCTGCTAGAAGCTTCCATGGCACCAAGTCAGACCTGCCTCTAGCCCAGGCTGACCCCATCAGCGATAGTGGCAGCACCTCTCGGTTAACAGATTTAAGAAGGGAAACCTGCAGTGGAGAGGGGAGTGGGATGTGAGAGAAACACCTCTGCAGACAGTGAGGTCAGTGAAGAAGGAGGCGAGGAGATTCATCGGAGGAGGAGATGCCCCCACAGCCTGCGGTGAAACGTCAGGCTGTCCCCCCGCAGCCCATGGAGGGGAGCAGGGGAAGAGATGCCCACCTGCAGCCCAGGGAGAAGCCCACACTAGAGCAGGGGCATGTCCCCAAAGATGGCTGTGACTGCATAGGAAAGCCTGTGCTGGAGCAGTCTGTGGCTGAAGATCAGCCCACAGAAAGGACCCACGCCAGAGAAGTTCGTGAAGAACTGCAGCCTGTGGAAAGGACCCATGCTAGAGAAGTTTGTGAAGGACTGTCTCCCGTGGGAGGCACGCCACACTGGAGCAGGGGAAGAGTGAGGAGTCCTGCCCCCGAGGGGGAAGGAGCAGCAGACACAACCTGTGATGAACTGACCCCAACCCCCATTCCCTGTTTCCCTGCGCTGCTGGGGAGAGGAGGTAGAGAAAATTGGGAGCGGCGTTGAGCTGGGAAAGAGAGAGGGATGGGGGGAAGCTGTTTTAAGATTTGGGTTTACTTCTCATTATCCTTGTTTTTATTTGATTGGTAATAAATTAAATTTCTTTTGTTTTTTCCCAAGTTGAGTTTGCTTTTTGCCCATGACCATAATTGGTGAGTGATCCCTCCCTGTCCTTGGCTCGACCTACAAGCTTGTCTTTATATTTTCTCCTCCTCATCCCACCTGGGGGAGGGAGGACTGAGAGAGCAGCTTTGTGGTGCTTTGTTACCAGCTGGACTGAAACCATGACAGCACCTTTGAAAAAAGACAAGGTACCGTTGATGTGCACAAGTGGAAGACATGACCAAAGCCAACTCTGACCCTTTAACTGTGTCTGGAAGAACTCGTCCAGGTGGCTGAAGATAAGAAAGCCCAGAGGAAACAGAGAAAACAACCTCACTTAGGAAAGAGCTTGGCTGGGAATTATTTTCTTGCAAGTGTTATGGTTACGACCTTAAGAAAACTCTCCACAATTAACAGTGAGGGAAGGCCATTTGCTGCAACAGCCAGCTCCGAGGGACTGCTGGTTCTGGCACACAAACCTCTGGGGAGCTCAAGATGTAACACCACCTTCTGAACATGCATGTATTGCCTATGCAAGACAAAAGCAGCAGGCTCAGTTTTGCAGTGGATTTCACAGGACACACCCTGTACTGATAAGGCAAACATCAGCCCTCATGTCTGCCACCAGTGGAGGCTCACCTCCCCTCCTGCGAGGCCAAACAGAGCAAGTCCTGGGGCAGCCCTCTGTTCAGGCTGGGGAGCACCAGCTCACAGAGTGGGAGGCACAAGATGCAATGCTGGCGTAGCAAATCATTGATAGGCACATAGCAGCCATTAGATGAGCACGTACGTGATCTCAGTGTGGAGGGGGAGAATATTTCATCAACCCCTTCTCTCTCTGCTGCAGATCACCCAGCCTGTACAATGCTTAATAGAGGCTGATTTGTTGCAGTGTACTAGCCTGGGAGATTCCCAGGTTCGTATATAACCTCCTGGCTTTCTTCCTCATTATAAGAGGCATTTAAAATATTTGCCAAGCCCTTGGCATAGCTTTTGAAACAAAGAACTGGTAAAACAAGGAGAAAAATGCAGTTGCAGGAGGGCAGCTACATTTAGGAGGTGGCACATGGGAATTCTCTTGCGCTCCCTTCATCCAGACTTTTGACTGGTATTTACACTGGTGTCTTTTAAAGCCAGTGATTAACTTAGACTAGATATACAGCTTTCAGATGGCTTCACTCCAGGCAGATGAGTTAGCTCACAGGCTCTTTTGTAGACTAGGTTGTAACCTGGTGTGTTTCCTATGCCATTGATCCAAAAGGAGGATCATCACCATCTTTCCCCTAGTACCTGATCCCAGGCTCAGACATAACCATACAAAGAAAGGAGGGCAAGGTGAAGAAGAGAAGGAAATGGCAGGTAAAGCGTGGGATTTGTGGGAGCACACTTTATTTTCCAGGTGGGTCTGTTGCAATCAGGCACAGATCTAACACTGACTATCATTAGGATTTTCCTTCATGGGAAAAATTACATGGCCCCTGCTAGCTGTTAGAGACCTTTCACAGCAGCTGGAAGTGAAAACAAGAGCATCAGGCCCAAATGTGGAAAGCCCAACTCCAATGACCTCTGCGCTGAACCAGAAGGCTTGCTGGGTGAACCTCCAGACTGTTCCAGTGTCAAAATTAATCTTTACTCAAATGAGGCATCTGAGAAGCTGCCAAGAAGGAATGGACATTTCCTTCTCTGTAACCTCCCAGGGTTTTATTTCAGGAAGGGCTGAGCAGGGTCTTGGCATTTATCCCCAGGAAGCATCATACTTATCCAGTCCCTTCCTACTCACCACATTGCTGATGTTAAGTAGCTTCAACAGCAAAATAAAGCCGTATGACCACTATCACTTGTGTCACTTCCACTCAGCCATGCATTTAGCTGCTTGCTTTATATGCATGGAAAATCTCATTTAATATTTCACTAAGTTACTTCAATCTTAGAAGAAGACAGCTTCAGGAAGATGGTTAAAATACGCATCATGTGATATTAAGTGTTTTTGATGTTTAACATCGTGGCACGTATAACAGCACTGTGCAAATTGGATTAGATTCAGAAACAGTCTTCTTTAGACTGGACTAGTGTATGTTTATTAAGCCTCCCTCTAGTCAGTGTAAACCAGAAAATTCCTTCCAAAATGGCTTACTTCCACCCCGTTTTGCTCATTCTATCATCAGCCTTTTCCATCAGATGACAGAGCAGAGGGAGAAGAGTTAAAGGGAGGAACGATTCATAAGAAGAATGAACAACTGTTAAACAGGAAAACCCTGTCAAACTCTATGGATGAAGACCCCCTTTTAAAAAACTTCTTTTCCCTGTGTATTTAGGGGATCACAGCCACAAAGAGGGCATTACTGTGAAAGAGGGAAGATCCTGCGTCTCCTACTTGGGCAAAATGGATTGGGGAATTATTTAGATATGCCCCAGTTTGCCCAGATAAGTGCAACAATTTATCATTTCTCCAGTATCAAACTTGAAGGATTCTTAAACATGACACAGTAAGAAAACAGAATCACAGTCCTGACATTTTTGGTTTGCTTTGATAAAACGTACAAAACATGCACCTCATCTCCAGCAACATTTCCTCTCTTCCTCCTTATTACACTGAGTTTTGTTATTGTAACCCTTGGCTATCAGCAAACTATTTTGAGAGCCACTGCAAAATGCAGCTGTACATTTGCCCTGCAGAAAGTGCAGAAAGGCATGATTTGTTACCACATTGCATGGAATTGCACTGCTTTCTTCACTGGCTCTTAGTCATCTAAGATGC
Organism: Astur gentilis; assembly: GCF_929443795.1. NCBI lineage: Eukaryota > Metazoa > Chordata > Aves > Accipitriformes > Accipitridae > Astur > Astur gentilis. The sequence goes on from NC_064919.1 coordinate 60,627,934, forward strand.
TATCCTACTGCTAGCTAGTTGGAAAGCTAGCTCAAATACTAGTTGTAGTTAAGTGGGAATTTTGACATGGCCTTCAACAGGGCCAAAATCTCAGGTAAGCTGCAAACATAGATGCTGCAGCATGTTGAATATTTGTTCTTCTCACTTGAGAACATTTCAAGTCTGATAAGAGCAAAAGATCTTTGATGTGTCACACCTTTAACAAGACCCATGTACCTGAAAAACCTGTGGTTAGTTTGGCACTTGTTTCTGCCCCCCCCCCCCCCCCCCCCCGCCTCTACAGAGGCAGCGAGACAGCATCCATTCACGTGAGATTAATGGCCATGAGCATTTGTGGTGAACCCCAATAATCTGTAAAATAGGCTATCACTGGGGAGTCCTCCATCTTCTTTCTAATGTTGTCTCTCAGGATACAGCAGTGTCTCCAGTACCTCATGCTCTGCAACCCTGTTCCATCTTTATTACTGCAGAGATGTTTTGGTTTTCTCCATGGAGGTAGTTAATAAAATTTATTGTTAGCTACAAACTCTGCAAATCCAGTCCCTGGAAGATAAGCCAATGCAATATGCTGGCTTCAAAGCTAGCAGGATCAAACTGAGCAGGATCGTTTGGTGGGATTTCTGCCCATAAGGGAGCTGAATGCCAGGTCATGCAGGGTTACCAAAGGCAAGTTATTTGTTTTGTACTGCAAAGCAAGGGTGACTTTAACTGAGATCCTGTCCTGGTCTCAGCTGGGATAGAGTTAATTTTCTTCCTAGTTCCTGGTATAGTGCTGTGTTTTGGATTCAGGATGAGAATAATGTTGATAATACACTGATGTTTTAGTTGTTGCTAAGCAGTGTTTACAGTAAGTCAAAGCCTTTTCTGCTTCTCGCACATACCCCAACAGTGAGGAAGCTGGGGGGGCACAAGAAGTTGGGAGGAGACACAGCCAGGACAGCTGACCCAAACTGGCCAAAGGGATATTCCATACCATATTTCATCATGCTCAGTATATAAACTAGGGGGAAAGCTGTCTGGGGACTGCTGCTCAGGAAGTGGCTGAGCATCGGTCAGTGGGTGGTGAGCAATTGCATTGTGCATCACTTGTTTTGTATATTCTAATTCTATTATTATTATTATTATTATTATGCCTTCCTTTTCTGTCCTACTAAATTGTCTTTATTTCAACCCATGAATTGGGGGGGTCGGTCCAATTCTCTCCCCCATCCCACTGGGTGGGGGGACTGAGCAAGCCGCTGTGTGGTGTTTAGCTGTCTGCTGGGTTAAACCACGACAGATCCCCTTTAGTGTTTGGATCTCCGAAGGTGAGGATGGGGTTAAAAGAAAGGATTTCCTAAATCCGACTCTGTTCCAAAAAGGTTAGGGATAAAACTAGCAGCAATTATGTACTGTTATTAAAATAGCACCTAGAGGTGCATGCCAAGAACCTCACTAAATACACAGAGATGATTCCTGCACCAAGGAATTTCCAGTATGAACAGACAAGACAAAGGCAGTACTGTTATTCTCATTTTGCAGACACTGAACCAAGACACAGAGGCTAAGGCACCACAGCACAGAGATTAGGTCACTTGCCAAGGTCATATGAGGGATCTGTGCTACAGCCAGGACCCGAGCCTGTTGCATGACTCAGTCATAGTCCTGTGCTTCATAAGAGCAGTCCCCTTACTCATCCTGAGTTTCCAGAATTGTGTTGGTGCAGTTTTTATTTTCAGAACCAAAAGTCAAAGATACTTTATCTCAGAATCCCACTGCCCCCAATCCCCCTAGCAAAAAAGTTTGAATGCAGAAAGAACGTGTTTCTGTAAGCCAAGCCAAGTTATTCATGGGCCTGCATCTTGAAGAGCCTCTTATTCAGTCAGACCTATGTTGCCACCCTGCCCACTGTTTATGCAAGCAAAATCCCAGCAACAGGCCATCTAATTGCTTGCTTGCTGTGTGAAAATGCCCATTTTTTACTACTTGCAAAAGAGTGGGAAGGAATCCTACCTAACCACAGCCTTGAGTATCGGGCCTGGTTAAAATTTTTTTAAGTAAGTGATTTATTCCACCATTTTCTAAAGATTATTTTAATGGATGTCTTACTTTAAACCAAAACCCAAACCAAATCTTTATACTCAATACCTTCATTCCAAGGTTCAAAGTAATGAAGGGGAGATTTCAAAGAAAGAAATATCAGTATTTAATTCTCACTTACTTTCAAGGACATTAGGCACTTGATGGCTCTTTGTGCCCCTATAATACTTCACATTTTCTGGGTCTTACTGCTATACTTGGGCTATCAGGAATTACCAAGAAGTCCTTCCCTTCCAAAACTTAAACTGTGATATTTTATGTGCATGCTATAATAAGACATTTCTATTGTTCTGAAACAAATTGCTTCTCTCTTCTGGCTAATACTGTCTTCTCCCCTAAGCATTTTACAGGAAATGAATGGGGAAGAGAGAAATGTTGCTCTTCTTTCTGATGTAATTACTGATGAGACTCTTAAGTCTTGTTGACATGTCATTTGTTACTATAAAGAGGGCAAAACAATTTATATAACCATATTTTGCAAACATTATTTCAGGTGAATCTTTGATCTCCACTACCTCCTTCACCATTGTCTCTTCACTTAGAGATCAAACTTACTAGTTAGGTTATTTCCCATTAAAATTGATAGATCTTTTCTGATTATTCAAGCTAGTAAGAGTAATAAAAAATTCCTGCTTTTCCTCTGGCACTCACCCATACCTATAGATAAAACTACACTACCCTCATCAGGTATTGTGTGCCTCTAGTTCATGGAAACATTCCATAAAAAACACTTATTTCTGCCAGAGACTCTGCCCATTGAAAGCAAATGTGAGTCTTCAATAGATTCTGATGATGTGGGAGCCAAATCCCTTTTGCCCCTAGTTGTGAGCCCCAGTGCTAAATTCACCTCTTAAATTCTGTAGAAAGATGAAAATAGGAAGGAGGAAGTTATTTCTGGAAGTATCTTGTTGCTGTTACAGATATACTGGGTCAGATTCATGTTTCAAAAAAAACCCCAAACCCATAATTAAGTAATCATGTATTTCTCATTATTTAACCTACAGTTCAGCCTGTGGACCAATGATTTCCAACATGACTGAGAAGAGTCTGCAAGGAAGTCCAACTTACAAGCAGGAAGGCCTAAGTCCAACTCACCAACATAATAATGGACATTCTGGCATCTTCAAAGATATCTCACAAAGAAACAGAGTGCACTTGTTTTCTCACTAGGTAATTCTGTCTTGACAGATAGCATCAAACTACTACACAACTAATGCTGCTTTTAGAAATACAGCGTTTCATCACTGATTCATATAGAAACTCAATAAAAACAGAAGGGTTGTGTTCACTTTGAGGCATGCTAACAGAATACTGAGCTGTGAATTAGAATATCAGATAAGCTAGTCCTTATTGACAAATTAATTATTTCTATCATCCATTGCTGTTTTATTTTTTAATCAAAAACTCATTAAGTCAGTGGGTGAGCTGTTCGGAGGAAGAATAATCAAAAGATAATCACACCAGATTTGAATAATTTTATCACAGCTTATCCACTTCAGTCTTCTCTAGTGATCTAAAGGATGAGATTTGAACTTCATTACGAACTGATTATAAATATAATTCAGATGGATGGGAAAGTAATTTGAAGAATTTTTAGCCTGGTCATGAGTTCCCTTTGAAGCTCGTGAGCTGGTTGTTGGACAAGTGTGTAAACAATTATTGCTTGTCTACAAGGAACTGGGATGTTGAAGAAGTTCTTGATTTTATTAATTAAATTAGTTTCTAAGCAGAGAATGAAGAACACTGCCATATAACTTTCTCTTTTGTCTCATCAAGTATGCCTTCCACTTCTCTGACAGGTGAAAGTTTTTAAGGACACCATCACAGAGCTTGAGACATGTCCTTTTTCTTTTTCAAGCTTCAGCCTCTGGTCTAATAAAGGAGATGCTTTCCTCTTACATCCATTACATCATTTATATCTTAGATACTCAAAGCAACTTCATCACTATTCCTCTGAGCAGCTGCTCAGGCAGCATGTGCTGACCCAAGTCTTTCACAAGGGCTGTGTGATTGCAGATCATATTACCAGCATTATTCAGCCACCTTAAAAGACACAAAAATCTAACCTGGTAGGTGGTGCATCACGATCGCTAGGAAGCAATGGCTACATACCATATGTGCAGTATCAGATTCATTACCATTACCACCTGCTCATCTCATTTGCCTCATACAGAAAGAGTTTTGCACTACATGCTCCCAGGAGCAGGGACGGTGGTACAAGTACATCTCTGTACAGAATGACCCATGGCAGACCCTGAGGAACTGCCTCTGTGCAATGACAAGTAGGCACCTTTATAGGCAATCCTCTCTGACTCTATCCCAGGACCGTGCTTTGCATTACTGTTGCAAGACAGAAAGGTTTCTGTAATACATGCACACGCACTGATCTACCCCTCTTGGGGTACTCTCATCAAGGTCTGCAGGTAAGGACAAAGAACACCCCCAAACCTTTTTCAATAACCCGATTTCCCCTGCAGCTGGCATCTCAGTACCCCACAGCCATGCTGTAGGAACTGAAAACCTTAGGACTGTTCTTGGACATGCTCCCTGTGCCAGAGCATACCATGCAGAAACCTTGAGGCCTGAGACTAGCAGCCTTGTGCTCAGACCAGTGCAATGCAGGTTGGATTCAGCCTGGCGGTCAGTACCTACAAGAAATGGGTCTGAACCTCCAAGCACCTCCAAATTTTGGTAGGGCCTGAGCATGGAAAACTGCATGTTTCAGATAGCTATAGCTGTAAAAGCACCAATTCAGTAGCTGAGTTTAAAGACACATTCCAGTGTGTCATACTAAGCCTCTAACAGCCCTCAGGAGGCTGTCTCAAAATGTCGTAATGCTACTCCCATGGTCATACACCTGGCAGAATAAGTGCTCCCTTCAATTAAAATTGTCTTTAGCTCTAGGAATGTTAAGATGAGAAAGAGGTACACAGTGCTCGTTTGTATGCCGGTATCTACAATATTCAGCCTCCCAGATTATCAAGCAGACACAAAGATAGGAGCAAACACAAAATATACCTATTAATAATAAATTGATTTTCCTCTACGTGCCTGAAAACATTTTCTCACTGAAGACACATTACCATTAGTACTTCACAGATGTAAAATCTAAAAGGACTGTGGAATTAAGCCTGCCCAGATAGCATGTTTGAGTACAACCATTCTTGTCCATGCAGAGGGCAACATCTTGTTAAAACGTGTCTTAGCAGTTTTTAACATAATGCATTAGCTCATTACAGATAAGCCCTGCGCATAAGCAGTCTGTGTTATCTAAGTGAGAGAAAGAATAGTGCCTTTCAAAAGGCACGGAACAAGAAGTGGAAATTTAACTTCCCCAAGCAGACTGTCTCAGCAGCAGCTCCTATAACATAAGCCACAAAAACTTCAAATGCTTATTGGTTTTCCCTGATTTTCCCTCACCTTGCTGTTCCTAGGGGTAGCGGTGGCTCAGACAAATTGTTTAGGCTTGGAATTGGGAACATACAAAGAAAACATTTCAAATCTTATTTATTTACTTAAGTTCTACCTTAAAAACATTTAGGGGCTTTTTTTAACCTCTAACAGTTTCCTTCAACAGGCCATTGCTAAAAACCTCTTAACTTCTAGCCTAAGCCCATTAAACCAGGACAATTAGGATTCATGAAATTCCGCATCCACAGAAACTAATAACAAAATTCCCACAGCCCTCAGTAGGACACATATTGCTCCTTCAGACTCGCAGTATATTAATATCAATTTGCCTAAGTGTTAAGCCAGAAAGAAACATTTGAAATAAGACTGCCCAATACTGCACCCAAAATACGTTACAGAAATGTTAGTAGCATTTCTATTTCTGAGTTTCTGCAGAGATGTACATCAAAGTCGCAGTATTGGGCAGCTTTATTGCTCACTCATGCTGGGAAGAGTTATTATTCATTGCTCCAAATTCCTCACTTTTAAAAGCACTATATACATTGTCAACATGTAAAATAATCGGTGCTTTCTAATATATTTATTACCTCCTGTTACAAAAGAGAGCTATAAACAAAAAGGATGTTAGGGCAGCATTCTAAAGACATTAAAAACGGTGAATGCATCATTCTTTCTTGCAATTTTTAATTGTCGAACAAGAGGGACATGCTTTTGCAAAGGCAACACGCTTTTTCTGTGCTTAGAGCTGAGCATTTTGTACAATTCACAAGTCAACCAAATATAGCCTTGAGTCTACGGGATGCTGAAAACTTTCACCCCTCTCCCACTGCTTGCTAAGATCACTTATCATTTTACATGATCTTCTCTTTGTTTCAAAGAATTTGGCAACTTGTTGCCTCATCTCAGTGAGCAGCTTGCTCCATGTCCTTTTTATGGGGTGCTCTGCACCTTGAGACTGCTTGTGCATCATGCAAGGCAAAGGGAGATTGTTTCTCCAAACAGAATTGCCTAGATTTCTGGTGGCATTTATAATACTGCAACTTTAATCCTTTTAAAGAAGCCTGTACATTTTGTTGCTCTGAAAACATACTGCAGGAACAGCCCTGACATCTGAAGTCCCTTATTTATAGCCATACTTGTACCTTTTCACAGTCACAGAAGCAACACTGTGCAGCCCATGCTGATAGAAGTCCCCTGTCACTGAACCAGACCACTGCTGGGGTATGTCTGCAGAGTCAGGTAAGCAGCTGCGTGTAAGAATGCTCTCTGCCACCCACATCGGAGAGGCTGAAGTCCACCCAGCCCTGCCTGTAACTGGCATGACAACGTGTGTTTGCCTGCCTGCATGCATGCGGACGTGCCTTTTATCTTGTCGTGATACAGCCAACACTTGGCCATTCTCCGAAGGTTTATGTTTTGATGAGACACCCCCTAATGTGTCATGTTTGGTGAGAGGTAAGGAGAAGGTTTCTTGCTACTCTGGGACAGACATTTATTGATTCTGCTGACTGCAGAGGGAACCTAGGATGGCTAGCTGAGATGAAGACAACTATACTGTAGGCATCTAGAACTGGGCAAACTAAGAGTCACTTTAGTTGACATGTTTGAGTTTCATACTTCAGAAAAAGAAAATTTCACACTGAACCATTGGGGAAATCATCCCTTGCTCATTTACAGTGTACACTTTTCCACAGAGGAGAAAAATCTTTTAACTGGTACTGCATTTGTTAATAGGAGCAGCACTCTAACAACCGTTAACATGTGCATTTCAATCCTTAATTTTTAGTTGTGATTATTCACATTCCATTAGAGTTCATTTTAATTCTCACTACATATTCCATGCCTATGACTAAATTTATATGTAGAAAAACCTTTTGTCTTTGCTTCCTCTGTAAAACATTAAGAAATTAAAAAGCCCATATTTGTGCATTTCAGATTCTCTGCAAACAGGTCACAGATCTATGCAGATGAGAAAGAATTGCTTTCAATAGCAAGTGTCTGCCATAAAGAAATCTGAATACCACAACCCGTACCATTGCTTCTGTCAGTTAGTACCATGACTCTACATATATTAACGCAGTGTCTCCTCCAGAAACCCAGCTCTCTGGAGTCAGGTATTTACTGTTGCCTGATTCTCTAAAGTACCTCTGGTCCCACTGGCAACAGCGTAAAGTCATATGAACAAGGATCAGGTTTTTAAACATACTTTGGAGCCCAGCAGAGCAGAGTGTGAGACTTTTAAACCCTGGCATAAATATGTTCTGTTCATACTTCACCCATTGCTACCTAAACCAAGCTTAGCCTCCAGTTCTCAGGCACTGCCATCTGTTACGGTACTGCCACACCATCTAAATGTTAAATTGGACAAGTGTAAGATTTAGCTATTTTTTAAAAAAGCAGATTTGAAAACTGTGTCCTGTCTGGTACTGGTCTGAAGGCTCCAAGCGAAAGTAGAAAGTCCCTAATGAAGTGGGCAGAATGAAGCAATCATTTCCCTTTCTGACTGGCTGCTGTCAGTGACAGCAGGGGAGAGCAGCCGGTGAGGCTCAGCACCACCGGCAGCCACTGCGGGAAGCGGCTGGCTGGTCTGCAGCTACCACCATGCTGACGTTCGGCAGGTTGGAAAGGGGTCCCTAATTAATAGGCCTTGGCGTAGGTTCAGATGTTGTCATGCCTGTGACTTGATAGGTTTAGCGGAAATATATATCTGAAAGGAAGATCTGTCCAGAATGATTGAGTTATACTGCAGTTAAAAGCAGAACAGATGTATAAGCAGAAGTGATGGTGTCGCTGAGAATCAGTTACATATCCCACGGGAAAACCTTCATTTGTTGGATAAGGACAATGTGCTACACTGCACACATTTCCTCCTATAAATGTAATCCATTTTTCCTGCTCTGAAAGCATGTGTGACAGCTGTTCTGCCCAGAAGCAAAACGACATTTTATATCAAAAGCATTATTGATTTTTCTTCTTAACTGATTTTGGTAAAGCATTAAAAAGAAAGGTTAATATACAATACAAATCTACATAAATTGTCAGTCAGCCTTGGAAGTGGAAAGGTTTTGGCATTTTCTGCTAACTCTTCACACTTCACACCCTTCTGCATTTTCTGGTTCTGTCAGAAGAAAAAGCTTCACATCTGCCTCATCCAGAGAAAAGTTGGAAAAATCCTGAGAAAAGCCTGCTTGGGCAAAACTCACAGACAAAAGAGGTGCGATTAGTTGATTTCAGACATGCGTCTAGGACAGCAACAAGCTGCAAGAGGATGCAGGTAGCTGAGGTTGTAAGCCAGTCTCCTGGCTGCCGGACCAAAGGACTTCCAAGCGCCCACTGGAGTGTGGTACCTTTGCTGCAGGAATTGAATGCTGCTTGAAAGCAGGTGAGGATCAGTTCCACACGAAATCTGTGACCTGCTCCCTGCAGGACAGTGTCTTCTCCCACCCCCCACCTCCTGAGGGATGGTAGTCCCAGGCCATCTGCCTGGAAATAATGGGCCTTCACTCTAATCCCCTTCTCTTTGGACACTGCTCCCTGAACTCGGGCAGCCCCTGTATCTCATCAGGGCTAACTTTATGTCTCTATGCTTACCATATGGCCTAGGATTACTCTGTCCAGCTGGTAGGATAAACCACACCACAGATAGGGCACAGGTGACTCTTAAAAGAAAGATGGTACCTCATTAGCTTCTCAGAGAAATCCTACATGCATGCTGTGGGTTCCTGCTACAAACTGCTGAAAGGCATGTCATCAGAGTATCTCAGCCATCAGCTTAATGCTCTACAGTTGAATTTTGAATGCTTGTGAAATGGTTCCCATGTCCTCTGGCAGAGAGTCAGCAAATGAACACTGTGAAGAAGTCAAATTTTCCTGCTTCCTTTGGAAAGAAGGCAAGACTGTTGACAGCAGTTTGTGGGTTTTTTTAAAAAGGAGAAGGCATTCACTGGACCAGGGAAAATTACTTGACAGCAGTCATATGGATTGAGAGAGATCAAGTCCCCAATCCAGAATAACTGCATTTATACAAAATGGAACACCTCTAGCAGGGGCTACAGCAAGAACACCACCACCAAATACATTATAGCCCTGTAATCAAGCCCCTTCTACGAGCTGTGGGAGAAGAAGGTTCAGGTGCCATGTGGACATGAGAAAAATGCATTTCTCTTACAGAAAACTTGCCTGTCAACAGAGGAATGTAACCTCACACAAAGTCTTGGTCTCAACAAAACAATTTTTGATAAAAAAAAAAAAAAAATTATAGGGAAATTCCCAAACAGTTCAATTTCTAATACTTATCTCCTGGGAATTCATTTACCAGGTGCAGTCATGCTTTAACCCCAGCCAGCAACGAAGCACCACACAGCTGCTAGCTCACTCCCACCCCAATGAGATGGGGGAGAGAATCAGAAGAGTAAAAGTGAGAAAACTTGTGGGTTGAGATGAAGACAGTTTAATAAGTAAAGCAAAAGCCATGCAACGTACGCAAAGCAAAACAAGGAATTCATTCACTACTTCCCATCGACAGGCAGGTGTTCAGCCATCCCCAGGAAAGCAGGGCTCCATCACCTGCAACAGTTAATTGGGAAGACAAACACCATCACTCCCAACATCCCGCCCACCCCCACCCCCCCCCCGACCTTCCTTCTCTTTCCCCCAGCTGTATACGCTGAGCCTGACATCATATGGTCTGGGATATCCCTGTGGTCAGTTGGGGTCAGCTGTCCCAGCTGTGTCCCCTCCCAACTTCTTGTGCCCCCCCGGCCTGCTCGCTGGTGGGGTGGGGTGAGGAGCAGAAAAGGCCTTGGCTCTGTGTGAGCTCTGCTCAGCAATAGCTAAAGCATCCCTGAATTATCAACACTGTTTCCAGCACAAATCAAAAACCTAGCCCCACACTGGCTACTATGAAGAAAATTAACTCCATCCCAGCCAAAACCAGCACAGATGCCCACAAGAACTGGGAACATTTCCTTCTTGGCCAGCTCCTCTCACTTGTGCTGGCTGCAAGCCACGCAGGTGAGCCTCAGCTGCTATTATCTAAGCTATGAAACACTTCAGAAAAAGATAGAAAGATAGAATGATATCCCTATCATCAATGAGCCAAAGTTAGAAGTTTCAGCTGTTGGTATCAGCAGGGAAAATGTAATGATGTTTTCAAGACTTGCATTTACAGACTTTCTTTAGCTACAGTAGTCCTTGCTGAAGGGTAGCTTTGCAGTGGGTATTATATTTATCACGATGACACTTCCCCATTTGGCGAGAAATACTGTTTTGTATGATAATGCACACATTTTATCTATTTATTGATCAAAAAAGAGATTCTTAATGCAAATAAGCAACGAAGAAGCCCATTGGCTTTTCTAATCTAGTAGGTGAGCTTAAGCCCAGCAGCAAATGAAACATGCAGCTGAAGGACATATGTGATGGAGCTTCAATTCAACCTTGAAAGCTATGGAAGCTGTGACTGATTCATACTTTTCACTGCTATGCTCTGTCTCAACTGTAAAAATATTTCACTGAAACCTGCTGGGAGATCTCTTTCTGGCAAACTAGCTGCTTTCCATTTCATCTTTAGTTGTACTAGATTTTCTGTTTTAAGTTTTGTCATCAACAAATTCATTTTACATGAGAAACTTGCCTTTGTCATCATGAATGATGTGCAATGGTCTCCAAAACTCAATTCCCAGTTTACTGCAGAGATACTCCTTGCTCAGAATGTATTGCTGACCTCTGTGCAATTTCACAGATGCTACCAGTTTTGTTCTGAAATCAGTCATTGTCATCAACTCCAGATTAACAAAGATATTAAATCTAATGAACACAAAGAGTTCTTGGCAAACATTCATTATGTAACATTATTAAATCCTGGATCATCAGTCCCATAAGCTCTTTCACCTGTTTTGTTGCTTTGGGTTAAGGTGAATTCATAAGAATTTCAGTCATTAAGAGCTTTGGTAAGCTTGATTTCTGTACTGAAATCAGAGGGGATTCTGTTACCCACCATATTACTGAAGCATTTCACACTTACACTTTTGCACATAGCATGTTGCACCAACCAGCCCTCCACACTTTGTCTTTTCTGTTTTAATTCAAATTGAAGAGGTATCCCATCTCAGGCACATAATCCTCTTGCAACCTCTCCCAGTGACTTTGGTGTAGTTTCTTTCTTGTCAGATATATTGCTGCTTTGCATTTTTGACACAATACCATTTATGGTCCTTCATAGTGAACACCCCAAGGCCTTCTGCTGAATTTGAAGTTTTTAGGTCCACCCAGAAGGGGAAGATGCAGGTCTAGGCAGTCAGAAGGATACTCCTTGACTCCCTGTCCTGAAATGACATTTACTTGTGTGAACGTGTACAACTTCCCTGATCATTTTGGAGGGTGTTCACCACCTCTTTCTTTTTCCCTGTTTGTCTCAGTAGACATAACACTTCTGCTTTAAAACTAAATATAATCAAAAAGCTTGTTATGATAGGACACACAGAAATTTATCAGTACCATGTAAACAAGAGCAGCACTGACAGCTGTAGACACAAAACTGATGTAATGGCATTCAGTTTCATTCTAGCAACCCTCTCACAAAACTGACGCATGCAAAAAAGGGGTCTATATTTGAAAAGACCATTAAATAACATAAGTAGGCCCATCTGATTCAGATTTCACCAGTAGCCCCCTCTCTCAAGGACTCTGCTTTCAGGTTTCATGTAGCACACCTTGGCATATGACACAGATGGGTATTAATTTATATAGCAGGGCACCTTGCTACTTGGGCATTAGCTAAAGTTAGTGATCAGCATGATCTTTCAAGGGGTGAAGTTCAGTTTGAGACAGACCATACCATAAGGCCATCTATCTCTAGTTAGACACCAAATTAACACAGATTTTTATTTCCTCCCTTTAATTTCAGAGGAACTCCTTGTGTATCTTAAGTCCTAAATTCAACCAATGTCTAAAATTTGACATAATAGATCCCATCAAAGATGACAAAATGATTGGACAGCCACTTGAAAATAAAAGAAATAAAAGGATTTCATGTGAAGATTTCTGTAGCATGTTAAATTCTGACATTGTGAGCCTTGAATATGGATTTCAGACCCAGGGGTGTAAGCACGTAAATAAAAACTCTGGTCTGATTTTCAAAGATATTTTGTACTGAAATCACTTACTAAAACCTGAAATGGCTAATACCTGCTTTTCCCATCAGAGTGAAGTGTGGGTGGCTCACACATTCTAGTCAAACCATCCATCTGTATTCGGTGGCCTCAAGGCAAGCTTGGGGTTGAACTTTAGAAACAGTGATCAGGATTCAGTCACCTAAAAGCACCCAAGGCTGCTTGAAATATCTAAGATCTATATATGGATGAAGCGATTGTCACTTTGTACTGAGCACTGGTGAGGCCACACTTTGAATACTGTGTTCCATTTTGGGCCCCTCACTACAAGAAAGACACTGAGGTGCTGGAGCGTGTCCAGAGAAGGGCAACAAAGCTGGTGAGGGGCCTGGAGCACAAGTCCTATGAGGAGGGGCTGAGGGAACTGGGGTTGTTTAGCCTGGAGAAAAGGAGGCTGAGGGGAGACCTTGTCACTCACTACAACTGCCTGAAAGGAGGCTGTAGTGGGGTGGGTGCTGGTCTCTTCTCCTAAGTAACAAGCGATAGGACGAGAGGAAATAGCCTGAAGTTGTGCCAGGAGGGGGTTAGATTGGAGTTTAGGAAAACTTTGATCACCAAAAAGTTTGTCAAGCATTGGAACAGGCTGCCCAGGAACGTGGTTGTGTCACCACCCCTGGAGGTATTTGAAAGACGTGTAGATGTGTGCTTAGAGACATGGTTTAGTGGTGGACTTGGCAGCGTTAGGTTTACAATTGGACTCAGTGATCTTAAGGGTCTTTTCCAACATAAATGGTTCTATGATTCTATGGTCTTGGTGGAGATGATACAGGAAACTTAAAGGAGACCCACATCTTCTGGAGTGGTACAAGCCAGCGAGTTGAGATGCAGTCTCAAATGTCTCAAAAGGCACTGGCTACATAACACATGGATGACTGAAACCCAGCAGGTCAGTACCACTTCTGCTGTTGGGTATGAGCTGTTTCCAGCAGCTTGTTCCTGTGGAACCAAGAAGGGATGTCTCCCTCCTTCTATATTCTCGGCCATCCAGCAGAAAACCTAGGATTTTATAGAAATAACTCCCTGTCCAGAAGTGTTGCATCCCGATACACCCAATACACAGTGCAAAATATATTTGCCTGCATGTTCCTACAGACATGTGAGCATTTGATTCTCCATTATTTAGTGCCCCAGCAGAGGAAGGCAAATGTCAGCTAGAGAGGAGAGTTAGAAGTGGCCAAAATGCACAGTGACTGCATTTTCTCCACTTTCCTATCTAAACGTATAAATATTTTTTCCATTCAAAATAAAAATATATGAACCAACAGTAGCCACATTCCTTTTCAAGATGAGCAAATTTGTTTAGAAACAAGCCTAAGTGACCAAACCTTAACATACTCCCTGAAATAAACTTTAAGAAACCCTGACGTGACCAGGGGCTACAAGGGATTCAGACAGTGCAGTAGTCCTGCAATCAGTCAAAAATGGGTCTCTGCTTGTACGACCAGACAGTAAACACTGGAGTTTTTGTTTCTGAGACAGTAGTTAACCATGTACTGAGGACACTTTCAGAAATTAAACTCTCTGAAGTCTCCACTTCCCCATGGTATAAATGAGCTTTTGTCATGCCTCTCCCTGCATGAAATCTTTCAGTAATCCCACCTGATTTTAAAGAAGTCTTGAAGTCTTTCCCATCACTTTATGTTTGGGGGTTTTTTGTGGGGTTTTTTTTTTGGTTTTTTTTTTTAAGAAGATGGAACCGAAGATTAGATTCATGCAGCCAGTGGCAGCCAGTCACTCTGTTGCTCAGATGCCTTTAGAAATTGCAAACAAATGTGTTTCCGGTGCTAAAAAAAGAAACCCTAAACAAGCAAAAATCTCTCCACCAGAGCATCTGTCCTAGTCTGTGACTTATACCTCCTCCATGCAGTCAGTTTTCTAAACAATGACCCAAGTGTCCTTGTTTTATAGGAAATTCTCTCATCAGGAACTCACTCCTGCAAATCCAGACATGCAGAAGTTCAGCACAGGAAGTCAGGCTGTCATGGCTCCAAGCATTGTTAATCATTTTTAAATGATCATTAAAAAGCAGCAGCAGTAAAAGGATGCAGCTCTGGTGAGGTCAGATAACAAAAATGCCTTTTTTGGGAGGCGGGAGGGTAAAACAAAAACACATTTTGCAGACTGAGTTTTAAAACACTCTATTCAACATCTTGGAGCTTAGGACAGGAAAAGAAAAATACAGTACTGGGCTGACAGTTTCTGAGGTAATTCCTACTCTGCTTCCTGTGGCCCCCCACTTCCAACAGACAGACCCACACTCCCTCTGTCTCTCTTTGTGCAACCACAGAGACTTTGCTAGACCCAATGCTGCCTCTGGTCTAATACCTCAGGTCTCCAAGACCTGTCAATGCTCAAAGTGCTGTACGTTGCAATAGTACTGTTCACTCCACAGTTTCTGGGTGCTGTGCCCTGCCTTGAAAAGTTTTAAAACCTTTGACTTGTTAAAGGATTTGGGTTTTAAACCTTTAAAAACCTTTAAAATGTCTTGTGATGCAGCCCAGTTTTTGCAGTCTGTGGGTGCTGTACTTATGCTTTGCCATCATTAATTATGCCTGCCCATGACTTTGGTGTCATTTGTGCCATCAACTAATGCTGACATAAATGTCATTGACCCTATTGTTATGAGAAATGAACGGTACAATGCATTTCTTCTCCCCTTCTGAACCTTTCCTATACACTACCATATGGTTTCTGTACCAAGGGCACTCCACCATCTGGACTATAGAGCCTAATGCCCTGAGGAAGACATTGATATAAACCAATTTATGTTAAGACCCAGACCCCAGACATACGGTATCAGTGTGGCCATACAGCTGGCCCCAGCAGATGAGAAGGGATTACTGAGTCCCCAATAGCTTTCCCATTTCCTCCCTCCATCAGTGGTCTGGGTTCTTGGCTGTGGCAGGCATGTCCGTGTGACCCCCTGGGGCCCAGCATGGTTACAGACATTGCCCACCCTGCCAAGCAGGCTCCTGCTGCGGCCCCTCGCAGGCAGTAAAAGGTCTGATTGCCCACCCTGAAGCCACCTAACCTGTCCTCGTGGCACTGCCTCAGCCAGGCAAGAGTGGTCTCGACAGAGGTATCAGAATCAAACCAGTGGCCAGCAACCCTTTTCCTTTTATACCCTTGTTCTTTTTGTGAACTCTCTCAGTCTAATCCTGTAGTGTCTCAGCCCCAGATACAGTCCTGCCTTTCCCTCCCCAGATCTTGGTCACCACCGCGCCTCCAGGGACTGAGCCCTGCATTATCTCCTTCCCACAGTTGCCTAAACAATAACCTCTGTTCCAGTCAGGAGGACAGGATAGATATAGACAAAAACCTTTTCCCCACAGATAAAGGCAGGACCTTTACCTCCAGCCCATTTTTGTTAGTGTCCATGATGTAAATGCTGCCCATCACCAGTACACAGAGAAAACATCAATAACCTCTGGTGCCACCTCCAGCCTGTGCTGCCTGGGCCAGCATCTCAGGGGGGTGCTCTGTGTCCCAGCTCTCTCATTTTCAGGTTGCCACCCCTGCCCCTATAGGTGAAGCTCACAGCCCAGCAGCACCACTGCATCAGCCAGCACAACCCTGCACCCACTGCCAGGAGACCACAGTGAAGCTTTCAATCATAAATACATGTATTTTAAGAAAAGCAGAGAAAAACTAATGGCTGATGACCTTACAAAACAAACAACAAACACTTGCTTATTAGTCCACACTTAACTTCTCAATTCAGTCTTTCACCTTTTTATTTTGTTGTTTTGTTTTGTTTTTTCAATTTTTATTTTTTTTTTCTGCTTTCTTCCCTGCAAAGCATTGAACCAGGCTGCTTGGCAACTACTTCACAGATGTAGTTGCTAAGGAACCATCAAAGAAAGTAGATTAGTCTCCAGTAACCTGTTTCATTGTCAGAGGTGTGTATTTTGCATGAAGGCAATAACTGTACACAAAGGGGTTTATTGAATTTGGAAAGGCAAGCGAATTATGCAGCATTATTTTTCCTTCCAATAACCTTCTCTGCTGTCACGAAGCTCCACACAGAGATGTGAACTCTTCCTCGGGGAGCAGGATTTATTTATTCAAACTTGTGCCCTCCATCCCAGGGCCACACTGGAGGATGTTGGCTTGCAAGCTGCACTCTGGTTTCCCTGAGGAGACATGCACGAGGGGTATCTGTGTCCTCTGCCCTTTCTCTCCAGGCGTGCTCACCTGCCAGCCACAACACCAGCCCCTGCCCTGCCCAGAGGGAGCAGCCAGGGAGGTCACAACAGGCTGCCAACTGACACGAGCCCCAAATCGCGCTGTACTGCCAGCAGCGGGGTCACTCAGCATAGCTCATTTTTCCTGGCTCGGCTGCTGATTGCCCCATCTACACAGCAGGGCAGGGTAGGCTGCACTTACAAGGCAGGCAGCAGAGCCTCCCCTGCCTGTGCTGACATGCCGCCCACAGTGTCCTCTCTGCTCTCGGGCTCTGCTGCGCTGCAAGGCACCTCCACGCACCTCTGCTGGCTACAGCTGCCAGAGCAGCGCTGAAAGAAGCCTCTTCCAAACACTCTGCCTTCAACAAGGAGCAAATGCCTTTTCAGCCACTTACCCCAAAGAAGGAGCCTGACTACGTCTCTCTATTTTTCCTGGGGACCCAGTTCCTCCGGTGGTCTTGCTCCAGCACATTTTCCTGCACCCAGAGCCTTGTTTGTTGGTAAAATTCCTGATATTTCTTCAAATGGTGTTTGGACATCAATAGACAAAGAGGAAAGGATGACCCGTTCAAGGATTACAGCAACTAGGGATTTGGAGATAAAGAACAAAAATAAATGCCAGAGGTAGTAAGGACCACTGCAGTCCTCCTCAGAGCTCCCAGGTAACACTGCCCATACCACCTCATCCACTAACTCTGCTGTACCCTAACACTGGCTGCTGTCATAAGCACAGATTTGCAGACTTTTGTGCACAGACTTCTGGATATCCATGAACCACTTCTAGGAGGCCTTACAAAGTTAAGTGATGAAAATAAACCTATCATCAGTAAGCATAAATTCTTTACTACCCCTCCACTGGCAAAATGTTCAGGGATCTGCAGCTCAAAAAGAGAAAACCAGAAGAAAGCCAGAAACCCAATGTCTGTCTCCTTTATGGAGTCACTCAGATCTCCAATCCAAGATGTGAAGTGGTAAAGAACTCCTCAGTCCATTGATGCACTACCCTAGTAAGTAATTTCACTTTTTTTTTGTTTATTTTTTTAAAAATCAAGTCTTAAGATGACAAAAGGAGAAAGGTTTCCAACCATGAAATCTAGTGCTGGTTACTATACTGATTGGTTCTAAAATGAAAATTGCAGAAATTTCCTACGCAGGGTGAATTTAAGTTCCACAGGCAGTCACAATATGGCAGGTGGGAGCACACAACACCAAATAAAATGCACACATTCTTCAGTGAACAGCAAAACTAATAAAAGTTGGGCTTCCTACAGATTCATGTCCTCTTCTGCCTGCCCAGTATAGTAACCTCAGTTACTCTATTCTTTCATGTCACCAATGTGCCATGGCCAGTCATCTTCTACATGCATGAAGACTGGCTGACTGCTACCAAACAGGTTGTCAAACAGCTGAGTTATGCCTGCCTTTTTCTCTGATGCACTAATTCAGGTCTCTTTCCTCTCTCCAGCTATTGATTTTCAAAAAACCTGTTGGGACATATTTCATGTTAAGATTTCTATCACCTCCTTCAAACTCAGTTAAATTTGGCCAGCAGGTTGCAGAGTTACCCAGGGAGAGGGAACCAATACCCAACTGGAGAGACAGGCTGTGTTACCACAGAAACCTCAGTTCCTTAAGAAACCCAGCTAAAAGTTGATATACAAGCATTACAGTTACTGAAAAGAAACAAAGCTCTTGGAAAATTAGGCAATACACAGTTAAATCTTAAAGGAGAAGTGATAAATTAAAAGCTGTTGTATAATATTTACAGCAATTCTGATGTAGGCACCAGTACAGGAATTTCTAGGAAAGGGCTTCTAGACAACCTATGTCAGGTACCTTGAGTCAGCAGGAAAGCTGCCATTGTAGGTTTAATAGAGAAAACTGTGCACTTACATTTTTTGAAAACTGACGAGACACACATCATCTCATAGCAAGTTTTGGGGGGGTTGTGTATTTATTACTCTAGTGAGCAATGCTAGATTCTTCCCACCAGCACAAGATTACGATGTCAACATGGTACAGCTACTCAGGTGCTAGCATGGGAATTAATTTCACAGCTATGCAGCCATAAGTTGAAATGCTACCATATAGACAGATGACATTCAACAAAACATGGTGCCATCAATCTCTCTTCTCTGTTCCCTTCTTCTCCCCAGGAGACCCCTCACTGGGAATCTCTGTGTTATACTACCTTATGTTACAGTGTCTGGAGGCTGATGTAACTTTTTCAACATACTGCAAAATCCAGCTGATAACCAGTCCTAGGTAATTTTCTTAATTTACCATTGATTAATGAGCAATCCAGCTGTTGCAAAATTTTCCCAATAGAGCAATTTGTTAGGTCAAGGAGAGGGGGACCCCCACCACCACCACTTAAATTAGAGATGTTTTGTAGAAGCTTCTACAGAATAAGTGTTACAAACACTAAATTCTCCATGGCCAAGTTGTGAAACAATGGCTTATGTTATATTCCCATGGCCGTTTTCTTAAAAAAGAGAGAGGGCTGTAATTCCCTTCTCTGTTTTCAAAGTATGATCTCACTCCCCAGATCTAGTTAAGGACAGAAGCAGCCTAAGATTGTAAGGACAAGAACAGGAAGGGCATCCACATACTCTTTTCAATAGTCCATGAAAGACTTTTCACACAAGTCTACACAATAACCTGGTGTGATGGTCCAAAGCAAAACTCTGACCACTGTCATGTAGCAAGATGTGTAAGAAGGGGTACCAAAAAGAATCAAATAAAATGTGTGGATCATGTCACCAAAACATATCGTTGTTATCCCCTTGGTCTGCTTGGAATATTGTACTTTAGGAACTTTATACAGCCTTTTAAGGAAACCATGGCATTTATTACCAGTGGTATAACTATGTATGAAAAAAGTAATTGCTGGTTTAAAATTATGTAGAAAGGATATTATTCTCAGTTAATGGGGAGAGGAGGGGAATCAGAACAATAATAAATTACTTTTTAAAATTCTGTAGAATCAAAACCTGTTTGAAACATGCTGAATTTCAAATATGCCTAAAGGTGTCAAAAAAATCAGGAAGCGTACTTATTTACCTATTCTAGAAGTTTGACAGTTGTTCCTATGAGATTTCTGGCTAGCTTGTATTGGTTTATTTACAAGCTTTTCTGGAGAAGTTAGGAACTTAAAACAACAAGTCTTTGATCTCAAATCTAATTTCCTATACTTTATCCCCCAGTCTGAACACACAGAAAGAAAAATCTTGGCCAAACACCAAGCAGGATCTTCATCATGTGCTTACATATGTCAGTTCTGATGGGGCACACATCACTTCCAGTTTATCACTCTGGAGAGCAACGCTAGAATCTTTTCTATAGAAGACTATGATGTCAACATGACATTGGTAACATTTAAGATCAAGAAAAGGCGGGGGGGGGGGGCGATTAGTGCTTTGTTGCAACAAGACAAAAAGAAGGATGAGTCTTTGGTCATTTTTGGATAATGGACTGGAGAGGGAGGATAGCTGGTATCACTAATGGGGGTAGGGACAGGACAGGGGAATAGTACATGAAAGGATAAGGATTTTCCATTTTCTTCTCAGGCAGGTAAGTAGCAGAGAGGAGCCATTATAATGTCTAAACCTCCTTTCCTTTTGCTGTGTCTCTGAGGCACTTCTTTGGCTTCCGTGTCTAGATTGAATCACTTCCGATTCAGAGCAGAAGTGAATGCCAAAATACTTGTGTCAAAGAGCAGCTAATTCAGACATTGGACCTCAAATGTCTCTTCTACAAGTAAAGTTGCTTAGACTTCTTTATACAAAAAGATGAGTGCAAGGATGAGCTCTACTGCAAAACAGATCAGAGCAGTAGCCCTTAAAATACACTTCAGCCAAGTGCCAGCTTTCTCCTGGAATCAAAGTAAAGCAGTCTATTTAGCTGTGGGTAAAAATAATTTTAAAATACAAGGTACATTATCTCAATGTGGATGTCCATTTTGCACAAGGGTAATTCTGCTGAACTGGGTAGAGGGACTTCATCGAATATACTCTATTGTAAAGGGAATGCAATTAAGCATGAAACTTTAGTATTTCTTTGGATAAGGGAATAAGTCATTGCTGCTGCTGCTGCCAATCAAGCAGAAGCAAAGCCTGGCCATAAACAATTCACAATCAAATAAATGCTGGCAGAACAGAAAGTTGTTACTTTTGGCTGTTGCTATTGGCATGGTCTGATAACACACACATGGAAAGATGTGGTTCAAATTTTGCACGCTGCATATCAAAATTAGATAGCAAAGAAAGGATACAGTTTCCTTTGAAGTGTCTCAAGGGTATCTTATTTTGCTCTAGTGCATGAATAACTAAAATAATTGACTGTGAAGACAAAGCACCTCATTAGAGTCCCAGATTTTAAGAACTACTGTAATCATCCAGCCTGACTTTGTGCAAAAACACAGACCGTACTATGTCATTAAACAGCTCTTTTGTCAAGTCAAGTGCCTCCTGGTTGTGTTAGAGTATTGTTCTGCAGGAAAATATCCAGCCCTGATTTGAAATCATCAAGTGATACAAAACCCACAGCACCTCTAAGTGCATTGTTCACTGGATAATCATAGTCAGTTCTAATCTAGCCTCAGCGTCTGAATGAATCTCTTATCTGCTAGATTAAAGAGTCCTCTGCAATTACAAAGACTCCCTTCCATGGTTTTAGATCTCGTAGGCTGACTTTCCCTGCTGCAGCAAGCTGCACAGGCAACCTCTGGCTATAGGCACCACATGGCTGAATGCACAGGACATGGAATCAGCAATGCAGAGTGACTCTGGACTGTATTGGCTTTACTGAGTGCTCAAAATCTGCAGGTGTGCCAGAGGTGTCACCTTCTGCCCTCACCTAAGGGGAAGAAATGCAAGGAGGCTGCGGCTGCCAAACAGCTTGTCTGCCTGCACCTGGATGATAGTGGATAAAGAGTCTGAGAATGGTCTGTGGCCCAAATGGATAGTGCTCACAGGCCATGGGAGATAGTTTGGGTACTGTTGTTTCAGACTAAGTCATCTCATCAGTTCAATAATGATGCAGCCATTCAGCGCACATAGGCAAAAGCCCTCACAAGGCAAAAGCCTTTACAAAACACTATTATTCACGGAGTTCATTTCCAATTGTCTGCCTAGTTTTTGAAAAGATTGGACGGAACACTTTTTAAATGTACTGACTAATGCCATATACAAGGTCTGTTCAGCTTCCTTCTTCCTACTCTGTCATTCTGATCACACATTCAAGGAACAAGCTCCCATCCACGCACCCTCACATTGTAAGTTCATGCTATGTTGATTATCCACCATAACGCTTGAGCCTGTCAGAATCAATGCTCTCCAAAATGCAATCTCAGGGCTGTATGCTATGAGTAGGATGTACATTCCTTGTCCCTTGATGGATGATGTTGTACTGGATGTTAAAAGGTTAACAAAAACAAGCAGCTACAAAACTATTTGTCAGCATTAGGACATAGCCTTCAGTAAGGGGAATACTTTTATTTCATTTACTCAAGTATTGCCTCAAATTACAGTTAAATGTCTGCTGCAAAGCCTCATAGCAAATATTATTAGACAGTCATGCCACATATCTTACGTGTCTTTATAAGATTAGAGCTCACCAGGGTCACTAGAGTGAACAAAGCCATTCCAAAATATTCTGTCTAAAATTACCATCAATAGGGCTCCAAATGCCACTCTAAGACAAGTATTGAGACATTTACAACGTTCACCAGAGCAGGATTCTGGCCTCCAGAAAGACTTCATCAGGGGATGAGCATAGAAAAATGGAGATGAAAAAAATACATGATGACAAATTACCTTACCCTATAGCATGGCAAAAAAAGCATTGCAAGAAAACGAAAGGTTTTCCATAAAACCAGAACGCTCCAAAAGTGAAATTATAGGGACAAATCAACACCCAATAGATTTTTAGGTTTTAAAACATGAATCCAGTGCTTTGTGGGCATGACTGTAAAGGCACCTCTTGGGGACGGCACCTCTTGGGGACAACCCCTCAGCCAGGGCTCCTTGTCTGCAATGCCCTACAACTACACAGCTATCAGAGCACACCACATCCCTCTCTTGTGCCTTCGCACATAAGACAGACCTCTGAGCTGCACTGCCGGGAAGGGAATTCCTTCCTTCTCTGTAGTATACACCAGTCTGCACTCTTGAAATCAGATTCAGCATAAATTCAAGGTCGTGACACAAAGAAGATGCCAAAACGTGTCTCTCAGCCAGTGCCCCTTTTCCAAAAGTGGCCAGTAGCAGAGGCTACAACATGTAGAGTACGATGTGTGCTAGCATATCTTTCCATCATAAATCTATTAGCTACGCAGGAGTAAACAGAGCCAGAGACAGGATCCACACCTCTGGATTTAATAGCAAGACAAACCCATCCTCCAAAACTTCTATAGATCTTTTTGTGGCTCTACTGGCATTTTTGGTAACCACCATGTCCCATGCCAATGAGTTCTTCCTCTGTCTTACTCCTGAAGTGAAAAATGTCCAACCTCTCTGAATATACACCCTGCTAACTTCCTGAGGTGTTGATTAATTTTTGCTTTGTGAGGAAAAAAAAAAAAAAAAAAAGAATAACAATTCCATAGGTATCTTGCATTTCTCTTCAAATTTTCTCAGGCCATATTCCTCCAAAATGCAGGCTTCTCTTTAGTCTTTCCCTGTGTTTGAGACCATTTTGTTGGCATTGCTTCCCTTGCCTGTGATGTTTCTTGTCCTACTTGTTTTTCTAGGGGTGAAGTGACCAAAACTGCCCACAGTGTCCAAATAGGGATATGCTAGAGATTTATGTCACATATTAATAATATTTTCTGGCTTGTTCCTTACAACTCCCACAAGGATTAGAAGTGCTCTTTTTGCCCCTCTGACCACATCCAATTGTTGGGCTGACATTTTCAGGACTTCTTACGATGTATATACACATGTGTAAATAATGCCCTCTTTCTCCATCTGCCCTCTTTTTCCCTCTGTCTTACATGCAAGTCTTCTGTGCTTAGTATACTGTATTGTATGTGCCAGTTCATAATTCAGTATCATATGATAACCCTGCAACTCTCCAGAGTCATTCCAAAATGCTGCATCCTTTAAAACATGCTAATAGAAATTTGTCATAAAAATACCAGGCTTAGCTGCCTTTACTGCAAAATCAGCCCTTTCTCAGATTTGCCTGTCTTGGAGAGAAAAAAAATATTTAAAAAATCAGTGAGATACCCTATTGGCTATAAAACATGTGCTGTGTCCCTTATTACCTCTGACTTGTAGAAATTTCTTGTAGAATTTGTAGAATTTTTATAGCTCCCAAAACTTTAAAGGGGCATTGTCATTTTGAACAATCCCTGCTCCAAGTCTTTTCTCCAGTTGATCAACCTGGTTTTCCCCAACCTTATAAAATCCAAGTCAAAGCAAACTCAAGGAACAGAAAGATATCCTAGAATGAGACACTCTGCTCCAAAGTGAAAAACAATCTTTCATCTGTTATCAGAAAAATCTTAACATGACACCACAGACAGACAGCAAAAGCATATTGCCGGGGCAGTAGGGACTATGGAAACTAGTTCCAACAAACATGGTGTATAATGTGGTACTGGCAAATTCTGTTGGAGGACCTAGGAGACTGTATCATCTCCTCAGCAATGAGAAAGGGAAAACACTGTGCGACAACGATAACTGACAAGCCAGAAGAGAGAAGTGCAGCAGCTGAAATGTACTTGCAAGGTGGTCCCTTTGGGACTGTGGGTTTTGACCTCTAACAAATCTGAAAGGCTGATTCCAGATCCCAGAGGAGGACCTGGGAAAAGTTAGCAGGAACAAGGAGTGCCATGTGGGAGAGAACCCACATCTGCACTGTGCATAGGCCATCAGGCCTCCTGTGGATACCATAGAAAATTACAATACTTTGAAATCCCAAATTAATCTACAAACACTGAATTATCACCTACCCTCATAAAGTCTGTAGGATCTTCCCACTTCACTCCCTGGGGCCAGTTTTCACCTGTCATAGCTCAAGAAGGGCTTATAACCTTTATTTTCCCACACCCAGCTCCCTGTCACTGGGCTTAGAGAAGCAAGGATCTTTTGGATAGCCAAATCACCCATGGGAACAGACAGATGAGTCACATCAGCACATGTTCCAAGCACACGGTACATATTCCATCAGCAAAGCCAGGCCGGTGGTACACATGTACTACAGCATCCCACTTCTATCATAAGGGTGTGTTATCAGCTGTAGCTGAAAGCAGATATAAAAAGTGTAAATAAATTGGAGGAGGGATTATAATTTATTCTCATCTCATGTGGTTACAGTAACTTTTGAAACAGCTTTGGCGGGTGGGGTCTAACAAAAATTTACCAAGAAGTAAATTTTCAGATTATGAATAAGAGCTGTGGGAAAATCTTGGAGAAAAGAGAAAAAATCATTCTGTTGGAAAAATGAGCCACAAATGCACATTTCTCTTATTTATATTTTACTATCTTTCATAAACTGGAAAAAAACCCCAACCCAAATGCCAAAACGCTAATATTACATTACCTGTTCCCAAATCATCTGTTCAGGTAGTAAAAGTCAGTGGAGTTATGTTGATCTATAAATCCTGAGGATCTATCATCCACATTTTTTTAAGTACTGGAGTTCACCACCAATGTGGCATTTTTTCAGGTGCCCCAACAACATCCTGACATTGACAAAGATGAAATGAAAACATCCAGTAAAAAGAAACACGGGGAGGAATGGTAGCAAAGAATATGTCTGTAGATGGTCTAAGAACATTGTGCCAGAGGGCATTTTATATTGTTTTTAACTAAATAAAGAGAAATAGGAGATGAGTTTTCCACCTTATAGTCCCATAACAGGAAAAACATGATCACTTGAGAAGAAGGTAAGGTGTAATGGGAAGATTATAAAACCACAGAGATGAAACGAGTACAGATATCCTTTAGAAGAGAGCTTGGGAGTGTTGAAACAGCACTGTGGATCCCGGCTTGTTTGAGGTGGCCCCACTGAAACCAGTGAATAAATATCCCAGATTTGAATGCATACAAATCCTGACCTACTCCAAACTTAAAATCCCTGCACAAGATACACAAGAACTTGCATTATTATACATAGGACTCAACCATGAAAGGCATTTCTAGCTCCCTACACTGCAAATGCTTGTCTACTGAATAAACAATGGTCTGCATATCCCAATAAAAGTGCACTGTCCACAGATACTGCTATATTTCTTTCCAACCTACCCACCAAGGCAGATTTCATCCTGACTCATGTAGAAAATCCATGGTGCCAAACCATGGGATAAGTCTGCGGCGAGGCAGGAGGTGCTGTTGGCACAGCCTAGCATAGCAAGAAACAGCATGGCAGAGGTTGCTTCCCCCAGATTTTGCATGAGTCCCAAGGATTTTCCCAGGAGACTGCAAGGCTTAAGTGTGGCTCTGTGTTTTTTTTCTCCTAAGATAAAAGAGCTAGAATTTCTAATTTTTTAAACCTAAAACCCCATTTTAAAGGCTCAGAGTAATTTGGCAAAAAGACGAAGGCTCAGAAATATGGAAATTATTTTCTGATACTAAATATACACATACTAGTAATTGTAAGTCCACAATGTACGACATCTTTTATTTGAGTGTTAAATATTCTAGTTTTTCTGTAGAAACTCAAGAAATTGCTGCCATATCAAACATCCTTCTAAACTGATTTAGCTTTGGGTAATAAAACAGAACTGCTGATGCACCATAATTTCCAGAAAGGCTGAGGACACAGATGGCAGGAGAAAATGGAGCTGTCAGAAACTATGAGCATTCATGTAGACTGTCACACTATCTATCCTGATGCTTTTCCCCCAGTACTGTGTTTCTGCAAAGTGCAATGCCTGAAAACTATTGGCCTTCAAAATGGAACAATGTGCCTGGGTTTCCACATACACAAGTGATTTGGAGGCCACAGAAAAAAACTGTAAAAAGCTATATTTAAAGTATTATTCAAGATAAAGGTGACAGATTTCTTAAAATTGCCTCCTGCAGTCAAGGACAGTAATGAGAAATACCATGACATCTGCTCTGTAATACTTCAAGAAGTTAAAAATCTTCAAATTTAGGAGTGCAGGTCTATCGCCAAGAGCTGTATTTGGCAATAGATGCCTATCTGTTCCTTTTTCCCCATTTTAAGTTCAGCACTGTATTTATAGCCATCAAGATGTTTTACAGAGTAAGAAATTTACTTACTTATGATTTTCTTCACTGAGATTAAAACCCTAAGAAATTAAAAAAAAGAAAGAGGTCTTTAAACCATTCCGTCAGAGCAGCAGAGGAGATCTGCTACAGCATCACTGCCAGAAGCCAGACTTCTGTCACAGTCTTGCTCTTTAGCCGAAAGAACATCTTTTTACTTAAGATATTTTTTAAAATGTCTTAAGGTATAAAAAGAGAAAGAAAAATAGGAAAAAGCTGTAACTTACAAGAGGTTGTTATCATACTATCTGAAATCAACCAGCCAGCTGATACAACCCCATATCTTCCATATACGCCTTCAGTGACTTTCTCTGATCCAGCTGGAATCTGAATGCCAATAACAACTCTTTGTGTCAACCTGGTTCTCACCACAGCAGGAGTGAGCCAAATTCAGTGACCTTCAAGAGCGTTAGAGACACGTACAGACGGGAAAGCCCTTCCAGGCAGTGTGAATAAGTGAGGTAGCAATCTCATGTTGAAGAGATAATGAAGCAAAAAAACGACAGGAAAGAAAGAAGGGTCCAAATACAAAGAAAACAATCAACAGGCTGTCTGATGAAGACTTCATCATAGTTTTCATGAGTGTTGTTTCCAGGTTTATTCTCATTTAACTGAGAAGACTGAAGAGAGCCAGAAAAGATGAGTATGAATCTCACATTGATCCATGATTTGATAAACACAATTACATCGGTAACTGTTTTCAGAGCAGTTCAGAAAGGAACAGGAATTTAAGTGAACATGAAAAAAATTGTTATAATTATATATGAGTTTAAAAAAAAGAGAGAATATTACAGGTTAGAATATTTCTTTTGATCCAAAATGAAACACTGCTTCTCTTGAAGGTCTTCATTTAAAAAAAATAAAGACATTTTCATTTAAATATACCTATATTTTAAAGTGTCAAAACAAGGCATGTGTGCTTTTCCTCCAGAATAAATCACTTTTTTTCCATATTTTAGAGATTGTTCTGAAATTATATATATATTGATCGAACCAAATCTGGAACTGTTGCTCTTGTTTAAATAATTCAGAGTGTATGGGTGAGGTGAAACATTAGGTCACTTCTAGCAATAAACCCAAAACAAAGTGAAAGCTGTTGCAGAATTTGGAATTACATGTCCAAGAACTTCAGTCACCATATTTCCACTGGTCAAAATATGCCCTCCCCCGCTCCCTTCCCAAACACAGGTCGTACTTTTCTTTAAATGCTAGACGGCATCTACTTTATAGAATCCCATTTGTCCAGCTGAGCAGATTATTAATTTATGGACACTATAATTTTATAGAAGCATCTTGTATTAGGAAGCTAATTTCCTTAGTTGCATATGTCCTATTTCAATCTTAATATGTCTCTTCTGCAGTGTAAAGGAGAAAAAATATGTAGATTTAGAGCTTAATAAAATACCATTTAAGGACAGACAGAAGAAACATTTGTAATATGATTGCACTTGAGAGCATCTCATTAACTGGATCCACCCTTCTCCACACAAACAGTAATTCCTATGGGCAATACATCTTCCTAGATTCTGTGTAATTATTTCCTCCCACTACATTTATTTCTATCTGACACATATTTACTGAGGACAAATAAGGACATAGAAGCCTGACCAAGTTTTAAAAAGATTTTTCAAACTCTTGCTAGTGGTGGTATTTCAGACTTGCTCCCACCCATTTTAAAAGCAGGGCCATTCGATTTTTTTTCTTTTTTCAGGACATAAGGATGTCATGACAGGATGGAGACCAAAAGCAGAGCAGCTTTGGCCTAGACATAACATTTTCTCTCCAGTCTTTGCAGCCCTGCCTTCCCATCCAAACCTGCTTTTACCTCCCTTGAAAGTCACCCGGGAACCTGTGAGTTCACCCCAATTTAGCAAGCAGCTGACAGACACCAGTGTAACCCTCCAGCATGCCAGAGAAGTGTTTTGAGACACAAAGACTGTGTTTCCAGACAGAAAATACAGTGTGTATTTGCCCTTCTGATTCATACATTCGGATGAGACTCTGAGAACACCTCCGAAGGGCAAGGAATGAATGGCTGCTTCGTTTCACTGTCCTCTCTCCCAGCCAGCTGCAGGACATCTGGACATCGCCACCACAGGCCAGCTGGCTCACGGCGCCAACGCAAGCCTGGTACCACCGGCGGGGTTTGCGGCTGATGCTTCTCCACCGGCAGCAGTGGAGGTCTGCAAGCACAGACCTTCTCTCTCTCTCTCACTAGAAGGAGGTCCCAAGCACATCCAGTCCTCCTTTATACCTTGTCCTCCTTTCATCCATCCACTGTACAGGGCGTTTCCCTTCTTTTCCTTCCCACTTTGTCACACACACTAAAAGCCAGCAGTAGTTTTGGTAATGAGATGCTAACACTGGGTCCAGGCCAGCCTTGCCTACTTCTGCTTTAGGCTCTTTCACACATTTCATATATGTTTCATACATTTTCAGGTATGTTGAAAATACAGTTCCTTGAGGTTACTGCTCTGGTAATTCATCAACACATGCTTACCAAGAGAGTGACTCTGGGTTTCTATACTAGGTCACCTCTGGTCTCAGTATACTGTCTTTGAAAGCAAATAGATACTAGCTTTCTGCAACATCTTTGCAAAATTAAAATCAAGTAATATAAAGTAAAAGAGAGAGTTTCTCCAAAGGATGACGCTAGTAAATCCATGCTCATTGACTGAAACACCCTGACTGCTAGACCACAAACAGGAGGCGAAGGCATTCAAACTTATTATGACACATAACATCTCCCCTTTAGCACCCTCCTGCATGCTTTGCAGAATGTAAAAACAAAACAGAGTGGTTTTGCATGTCTGTAACAACAATGTTGCTCTTTGCAATATGAAATATGCATAGAAAAAGACCCAGCACACACTTTCTACAGGTAACGTGCTTCTGAGTTGTGTGTCTTGCCTATGTTTGTTTAACTGTTTTTGATCGCAGTTTTCTTAGAATACATGCTACTGCCTCAGGAGAACCTGGAGACAGCTGAGAAACACCACCTCCTTCCACACAGGAATTTCCATACTGGGTGGGGAAGGTATTGCTGGAGTTTGCATACTCCAGCCTTAGCAGATAACAGCAAGTTCAGATTCAGAGTTTCGTGCTCCAGGGTCTTCCAGAGGTCCCTTATATGTGAGTTTTTTAAGCTCCCTTGGGAAATCCATTCTGTGGATGATAAAAGTCTTTCTAACTCCAGGAGAATAATTCCTTCTCAGGTCTGGTAGTGGAAGGACAGTGAGATGCCCTGTCTGACCTGCACTGTTATCGGCATTATATCACTGATAACAAAAAAGAGCTATGGGAACGGTGCAGCAAATCCCTCAAGTTTATCATCTACGTATTGACCCCTAGACTGTGCTCCACTCTCAGGACTAATATGTATGTATGTATGTGTATACTTTATATATATACACACACACACATATATAGCACATGGGCAAAGAAAGAAAAATTCTTAGGAGCTACTTGAGGTGGAGACATAAGGAGCACTGATCAGAGCAATCAAGGCATCCCAGCCCCTGACGGACAGAAACCCTCTGACTATTTTGCCCCTTTCAGGACTCTGGAGAGCCAGATGTGCTGAGGCCAGAGGGCGTGTGGTGGAGACCACCACTGTGGGGTTGGAGGCAAAGAAGTGAGACATTCCTGAGGGCACTTGCTGCCCCTATGGACAGGTTAGAGGAGAAATGATGACTGGCTGCCTTGGTGTCCTGGGACCATCACACTACATCCATCTGCAGAGGAGCCCAGGAGGGTAAGCAGGTTGCAGTTGCAGGGAGTGGAGGGGAAGCAGGAAAAACTATAGCTGAAGAGAGAGGGGTGGAAAGAGTCTGGGAAGTTACAGATTTTAGGATTAGCTCAGATGAGGGAAGGCTTGGTGAGAGAGAGACAGGAGACAATCACTGTCCCCTACCCCTCCCAGCCTCCCACTGACTCTTCCTTATTCCTCCTCTTCAGCCATAGTCCTTTTTACTTCATTCCCGATTTCAGCCCTCAGCCTGCTCCCTCCCACAAAAGATCCAGTCATTGCCACCACAAAAGAGTTTTGCTCCTCCAAAGACAGGGACAGAATAACGCATGCTGGCTCCACTGCTGGAAGCTCATGGTATTCTGAGCCTGGTGAAAAGACTCAGACACCCAGCAGACTCTGGTTGAGGCCGTGAACAGCTGGGATAAATCCAAGAGCTGCCATGGACTTGCTTTTATTTATTTCAAGGCCTAATCTGTCCCTGGCCAGCAGCAACAGAGAGCAAGTATGATTTACAACCACCTTTTCTAGTGCAGCCAAAGACTATTCTTCTTCCAGGCCAGAGATATTTAGTCTGTCCCAAACCAATATTTTTTTTCTCTCTTTTTTTGCAATGCATTTTTTGCCTCTGCTCTTTGATGTCAATGCCAAAACACCCATTTTTTTCATCAAGTGTAGGATTTGTCAGTGTGAGATATGGGGAAAACCAGCAGGCTCCTGGTTTAACATGCATGGGCAGGACATTTCACTATGTGACTAAACCAGTCTCCATTTTTTCTAACTGAACCTGGTAGTACAGTAGCCACAGTGCACGAAACAACCCTGCACAGTGTGCAATTTAATGGGCACTGTAGCACTGGGGTGGCAGCATGGCACCACACCACCAGTGAAGCTGAAGGCATGCCAGCAGCTGCGGTGGGTTGGTTGTCACATCACGTCAGCTAACCATCCTCACTAGGCAAGGGAGTTACACACCTGATTTTTTGGTAGGCTTTGCCACGTGTCACAGAGTGCTACATTTTCCCTTCACATTTTTGCAAGCAGTTTCCTTTGTGTCCTCTCTGGTAGCAGAGACATTCATTCAACGCAAAACGACTCCTAGACAGACAAGGAGCATCAGCTTTTGACACTAGCTGACCTGTGACTTTGTACTACCCTGCCCTGAAGTACCCTGGGCAGGCTGAGCTTCCAGCACAGCTACCTGGCAATGACAGCCCCATCTACCCTCTGATTTATGGTGCTGCTCTTTCAGGGCCTTACCACCACAGGTGCAGAGAAAACACTAGAGAAATTCAGATACCAGCTTTTACCAAATTATTAACAGTAACTTTTCAGACCAAGACATGAGAGGTAAAAAAGCTATTCAGTAAGTTATCCAAG
This sequence comes from Astur gentilis, assembly GCF_929443795.1. Taxonomy (NCBI): domain Eukaryota; kingdom Metazoa; phylum Chordata; class Aves; order Accipitriformes; family Accipitridae; genus Astur; species Astur gentilis. The sequence goes on from NC_064919.1 coordinate 60,660,146, forward strand.
TGACTCCTGGCTTTCCATATCAAACTGCTGAAAAGCATTTTCTAAGTCACCAGGGCATTTCACTGGTAACAAGCCATGAACTTCTATCGACTCTAGTTACTCAGACATGATTTGCATGCTTTGACCGAAAAAATAAAGCTGTTCCAATGTACTTCTCATAAGCAACCTGTAGCAGGCCTTGAATAGTGAATTCCTTGAGCACATAAAGGAAAGTTACATCATAACCTCTTCTCCTGACTAATGGCATTCATTTTGTGTTACAAGAGGGACACTATTACGACCCAGAACACTGCGTGCTTCACCAAATTAGCTATTTTCTTGTCCAACAAACTGGAAAACAAGATAAGACAGAGCTTTGATTGCTTATAACACCGAATTATTTTCCATTTAAGTATGCTTTGGAATGTGAAGCTCTAAGTAGAGTCAACAGGTTATACCATATCATGCCAGACAACACAGAAGAGATGGCAGAAGGGATCTATCAACAGCCCAGATAATTTCTAAACCAAAATAATCCTCTGCATTAAAAAAACCTTTTTTCCTACATTGTTTATTTGATTGTGTGGCAACCTGTTGTTATTTCAGGTGTGTAGTCTCCACCGTAAGTACCTAAAATCAGCTCCATACACAGCCACCTCCCCAGTTGCTGTGGTAAGAGGATGCATGTGAAGCAGAGCAAAACATGAGTGGTTCAGGGGTCACAGCAATGTCACTGGTGACAGGCATGGAAAAGTGTAATCAACAGGCAAAACAAGCTACATTTAAATCAACATTTCAGACAAAAATACCATCCCATGAAACCAGGACATACTTAAAAGCAACTGAGGCCAAATCTTGTTGTAGCTCCTGTATCTCAGTGCTCATGACATTACATTTCTAGAAGCTGGATGTTGCTGGAGCATGGTTACTTGCAGGACAAAGGCATGTTGGAAGACTTCACAGTGCGACACACCAGCACAAAAAAAGATTATTAAAATGCGACAGTCACTAAAGAGAAGCTACGTTTCCAACAGAAATTGTCATAAATAAATAACAACTTGGCATGCTATCTAGCTCCTGTAAGCTTTTCGGTGACATTCTTGTGTCCTAATTTAATCCAACCACATACCCCTATTTCTCCACACACAAGAGTAAATTCCAGCTCTAATGATACTGCATGTGTCTGGCGATGACAAAAGTGGGTTAGAGGCAGGAACAGCACCTCTTGGACCTCAGTATGGTGAATGTACTGTAAAGCCTTTCAGGTACCTGGTTTAAATCTATAATGTCTCTTTCAGGCAGTAGATCAGTCACCATGCTGAACTCCAGGATGGCCTGGGCTCCAGTGTATGCTGTGGCAGGGCTCTCATCTTTCTGACAGGGCTCTGAAAGGAAAAGATCTCTCCATCCAAGCAGGGACTAGACTTCTATCAGAGGTAGAGATGGGATTTCCAGACCAATGCCTTAATTTGGCTGGTTTTGAAATCAGTAAGCATAATTCCCAGTGGCAGCAGAGTTAGGCCAATGAGATTCAAGTGAAACTGAAAATTAACGATGCCTGTAAGTGCAAGACAGTCCTCAGGATACACAACAGTCCCTGCTCAGCTTTTGTCACTGTTTTCCATTGACAGGTTTGCATATTTTCTTTGAGCAAAAGTCAGATGCTCACTGTTCATGCAAGATGCCAGAGGCCAATTACTTGTTACTATTTATATAGTTTGTTGGCTCTGTACAGGTTTATTGAAAAAGTGATCCTGCAGAAAGACCTTTGAAATATAAATGAATATGAATGAAATATAAAGCCATTTTGTTCCCTCTTCACATCTGTCCTTGAAATTTCTTCTGGGTGGAAGCGTTACTAGACAAAGGCTTAACTGCTGGAACATGATGCCTGTCATAAGAACTGAAGCACACCATGAGAAGGAAAGCTGGGAATTGTTCCACGCTTTTTCCTTTTCTTTGTCCCATACTTTCTTTCATTTTCTTTTTCATGCACACTAATGTACTTTTTTTGTGATCAGTGAGATTTCCTCTTAATGCACAGATCTACTCTGCAAAATTGCATTACATATTCCATTTTTCATAACCTTCAGTGACCCCATATTAAGCATAGTCCCTCCTAACTGCCAGTCAAACACATCTTTAGATTCAGAGTTAATATCTTTTGAAAGGGATGAAAGGACTTCCCTTTTGTTGGATCATCAGCAACAAAAGCTCCCAAATTCCATAACATAACTGAGCCTTTGCCACATCTACATTAAACCAGTAGAACAATTTCTTCTTATAGCAATATACATCTCAAGGATAACTTCCCCATCAGTGAAACTCTACCTACTGTAAAATTACCATTTACAGAAGTAATCTCCTCCATCATTTGAAGCAGTTCTCCATGACACAGGGGCAGCACCAGACTTCAGGGCACTTTGCACTGGACCCCAGACAGCAGACAGGGACAGGAGCGTGCCTGCAGAGAGCCTGCAAGAAGATGCGTAATTCAGCTCACTCTCACGTGCTGTGCCTCATAGGAAAGCAAGAAAGATTTTGTGCAGAGATTCCTGACTATGACTCTGAGCAGACAGAGACAGGTCAATAGAATAAATGAGCCTTTTTAGTAGTCTAACTTTGCAGTCTTCTGCCACATTTCAAATATTTTCTGACTTTGGATGGTTGCCCACCTTTTCTGTAATACTAATTTGCAGAGCTCTAATGGGTTTATTGGTTTGTTGGGGTTATTTTTGTTTGTAATGATGAAAATATAAGTATCAAACTACATGCTATGCTCTGATCAAGGAAAAATGTCCTGTGTATCAGCAGACATAAAATGGCTCCAGCAGAGATTGTCGCTGCTGGATATAGCACCCATTATTCACATAAAACACACTGCCACCACTGATCATTATTCCTAATAGCAGTAATCCTCCCTGAATGGGTTTATTAAAGTGTCCTCAGCATCACTGTGGGCTGTTAATGATCTGCTGGTAACAGCCCATTTTGCTGTGTCTACTGCTTAACCCACATCTATTTCTGCTGGTTTCACCCCCTTAATCATCCACTGAAAACATTTTTTATGTTCTCTCTTGCAGCACAGCTAGAGAAAGACTTCTAATAGTCATTCAGAATCTGCTTATTCTGGATCTTCTGCATAGATATACTTGTAAAATCAGCAGTTTCACGTACCTCTTACCTCCCAGTCCTGCTCCAGAAACAACTGCGGTGGTGGCCTCTCCCAGTCTTGTTAAGAGGGGACCACATTCTGCCTTCCACCTCAGAGTCTCAGACTATACCTGCACTCCCTGCCTAGATACACCACAGCACATTGTAGCACCCTGCTTCCTCGGCTGTCTGGAGAGGGTCCCCTTTTGCAGCGTACCAGGCTCCAGCCTGAAGCACCTCCACATACTTGTACAGAAACTACATTGCTGGAGAAGGGGGATGAGGATGTATGCTGATGTGTGCTGGGTCAGATCCATGCACCCTGATGCATCCTGATGCATCCAGATGCATTCTGGGTCTCACTCTGATAGTGTTGGGAAAAAAACCTTAGCATTAAATTGGGTCCAGACACCTGGAAATTATCTCATCTTCTCAAGTCTACGTAAAACCGCAGAATCCCCCACACATTGTATAACACAGCAGAAGTTCACTGTATATTTTTCTCCATTTTAGCTTTATCTAAATTTTCAATTTTGCAGGAAGTATCAATGGCCCCAGCCAGTCAGCTTTCCAAAGGGCTTGGACCTCTTTTGATGGAAAAAAAGTTTGAGTCCTCAATTTTGTAATCCCCAACTTTCAGTTTACTTCCCTCTCACAGCGACAAAAATAATTCCACTAGGAGATCTAAGTATGAAAATTAATGTAGTTAATCCTGCTGTTGGATTCCTGCCATCTTAGCTTAGGAGAACAATTGATGTTTTGCAGAGATACAGCACAAAAATCCTAGCATTGATTTTCTTAATAACTTTGCTGCTGGTTGGTGTTGAAAACTGTTAACATCTGGGCCCAAAAATGTGATTCAATTATGCAAAGAAAATGCACATGATATTACCTATAATTGTTTTGCTCAGTTAGCTTTTGGATTTGTATAGATGAAACAATGTAATTGAAAACAAAATTTGGAGTATTATTCTAAAAGGAAGTAGGGTTAACGATATTCTTCATAAGGAGTGATGTTGTTTGACACCTCACAGGAAAAGCAGACCCTTTTTTGGGGAAAAAAGGAAAAAAAAGATCTGTTGAATTACCCCTTAGACAGTACTAGAAGACTTCTTTGCCTTACTTATTACAAACACTACCAGACTTCTATAGGGCTGCTCTCCTTATTGTTAAACCTTCTGACATCTCTTTGCAACTTGCCTCTTTACCTTACTTCAAGGCCACAAGAAAAGCAAATGCATCCTTCTCAGTCACATACATCCATCACACAATATTTTAAAAAGCAAAGATGCAGAAGCTGCATTAACCAGCAAAGAGAAAATTTCACATAAATCCAACTCAGAATAGACACTCTTTTCAGCATTCCAGCAGAGCTAGCCCTTAAAGGGGTACTATCCATTTAGAGAATTGACATTAAAAAGAGATGTCAGTTAATCCAGCCTGGGTATCAATTCAACAGCCAGCTTCAATTTACTACCCTGCAATTGTTCACCTTATATCATACTTTTGTCTTAAAATACAGTTCTTATTCAGAAGCTTGGAAAACAAATCAATGACCAAGGAAGTCCTGGGAAGTAAATTGACTATGAACACCTTTGACAGAAATCTTCAGGAGCATGGGTTTCGTTTGCCTTGTCTAGCTGTCTCTGATGTTCTTGGACTCATTTGTTTATGAACTTGTGCCATTGTCTTGGAGAATCTTTAAGGTCAAAAGTAATGGAAAGAAAGGAGATTTCAAAGTGTGCCTGGAAGACATCAAATTCTCTTGTAATCAATCAATTTACAATATAGTTAGATACATCATCTTCCTGAGGTAACTGGCTGTCCAAGAATATAGTTTTTCTTCCAATGACAAAAGATAAAAAAAATTGATTGGAAAGCCAACAACTCCTATAAGAGACTCTAAAATAATAAAAGGTATGTATTCCTATTTTATGCATACAAAAGACCCACAGCAAAGACCTAAGTCTCTGAAGATCCCCATACAATCAAGAGTTGAATATGAATTCAAATATCTCAGCACTCATGTTCTGTTAAATTGTTAAGTTGTGACTGACTCTCTATGCCAATGCGTTTTAGAGTTTATTTCTTTTTGCTGTTGTTAAACTGACATTGTATGAATACGCTGAAACTTCAATTGACTCTCTCTTCCTTACTGTTTTCATTTGAGCTGGAAAGTGTCAATGAAAGCACAGTTTTATTTTAAAATTTTCAATAAAATCAAAGCACAGAGACAAAGAAAGAAAAAAAAAAAAAAAAAAAAAAAAAAAAAACCAACAACTCCCCATCACACACACATAGTATCCTTGGCCCTTCAGAGAAGGCTTTGTTGTACTAAGCTCAAAGGGCTGGCTTTCACTTTTCACCACTGCAATGATTTTAGTCATGAGTAAGGTTAGATGCCTTTAATATGTTTATGTTAAGCAAAGCAGTATTTTGAAACATGGATAAGAAGCATCAAGCCCACATTAAGAAGCCAGGTTCCTGTAAGCAGGGATATACAGACTTTTATTTGGAGCTATCATAAGAAAGAGCAAATGATGCTTTAGGCTGCCACACACCCCTTCGCAGTCATTACAGAGCAAGAGCAGTGAAATGCCTTAAAAGAAAGCAATGGTTTCATTTACGGGCTTCGCATTCAATACCCCCAACTCACTTCATTAGGACCAGATCTCCAGGCCACAGAAAAAGCCACTTACCCAACAAAGTTAGAGACAGCATTCAGAATGATGAATAAATACTTTTGACTAATTGTGGTAAATCCCCAAATTGCATGGAGTTTTGGCGGGCATTTTATCAAAAGGTGTTAATGTCCTGTGGCATTAGGAGTGCCAGGGGTTTTTTTCCCCCAAGGGGAATAAAGGGTACTAGAGGGGTGTCAAGGGTTTCCCAGGCTCTTAGGGAAGCACCACCTGTGATGTTTTAGAAAGACTTGTTGTCTGTGGTTTCACGTGGTGGTCTGAAAGGCTCCATTGATATGTTCAGAGCACAGTGACGTTAGTCTAGTTATTTGTCCTTTTTATTGGTCTTCCCACAAGTGGTTTTGCATATATACATCTCACTATGAAGGGAAGCCTGTTTTTAAATAGAAACTCCCAGTTATGCTGGTGATAAGTCACTGAAGCATGGAAGGAAAGTTAGGCGTTGGTGAGAGTCTCTCCAGACCACCCTCAGTATTTCAAAGCCATTCTGTGCTGCACACACCCAATTTTCAGTACTATTTTCCATAACCACGCAGCCACCTGGTCTCTTTTAAGAGCAAAAGAATGGGTACTTTTCTTCTAATGCTCTGCTCTTCTTATATGATCTTCAGCAAGTCAAGAGCCTACATCCAAGAAAAACCTCTGTCCTCATGATGACTTAAGAAGCAAGGATGCCATTTTAAAATCATAGCTGTGTGTGCAATAGTGAATAACTTCACAGACTGAGAAAAACCTGGGAAGCCACAGACAAGTGAATGCCTCTGCATTTTCGACAGTGTTATTTAGCTCATTACACAGGTTTATTACCAGTCTGAATGCAGCTTGCACAGTTCTCACCACTAACATTCTAACAGTGATTAAGACAAGGTGTGTATATGAAATAATAGTTGAAATAGCTGGATGGTATTTCTTTGTATTGGTTTTGTCTGGCAAGGTTTTGGTAGCTGGGGGGGGGGGGGGGTGGGTTACAGGGGTGGCTTCTGTAAGAAGCTGCTGGAAGCTTCCCCTGTGTTCAAGAGTGAGCCCATACCAGCCGGCTCTAAGACAGACCCGCCGCCGGCCAGGCCGAGCCCATCAGCGATAGTGGTAATGCCTCTGTGATAACATTTTTTAAGAAGGAAAAAAAAAAGTTGGGATGCGGAGAAACAGCCGCCAGAGTGAGGAGTGAGAACATGTAAGAGAAAACAACCCTGCGGACACCAAGGTCAGCGAAGAAGGAGGGGGAGGAGATGCTCCAGGTGCTGGAGCGGAGATTCCCCTGCAGCCCGTGAGGAAGACCATGGTGAGGCAGGCTGTACCCCCACAGTCCATGGAGGTCGACAGTGGAGCAGATATCCACCGGCAGCCCAGGGAGAACCACACACCAGAGCAGGTGGGTTCCCAAAGGAGGCTGTGATCCCATGGGAACCCTGCGCTGGAGCTCCTGGCAGGACCTGCGGATCTGTGGAGAGAGGAGCCCATGGAGCAGGTTTTCTGGCAGGACTTGTGACTCTGTGGGGGACCCGCGCTGGAGCAGTGTGCTCCTGAAGGACTGCACCCTGCGGAAAGGACCCATGCTGGAGCAGTTTGTGAAGAACTGCAGCCCGTGGGAATGGCCCGCGTTGGAGAAGTTCGTGGAGGACTGTCTCCCGTGGGAGGCACCCCACGCTGGAGCAGGGGAAGAGTGTGATGAGCCCTGCCCCTGAGGAGGATTAGCGGCAGAAAATAACATGTGATGACCGCAAACCCCATCCCCGTCCCCCTTGTGCCACTGGGGGGAGTTGGTGAAGGAATCCAGGAGCAAAGTTGTGCCCGGGAAGAAGTGAGGGGTGGAGGGAAGGTGTTCTGAGATTTCATTTTATTTCTCATTACCTTGCTCTGGTTGATTTGTAATAAATGGAGTTAATTTTGCAAACTGAGCCTGTTTTGCCCGTGACGGTAATAGTGAATGATCTCTCCTGTCCTTATCTCGACCCGCGAGCCTTTTGTTATATTTTCTCTCCCCTATCCAGCTGAGGATGGGGGAGTGATAGAACGGCTTTGGTGGGCACCTGGTGTTCAGCCAGGGTCAACCCATCACATTCTTGTAGGAGAAACAGCAGTTACAATCCACATTCCAAATTTTTGCTTTATAGTGATGCCAGTACCAAAGCCAGACTGAAGTTATATCTTCAGAAAACTTCTTCCAGCTACACCTAAAAGAAGCTGATAGAGCAGGGTCATGTAGCTGTTCACTGCAACAGCTTGGGTTTGATTTAATAAGTAGAAGGAACTGTTCATATTTTATTTCTAACTGAAACATTTTGGAAGCAATGCTCACATGGCATTGTTCTATAATAGGGAATTAACTCAAATGAAGCAAATGAAACTGGACAAATAATCAGAAAATAGAACTATACAAACTTTTACAAGACACTCAGACACTCCTTGCATGGCCTCAGGCTGCTGTTTGCTAGCATCCAGCTCCCCTGTAATTTGGGAGCAGCCGGACCCCCTTGCCTCTGTGACAAAAGAAAAGCACCCTGAGACACCTGGGTGTTTTGAAAACATCCAGGATAAATACAGGTAGAAAAAAGTGGATTTGGTGTGCCACTGCAACATAATCTGGGACTCCAGTGCCCTTGTATGGATTTATTGTGTTTAACTGTCCAGTTTAAAGCTGCACACATGACATATGAAGTATATCCACTAGTACAGCCTAGGGCTTGAAATGCTTGCAGTGGGGCAGCTGCGTAGATTTTGGTCCCTTAAAGTCTTATCAGCCTGTGGAGTTCAGCAAAATGAAAGTTTTAAAATAGAAAAAGTAAGTGACTAAAACTGCTTTAGACAGCTACTATATGAAGTAGCAAGTGGTGAACTTACCCAGAGGCCCCAAGAAATACTAGTATTTAAAAGGTCTTACATTTCACTAACTTCAGATAAGTGCATGGCACTGTTGCCTTAAAGGACCAGAAGCCATAGAAATCAGAATTAATGAATTAGAGAAGGGCTTTCAGCCTCTCTGAAATGGTGCTTTCACAATGCTTCCCCAGACCTGTTCTCCATCCCCATCAGCTCATAAGCACACTGGGCTGATACCCCACTGGGCTCCTGGTAGCCTCCCCTGCCACCAGCCTTTGTCCAGGTCACAGCAAGCCAGACACGTTTAGGTAAGTACTGTGCAATATAAAAAGTGCTGTAAAGCTCAACTCTGTCATGGTTGCTGCTCGCGCATGAGGCTAGCATGGCAATTTTTGGAGTTGGCTGTCATCTGTCACAACAGTTTCACCTGTAACAGCCTACAGTTCTCACGGAGCTGTGTGTCTGTAGCCACTGCAATATTTTTTTGTTGCGTGATGCGATTCTTTGCTGTTCTGGGCATTGCTTATAGCTAGAGAACATTATGCTACTCTGAAATCCACATAAACTCTATTGTCAAGACAAAGTTTGGCAATTAAAAAAACAATAAATCAGTTTTGCTTTTTACCACCTAATGTTACATTGCTATTTTTAGAATTAAATACACATCCCCACCCAATTCAGGTAAATGCACATACAATGGTATCTTAATATCAAATCTCCCAGTCTTCTAGGTTTACAAGCTCATCTTTTTTTGGCAGGAAAAGAGGAGATACATTGTGGTTGTTTTTTACTGTTGAAGCTAGTCAGGTGCTGCACTCATGGGAATAATGTTTATTAACCTGCTGCTCAAAAAGATGTCGAAAGATTAATTATAAAGTTTAGTTCACTGTGCTATAAATCACCATGTTCAAAAATCCAACTGGCTACACGAGTAATGTTATTCTAGGGAGACATTCAGCATTTTAGATGAAACAATTTTTTAGAGCAAAAAAATAAGTATCTTCCTTAGGGAAAGCATTAGTAAGTTTCACTGTTTCCTAACTGAAATACTTCAAATCTGCAGACTGCACAAGGTACAGGATTTTATTTTTATCCAGGAGTAGAAAATGGCATTTTTAATTATATGGGAAATTACAAACAGTTCTAATTATACTTGCACTGATATCTTAAACACAAAGGTATATGCAATAAATTGTATAATATATAGTATGATATAAAAACCACTGTAAACCAAAAATGTTATGGCATGAGTTTGAAATGTCATTAGCAATAACAAGGATGCCACTGTTGAGCTAAGCAGTGTTGAGACCTGTATTGTTACCAGGCTTTACATTCTTTTACCTGCCAAGTCACTGTCTTAAAGAATACAAGTGCTGTTTGCAACAGTATCTGACATTTTTCTTGAAAGCAGATTCCTAGAGTCTTGCAATTATATAAGTCTAATTTCTGTCTGGCCACCAGTACTTAAAAAAAACCATCAGGTTTTGGGTTGAGGGCAAGGGGAGGAGGGTGTTTTGTTTGTTTGTGTTGGTTTTTTTTTAATAACGTCAGTTCCAGCAGGATCAATTCTGATGCATTTCAACACAAAACATGGCAATACTAGCACATTTCGAAGTTACTCCAAAAACAGCCTGACATATAGTTTGCGCAGAACAACATTTTGTCACAAAACTAGTCTAGCAGCTTAGTACAGATTAAAGGTAGTACAGGATACGTTTCTGTCTCCATGAAGATCACATCCCTCCAAGAATGCAGGCATTCAGTTTTTGTCCTTGCAGATAATGAAACCTATTACTTATTACTTAGTAGGTGGGCAAAAAAAAAACCACAAACCAACCAATCGAAGTTAAAAAGAGAGATCTTGAGAGTAGATTTCAGTGTGCATTCACTGTGAGAAGCTGTTAGAGGTCTGGAAGGCTAGCTGAAGTCATAGGGAACCTCTCTGGTATAGGCATAGGTGGTCTGTTGTGAGTGAAATTTTTATTATCCAGCTACCACTGTATATTGGATATACAGGCAGGACTAGGCTGCCTAGGTTAAGTGTGAAACCATATCTTCAGCTGATATTTACCTTGATTTCAAGTTTGACTTGCTGCAGTTCAGCCCAATAGACATAGGCAGATGCAATTCAGGGCAGGGCAGGGATTCGATCTGCTGCACAAAATTATCACCTTGGGGAAAGACTGAAAAGACAGGAATGAGCCAGAAACTCCAGAGAAAAGGAGCAGCTGCAGAAGCCACAGGGCCTTTCTGCTTCAGGTCTCTTCTTGTCAAATTTTGGCTTCTCAGTCAAGTCTGATGTTCAAGCACCTTCAGGGTTAGGCAGTGCCTTTTGCCGAGGCAAATGCCAGTTTCTTTAACTGCTCCAGGATCAAGCAGAACTTCCCTGGCCTGCAGTGTGCCATGGAGGATGTCACCCAAACACTCAGACTAGCTGCAATAGCCTGGGAGGCCACAGTAATTACCTCGTGTCATGATGACACACCAGTACAGCTTTTGGGATCAGAATTAACGTGCCTGTATGTGCTGCACAATAACAAGCCGCTCTACCACACACCTCACTGTACATCTATGCCTTATCTTTCATTATCTTTTCTGAAGCCTATCTAAAGTCATATTTCTTAAATTTCATGTAGGAAAAAGCACAGTTCTCAAGTTTTTCCAGTAACTCGAAAGACATAAATTGGAGAAAGTAACCAAGAATTTTTTGAAACGTCCAACCACCTCTCTTTTTGCCAGCATCCAGGACTTGCAGGCTCAGAGCAGAGCACTCTCTGATTTCCACATTCTCTGGCATGACCCTGTAGCAGTCCTTGAACAGCATTTGACACAGCTGGAGTCCACCCTTCACTGGCCCATCCCACTCTCATCATGACTGTAATGGCCTTCAGTAACAAGTAGTTGAAGGAACACACACAACTGCGTTTCAGCTCCTTCACTCCACTGTTTCCTGCAGAAGTGAGACCCATTCAACCCCTCTAATTGTCTATCTGTCTGTCTCTCTCCTTCACCTATAACAGCTTCTTCAATTTTGTCCATCTTTTACCTGTCTGTCAAATGTGGTTGAAGGCTCAGAAATAAAAATGTCCAAGAAACACTGTGAGAATTCCTATTTGGATAGAAGACTGATTAAATCACCTTTTGAGGGGGTGAATTAAAGCCACATTTCCTTTATCAAACCAGAGAAGCTTCATCCAGTTGGCCCATAAGCACACAAGTGCTGGCCAGGTGATCTGCACATGCCCAGCTTCCAGTCATCAGTAATGTACACCAGTACTCATCTGCACCAGTGTGAGGGGAACTGGGATGGGGGAATTGCACTGCAGAGAGCAACATCAAGGCTATGGGAAGAAGAAAAGGTGCTACAAAGGGAGGGTTAGTGGTGTTTAGAGCACACACAACACAAGTCCTTTGGGAAATCAGGCTTCATTAGTTTCGAGGATTATGGTATGACACATATAAACATAGAGAGTGGGGAGGAACCCAAATACACACTTTGTGGTACACTGATGCAATAGAAATACATTTTAACTCTGTGCCATATTAAAAAGAAGTGACATTATGAATACTGATCAAAGCTCAAAGCCATGTCGTCCTATGGAAATAGTCTTGGTCTAGACAGTCTGAGCAGACTTAGCTCATTAAAGAAGACACCACCCTCAGCCAAGAATTTAATAAAGAATTTCACAAAACCCAGGCAAACTTTGTAAGTGGAACATTCAAATGTCTGAGTTGATAGTGAAGAGTGTTCCATTCTCTGCAACTGGAATTCAGTATTATCTTCAAAATTAGCAAGAACTCAGAGCTCTGGATCATGAACTCTTAACAAAACTTTGTCCCAAATTTTGAGCTCTCAGTCACTGTAGTTTTGTTGACTAGAGAAGATTCACACTGAATGCCAAGTGAACAGCACCACTGACCTCAATCAGTTGAGAAGCTGAACTGCAATCTAGAGCAGTTAAACTTTTTAAATCAAAATTTGCTTATCCAGAAGCCAACCATTAGAACAGCCAAGCACTGTGTGCTATCAGCAGCCTATTGTTGCTCCCCTACAGACTGATAAGAAATGGAGGATCTCCACAGATACAGTAGACAATACCGTGTCAATGTCCAAACAAAGTTTATGCCTGGTCTGAATCGTAGATTAGAGTCCATCATTCCAGCAGCCTTATTCTAGACAGGTTTGCAAAGGAAAGCTTTTGTGTATATAGAAGAGTTAAAAGTTCGGTACCTCCTCCACACCACCAAACTTTCAGACATTCCCTAAGCTTTAAAATAACATTCCCCCCACTGCCTATAAGTATCCCGTCCAAGAGAATTTTATGTTTTTCTCTTTCAAGATATTTAGTTTGGGGAATATGTAACCACTGTCAAAAAATGTCAGGCAAACTATCGATAATAACTAAAATTTTATGGAATGCCAAATACTAGCATAGATCTATTCAAACTAACTTCTGTGAAGCTTGCTGCTTCTACTTGGCATAACTGGCATAATTCAAAATACTACTGTCTCCTGAAATCTGGACAAACTCCTATCTGCATCATTTCTGCATTTTCTGCAGTAAGACAAGACCTGGCAACCTTGGAAAACCTCTTTCTGAATCCAAACTTTGCATCCAACTTCAGTTTTCAGAGGAAAGCCATCATCCTGACCAGGTTTTGCTGAGAATGGTTTAGCTTGATAGTTTAATGTTTTAAACAAAGCAGCTGTATTTATGTGCTGTTAGAGAATACCCATGTCTGTCAGCATTTAGTCAAAGCCTAAGTTAAATTCAGCAATACTGTAGAACTGTACTCCAGCACTTTGGAAACATACTGCTAAAAATCCAAACGGTCCCTTGTTAATGAAAATCTTTACACTGCTGCATTCTGAACTAGCTCTCCCTTTGCCATTGGGTGCAAGGGCTGTCTGGAATATTTTTGATTCAGGTGATGAGACGATTGAAAGGACCAAGTAGTATCTTGTCTGCTTGCTACAAAAAACAATGTGTAATAACACTGTTGTGGTTTAATCCAGCAGGCAGCTAAACACCACACAGCCATTCACTCACTCCTCCCCAGTGGGATGGGGGAGAGAATGAGAAAAAAAGGTAAAACTTGTGGGTTGAGATAAAGACAGTTCAATTAGGACACAAAAGGAAGGGAAAATAATAATTACTCACCACCCGCTGACCGATGCCCAGCCAGTCCTCGAGCAGTGGGCTACCACCCCCTGGACAACTTCCCCCAGTTTTATTGTTCAGCATGACATCATATGGTATGGAATATCCCTTTGGCCAGTTTGGGTGAGCTGTCCTGGTTGAGTCCCCTCCCAGCTTCTAGTGCACCTCCAGCCTCCTCACTTGTAGGGCAGTATGAGAAGCTGAAAAATCCTTGTCTTAGTTGCTAAGAGTACTGCTCAGCAACAACTAAAACATCAGTGTGTTATCAACATTATTCTCATCCTAAATCCAAACCACAGCACTATACCAGCTACTAGAAAGAAAATTAACTCTATCCCAGCCAAAACCAGGATGAACACAAATAATAGAATGAAGCCATAGTACAGACAACTTAGAGTCTGCAGAGCCAAGATATAATCTAATACACACAGGCAAGCCAAATGAAAACACTGAGTACCTGGCTTCTACCCTGAGCAATGTAAATATAAGCATCATGGAAGGTGATAAGGGGGGAAACATTTTATTCCAGGGTTCACAGTGAGCATTTGCAATTCCACTGCTGCAAAGAGGGACCCCCTCTTCCCATAGGCAGATTTCTGACTCCCAGAGCTGTTTCCAGCACCTTGTCCATCGAGCCTAATTTGAATAGGCTTAAAAGATTAAAGGGACTGGTTCGGAGGATTAAAAGGAGTAGTTATTCTCTTGCTTATAATACAAACCCAACATGGCCAGTTCTAGCAGAGCTGAGTTACTGTTAGCAATAAAAAGCAGCAGTAAAGGTGAAAGCTGTCCAGTGACTCAGGGATCTGCCCAGGACTTGGAAGAATCAGGTTCGCCACCTAAAACCACCATGGACGACCCTGGGCAAGTCACTTACTCCTTGCCTCTTGGCTACGTGGGAAAAATAAGCATCATGCTACCCTACAGAAATATAAAGATAGGTTGAGAAAGGCAATGGGAGTTGTATGTATACTTAAGTCATTTTTCTTGATGAAATCTGTGCTAGTTAAGGACCCAATAGTCTATTCAAAAAAAGCAAGATAAATGTACCCATGTATAGTATGAAAGTATATGTTAAAACTACAAGCTATGTAAGACAGAAGCTCTTCAAGACAAGACAACTTGAGCCATGTACGAAGGCCGTTTAGGCTCCAAGAAATTGTTCTGGTCACTCTTTTACAAAGATACTTGCAAACATTAGTACTAACTGATAGCCTAAAGATCGTGTGCCATGAGATTTGATAGGGACATAACTCAGAGATTACTATTATCTTCCAATTTTGTAAAGCCACAAATGAAGTGAAATCCTTTCCAGGATGAAGAATTCTGGGAGGTGTCACTCACACTGCCTTTGGCTGGCACCAGGTAGTGTTGGGCTCTGGAGGAGTACATAAACTGATTAGGGAAATAAAGCTGGCCTGTAATTTACAGGCATGCTGTTCCATAAACATGCTCACAGTAAACCCATCCCTCCCATCATTCTTTCAAATACTGTATTTCTTTGTCCTGACCGGCAATTTCAAGCATACCACACTTTTGGCATCTTCCATCCTGAGACAGACTGACCCTCTACTGCCTGTGCCTCATCTGTGCATCATAGGGAGACATGCCAACCACTAGCTTCCAACGGTGCCAGGCAGTGTGAGCCAAAAAACTTCTTCATAAACTAAAGAGTGCTTTTCTCAGTGGGAAATAGCTGTACTGATAAATTGCAGATTTTAAACTTAAGAATAAATACATGCAGGAACCAATAGCATTCAGAATTCCTGGTATTATTCATTGACTTGCAAGCCGAGAAGATTTCTAATGGTTCAAAATATAACGAATGCATCTAGACTGAAGTTCAGCTGAGCCCCTGAATTAGGAAGTAGTCCAATCCATCTGTTCATGCCTTTCTTACACACTGAACAAAATAAAGCATAGCATGGCAATCTTGAGAAAAGCACCTTTCCCCAGGGCAGTTAAACGGGTCTTAATAGTCAAAGTTTTGGGATGGTGCTCTGTTCACTCAAAACTGACAGCTTCTTTGATAGGCAAGATTTGCTTTGTGGCAAATCTGTTTCTTCTAGTTCAAATCAAATAACGAAAACATTAAACCTAAGTATATTGCTCCAAACAATACTTCAAAAATAATGTTTATATTTAGTTTTGTAAGAATCTTATATTCCTAAAACAAATAATTTATGAAGAAAAGTCCAGCAAGATTCATAAGAAGCAGCAATAACATATTAGCCTAACTGCTACTGTTGGGGAAAGAAAAGGGGCAAACGTTAAACAAAAACAATTTTTCAGGTCTGAAACAGAAGCAGTAAAACATCAAGATAAACACAGGAAAAAAAAAAAAGAAAAAAAAAGATTTCCCAGTTTCAGCTTAATGTTAATCAAATAAAGACTGGTCAGGTTGTATTAATTCAAAAGAAGAGCATAACCCCCAGAGCAAGTCTCGTCTCTGAATGTTGTAGCACCAAATGACTGTAAAGGCAGTAGGCTTGCAAAAGGCTGATGGATCGTTTTCATTAGTGGAATATGTATTTTTATTCCCTTAAAGAAATCAATAAAAAGGACTAGGAGTAGTTGCATATTCCGTGTTCTTTAGCTATCTTTGCTATTTGGCCTCAGTAAATAACTTCCTAAACTATGCCATATTTGAGTTTAGACTAAAACAAGATTACAGCCTGCTTCACACAAGAGATTTGTCCCAGACTGTTGAGTGTTTTCTTTGACATTTCTTTTTAAAAACAAGTTTTAAACCAAATAATAAGTCTGAGGTCATAGAAAGTCTATATCTTATTAAAACATTTGAGACTACTACACTAATTTTCTTCAGACCTGGCTTTTCTCCATTAAAGCTCAATGAAATACTGTCAGCCAGCTGCCTGCTTTGTCAGATCATGAACCAATTGCACAGAGATTGCTTTACAAAGTGAAGAAAGCTTTTATTAAAACTCTGCAATACACAGCTCTTTCAGCATCAGTAGGCAAGTAATCCCTCAGCTGGCCCAGCTGAGAGCAAGATTTGTAAGCTGTATGCCCAGTGGTATTGTTTGTTTGTACTGCAGTAACACTTAAAGGTACCATCTAGGGAATAGGACTTGTTTGTCTAAATACTGCATTTTCTCATGCATGGGAAGGACAAGTCTTTTAAAAACAAACTGGAATCTACAGCCACACATCTTACTGTAGGAGAAGCTAGAAGCAGAGATCAATAAACATTAAGATTGTCACACTTTTTCTACGTTGTCTGTGTAGCTCCACAATGTCAACAACAATTGCAGAATTAAAACTGAAACAGAACAATACTGCTAATTGCAAAATTCCTTTTCCCAAGTAAGGTATTTTGCTTGGAAAATCCTAACAGGCTATTTCAGTTTCCTCCTCATCCCTCTAGCCTAATGTACTACCATCAGCACAGACTTTATAAGTCCCACTTTTTTTCCTATCTTCAGAGGACTGAACTGTAGCTTGCAATGACCTGTTGTAACTAGCACTGAAGCCTACAACAGAAAGGCTAAGTAAGAATGTGACAGTGAGATTTATCATGCTGTTTGGTTAATGGTCCTCTTGATTCACAATTTATACATTAGTATAGTCAAAACAGGAAGTGAATACTAATTGAACATCAACCAGTAAATTGCTATAATGCAAGTTGAGGACAGGACACCACAGGGACCGTGTGCAGTAAAAGAAGTTAAATCTGATAACACGGTACAAGAGGTGTTAAACACCCTAAAGACGTGTATTAGCACACTGTGATTTATGCTTGCCTTAATGAGATGGCCTCGTCATCTAAATGCCTTTCAGAACAAATTTCCAGTAAATATATCCAGAATAATACAGAAGTTATTTGTAGAATAAGTACAATGAAGAAGTACAAAGTCCACCAAGTTAATCATTTCCACAGACCTCAAGTTGAGGGTTTGTTTCAAAAGTACACCATATAGCTGTCATTTTGTGCCTTATATTTGTATTCTCATTTCCACCTATACTGCTGCCAATTCCACAATGAATATGTTTCCTGCTGTTCCTACTGATACACAAATACAATGCTTCAGACTCCAGGCAGAAAATAAAGGCCACAACAAGCCAGCCCATTTATTGATAAACTAAGACATAAAAAAAGAACATAAAAAGGAACACTGCTGTGTTAACAGTTCTCAGATGTGAGTTGCTTTGTAGCTCAGAGGAAGGTTCATGAACATCCTAAACTACTGCCCACCAATGCATTTCCCATAACCCAGTGTATTATTTCTCACATTCAGAAAGCTTTAGAACTTAGACGATGTAATTAATCCCATTTAAAGACTAGTCTAGTTAATTAATGAAACTGGGCTTCATGAGAACAGCTCTGACTAAGGCAAGATTATAGCTCTGAGCTCCCCACTCCTGTAGGTTGAGTCACACAACAGTCCTTCCACCCATACCCCAATATGGGTCCTGTTGGGCAAGGACAGGGATCCAGAAATGAGTCAGGATTCTGCCAATGAGAACATTTAATGTAAAAGTGAACTAAAACCAAAACAAAACAGGGGTTGGTTATTTAAATGAAAAGAACCAGAGCTTCAGGTGCCCGATTTGGAACTCCTTAAATGAGTAGCCACTACCTCAAAGTCTGAGCCTTTTAAATAGCTTCCAGGTTTGGGAGCACAAATCATCAAAATTCATATATTTTCGTGTGCCTGGTTGGCAAAGACTACTTATGCTTTTTAATTCTTTTATAAGCTGTTTTCCATTTTGTTTTTCCTTGGGCCTTGTTAGAATTATCTGAATTGAAGCCATGCTTGAATTCAAGCCATGCTGCCTGTTTCTTTAAAAAAACAAACAAACAAAAAACCAACCAAAAACCCCAACACCTTTACCCCTGCTTTGATATCCTAACTAACAAGTGAGTTCTGTTCCAGTATTATGCTGGTACATAGAACTTCAAACTAAAGAAGTCACATATTAATGCATTATTTGGTTGATTTGATGAACAAACTGGATGGTGTGTGTCAAACATGATAACCTAATTATATAGGATTTCTTTTGCATTTTCTAGGCAAATAAATTAAGAGTTCAGTAGTGCATTTCATTCAACTGCACCTTTTCACTTTCCTGGTCTGGATATTTGTTCTGTTTGATGTCTAAGTTGTATAGAAATGATGTATTAAAAAGGAAAAGAAATCTTGACAGTTTGTTACCCAATATTCAAGATAAACGAAATCTCTTCACAAAGTACTTTCAGCGCTAAGCTTATCAGATCACTACTGGCTGAACACTTGCAAGACTGAGAGCCTCCGGCTACAAAGC
Organism: Astur gentilis; assembly: GCF_929443795.1. Classification (NCBI taxonomy): domain Eukaryota; kingdom Metazoa; phylum Chordata; class Aves; order Accipitriformes; family Accipitridae; genus Astur; species Astur gentilis. The sequence goes on from NC_064919.1 coordinate 60,679,248, forward strand.
AAAGTGTTTCCTGAAGTGATTAATGTCAGCCTGAGAGGAGAGAACACAGTGTAGCACTTAAAATTAGAATAGAAAATAACAAAATTAAGCTCAGTTAGCTGCACTAATGCCAATGATGATGAATGTATGAGATACCCTGAAGACAACAATAGTATGTCATACTGCAGAAAAACTAGACCCTGGAAAGCTAACCATTTATGCCAAGATGGTAAGCAGACTATATCATTGTATTCTTATGATATTGTTCTAGACAAAAAAAAAAAAAAAAAACCACAAAAAAAACAAACAAAAAAAACCCAAAAACCAAAAACACCACCCACACTGAGGCATATACGAAAATTGCTGATCCAAATGTATCTGCTGTGCAAGCAGTGAAGTCCAGAGAGCTATAACCAAGAATGACCAGCCTACACCCTGATTGTAGTAGCTTCAAATTCTTGTGTGATGCTCTTATTTTCTTCTTTGAGGACTTTAAAAAGAAAAGGAGAATATGTCTGTAATGACTATAAATAAGGTTCTTCTATTGAAACTCCTTTAACAGGAGGTCCCTTTTGACTTCTGGCTCATCAGCCAGCCCATACTGCGATTCAAGTCATGCCAAAGCATCCCACTGTGTTCTGTCAGGGATTGTATAGTTATACCAATATGCAGTATTGCACAGTAACACGGCAATTGATCTAGATTCTTAAGACAATTCACCAGCTTTGCTGCAGGCTTCCCAGCTGACTGAGAAGTCTCTCAGAGCTGTATTTCAGTTCCTTGTATTTAAAGTGATGATTAAACTCAATTTTGCCTCCACTCAGTCTCATTTATCTGTTAGGAGCCAAGCCTGGAGACCTTCTTACATGTGGTTAGTTACCATGTACTACAACAAATCCCAAATGTTGCCTGAAGTTTGTAGGAGCAAACATTAATCTTCCACTGCCATGATCTACATACTTTGCAAAACAGACCCAGGGCTCCTGGCAGTCTCCAAAACAAGGCATTATAATTCATCAGGAAGAGAAAGCAGTTTTATTTTAACCATGTATTCTGGTGCTCATTTTCAAAGTTACATCATCATCAAGAGAAGAGAGTGCCTACATTAGCATTTTACTTTGGATGAGAGACACACTTCTGAAACCAATCTCATGATAGTCCCTACTACCAGTATTTTGATTTGCACTACAGGTAGTCTCAGAGCATAAAACCGTATTCCTTTTGGGTGAAACTAAACTAGAGGATACACTCCGAGAGCATACCTAGTACTCTTTAAGCACCGATGGACTTTCAGCTCACAGGACCAGACTGGAGTTTCTCGGAAGTGTATATATATATATACACACACATATAGATTGATATACACAGATTAGTCACAAAATGCACATAGTGTGGATGCTGGGTCTTCAACACCAAATGTTGCAGTACCTCTAGACTTCAGAAGTGATCCTGTGATTAAGTTTTAACATATTTGAATGTTACTTGGCCATACTCATTATTTAAATAAAAGGAGCAGTACGATTTTTAGCAAAGTTAAAATTCCATAGAGAAGGCGGCCTTAGCCACATGCAAGGTCCTCAGCAGAACATATCCGCCTATCCCCTGGAGAGTCACAGCCTCCAGCAAGCATCTGGTAAGAGAGCTCAAGTACCTATATACAACAAGTTCAGCCTCTACAAAATCCCATTGTGTTTCAACGGCTATAGTCACCTTACCTGTTTTCATCTTACACAGCCACCAGCAACCATGTCTGCAGATGCATGTCTCTGGCTGAGACCTTCCAGGTGCCAACTTCTGAAATAAAACATAATTGAAATCAGAGTTGGACCTTGTCCTGTTGCTCAGCACATGTGCTTCTCAGAAGCACTCATCAGGACTCTCCAACAGCAGTCCCAGCTGAGTGAATCTCAGCACCCTCTGTCAGCCCAATGTCTCCTCCTTCCTTCTCCCACTCCCTCAGCACATGTTAAAGTCCTTCCTGAGTTGATTCACCTTGCTAACCCAGTGGAAAACTGTTTTCTGTTTTCTTTCTGAGGTAGACGAGGGATGACTAAGCTCATGTTCTGCAGGATGAGTGAATTAAACCAACTCACAGGGAATGTAAGGGGCAAAAACAAAGTGAGGACAGAAAGTACGTGGCTACATAAAGAGGAAGAAGTCTTCTCCTTCAGTAGCTCTCACACTGGGTCACCTGTAACACTCAGTTTCAGCCCTGTTACCTCCAATTCCCATACCTTTCAGAGCATTTCACAACTGGAAACTTTATCTCACAGCACTAACAAGCAAGGTATTGTGAACAAGATTCCTGTGCTTCAGGACTATGTTGCCACAGAGAGGTTCTGGTAAACCACAGACTGCCTCAACTTCTCCATACCAGTTTCCCGCAGCAGCAGCCAGAAGATGACCTATCCCCCATCTCAATCTGACCTCAGCTGAGCTGCATTCACACCTCATTTATTGGCTTTTGGTGACCCTTCCCTGGCCAGCACAGGTTTTGTACACACCATACCTTTAGATGCTATAACCTCTCTATCATCTACGCTTTATAATCATTCCCCTTGGGACACCATGGGGATCAAAACCTTCTCAGTTCAGTTAATGGATCAATTGACATTACAAAGTACAGGAGCCTATGCATTTATCCATCTATCTAACACATAGCCTATGAATTTATACAAGCCTATGCCTTGTATATTTCTAGTACTAAGAAAACTTTATACACAGTTTGCTGACACAATTGCTGTCAAAACCAGATTGATAGTATTACTGCTGTGTTATTTCAGAGAGACTTTTGTGTTTCCTCCAGTTCCAAAATGAATATTTTGCTGTATTTCTCCATGTCTAACATATTAAGAAAATAGAATGAAGAACTGATCATCAGCTCCGGTGGTTGTTTTCCAGCAGCTTTGGTAAAACTACTCAATTGACTTGTCTACCCTGGAAATTTGTATCAATGTAAGCTGAATTTTAATACAGACTGATGCGGTCTCCTGCTGGACAACCCTATTATCATACAAACATCTTTTCTCTAGTTTTAGTTTGTATTATTTTAGAAATATAATATCCCTCCAATAGTATAAATAATTTTGGGGACAGAGTGAACTACTCCTTAAACCCATATGACTACAGAAATTTAACCAACACAGTGTAATCAGTAAGACTTCCCAGTGTGTACAAAGCCTAAGCTGCCCTAATAGGTTTCTCTTCTGCTACCAAGCAGAAACCCCTGGGTGAATGTGCCTGAATCCTGAGGAAAATTAGACTAAAAAAGGTGAGAAATTTTTGCCTTCTTAAAACTAACAGCACTTTGCAATCACACAAGCCTTTTGTGCAGAGGTATCTAAGTATCCAGGTTATTTCAACACTACAAAAATGTCTCAGTGTCAAAGCCCTGTTTATTTCTCTATGAAATTGGAGAAAAGAAGTCTTATTTTGATCTTGCTTAACTCACCATCGTCTGACCTCTGACAGTCCCTGGTTCACCAGGCAGAAATTGGGATAGGAAGGAGGAGGGTGTTCAAATCCCCATCTTTCAGCACTGAGGTAATCTCAAGTGCCAAAAGTACAAACTTTCAGAAGTAAATAGGTTTGGCTTACTTTAAGAGCTAACAGTTTTATTGCAATCCTATGATCAGGGGCTAGTAAATACATGATTTTTTTTAAAGAAGCATTTTTCCTTGAGTATGAAGTGCTGCTGGGAACAGTATCTGTGTTCTACTCTGTTTTTAAGGGGATGTTGGAAAACTGGAGGAGAGACAGCAAAGAATCACAAAAGTAGTAAGAAGAAAAAAAAACCACAATTGTGAACATCTCAGAGCGAGTAGTGCTGGATGCTAAAACACTTCTTCATCTAGTTGGGAAAGGCACAGCAAGAAGCAATAGGTAAAAGGTGAAGCCAGAAATGCTCAAAATAGTCTAACAACGTGGTTTGCTAACCTCTGGAACAAGCTACCAAAGGAAGGGTAGATTCTCCTCTCCCTGTGTTTTTGAATCAAGGCTGAATGCCTTTCTGAGGTGAACTCTGAAAGATATTCACCCAAGCCAAGCACCAGTAAGCAAGTAAAATTCAGTGGCCTGAGTGAGATTAGTTTAGAAATCCAGTGATCTGTCCCAAACTCCACAGCACTGTGACTGACACCAACTAAATTAGAAGCAGGATCAGGCTGCATAAGTTCATTAACTTAGTGAAAAGAGAGCTAATGAATAAGTAACTCCACAAACACCCAGCACAATAATTTCTATTTGCACCCTCAAAGGCTCCTCACTCCAGCTGCTTGTCAGGCAGAGGAAGCCTGTCATTCACTCCTTTGTAACTCTACCCATTGTCCAAAACCCTTTTCTTCTGTGGAGAAACCCCTTATTTTGTGCTTACGGAGAAACCTTCAAGAGCTGAGAGAGGGAAAGGGAGCCTTTACCTCAAAACAAAGGGAAATAGAGCTTCTGTCAGCAGGAGGCTAACAAGCAAATGACAATTTCTATATCTCTGGGGTCTGAGCACAATCTCTGCAGGCAGTGTCAAGCCCTGTGTCAGCTTGCTGCCCTGCCAGCCTTCCACAATGGGTCAGGATGTCTGCTTGGGAGAACAAAACCTTCCTCCTCCGGGAAAACGGCTCGGCCAGCTCCCAGGCACAACGTTCCCTGGCAGGGGCTGTTCGCCATGGTACCCCTCCCCATCCCTGAGGCTGGCTGATGGCCTAAATAACGGTGAATTACAGCGGGGTTTAAACAATCAAGTACTAATAATGGCAGAAGCAGAGCATGAGGACATGCCGTGTGGACTCTGTTTATCATTTAATGTTCTGTATTAGCAGCCATTATATTGTAAAATAATGTAACGCCTGTGCCAGATGAAAACATGACTTGAATTTGCACAGCGCAATACAACCCAAGAGAAGACCAGGGAGTTGGATGGCTGAACTAAATCATTTAGCATCAGAAACTGAGCCAGCTGCAGAGGGCTCTTTCTCTCAGCTTTCTAGGCAACTCCTCTTGATTGACAGGGAGGAGAGGGGAGAAATCATTTCTCTGCAAAGCAGATTTATTAAGTCCATCTCAGCAAAGGCCAGAAGGAATCTTCTCCCATTGAAAACACAGAAAAAGACAGGAAAAAAAAAAAAGGCGCTAACTCAATCATAATGTGGAAGAAAGCAATTCTAACACCTGGGCCCTCCTGCACCCTATGGATGCATCACATGAGAGAAAAGACCATAAGGAAGTGAATGTGCTGCAGCTGATACAACATGCCAAGACCTTGTTCAGAAGCAGAGGGGAAGGTCACAGCACCTGTGACTCAGCAGCTATGGCATTCAGGACTCTTTCTGAGAAACCATAATTCAGAGTCGTTCTAAGTTGTCTACTTTTAGCATTTTTCTAATTACTTTTTTTTTTTTCTGCCTGCTCCCTTTAATTTTTTGAATTCCTGGACAACCACATTTGTAAGAGAAGAGAATGGTCACAGAATGAACAATGAGGTAAGTCTGTCTCAACTACTGCATATAAAATGCTGTTCTAGATGAAGCTTGAGTTCTGTGATAATACATTGCTGATAAGTAGTCTCCAGTGATTAATGCTACTGGTTTCAAGGAAAGCGTGAATTTTGCCCAACTCATGTAAGAAGGAACCTCCCATTAACTTCCAAGGGGATTGCAAGCTTTTATACTCAGACCTCAGAGGGGAAAAAAAGAAAAAAAGAAGGAAAAAAAGAGCCATCAAGAGATGCTACAGTCAAATTCATCAAAGTGAACCAAACGAGTTCCTCATTTATGTGTTCCAACAAACATACTCTTTATTTTTACATGGTCTTTTAAGACACGCTTCATAATCATTCTTTGATACAAATAATTCCCTTCCTGCCTCTGCAAGGCAGTAAATAAAAGAATAGCCCCTTTTGTGATAAGAACATCTAAAAAAGTAAGAAGCGTTCTTTTTTATGGAACTGACCTCTTAATGAGTAAAAACAAAAAGATCATTTATTATAAGTGTTCCTCTGCCAACAGCCCCCATGCCTGTTACCAATTTCAAAAACTTTATGTTCCCCCTCCAGAAAGGCTTTGTACTCTTTCCCACTCATTAGAAGATGGCTATTGTAAATAGCACTTCCAGCATTAATATAAAATATGGAAAGAAATATGTTCAAACCAGGTTATGTCTGTAAGGCAAACTGACAAAAGCCAGGAAATTCGTAAGTTAAATCCATCCCTTAACTCGCGCTGTTGTGAAAACAAACATGTGGGAGTTAGTGAGGTGCCCAGGGTCAGTGCAAAAGTGTGCGCTTCCTGGCTTTTGTCAGACGGTGTCAAAACATCAACCTGACCTAAACACCACATTTGCTGTGTTTAAAATCGGCCTTGCATGCAGGGAAGAGGGAAAGGCACACTCGCCTTCCCCCTGTGGCTCCCCCAGCCTCGGGAAGGGATGGCACATGGCCACAGTGCCCACCCCAGCTCCCAGGGATGGAAAGCATGTCCCAGTAGTGACCCACCACGTCCGGGGGTGGACACCTCCCAGCACACCCACCAAGACATGTCCCATGGGTAGGGAATGGTCTCATTTGTTCGGCTTTTCCTGACGGGAAAAAAATCAAGAGCTTTATGGCAGGCATGCCGCAATTGCCCTCGCCTTCACCTCATGAGCATCACGAGCTCTTTGGGGTGGGAGGCGGGTGTACAGGCGGGGGTTGAAGGACCATACTGCTGTACTGCCCAAGGGAGAAGGGGCTTGATGGGGCAGATGGGCTGCCGGGGCTGGCCTCTGGCATTCACACACCCCTTTTACACACACCGGTGCTTCACAACAGAAAAAAAAAATGTTCTTCCCTAGCAGGAGGGAGTTGGGCACACACCATCCCACACGCTGGAGCATAGCTCTTCGGCTCGGCAGCAGCCTTGTGCACCCCTGCAGGCTCGGGAAGCCTGTCCTTGGCCAGCCAGGGACACCCACCCGGCCCTGCAACAGCCCTGGCAGTGTGCCGGTAGCTCAAGGAGGCGGACAAAGGGTGAACAGCCTGAAAAATGTTCGTTTCATTCTAAAAGTTAAGTTGCTTTGATGAACGTTGACTTGACAGTCGATATTGTAGTAGATTTTCCCAGCAGGCAAAAAGACAAAAGGGGGGGGGGGGGGGATGGGGAGGGAGTGAGAGAGGGGAAGTAACCTAGAAATATTTTTGCTTTTGTAGGAATAGTTTTTCTTGTTCCCATATGGATGTTACACATGTGAAATCAGTGGGCTCTGGTACTCACTTGTAGACCAAGAAGGTGGCAGCCAATCCCTGCATTGCCCATGAGAGGGGAGGAAAAATATCTTGGCCTAAATTCTTTTCTTTTAACCAACATGTTGGGAAAAAAAAGTTACGGTATCATAACTAGTATCTTACTTAAAGTAGGTTAATTAAATAGCTTCAAACCTCCTGTCTTTAAAAGCACACTGTACATAGTTGCATTTGTACTAACTCCTGTCAGTTTAGGTTAAATTGAAAAAAGGCTGAATCAAGCTGTGCTCAGGCTGTCGGTGCATCTTTTTGGACTAGTTCAGCTAACACACACCTTCTCCTAACCCAGTGCAGATCTCACCCAGAACACCCTCAGGACACAATAAATATTTAACTGTATGACAAATATTTTATCTGCCTCAGGAGGCTGACAGGAATACAGGTGGCCAGCTGAGCGCAAGCTGAGAGAAAACAGGTGAGTCAACCCCATACTGAAGTGTTAGCTTATTATTCCATGACACTCAGTCTTTGAAGGAATACATCTTTTATAACCTAGGAGAATAAGGAGGAGGCTGCTTATGGAATTAAATGTTCCCAGCTTCTAATTAGAGGGAGGGTAATTGCAGTGTCTTTTATAGACATCTTAATAATTTATTTCATTTTCAGGACAGGTACATTTATGCTGTATAATTTTCATTCATATGTCAACCAAAACAGGACACTTTTCTTTTGTTTGCACAACACATCTTCCTTCATTTTAACCCTTTATTTATAGGTGTATTGTGGCAAATTTCAAGCTTGGAAAAAAAAATAAATAACAAAGAAATATTAAGCTTTGAAAGTGTCAGAATGGAAAATTTGAAATTTTTTGAAATTTTGCTTCTCTTTTGTTAGGTTGGGGTTTTTTTTCTCCTTACAAAACCCATTATTCTTTAAAGCAATGCAAACTTACGGCTTCTTCAGCTGTCATTTACCCATTTCATTGGTGCTTTTCAGCAAAAAATAAAGACATAAAACAATGAATGATTCGTTCAGAAAACCACTAAAACACCGTAACTGTTTACTCATGGCCTAGAGACCTTTTTCGGTATTTTAGGTAAGAAAAAGAAAGTCCCCTGTGCTTAAGGCTCAAAGTCTAAATTAGAGACAATATCATCTAAGCACACACTACATCAAAGCCGAGGCTTCAATTAATTCCAGGGTTATTTATTTAAATGCAAGTTTCTCACTGGCAAACTATCACTGAAGGGCCTCAAGAGGAACACGGAGGCAACGAGGGGAATTCCATTATTCCCACCCTCCAGCCTCCTCTCCTGGGCACAGGACCAACACCAAGAAAATAAAACAGTCACCAAATATAGCACAATGGGCTTTTTCCTCCTTAATTACCTTTAAAATTCCCAGCCGAGCACAGAGACCCCACACAGGCTTTCTATGCCACGTATTAGCACCGGTTCGGCTGAGTGATGAACCTCAGAAAATAAAAGCTTCATAAAGGGGCTGCTGACACAGCAAAGAGCAGCCCCGTATAACGAAAGGGTTTCAGAGCAGCCGATTCACTCCATCATTTTGAGGAGAGGCGTTTCTCCCTCTGAAAGCCTGCCTTTTGTGTTGCTCACACTCCTACAGGCTGCTCCCTGCCAGACTGTTTGCTATTCTTTGGAGGCTTCTGCTGCTTCCTACATCAGATGGAATTTACCTTCATGTAATTATTTGTTCTGGGAGCTTTGATCTCCACTTCCCTTGTAACTGCAATGTAGTCACACTTTGAACTACAAGAAAGTACCAATTTAAGGCTCTTGCTGCAAACATCATAATGGTTAATCCTAACAAAAAGGTGTTAATTGGTCTCCTGGTGATTCTAAGCCGCAGTCACAATAGGTTCTTATATTTGTTTACCACCGCTGTATTTCCTCCTCATCCCAGTAAAAGTGCATTAGATCTGATAACCTTTTAGGCAGGCTTCTCGTTTTTCAGCTCACATTACGATTTCGGGCAAAACCAAGTATCTGTCAATGTCGGAGGAGGGCTTCTGTCCCAATGCGACGTGATTACAGACCGCCAGTTTCACAACGAGCCGTCTGAGGCTGTGTACTCATGGGTAAGAAGTAAAAATTTAGATGACTCCGAAAGTCTTTCTGAAGCACAATAGAGCCTCTGTACAAGATGAAAGCTGTTTCTTCATAAAATACATTCACTCAAACCTTTGGCCCTGCCAGAGATTTCATAGAGCTGGGCAGGAGCATTACTCTGTTTCATTTTTGGACCCACCTCCCGCTCAGCAGTCCAAGAAATTCAAACTGAAGAAAACGGTTAAGCTTAAGTAGCTCAAACTAATGAAAATATCTCATCATTCTGGACCATGCCGTCGGGTTTTCAAGAGCTTTTTTGTTGTTATATCAGTTGTTTTTATAACAAAGCCCTGACAGAAAACACCTTCCCAGCAGAAAACCAAACTACAGTCCCTACTCTTCGAGGTGGGGCTGTGTATTTTATTTGTTTATGCAGAACATGGTGTGTTTTTAAGCACTCACTGTGCAAACACGTCTATGGCATTACCCAATGGAAAATTAGGCTTGTTTGCTTTTTGTCTTACACAAACAGGGTCCTTACTTTTAACATAACCACCGAATTCTGGCCACAGCCAGATATACCGTCTCTCTCTCTCTCTCTCTCTCTCTCTCTCTCTCTGAAGTGACATATTTGAGTTTTTGAGTGAAGACTCTGGAACTGATTTTGTCAGGCCCTCAGGCTGTTTCTCAGTGCAATGACAAAAGGACCCGACAGAACTGTAATTTCGGTGCTCAGCTTGCGTATTCCTGGAGTGCAGAGGAGTCCGCTGTTCAACAAAAGATTACTCAAAAGATAAACATGGAAATGGCACAGGACATCAACATCCCACCTCGCTCTTCCGACTTCCTAGGGACATTTCAGCAGTCTCAATGACATGCAGACTGCCAGCTCTCCCTCCCACTTTTCCGTTTGGTATTCTCACAGGCAATTAAAATATTTTTGTTTACTTCTGCTAGGCCAGCACTTCCCACTGACCAGCTCTCCCGAGGTGAGGTTTGCTGTGGTCCTCTTCCTGTGATTAGAGGACTTCATAGTCAAACGCTTCAAAAGTCCTGCTGAAAACGCCAGCGGAGCCCCAGCTGACTGAGGACAGCTCTTGAACCCTGACTGAACTCCCCATCCCTCCCGGTGGATAGGTCTGTATATTTACCGCAGCACGATCGCGGTCAAGGTACATCCTTTCGAAGAGTGCTCCTGAAGACCCACACAGCCTCCCCGCAGAGAGCCTGTCCTCCCTCCTAGCCGCACGAGGGGGGGGTTCTGTCCCCAAGAACAGCCCTTCTTCCCCCCAGCCAAGGGCTGCCCTTCCTCTCTCTCCTCTAGAGAAGCAAGGTAGATCTGTGTTCCCCAGACTATCTCTGTAGACAGTCCATGCTACACAATGCCTGCCCAGTGCTCTCCTGCATGCAAAATACCTCTAAGTATAAGCCTGTTGATGAGCAGGCAAAATTATATCATCATGACCCGCTTCATACTGCCTCATGAGCCCGTGAATTCAGAAAGAGAATATTGGTTATGAGAGAGAAAGCAGCGTCCAGCAAGCTCGATGGGAAGAGGGTGACCTATGTACAGGATCCAGGCTGGAGGAAAGGCAACGCTTTTTTCTTGCTCAGCCTCAAGGAAGGAGCTCACTCCCCGGGTGCTCTCCATATCCTAGCCAGGAGCACTTAGTGATGCTTTCTTACCAGTAAAGGCTTTAGCGAGTTGCTACACAAATGCACACACACTGAGTTGCAAGCTCCCACCCCAGGGTTATAGCAAGATAGCAGCCCTTTAATGAAAACACCGCTATGAGGGTTTATGCTGGAAACACATTTGTTTTTCTTTTTCACGTTTGTTTTGCATGACTTCCTACAATCTCCTGAATACAATCCAGACCTTTGGCAGCTGCAAGCCACGGTCTGAGGCGTTGATAAATTTATTTTGCAAAATATCTGCAGTATTCTCATTTCATCACGGTGCCCCCCGCGAGCAAGGGGAAGGGGCGAAGAACCATCTTGATTTCCCAGCGATGTTACAATTTAGAGCCTATACATTTCACATCTGGGGAAGCTAACAGTCACTCGGAAAACTCTTTTATTCTCACAGTTAAAACTTGAATTTGTGCCTTATTTTTCTGGCTCCTGCAGGCTGTTTTGAGCTCAGGGGTTTTTGGTTGGGGTTTGAGGTTGGTTTTTTTTGTTTGTTTGTTTGTTTTTTTATCTACTGCCATTAGGTAACTAATCATTACATGGGATTTTGGTATGTGACAGTTGTTGGGGTTTTTGTTTGAGGGGGGATGGTGTTATTTCTTCTAATTGGCTTTGAAATGAGAAAGCTTTTAGAACAAACTATGCAATATCATCCCAGTTCTCCTGTTCCCAGGACATTTACAGCCCCACCTTCCTAGGAAAACAAGGGGATTTACAACAGCAACTTGATACAATAAATCTAATCATAATCATAAATCACACTTAAAAGTTACATTTCAGGATTATGTAGGTTTAGCAATGAGTCTGGGTGTTAAAAAAAAGAATAAAAAATCTTGCTATGACAGATGACAAGCCAAAGTTTAACACTGGATTTCAAAGTGCAATTCTTAGCTGGGAGAACAGGTCCCTACTGTATCTTGCATAAAAATCCCCTTGCAAGTTAAGTGTCTGCAAAAAGTCAGTCATAGCATTTTTTTCTCACCTGAGCACTTCACAGTACATGCTTGAAGTCTGCAGCTCATATTACAGCACGAACATGCAAGGAGAGGAATTAAAATTACGTGATTACCTGGTGTAGAGTGGAAGAGACTGAGACAAGTTTTCTGCTGTTGTAATTCTGCCAGAGTCAAAGTAAGCAGAGAAGTTCAGTCATGTCTGGGGCTTGGGACCAAGGGGTTTTCTTTGCTGAAGAACAGTGCTTCTTGTAGCAATGCTCCATCCTCAGCTTCTTTGCTTGATTTACCCTGCTTGATAAAAAATAATCCAAGGGAATCATATGGTTTATGGTTGCCTGTAGCACAGTAGAGAACTTGGGAGCCTTTAGTAGGCTCATCCTCCTAGGACATGTACAAAGGTAGGAATTTGAGGCAGGAAACTAAGGCTTAGAGAGAGTAAACAATAGTTTAGTGTCATTCACAAAGGTTGTGGGGAAACAGTTCTTGTGGGGGACCTGTTCGGCATCAAACACACACTTGAATCAGACCCATTCTCACCCTTCTTTGCAGTACTTTCAGTCTTAACCAGATGGTGCTTCTCTGTAGAAAAACTTTATTCCTAACCTTAGTTTTAATTACTGATGTCTCATATTCTAAGTCAATCCGGAGCAAAACTCCTGATCAAAGCCAGCAGTTAGCAGTAAACAAAGGCATAACTAGTTACAAAGGCGGTGGCAATGCATTCAAATTCCTTGCAGTGCTGTTGCTACCTGTCGCTTAGACACCGCAGTAGCAGGCATGGCAGATTATCTCAGGAAACTATTCCTCCATGTTCTTCTAGTCACTGTTCCATTCCTCAACTGAAGAAGCAACTCTGTCTCTCAAGCCATGCTTCCTCAAAAAGTACTAACATAATTAAAATTACTAAATATTAAAAAATAATCATCTACTGTTCATGTTTTCAGGGAGATATGCACAGAAATCTGTTGTGTCTGCAGCTGAAAATCTGTAAGGACAGGCTCTCTTGTTTCAAGTGTCCTGGTACTTCCAGCTGCCAGTATGGGAACTGAGCATTTTTGATAAAGCACAAATGAAAAGAATGGAGCTGGGAGTTGGAGGCTATACCATTGTGGTAAATTAAAACAAATCTTTGAAAATTAAATGATAATTCGTTTATTTCTGCCTGGCATACTTTACTCTTTCTCTGAAAGCCTGTGGTTTGTGCCGTGGCTATTTTTAATCTGCATACTGTTAATTCAGAATGAGGAAATAAATCCTACTTTATTCTAGAGACAGCATCCAGTGCAAAGCTGGATATAGTCTGTATGGACAATGCTCAAAGAATCCCCAATTCAAGGTAAGGAGTAGGCCATGAAGGGTCTTATTTCCCAACATGTGATCCTTTCCATAATACGTGCTTTTCCCTCCATATCTCCTACACCCCACAACGTTCTCATATCTTTCATCACCACCTCCCCATCTTATTATATACAACTGGCCCATGTCCCTTCCCTCTTTGTTGCAATGTCCTTGGTTTACCAAATTTTCCTATGCAATACCATAGATCTCAAATATAAGTCACAACTCAGCCAACCTACCTCACCTACATCCCTGCTGCAGTACCCCAGGATCGCCCAACTTCCATACCTAGACCACACCACAACCCCCTCAGTTCCTCTCCACTGCCTTCTGCAGCGACAGCCTCAGCTATCCCTCTCTCTCCTGTGCTCCCTACAGTGTCTCCAAGATCGTTCCCCATTATCTTCCTACAACACCAACACCAACCCCAGTTCCCCAATGACATTTGCTAAGGATCGGTGTGTATACACCATAGCTGGTGTGGAGACAAGCCCACACTAGCTGGTACACATGGGACCACCCAGGAATTCAGGAGTGGAAACAAGGTATGCACCAACAAGCCTGCCAGCTGTTGCCCCTCCGGCAGCCAGGGTGACACGCTGCCTACCAGATGCCTGGCAGGTCCAACAAATGGCTTCAAGGACAGCATCTGGTCCCCAGGCCTCTGCTGCTCCCACCAAGTCCCATTTAGCTCACTGGGAGATTTGCCAGTTGTTTGCATGAAAGTGGGATCAGATCCTGAAGAACAGAATAGGCACCAGCTTCCCTCTCCCATGATGATACCTCCCCATAGAATCTTTATAACCTGATAGCAGCCTTATAACAAACACCTCCCCTCTTTCCTCTGGTGCCCTTGCTCTTGGAAGATGCCCCATGCACAGCCACAGAGCTCCTTCTTCATTCTCTTTGGAGGATGTCAAGGGGCAAACAAAAATCTCAACCTGGGGATTAGGATGCAGAGGATCCAAGTCCCCTGTCTCTCATTCTGTGTGTGCTTCCACAAGATCCCCATTGTGTGTATTTGTTCATCGATATGCCTCTGCTGGCTGTCGAACATACAGACTTCACAGACTTTTTGGGGACAAGGGCTGCCTTTTCATCCTGTTCTTGTACAACATCAAACATAGTGAGATCCTCATCTGCTCAAGATCACAGCCATCAAAATAGTTTAGTTAACAATCTAATAGAGTTTTACAAGACATTCAGTTTAAAAACAGAGGAGTGCCTGAAATTAGAAAGGAGAGGCTTTGCCATCATACACTCAACTGGAAATCTGTGGATTTACGCTTCCTTTGAGTTAATTGCTTATGAGGAAGAAAGGCCATTCAGTGAGAATGGGGAGTGAGCCCTTTTTCCGACAGCTGACAGGAAGTCTTGATTCAAAAGTTTCCACAAAGCATGTAGGGAACCCCCCATCTCCTTAGAGGTGATTTCATGCTGCTCCTGCCAAAATGAGGTGGCTTTTTTATTTCCTGTTATCATCTTCTGCACTTCTAAATCCCCAGGAACGGTCTGCAGGCACATTCCAGAGGGGATACTGAATATTTTATTGACAGGCAAGTACTAAAGAACTGGTTCCCATAGTCACTATCTGCAGAAGTCTTTCCCTTGGGGCTTACGCAAGGAGGGGAGCGGTGTCCCTTCCTACACTGTCCCTGCTGAGAACAATGCCATGCTGGGGAAACCCACCAATTCCAATGAGTCTCATAAATCTCTTTGTTGATCCCTGACAGTTTTGCTTGTCTTGGAGAATGAACAAATACACACGCTTGAGATGAGCATTCCTAACTCATTACCAGGCCTTTAGAAAGGTGCCAGCTGCACTATCTAAAAATAGCTCAGGTACCATGAGAAAAGAGTTACCTGCCAAACTCTGAGTAAGCTGGAGAGTCTATTGCCCAATATGCCTCTAACAGGTAGTCTGAGAGGCAGGCACTCTCACACCTTAGAGGTTTGCATATGAACTCTCTGAAGAGGAGGCATTTAAAGTGAATTCATTAGGGTAGATACTTTGTTACTGGGATAGCCATCGGTGCACAGTTCTCTTTAATCTTTTCATCTTCAAGGCTCTCTGTGGCCCATCACATCTGCCACTGGATCTTGCATCTTACTGAGCAAATATTTCAGGATCATGATGGTCTTCAGTACAGCACCTGCCATACAGCAAGTCTAATTTGGACTAGTTAATACTGCCTGATTGACTGCAACAGCTCTCTTATCCCTCCAATCATGCCAATTCACTGACTCCTTTCAATCCTTCTACCATGACTCTTTATGTATAGGCAAGACACCAGACATGGCTTTCTAGTGAATCAAATTGCTCCCAAGTACTCCTTTTTTCACATAAATCTCAAGCCCTAGCCATGCCAAGCAAACAGGTAACTAGTCAGTGTTCTGCCCTGCCATCTTCTCCAAGTCCATATGCAACTTGCTTAATTTCTGTTGTCCATTCAAAATGTCTCTCTTGTATACTACACACTTCTTGGACAAACCTGTCTGTTTTCATGGCTCGTGCAAACATGTACACATGGGAATGGCTGTATTAGCAATGCTGAAGGATGTAGTTCACAGCACATTTTCTTCTTGGCAAAGCTGGTTTAGAAGTTCTCGTTCATCCCTCCCAAGAGCTGCCCATTTCTCTGCTCTGCCAGAGCCTTGCATGCCCTCAGTCATGTCATGCACTCCTGTCTGCAACCTGGTTTGCAACATGTCCCATGAGCACTTCTATTAGCACCACGGAAAGGGTGGTGGCTGCAGAGCAGGGTGGGAAAGAATGAATGAATGAATGGCTGAGGAGGAAGACAGTTTTCGCAAGCTGACTTTGTTGATGAAGAAAACATATGGAACAACATCCTCAGATGGGAAAGATTTTTCTTATCTGCCCTCCTGCCGATTATCACCCCTCCCATATCCATAACATGAGCCAGCGCAGCTACACAAACATGTAGGAGGTCACAGAATAATGGTTTAACTGCTGCTAGAGGCCATAGATCAGATCAGTTCTTAGGAAATCTGTTTGGTAAGAAGGAAAATTATACAGCTTTTTCCAGACTACCGTTGCCAAGCATGTAGTTTGAACACTGACTTTTTGAGACAAAGGGCTTTTACATCTACCTTCAAGCTGTACTATAAAGTCACACTCAGATGATACACCAGCTGTGTTCTGTACAAAGAAATGACACCAATACAACAAAACCCACTCAGGTGCTATCACCAGATTAATTCAGAATTGGCTAATAGCAACCTAAAAAGAGGTTGAAAACCAGGCATAGCCCCTCTGACGAGAACCCCTGCACGCTCCTCAGCCCCAGCAGAACACCATGTCTTTCACAGCCAATGCCCTGAAGCCCCACATGAAAGTCCATTTGAACATGCAGTTTGTATACACAGACTGTGCAGTACATCCAGAAGGCATTGGGTCTCTACCAGATGTGTTAAACAGTGCATTTGGGCATGCACAGAAATCCCACTTCCTAAACACATCAAAGTTCTTAGGCTTGCATTAACCAACTGTGCAGAGCATGTGCAATACCAACAGCAGTCTCAGGTGGCACAGTGCCCCTGTCTGGGACTACAGCACAGAAATACAGAAGTCCCATACAAGCGCTTCTGCCTCAGATTCCCCTCAGCCCTCTCCTATACATAACAGTCATGTCCACTGCTAAATTAAAAACAGTTGAAAGGCACAAACTGTTCAACTTAAGTGCAACCACACAATGTGCTGCCTCTGTTTGACCACATCCATTTGTTTCCCTAGTCCTGGGCAGGACACCCTGGTTGTCTCTAGGTGGCTTCATATTTTCTGGGAGAGCAAAAGACGCAATTTAAGAACATGGGCCAGCAGGGGACTGTGGTGATTGCAAAGTCCACATGAATTAGTGTTGCTTTGTAAGTAGTGTGATCTCCTGATCTGATTACTAGGGGAAGCAAAATATATAGGAAGAGAATGAAACTTTTTTTGTCTTTCTTTAGGCAGAAATGCCATAAGAGAAGAGCTATATTTTGATCACTACAATACCTCCTTAAGTAGATAGCTCAGTTAATTCCAGGGAATCAGTGCCAAAACTGCTGTTGATTCTAATGGAGCACGGATGTAACCCAGCCATCAAAACCAGACTCTGTTTTGACCAAAAGTTATGTGACCCAAAAGGTATGGGACAGACAAGCTAAAGACAGAACAGAATTATTAAACAGAACAACATTCTAAACTGAATAACTCTCCAAGTAATAGTGCTTTTCTGTGCATGTAATCAATGCATTACAAAACTTACATTGTTAAATGTAAAAGAATTGTATATCAGAAAACCAGAACAAAATTATCATTAGGGGTAAACTTCCCTTTCTTTTACTTGCATAGCCCATAACCTTACTGAATCACATTTTTACTGGCAGGTAATATATGAGTTGTGAGTATGAAAAAGCTGCATTGAAAAAGTCAAACCAAACCAAACCCCAAAAAACCTCCACTATGTAAAAAACTCCCAGTTAGACTCCTATGTTGTGGCAGGAATTGATGGGGACATTCCAACAGATTTCTTTGACATCAGAAGGAGCTGAGATAGCAAAGTGATATATATGCCAGAGCACAATTGTCACCAAACTTTGGCTCTCAATTAGCCCTTTGTAGAACCAAGATTATTAGGGATTAATGCATGAGTCTGCCTGCATACACACAGAACTGCACAAACAAGAAAAAGAGCATCTCAAGATACAAGGCATTTACCAGATCAGTATAAAAAAGGAAAGTACTCACGTTTAAATGATAAAACATAGTAGGAGGCAATATAGACAGAACAAGTTTTTCCAAGAAAGTTGCAGGGGAAGCAATCATGTGGATAAAACAAATATTAGGGAAATAATCTCACTCAATGGACAATGAAGTGACAGGGCCAGAAGAGGAACAAAGGACCTCTGGAACATAAGTTTTATATCAACTCACTCCAAATACAGGGTAGCCAGGAGTCCTTTCCAAAGTAAGCAACCCTTATACTAACACTGAAGGGGCAAGATACAGTAAAATAAAAATATATGGTAATGGAAAGAGTATAGAAATAGAAACATGACTGAAGGTAATAACTGCTGAGCAGATAAGCCACTTGCAGGAAATGTTTTAAAAGATCCCAGTGGCAGCTTTACAATATTGCATGGATAAAATATTGCAAAGTCTGTCATATGTAAAAGGTGAGGAAAAATGGGGAGGAAAATGCTTTTAAAAAAAAACCACCAAAGATCTTTTGTTCTACCTTCGCTATTTCAAGGCACTTTGAAATCATAAACGAAGTGTTCTACCACAAGAAAAACAAAGATCTTCAATGTGAATATTACCAAATAGCAAGAGATGTTTAATCATTTGCTTCAGTAGGCTTGTGAACTGACTTTTGGGCAATTTTGGAAGAATGAATACCGTTAAATGAAACTTCCAATTCCTCTCTGGCTAGCCCAACTGCAATAATTGACTCTGCATATGAGAAAACCCTCTCTCTAGTGCCCTTTTCTGCATTTGTATACTCATATTAAGAGATGTTTCCTTCTCTTAGGGAAGCCAGATATCCACTAATACAAGCGAGAGCCTTCTGGAGCACTGCCTATGTAGCTAGGAGAGGGAGGGAAGTCCAGTTTGGACACACCATGGGTCACTAGAAGTCAGAGGACAAGCAGAGAGCAATCATGTAGGTTGTGGGATGTTCCTCCCCAGGATTACCCTTGTGAGCTGCAGCTATTAGAGTCCATCTGAGATTAGGAAAATACCATCCCCTTAGCTCTGTGCTTTTGATTGACCCTTTCTTATTGTGTCAGCTGATGACTATGGGTTTATGTATCTCCCTCGGGTTTTGTTCCCATCGTGCACTAAGGAAATCTGCAGGGATGGCTCCACTACATTCACCTCACAGCTCCCCCCTCATCCATTTCCCAGTGAACAAAGCCAGACAGCAGCCAAGAGCAACTTGTGCCTTGTACGATCACTCACTTCTGCATCCCTGGAGCTGCGAGAAGACAAGGCTTTTCAGCAGTCAGCAGGCTGGGTTCTCTGAAACGGACATGGTTTCCTGCTGCTTTTTACTAGTAAGACATTATTTGGACTTTCTCCAAAATGATGCACAAACAAATCTGAAGAGAACAAATAAAAAGTCCAGCAATCTACAGGTTCTTCCAGACAGAAAGTTTCCATTTTGAAGGTAGGATGATCTCAGCTGCAATGTGATAAGTGCAGTCAGATGCCTCACAAGGTATCTCACTGGGGGCAAGCAGGGTATCTCTGCAATACACAAAGAAGTTGGGTCCCTATGCTGAAGTTGTTTTAATTCTTAGTCTCCATTTCTCCTTGGTGTTTCTAAAGGGCAGAAGGGTACTTGCCCAGGGTTTGGCCTGTAACTGATTGAAATATAGGCCCTGTGTTCATTTCATTTTTAAGCACCTACCTGAAAAAAGGCTTGGGATGATTGATATGAGGACAGTGCTGGAGAAAGTCATATTACAACTTAAAGCATAACAGATTTCACTTGGCGCTATTCAGTGGGAAATTGAAATCAAATACAGTAGCAGAGCAATCTGTCACAGAAAACTTGTTTCACTGAGCAGCAGAACCCACTTAAAAGTACATAACTCACCAGCATATGAAACAAATGACATTTTCATTTCTTTCATTCCTCATGTCTTAAGGATATGGGATCTAATGCATAAGATCCATTATTATAAATCGGAAAAACCATGAGTAAGAGGCAATGTCTATAGGTTACTCTGTGCATTTAAGATTGTTCTGCAACTTTACATTCTTCCCCAAGGCTTATGTCTCAGCCACATCTGTCTTAGTAAGAATGACATAATGGGAAATTGTTACAGGTTTGAAGAATTTGTAGAAGAATGACTGACTAAAGCATTAGTCGTTGTGCTTCCTGCATTCCACCAGTAATGACAAGGTGCTATCTTTGTCACTAAAAATAAATTTTCAGGGTGTCATATTAAACTATATCAGGTGATTTGGAAGAAATGGCAGGCTGTGTAACATATTCGTTTTTCACAAGAACAGCAGCAATAGTTTGTCATTTAAAGTCACTTCTGATGCCTCTACAGTGCGAGTCTTGCAGGAGAGTCTGTAAGTAAGTAATTTGGATTGGAATTTCTCAAGTTTACCTGTGCAGAATAAAATAGACAGTTCAGAAGTGTGTAGACCTCCAGTGTGCCAATGTTGATTACTTGAGGGCATGAGAAAAATGATAGAATTCTACTTGTCTTTTTTATTAGAAAAGGGGTATCTTTAAATTGTTTTTGGAAGTCTGAGGATGTTAGCCTTTTGCTTGCATTTCCTGCTGGTTTCAATGGCAGTAGTGGAGACAGGTTAAAATCCCCACCGTCTGTGAGCCCTCACTCAAATTTTACCACTTTAGAAGAGGCAGATGATCACACAAATTGCCCAGAAATTTGAACCCAAGTGCACAGTAGTTCAAATTAGTAGTCAGGGCTGTGCAATGTGGTACTGTTTGGCAAGAGGGTGGCTGGAAAGGCAAGGGCAGTAATCTCCTTAGCCTTAGCCTTTGCAACCAAAGCAGACAGGAACCAGGCTCAGAGACCTTAGCAAGTAATTTCCTTTTCTCCTACCCCACATCACCCCCTTCCATCCATATTCTATTCCCACTCTCATTTGGACCCAACGTAGCAAATACAATTTGTGGGCCTTAACTTGGGGTTAAATTCCTAACCTTGTCATATTAAATGACCAAAGCGCCATGGCCAAACATCAGCTCCCTCAATCCTGTTTTAACTCCCCTCTCTAGGCCTGCAATGCTCTGACAAGCCATCCATAGGGTGTGAACATGTATATCACACATAAGATCTCACAATGCACACACAAGAACGTGCATTTCTCATGGCTTTTGTTGTATTGCTGGGCCTGTGTTTTCCTCGTGACACTTTGCCTGTCAGTTTATGTTAAACCTGAGTATTACATTTCTGGAGTAAGGGAGAAGTCTCCTCACTGACAAATGTATTTTATCAAGAAGAGAAACATGCAGAAACATGTCAAGGGTATCTTTGACTGTAACCTTTCCTGTTACAGTTTTTAATTGTATTATTTGATATCAGAAAAAAAAAAAATTGCACTTGGGGACTGTAATCATCATCAATATTGTGTTTCACTCTAAAGCCATCTAGAAATCAAGGACATATTGATCCATGCTGTTGCATGATTAGCAACACATCACTTTTCAGTTTTGCACTCCAAACTGTTTTTCCACTGCTGAATACACATCAGATTTTAGTGCAAGTTAGCAAAAAAAAAACCCCAAAACCCCAAACTGCTAGCTAGGACGGGAAAAGGGGATTCCATTTTTCTTGTTGTGGCCTTCTTTATATAAAATGCAGCACAAAAGTATTAACGTGGAAAATACTTACTCAAAGATACCAGAAAAGTAGCCCACCATAGTAAAATGATATCACTGTAATTTCATATGAATTCTTTGTTCCAAAATCTTTGGTTTCTTGCCATCACACCCAGCATACATCACCAGGCCAATGAAATGTCTTCTCTGAACCCCTGAGGAAGGGACTGGACTCTGAGATGGGAAACAGAGTTCGGTGGGCCAGCACCAAGACATAGGTAGCAACACAAGTGGACTTGCCTCAGAGCTTGGAAAAGAAATCCAGATTTCCCAGTCCTAGTATGTTCCCATTTATCAAAGAGCTGTGCAACTCATTTGCCCAGACTGTGAGAGACGTTGCTCTTAACATTTGCCCGTTATTAATAGGTACTATTTTCTTACCCAGGTAGATCACACTGCTGCACTGCCTTTGTATCAAAGGCGCTAATAGTCTCTTTTGATATGGTACCACCACACCCAAGAGCAATGAGGAAGAGATTTATCAGATGATCTGATGGGAAGAGCAAAGAGGGAGATGGTGGAGACAGCACTGCTGTACAAAGATCCCTGCCACCAGAGTGGGAAAGATACTTCTGACTCTACTGCTGACTGCAGACAGTGTGTGACAGCAGTGGTGGAACAAGTCCAGAACTGGTCACAGCATGCAAACCCTGCTTCCTGGGAAACTGCATGGGTTTGGAAAATGTTTTCTTTTTTAAATCAGAATGAACATTTGATGGAAGTCTAGAGCTGGACATGCACACTGCCAGTGACACTCTTCAGGGCACTCACCTACTAGGAAGCCCAGACTGCAGCTTTTGTTATACCTGATCTGAGGCTGGACTTGGGACCTGCAGAGAGAGTCCTCACCACTGGGCTGCTGCCTGGCTTGAATGTGCTCAACTTCCCTCTCTTCCCATTGACTTTCAGTGGGGATTATGCAAAGGATCACCATATACATCCTCTGTTCTTAAATTCTTTCCATAGGAATCTAGTTCCAACCTGGCAGAAAATAGGATCTTTGGTCTGATCCAGTAGACTCAAATGTATGTGTTCCCCCATTTCATCCTCCCTCTTTTCTCTGGTACTGACTCCTGAAGTCCCAGTCCTCTGTGAGAAGCTTTTCCTAGCCATAGCTTCAAAAGAGCTGATATGTTTCTCAGGAAAGTTTCCTTTTCAACAAATCAGCATTTTACAGTAATGTTTCTCATGACAAGAAAATTTTCCAACTCAGCTTTAGTAAGAATTTTCTCTGAGACAGGCAGAAGTTTATCCTTACAGTTTGCTGATACCATTTATCTTGTCATGCAAATAAAGTTTCATTGACTGTATGTGCAAGCTCTTGAAGTTAAAGCCGTGGCTTTTTTCCTATGTAGCAGCACTCTGTCTCAGGCAGCAATATTCCTGGCATCCCACCAAAGTCCATGGAAAGATTGCTCTATGTTTCAGCAGGCTTTGGTTTAGACTGTCTCTGCATAACCAGCAGGCTAGGCCAGTACTTGTACACCTTCCTGAATTTAAAAAATCATAGCATATTAAAATTCAAAACAAAAAGGTACCTAGTGATTATCCTACTTTGACACTTGTGTGGCTCTCTTGAAGAGATCCAGCTTATTCCAAGAGTATTCCTAAGAAGATCCAGCCCTCAATACAACATTGAAAACAAAATAGATTTGTTCCTCAAGGGAACTAGATGTGGTGGTCTGTGCACCTATAAGGAGAGGGTGGATAAAGGTGGCAACTGTTCTGTCATCCTCTGATCCTGGAGTTGGCTTGAGAACTGCAACCGTAAGTCTGGACAGCACTGGACAGACTGCTGCCCACAGCAGCCTGTCCCAGCATGTCCACAGTTCAGAACAGAGTGGAAAGATAGGGTTGAGCTGTCATAGCTGAGACTCCTCCAGGCTTTTAGTGCAATGGACCATCACAAAAGGGCCACAGATGCTTTAGGATCCCATGGCCCTGAAACACTCCCTAGAAACTAACTGGTTTTCAGTGACCCAGATAGCCAAACCTGAAAAGATCAATTAATTACTTTGCTACATTCTCCAGCGACCCAGAACCGCGACCCTAGAAACTTGGTCTGCTTGAACCTCGCAACCAGTGAGTCCCGGAATAACCACAGCAGGCAATTTTGCAGTATGTGGAGTTGTTATTCTGACCCTAGGCTCCTAACAGCTCTAGTAAAGCCAACTGCCTTTTTCCTTATGAGCTGTCAGGAATGACTGCGCTGAAGGCAATAACCACACTGAATGAACCTCCTGCCAGAGCAGCATCGAGTGCTGAGTCCCACAGTGCACCCAAACCCGTATGGCTTACTGATGCTCAGGGAATTCAGGCTCTTACGCCACACTGAACATGTGAATTGCTCTGCACAAACTGGACACTGGCTGCATTCCAGTAAGGAGGTGGAGGATTGTATAAAATAGGGCTGGAAGGGTCTGCAAGGGGTCACCTCATCTGCCCCCCAGCCCCAAGGCAAGCTCAGTTCTACCTAAACCATTCCTGACAGATGTTTGTCTAACCTGTTCTGAAAAACATCCAATGACAGGCGTCCCACAGCCTCCTTAGGCAGTAAAAATAACTTTTTCTGATCTTCCAGAACTCAGCTCAACACATGTACCAACTTAATTAAAGTAGAAAGATGAGGGGAACGTCAACTTTTAAGTGTGCAAATGGGATTTTACTTCTCGATTTTAAGGAAAGTCCTCATGGATACCAGGGTGACAGCACAGTATATCACACATATTTATGCTGCAGGAGAAAGAGGCCTTCCAGAGCAGCCAACAAAGGAGTGTAGGCCAGCAGCTGATCTACTCTGAGGTAACAGCCATAACTCTGGACTTTGCTATTCCCTCTACACCAACACTGCTGCAGGCACTTAGAAAGTACCTGTGATCTATCTGAGTGCACACAAGTGCATCGGCCCCTTTGTGCTTGGCAGAGCAATCCTCACCCTCAACGCCAGCGAGGCTTACAGCCTCAGTGCCTGGTAGGATTGGTCTTGAAGGAGGTCCCCAGGGTGGTCACAGTGTGACATTCCTACACACTCTTGCTTGGGAAGTCACCAGGAGCAATTGGTGTAGATGGGTGCTGGCATTTCCATGGGATCTTCCCTTCTCTGGGAGACAGGAGGGAGACCATTACCCCACAGTCAGATAATGGTTGCTTTAAATGATGGTGGAGGAGAAAACAGAACAAGAGTATAACTTTGTATGACAGTATTTCCCCATTCAGTATGGACACGTATGTATATGCTTTTTTACGCATGACTTCAAAAAAGTGAAGAGACAAGTTTCATAAAGGTTAACCCCTAGTTTCAGCCTTTTCAATAACTCCTGACTTCCATTCTGCTAGCTGGAGTGGAAAAGACCCTAAAACATAGGTCCTATTTGATTTCAAGACAGTTTTCTGCAGAAAAATAAATAAATTAAAAGAAGGGTTTATTCCTGGATATCCTTGGCCAAAAAAGAATAACATGTTTATTCTTTCACGTGGCCTTTCTCTCCACCAGTAGATTGGCTCTACAGTGGTGGTATTGAACACAGTTATAGTTTTACCCTTCATCCCTCAAAGTCAACATGTCTTGAATTTGTCTACAAAATGTCCCTGAGGCAATTACGATATTTTTTGGAAGCCTGCAGGATAGAAGTTAATACACCAGTTAGGAGAATAGCTGATTGATATTAGTATAATTAGACGAGCCATTCTTAGAAAGAAGGGAAAGATAGGATGACTAAAAAGCAAGTAGTTGAGTTTATAATGGTGAACACAGCAGAGTGGGAGAGAAACTCCTCTGTAACCAGTGGATTGATTGGCCTCATCCAGATAACACACATGAAGAGTCTGCATCACTGCTCTTCTCCCCAGAAAGGCACTGTTAGGTGAGACATAGCTATGAGTTACTCCCAGGCAGAAGTGTAATTCCTGAGCCACATGACTGCCCTGAATTCATCATGTAGCACTAGCTGCACAACACTGGATGCCCCAAAGCTTCCCTCTCACACATGGCTGCGAGTTGCTTTTGCAATATCAGTGACCTGAATATATGAGAGCAAAACTCTCAGAGAGAATTAGATTCAAGAGGCTTGAAGCTTCCCAGGAATCTGAAAGAGCTGGCATTTAGGTCTTCATGGCCCACTAGAGCCAGTTAAAAGGTCAGAAATAAAAGGTTATTGACCTGTAGATTTTCCTGAGACTCAGAGGGCACCATGACTTCAGCCCTTGGGTTCTTCTCACAACACAGGGATCATAAAGGGGTTTGCAGGTCACCGACCCCACAGCATATGAAATCAGGAAAATAACTGGTAAATTTACTCTGCATTTTATCTGATTGCCATTGAATTTAAATAAATTACTAAGCAATTATCACTAATCAGGAAAGCTCATGAAGGGCACTAGTAATTTTCACTGCAAGAAATACTAAATGACATTCTGTGGCCTAAATTATACAGCCAGTCAAATGATGAGATCATAAAGTCCTATCTGACCTTGCAGTCTATGAATCTCTGTTGATTCCCTGTAGCAAAGCTAAGACTTTCTGTGTCTGATTTTAGTTTTCCCTGTATTCCTTAAACTGTATCCCTCAAGACCTTCCTAAAATCTATGCAGTTACCCTTTCTTCAAACAAATACCATCCATGCAACTAATCATATTATTATATATTACACACAAGAAGGGTTTGTTCTTGACATGTTGCCAAGAAAGCTTGAGAACACAAGTCTCTCTATCACTTTGATCATGAAAGACAAGTGGCTCCAGTTATTTGAAACTCTATTTGACAGGATGGAAGTAAGATAGGAAGTGAAATGTTAAACTCCACCATAAAGATCAATGCTTGAGAAACTTATAAGCAAAACAGAACAGAAGAAGTAGATTTTCAAAAGGCCATACAGGTCAAGCAAGGAAAGACTCTGGTACACATTTTATCACATATCCCTTTAAAAGCCTTGGCCTTGGTGCGAGTGAACTCTTGATTGTTGCTGTGCTCAGAGCACCCTTGATAATTCTAGAAAGGCACTTGCTGGCAACAACAGATTGCTAGTGTTTAATAATGCTAATCAGTATCAAAATGCTGCTGCAGCTTTATGAGCACCTTTTCACCCACATTCTTCCCTCACAGTGACTAAATCCTCGAAGTCAGTAGAATTAGTCCTGATCCAGGCTGGTGGAAATGAGAGGAGAATCAGTGCCTTGTCCCTTCGAGTGATAATCCTTGTAACTGTCTTCCTAACAGGAAAGCAAAAGCCACTGTCTGAAGAAGTTACCCCAACTTTCAGCTGGACTTTGAATATTTTGCACACAAAGGAAAGCCTTGGAGAAATGACATCAGAAGTGGATGTTTATTTTAATGTGGTTCTCCTGACATTACTGAGCAACTCAAGTTTTGCTTCAGGCCAAAAGCATATTATATAGATGAAAGACTAATAGCTTATCTAGCCAGCCTGATGACTATTAGGATAAGGCTAAGCAAGAGCAAATTTTTTAAATGGAAATAGTTGCAATTTTTAAAAAGATTCAAAGAACTGAGGAATTCTTTACGTTTTTCTCTGTATGGAGTTTATGGTTAAAGGCCATTAGCAGCCAATATACTAATGAGACAGAAGCAGGTATTGTGGTGATTGCTGTTTTTATGATATTCTCAAAGTAAACGGGATTAATAGCCCTGGAAGCACTCATCTTCCCTCTGTCCAAGAGAAGATATATCTTAAGCAGTAACCACTTTAGGTCCCACTACTATGGATCCCTTCACATGAGAGAGCAATGCAACACAACACACCTGCCATAGTCATTAACACTTTCTGCACCCTGCTTTATACTCCCATGGGTACTGTGGAGATGGACACATAACGTGTAACCATTGAATAGCAAGCTAGCAGTCGTCATTTTTTCCCCACAGAAACTGCCCATTCATGTGTGCTTTCATCCTACAATATCACTTGGCAAATGCAAACTGGTCCATCCATTTTTCATCAAAGGGCACACAATTTCAAACTGTCTCACCCTCACCATGGAGGAGGAGCAGGCGTGGGAACCTGCAGACCAGCTGATGTAGAGTAACCTGTTTTCTCCAGCGACTTCTTCAGATACCCATGGTTTGAGAACTCTCATGTAGTTCTGCAATATTGACACCAGCCTACTGGGAATCCATTTTCAGCTCACATATGAGAAAGAACAGCCTTCAGTCAATTCTAACCCGAGATCTATGACCTCTCAGCCTAAGTCACCAACCTTCCTAGTATTGTTTTATCTAAGAAAATCAGTTTCAGCTATTAGCCTTTTTAGTTCCTTCAGTGAAAACTTGATCATAATTCCTTTGAAGCCAAAGTTCACATCAACATTTGTGATATGGAACCTGGAATAACATATTAAAACATCAAGAGCTGTTGAAGAAATCTCTGAGAGAAAATCAATGACAGACACAGTTGCAGAAATCTGGCTGGTAGGCCAAATCAGAGGCTGATGTATTCTCTGACCTGCTTTCACTCTACCCAGTTCTGAGCAGATTTTGGAGAAGCAAGGAAAACAGGACATTCCCATCACATCCTGCTAAGGAGTACAACAGAACTGGAAATGTGGCAGTAGGCCTCAGAATGACCATTTAAGAATCAATAGCCCTGTCCTGGTGTCCGTAACTCCTCGGCAGCAGCATAATGGCAGAGCCACCAAAATGTATCTCCACTTGATCTTCCACTGTTGGCTTACACTCTGACATCTGACACCACTTGCTGTTTGTTTCCCATGCTCGACATCTTGCTTGGCGCATAGGACTCATCTTCTGGGCTGCGTTGGAACATCTGCATGCACCAGGCAGATCTCATTGTGTGGGGTGGGATATCCTGACATATGGTATTACAACAATAAGAAATGACTTTTTGCTTTTGTTGTATTTAATAATAGCTAGAGATACTGCAACCAGTAATCCCAGCTATGATGTGAAGCCAGCAGGCCTGGATCTTTTCTGTTTGTGTTGTTCCCCAACATTTACTACTGAATGCCCCGCTCTGTTCCCTTCCTGTCCAACAATACCCATTTATCCTCTCTGTTCCTTCCATAATGTGGCCATTACTAAGAGCTGAAAACCTTCTCCTCCACAGCTCGTTATTTACCAGCTGTTTTCAAATTACATCCAAAAGCAGAGCTGGCTGACATATACCCTGAAGCAACAGAGACAGAAACAGCAGGAGAGAGAGCATTCCCCTGAAGAAAGATCCATAGGACCTCATCATGTTCTTCCACAGCTGTTCCAGTAAAACATTTTCCTCCTGCTCCCTTAGCTCTTCTCAATCCCATGCTTGTAAAGTTGGGGATTGGGGCACTACTGGTGCTGATGCAGTGATTGGGCTAACCCCAGGCACCAATGCAGCTCAACAACTCTTGAAACAGAGGTAAAGATTCATCCTAGCACATTGTGGTGGTGACTGGAGCAATAGGGGTATTTTCACACAGATTAATCCAGCAACACTAGTACATAACTATTTAAACTGTTCTCTGAATTGCAATGACTGGTCAAACCTGTTCTAACAACAGCTTCTGGTTTTGAGAGCAAGCAACTCCAGTGACGCTGCTGCTGGAGGGGATCCGATGTTTCAAATGGAAGTATTTTACACCAGTTTGGACTTTCTCCAGGCAACTGTAAATAATTTTTGGGTCAGGGCAAAGTCCTACAGCTATCTCCCTAACTAAGTCATCATTCTTAGTGTGCAGCATTCAATACATTTTTTTCCCACCTTAGAAAAACATATCATTGTAGGCAGAGTGCATATTCCCACCAGGTACTTTAACATAAGCTGTTAATGACTTGTGACTTCCTTATGCAGTCAGGCAGAGAAGACTTGTTTCACACTAAGCAGGTAAGCAAAATTTAAACCAGATGGTTCCAAAAAGGAGGGGCATTGAGAGAAGCAGAATTAGCATAATTTTATATATCTAAGCAGGGGGGGACAAAGCATGGGAGGAAAATAAGACTACATTGACAGCCTTCAGTGCTTACTTGGAAGACAAGACAAGCAGCTCATCATCTGGACTCCTAGAAAAATGTTGTCAGTTAGGAAGTTCTTGGAACTACTCACGAACCTTGACCTAGAGCATCCATTTAATATAACACGGTTCTTGGTCAACTTCTGGCTTGTAAAGTTGGACTGTCAAGACACACAGTGAGGCATTAATCATGTAACAAGGAGAAATCAACCATGAGAAGGCCGCTTTAAATTTCACAAGCCATCATGTGAATCCAATTTCACCTGCCTTTCCAGTTCAAACAACAGAACTACATGGATATGTGGATTTAAACAAGTCCTCCCTTTATGTAATAGCAGCTTCAGTTGGAGTGGAGGGATGATGCAAATGAAAGCTTTTCATAACACTTTACCAGCACCTCACTTCACTTGGACAAGGAGCAAACTGGTATTTGCAATCAAACTTAAATCTGGGTCCAGTAATTAAAGGGATCTTCTAAATCTCCTCCTCAGTGGCAAGAGACTCTATTTACTGGTTAATTAAAGACTGTTTCTTAAGCCCTTTCAGAACAGACATTAAAAAAAAAAAAAAAAAAAAAAAAAGGGGGGGGTGAGAATGTGAGGTTGAAATTATTGGTTAGGCTCTGACCAAAAGCAAAGATTTACATTTACCCACTAGCTCATGTGTGCCTGTGTTTTGAAATGTCTTGTTACCTTTGATACAACAGAGGGTGAGAAGGAAGGTGCGTTTCTCCTAACAGCTTCGTGGGCACAACTGGGCTCACCAGAGCCCTGTGCCCCAGCTGGGGTGGGCAACTGGCTACAGTGCAGGTGCACCTGGGCTCTCACATGCACTGGCTGCACAGCAGGTCACTCTGTTATCAACGCTGCAGGGGACCCTGAGCATGCTCCAGGTATTTAGGGACGTACCGTATGAGAGGTGGAAGGACAATAAGGGACAGATTAGCAAAGCTGCAATATTAGCACAACTTTATGACTGTCAGACTGATCGAGAAAAAAGTATGTATGTGATATCTTTAGATGTCAACATTATTTCACTTTGAGCCAACTTTCCCATGTTTCATTCTAGCCATTGAGCTCATTAATTTTCAGAGTAAGGGTGGTCTGGCAGCCTGGATGCTGTTTAAGGCTATGGAAGATCAAGATTTGTTCCTGTCCCATGCCACAAACTTCCTCCGTAACCCCTTCTTATCACAGTGTAAGACAGTACAAACTGCAGCTTACGTGGTTACGCTCCTGTGACTCCTTGTACTGAAGTGATTGCTCAGTAAACTTAGCTCACGCACACAAGACTCTCTGTCCCTCTTTGCTAATGCACACCATAGAGCCTTCCCTCATGGACCTGCCATAAGAACAGACACACTAGAAACCACCTGGTTTCTGGGATCCATTTCAGTGGACACAAAATAGGTAGATCAGCCAGAGGAGCACATATGGGCTTTTCCTAGATCCTAACACTAAACTGCAAAGTCAGACTTTCCAAAGCCAAGATCTTAAAACATTTTGCTAATGCATCGAATCAGTTAAAGGTAAGTTCTTGCAGATCCAGTGCTGAATTGTCTGCGGGATGTCATTCAGTGAGACAGAAGTGAGTCCTTTTCCTGCCCCCAGCCAACAAGCAGCAGTGTGTACACTACAGTCCAAGCACAAGCTGCTATTGCTTCAGCTAATAGAATCTGACCCTCGACAAGGCTTAATTCCTCAGATTTAGAATAATGTTGTCTACTCCCACACAACTTTCTGTCAGTCCAGGCCATGAACAGAAAAAGTGGTGGTCTAGCCACAGTATATCATAGACACTTGCCAATTCTCTCCAGTTTGTAGTTTAAAAAATTCTCCAGCATCTTCCCTCATAAATGAAGGACTCTGAATGTTTGCAGCAGTTTACTGCATAGTATAATATTTAATTTGATAACACTTCTTTACCTGACAGCCAAGATTAGGAAGATTTATTCAATTCCAATGCAGATGTCTGTTCTGTCCTATGCAGCTTCTTACACCATCTTTATCAGCATAAGACCGAGAAAATTCAAGTG
Organism: Astur gentilis; assembly: GCF_929443795.1. Classification (NCBI taxonomy): domain Eukaryota; kingdom Metazoa; phylum Chordata; class Aves; order Accipitriformes; family Accipitridae; genus Astur; species Astur gentilis. Next base: position 60,710,861 of record NC_064919.1, read on the forward strand.
GTGTGCTGAGCACACCACTTTGTTGCAAAGTACAGTTGAGTATGAGGGCAAGGTGTGCTTTGCAGGTATACACCTGTACTTATACATACATGTATACACACAGGCTGCTATGCTTTGGTTTAGAGAATTTGAGGAAATGTGAGCATAAAGGCAATTTAATGGGTGTTTGATTCAAAGGCAGTTAATTTCATAGTTTTCTAAAACCTCTGTTCTTATTTCGCCACACACCCCAGTTCTCCCTTCCCACAAAAGTCCCATGTCCTGCCCAGGCGGTCCTAACCTTCCTGCGCAGGTGCTGGGGAGGCAACGCAGACACCAACCCAGCACCTGTGGCACTTGGTGAGTTGACAAAACACCATGCACTGCAAGAGTCACACACCACAATGCAGCTTCATGAAGACAGTCTTTCACTACTGTGACAGGTTAGCAGATCAGCATGAAACCAGGATAAAATCTGATACAAAAGCATCTTAACCACTTGCATTGTGTACCTGGATCAGCTGCCTTTTATTCATAAGCTTAAATCTTGCTGAGTATTTCGGAATAGAGGCTGCATAAAAGGTCTCCAGAGGCAAGGGCAGTTGTATGGTGATGTTCCCTATGGTGGTTGCGTTCACAGCCCTGAATTCAGCCCAGAACTACGCTCCTGGTCTTCAGAGGGCCCTCTGCCTTGCTCCTGGCTCTTGCCATCTCATAGTCACTTGCTTTTCCAGCAGGCGTAGTCTCCTATCTCCGCTGGCTTGAACATCCCCCTGTCCTCTGTATAGTCATGGCTGTTAGGAAGTTTCTTTCTCCACCAGCTAGGTTAGCTTTTGGAAAGCTCTACCTCAACACCCTTAGCCCTCCCCGCATATCTCCTTTCAGTCATTCTGCTTATTTAATCCTCCCTTTGGACTCCTTTCTCATCCATAGCAGGGAAGTGTGACAGACAAGTAAATCTTCAGCTGTCATCACTTCTCCCCTGGTGAGAAGAAGGACTGACAACCTGGCCTTTTCCCACGGCTGAGCAAACTACAACCCATGGGCTACACGTTTGCCAGTGAATTAAACCACTAATCTGTTGTGTTTAACTGTTACAACAGGTCTAGGCATACTTTCTGCAGGGCAAATTCACATTCTCCTAAATATTACTGATTTATATACATTATTGACTGATTAGCAGGTTCTGTTCTTGTAACAGGGTGTTTTACCACTGTGTTGCATACTTTCCAACAGGAATGAGCTGTCTCAATTCACCGATCAAAAACTGATCACGACCTGCAAAAGGCAAACCCTGCTGTGGTTAAAGTCAGCAAAGTGCAATGCCATGCAGCTTGCTCTGTTTGTGTAAGTCACTCCAACGCCCAGCATCAATCAAGATGTGAAACTTGCTGACAAAGGCCACCTTTCATAAATGTTTCCTCAACCTACCACTTTCTCAGCCCTTTCTTTCTCCTCAGGGAAACAAGCAGCCTTTTTGCTTTGCTCCCGAATTCTCCCAAAAAGTATGTTTCCCAGTGAGTCTCAGCGCCTAAAAAAGTCCCACCTTCCCGTTGGAGAACATCACAGTTCCCCATCACCTTCTAGAGGCCAAAACAGTCAAAAAGTTATGAAACCTCATCCTTCCATTATTCACAGGGCAGGGTATACAGAGGTCACAGAACATCTCCTCTGCACAACCTGTGAAGCCCTGCAGCAGCAGCCATATACAGCCCAAACTCCTCCTTGCTGACGGGACGTACAGTCAAGCAGTAGTAAGCATTCTTTAGCAAAGACTATGCAATACTCCATTATGAACTGGACAAAAACCATGACCTATTCAAAGCATGTATCCATGTCTTCAGCATTTAGGACAAACAGGCATGAGGCATCAGGTAAAGAAAAATTTCATCCTGGAAAAAGGGGGTATTTGTGAAGGCTGTTCCAGAAAATTGCATCTAAAACACAAAGAAAGAGGTTTAAAGAAAAGGAAAAGACTTCTTTAGGCTTTTGGTTGCTTAGGTATCTGTGTGACCTTTCAAGTTAGCTGTACATCCAACTAGATGTATGTCATTGGGAGGGTCCCTTAAGCTCTGAATTTCAGTTCCCAACCACACTCTGCCATCACTTAGTGTTTCCCAAGTAACTCCATCTCCCTGGAAACACAGGGCAGAATGACTGACACGTGTCCTCTGTAATGTTATCAACAATTAACATTTAATGGCAATAGTATGATACAAACAAGATAATTTGATTGAATTATATACAGTTATGGTTGCCTCCAGATGGGAGAGACTTCTTCCTATCCTTTAGAGATTATATGATAAGAACAGTCAGCTGCTTCCACCCTTTTAGTCTTCATAACCAAAAATGAACTGGATTCTACTGGATGTACATTTAAGATTTTTAGCAATAACAGTTAGACCTTGAATATCATTGGCTTTGCAGTCAGGAACAAGTCCTGACCAGAGGACATGGGTTTGTGTAATGCTACATTTTCACAGTGTGTAGACACTCCTGTAGATTTAAAAACATATGTCTTTGGGGGAGAAATAGCAGCTGTAAGAGGTTTTCAAGTTTCTCAAGCTAATAAAGACCAATTTTAAAATGAATTTAAATGCCAAATTCAACATTGCCAGCAAGTTGGAGATTGTTCCATTGGAGCCAGAGAGATTCCAGTTCCTGAACACCTCCAATGGGGCTTTTGAACAAAATGGACCCTGTTGGGAAGGCTGCAGAGAGATTGTGTATGATCAGGGGAAAGCAGGATTGGATGTGCACCAATCAGATACACCTAGGAGCTCTCTACAACTCATTAATCCCTTTGTAGCTATGCCCTATATCACTGGGATCACATTGTTTTAATGCAAAGAGAAAGAAGTGAACATCTAAGACTCTTTTAAATGTGTTTTTTTGAACAGTGGATATCTTGAAGAAACAACATTCAACTTTTTGGTTGAAAACAATTTTTTTTTTAAACCATGGGGGGACAAAAACAATAGGTGGAAGGTTGTGGCTATGATTCATGCAAGAGGGGAACAAAGATAAATCTGAGTCTTGAATCTCCAAGGGCTGTTCCCTAGAAAATTCTCCCTGTTCTGGAAATCTCTTCACCCACATAGACCTGTTTGAGAGGATGCTTGTGGACAATGGCCACAGTCAAGGCAAACTCCACAATTTTTCAGTTTTGAGGGTTTTTTCAGCAGTATTGTTGGAAATATTCACTCAATGCCAGCAGTACAGTCAAGACAAAACACAAGCAACTAGTTCTTTCTGATCTATAACAAAGGTTAACTAACCCACTTTTTAATTTATCAGTAAATAAGCAGTTAACTATCTGATGGCCTATCCTGCCTTCATGGCAAACTGTTTTTGTAGCTTTGGTTTGATGATTTATCTAATAACATATGGAGGCTGAGCAGTACTTTTTCCTTCCAGATCCTTATAGATATATAAGGTATTTGGCTACAACTATCCAGTTTTAAAAAAAACAATCTTTTGATCTTAAAAATCCCCACAGCTTGGCTGTTGCCACCCTCCAGCTGCACAACAGTGTGCATGTGGTTTTTTTGAGAATGAGTCCAAAGCGGAGGTATGGAGATCTGAAACACAACAGGAAGGCTTAGGTCTGGAACGATTATTTTCATAAGGGCTGATGCTTTTCTTGATGATTTGCATTTCATCTCTACACATTGGGCTGGTGAATAAACTATCTCTTCTACTCTCTGTGTCAAACACAATACACTATTTACACACTTGCTAATAAACTTATTCCCCTAACGAAGCCTCTCATACCATCATTTTAGAACTTGCAGCAACACCTTCTCTGCCTACAATATATCAGTGCCATAACAATGCACTATTAGCAAGTTTTGTATTTTGTTGGCTATGAGTCTCTGTAAGTCCTGCTCTGTTTCACACACCCATTTCCTACTATTTCTTTGTGAGCACTACATTACCAAAAAGATACAGAATCAAGACCTCAGCTACTGGCAGAAAGGGACACTTACCAGCTAATAACAAGAAATATTTTCCTTCCAAACCTTACATATTTTAACGTATTTGCTAACCAATACCCCTGCCCCAGAGACTATCATCTACCCTGCCTATTGGAAAGATACAGCCTGTCTATAAAATAACATTGATTTCTAGGTTATTACATTCTGAAAATATATCTTAAGTGGCAGAGCAGCAGACTATATCTCTGAAGCTCATTATACATGGTTAATATATGCAGGGTTCATATAGTAACATAGTTGGAGTTTGTAATTTAATAGATACTGACTGTTCCACAAGAGACTCTAAATTCAGCAGCTGTATTACATTACATCATCCTTATTTTAATTTAGAACCAAATCTTGGTTAGATGGGTCATATCTAGCCTCTACTAGCTTATGCAAACCATACACATTCATTGTAAACAACTTCAGTAAAACAACCTTTCTACTATAATGCCATTTCAGCAATGATTTTTGAAAAGAGAAACATTTGCCTATTTTTAAAACACAGCTGAATTGAAAAGATACAGTCAATGACCTGATGGGAGAGTGTGGAGACATATCTGGACTCTTCAGAGCGGTGCCCAGTGACAGCATAAGAGGCAATGGGCACAAACTGGAATATAAGAAATTCCACTTACACATAAGCAAAAATATTTTACTGTGAGGGTGGTAAAACACTAGCATAGTTTGCCCAGAGATGCTGTAGCACCTCCATCCTTGGAGATTATCAAACCTGACTGGACGTGGCCCTGTGTGGTGGGTGGACCCTGGCAGGACACCAGGTGCCCACCAAAGCTGCTCTATCACTCCCTTCCTTAGCTGGACAGGGGAGAGAAAATATAACAAAAGGCTCAGAGGTCGAGATAAGGACAGGGAGACATTGCTCAACCAATTACCATCACAGACAAAACAGACTCAGCTTAGGGAAAAATTAATTTATTGCCAATCAAACTAGAGTAAGGTAATGAGAAATAAAACCAAATCTTAAAACACCTTTCCTCCACCCCTCCTTTATTCCCTAGGCTCAACTCTGCTCCCAGTTTCCTCTACCTCATCCCTCCAGCAGTACAGAGGGGCAGGGAATGGGGGTTGTGGTCAGTTTGCCACAGGTTGTGTCTGCTGCTCCTTCCTCCTCAGGGGGAGGACTCCTCACTCTGCCCCTGCTCCAGCGTGGGGTCCCTCCCATGGGAGACAGTCCTCCACAAACTTCTCCAAATGAGTCCTTCCCACGGGCTGCAGTTCTTCACTAACTGTTCCAGCATGGGTCCTTTCCATGGTGTACAGTCCTTCAGGAGCACACTGCTCCAGCGCGGGTCCCCTGTGTGGTCACAAGTCCTGCCAGAAAACCTGCTCCAGCGTCGGCTTCTCTCTCCACAGGTCCACAGGTCCTGCCAGGAGCCTGCTCCAGTGCGGGCTTCCCATAGGGTCACAGCCTCCTTTGGGCACCCAACTGCTCCAGCGTGGGGTCCTCCACAGGCTGCAGGGGGACAGCCTGCCTCACCATGCTCTTCCGCACGGGCTGCAGGGGAATCTCTGCTCCGGCGCCTGGAGCACCTCCTCCCCCTCCTTCTTCACTGACCTTGGCGTCCGCAGGGCTGTTTCTCTTACATGTTCTCACTCCTTTCTCCGGCAGCTGTTTCTCTCCATCCCAAATTTTTTCCTTCTTACAAGTGTTACCACGGAGGTGTTACCACTATCACTGATGGGCTCGGCCTTGGCCAGCGGTGGGTCCATGTTGGACCAGCTGGCATTGGCTCTGTTGGACATAAGGGAAGCTTCTAGCAGCTTCTTGCAGAAGCCACCTCTCCAGCCTCCCTGCTATGAAAACCTTGCCATGCAAACCCAACGCACCCTGAGCAACCTGCTGTGGCTGACCCTGCTGAGAGCTGGGGCAGAGGTTGGACTGCACCATACCCAGAGGCCTTCCAACCTCAGTCATTTTGGGGTTCAGTGGCTGTGTGATGCTTGAACATGCTGGACAGAAAATAATTTTCAGCTCTTGTTATTAACAGAACTATGAAATTATTACATGCACCTTTTTCCAGGTCCTGCATGCATGCGGGTCCTGGGTTGAGATCTTCTGTCCCTTGCTGCAGGCTCAGGTGATGAATGAGGTGGAGGCAGAGCATTTCCCTGAGCTCTGGCTGCTGGCAGACAGGGTGACTCTGAGGCTGGTCTCAGGCTGATGTGGAAGAGGCAGTAATCAATCTAGGGGACTTCAAGTAAACTCTTTCATATCCAGGAAAGCAAGGAGAAACTTCTCAGGAAGGATAGTTATGCCACTGGTGCCTGCTGCAGGGTTTCTTGCAACTGCTCTGATGCATTTCATAAGGTGATTAATCCATGCAGGATGGTGAACTAGAGTAACAATTGTCTGCTCCAGCCTGATGGTAGCCCTAGTCTATGCACCTAATCCCAAGATATGCTCAGTGCTAACAGCATGTTCACTGAGCACATCTTCATCAGGGGTGCTGCTAGTGTTCAACAGCACCAGAGAATGGATGGATCACTACTTCTCATGGCTATAAGAATGGAAAGAAATAAATTTAAGACTTTTGCATCTAATTCTTCACAAATATTGTGAACTCTCAGACTGGGCTGTCAGGATCACTAAATAGCTAGTCTCTTCCTATTTATTCAGAAGAGAAAAAGTAATGCCATTTCCCTCTCTGCCACTATAGTTCTTGGCAACCTGCTATAAACAATTTCATACATTTTTTATAACAACTCTTCAGCCAGGGGAAATTTCAGTGAATACATATTATGTTTCCCCATTTTATCCTGTATAGGAAATAATATATAGAATAACTAGAAAAGAATGCTAAAGAAATCCTCACAATGACAATCTTAAACTATTAAAATTGTATTGTTTATATGCTTTGTATTAGGATTTTCCCAGTCATCTTGGTTGCTTTCTGTCTGTTGTGTTCAAGCAGTCCATCATGGTTTAACCCCAGCTGGAAACGAAGCACCACACAGCTGCTCACTCAATTCTGCCCCGATGGGATGGGGGAGAGAATCAGAAGAGTAAAAGTGAGAAAACTTGTGAGTTGAGATAAAGACAGTTTAGTAGGTAAAGCCAAAGCTGTGCATGTAAGCAAAGCAAAACAAGGAATTCATTCACTACTTCCCATCAGCAGGCAGGTGTTCAGCCATCCCCAGGAAAGCAGGGCTCCATCACCCGTCACAGTAACTTGGGAAGACAAACACCATCGCACCAAACATCCCTTCCTTCCTTCTCTTTCCCCCAGCTGTATACGCTGAGCCTGACGTCATATGGTCTGGGATATCCCTGTGGTCAGTTGGGGTCAGCTGTCCCGGCTGTGTCCCCTCCCAACTTCTTGTGCCCCCCCAGCCTGCTCGCTGGTGGGGTGGGGTGAGGAGCAGAAAAGGCCTTGACACTGGGTAAGCACTGCTCAGCAGTAACTACAACATCCCTGAATTATCAACACTGTTTCCAGCACAGATCCAAAATATAGCCTCATACTAACTTCTGTGAAGAAAATTAACTCCATGCCAACCAAAACCAGCACACAACTTTAGGAGCAGGTAATCTCTGTTTGTCACAGGAACAATCTTTTTGATGTCCTCAACAGAAAAATTATACAGTTTGGTCACCCCTCAACCCTTTCTATCGGTACCGTACAGTGCTCCATCATGAATTTTTTTCCTATTAACACGGCTCTCAATCATGCAACTGACACATGCTAACATTATGGTTTCTGAATGAATCCACTGAACTCAACAGGAGTACTCATGCTGTGTGAAGTTAAGCACACAGACAGGCTTGCAGGGTAAAGGTTGTATCTGAGATGACAGGGGGAAAGCTAAGGCATTCTACAGGCCAGCTTTTAACAAGAGTAGTTCAACACAAATAGGAAAATTATCTTTATCTATTTTAGAGATCAAAATGAATCCATTCTTTGCTGTTCCAACTAAGTTAAAAATTACTTACATCTTTTTATTTAAATATTCTTGTCATGGGGCTTGATCACAGCTTTTAATGTGGGAGTTTTTTAACCATAAATATTTTTCCTCCTTGCAACTTTGAAATGGATTAGAGCAGGAGAAAGAGATGACTTGTTCTTTCAAGGACCGAAGTAGCTGAGAGGAGTGAGACAACATGCCTCAGCTTATTGGCAGCTGCATTTGTAGTTATCTGAAGTTGAGCCTCAGCATAGAGTCAGGATCCAGGACCGCCACATCCCCCGTTTCTGGGGCTGCAATCAGTTCTGAGCCATCTGTCCACCAGGGCCAGCAATTACACCAAGGCTGTTTCTCCCCATTTTCTGTCTGTGGTCCCAGGCGAGAAACACCAAGTGGCAGCTTGACATGACCCTGAACAAGGCAGAGTCTTGAGGTGAGCATGCCCTACCCTTTCCTGAAAGCAAGACAGGTCGTAGAAACTCCCAGGCTTTTGATCAATAAAGTCATATTTTATTATAGTATCAGATAAAATAACTTAAATAGAAGCACCCAAATGCACTGCATGATGTGAACAAAGTGGAGATGCTTGGACATGAATACCATGTTTTCTTGGAGGAAAAGTGTGAGACGGAAAAATAGCAGCCTTGCCTGCTAGTCCAGCAGATGTGAGTATTGAAGAAACACCGCAAAATTTCCTCTGGGTCCCTAGGAAACTCCTTTTCTTCAGCATCTCAGAGGATTTGAGTTAGGTCTGCTCCAGTTGGAAAAAAATCTGTATGTCCCAAGGTGCCACAGTCACCAGTTGCGCTACCAATACCCCCATACCTGCCTCCTAGACTGCACACCCAGAGCATCTCCCACAGGGAGCTACATTTTACCTGAGCAGATCTCCCCCCATCCTGCAGTGCCCACCTCGCTGCGAAGCTGCGGCCAGGAGGACAGAAGCAGGTGGGTTTCCTGGCTGCTGCCAAGTCACACCTTGGAAAAAAGTTCCACTTTTGTATAGAAAGCCAAGAAAACCCAATGTCCATCACAAGGACATTGGCAAAAAAGCATCTGCAAAAAACATCAGGTGAGGAAAGAGATTCGCCTACTTTGTAACTAAAGGGGTGGTATTTTCATCTGGGTGGGAAGTGGGGAGAAGGGAACTGTTTCTATTAACTCGAATGTATTTGCTGAAAATACTAAATAGCTAATAAATCCCAACATAAAATACCCCTAGTAACAGGGAGGGTGTTCAGACTCCTGTGAGCAGGGCAAGGCAGTCCTTGTGAGAGCATCTGCACCCAACTGTTCCAGAACCCCATTTGCAGCATTAAAGATGAAAGGCATGTTTCAGCTAAACAGAAGAGGACATAGATCAGCACTGATGATGAACCCTTTTAAAGCTAACAAAACACTAGCTAACACAACACATCGGATCTTACCTTATGACATGAGTATTTTTAGGGGTTTTGCAAAGTTAACCAGAAACAGCTAGACGCAGGCCTGTGCCAAACAGGGTTGCAAACAGCTAATAGCCACAAGCCATGTGAGAAAGGAGATAAAGTTCTGCTATTCAGGTAGAGTGAGACAAAGGCAGACCCTCTACAGGATTATTGGGCCACGGGATACAGCTCCTGGACTACATTTGACAGCAATATGTAAGCAAATGCCATCAAAAGCTTTTCACCTCCCTTCCTCCTAATGTCTGCAAGATTCACTGCTCCCCCTGTCTAAATGTACGGGCTGGGGCAACAGGTCTAGGAGAACTTTATGCAGGAAAGGGCTGAAAGAGAAAAACGGGGTTGAAGGAAAGTAAGAGCTAAGCTGGCACGGAAATGAAAGCTGGACCACTATCCTGTGTGCCCAGGGACACTTCCAACAATACACTGACCCTCTCTCACCCAGCAGCTTCCCAAACCCTGAGCCAGGCCACTCCAGCCAACCATTCGCCTTAGGACTAAAGCTGCATTGTCTGCTTCCTTTACAGGAATCTCCAGGCTTCCCAGTATTTGTAAGACAAGATGTTTCTATTTTTGCAATGGAAAAGAAAGCCAACTGTCTTTAAGATAAAAAGTCCTACCTGCATCTTTCTTTTGCTCAGTCCTTCTCCGTACTGGGAGGGACGGCGAGGAGCAGGATAACATTTTGAGTCTGTGTAAATACTCTGCTACCAGCAGGTCCCCAAACCTGTCTGCTTGCTATCAGCGCTCTTTAGCTAAAGAGTAACCATCTGCCTGAAAGAACTATTGTCTTTCAACACTATATAAAACGCCAGCTCACTTGTGTTTACCTTGTGGCAAGTCCTCCCTAGTTCTTTTAGTCCTTAGAGACAAAGTCTCTGCAAGTAGCATAACTCCTTCTCAAGCCAATTAACAACAGGAATGAGATGACAAGTTACAGAAATGGTTTGGGTTGGAAGGGACCTTAAAGATCTAGTTCCAACCCCCCTGCCAGAGGCAGGGACACCTTCGGCTAGACCAGGTTGCTCAACGCCCCATCCAAGCTGGCCTTGAACACTTCCAGGCACGGGGCTTCCACAAGTTTTCACAGCCAGTCTCACAAAGCAGCCTGACGTCTCATTGACCTGCGCAGTGCACACAGTGGCTCCAGAAAGAATGTGCGAGGAGACCCAAGGAGGCTCTGCTGTGAGTCCTGTTGCATCCTTCAACAAATCCCCTGTGCTCCAGCTTCCTGGCCTGAGGATGGGTCTAAATATTTTTGCTCCCTCACAAACCTGTTGTTGGGATGATATGTGATGAGATGTGTTGAAATCTCATGGAAAGAGCTGCAGATTGTAAAATCTTAGTTTGTATTTGTGACTCTGGCTTATATAAATGTATAATTGCAATGAAGTAACACAGTCAACCATAAACTTTACCTCTGAATCAGCACAGGCTCCACAAATTCCACACAGTGATTACAAAATATCTAATGAACTTCATCTGATACACAAGCCTTAAGTAATTAACTAAATGCCTGATAACATAAGAGTAGGATTAGGAGGGGTCCTGGCAAAAAATGCAGTGGTTTTGCCTCCTTCACAGCTCCCCATCGCTTCAGAGATAAAGATTATGGTTTCTAGGGTAACTAGACACACACACACACAAAAAGGACACATTGTGTAATTTGGTTTCCTGAGACTGTCAGAGCATTGTTGGGCCAGAAGCATAGCCTAAACATGATTATGAAAGAGATTTGTAATTCATTTAACCACTCATTTGAATTCGCAGTCATGCTTTACATACATTTTTAGTTTTAAGGGTAATTCTCATATTTAAATGCACAGTTTCTAACAAATAGTGACACTTTAAAATTCACAGACCATTATTAAAGACACATAGAGGACAGATGGTCCTGTTGTGTATGTGAGTATATTACCACTGAGGGAGTTTGTACTTTGCTTCATGCCACATGCACACATAAATGTAAAGATTTGAATAAACATATAATTCTCCTATGATATTTATGTTTCTGTATGGTTTATGTGCATAAGTATACACAGATGATAGACCAGATTACCATTTCAGATTGCAGCCTTTCACACTGTGGAGGGGAGTAAATTATGCATGTCTTATAGACGTGTAAGGGCCAAAAATGATGATATGGCCAGTAAAGTTGGGGACTAGTGAGCCTTCAAAACAAAAGAGACAACTTTGTCTCATTCGGTATTTGCTAGCCAGGGCATGGGCACACATATGCGCTCCCAGGTGGACACTTGAGCTGTCTCTTTGTGACAGACTCCGCTCCATTTTCTTTTTTTGGAACCAGAAGACACCATGCTGCTGCTGCAAAGCCTGCAGGGCACTGCCACCTCCTACCTTCAGGCACACCAACCGTTCTTCACCTACCTGTGGGCACTCCTGCCCTCTTCTCTCCGCACTTCCAAGGCTTCGTGTCAGCGTCTGATGAAGTGGCACGTCTGCCTCTTCAGGACCCATCTTTTCCACCTATCAAGTTCTGGGTGACTCAGAGACAGCTTTCCTTCCTCCACTTTCAACTGCATTTAGGTCACTAAAGCTGGGTCAGACAACTTCCACCCAGTTATCCAGGACCTAAACATGATGTTACGCAGATGTCCCAGCTGGGATGACAGCAATACATTAAACCACACTCAGGAATGTTCGCAGGCACTGGAAGGCAATTGTCAGCTCTGCTAAATTGTTTGAGCCCTGGCATGTTTGTGGGCCATGCAAACTTGCACTCCTCTGGAGCATTCCCAGGCAGGGGTCTGGAGCCAGACCACTCCAGCAGCCACCCCAAGCAGCTTGCCTGTAGTCACCTTGTCTTGCCAGGATGAGGGGCTGCTTGAAGAGCTCATGGCCTCAAGTTGCGGCAAGGGAGATTTAAGTTAGATATTAGGAAAAATTTCTTTACTGAGAGGGTTGTCAGACATTGGAATAGGCTGCCCAGGGAAATGGTTGAGTCACCATCCCTGGACGTATTCAAAAAGTGAGTAGACGGGGTACTCCAGGACATGGTTTCGTGGGCACGGTTGATGGTTGGACTCGATGACCTTGTAGGTCTTTTCCAACCTAAATGATTCTATGGCCATTTTGTGACAACTGGTGTCACTGCCAGAGACCGTTCCCAGGTATGTTCAATTTACTAGTATAGACAGAGCCTTTGAGACTTTCCCAGGTCAGGGCTGATCACCCGAGTACGCTTGATGGAGCCATACTCAATGCTAATGAGCTGATTCCTTTCTAATCATTCAAGGCATTTAGTATTCATACTTACCACGAACAGAGCCAATGCCTTGCAGGTGTCTATTTTACAGATTATTAGCTGTTTTAAATCTAAATGTAATTACTGATTTTAAATTCTTACCATAAATATCAGACCTCCAGTATTAGAAGCCCTCCACATTAAGAGCCAAGCAAAGGAGTTTGAATCCATATCCAGATAAAAGTCCTCAAACAAGTAACCTGACACCCAAAAATTACACCAGTGAGTCACTCTACTAGCAGTGTGTTCATGCCCAGTGCTGCTGTAAGCATCCCAGGCCCTAGTGAAATCCAAATTTAAAAAAAACAACAATGACCCAGGTTACTGTTCAGAAAAGTGCTTGCAATGAGCACTGTAACTGATTTAACTTTATCCTGTTCTGTGGGAAGGCTGATTTCTTCCAGTATCCTTTATATTTCAAGATTTTCCAAGATAAGTGTCTGACTCCCCCAACCAAGACTGATTGCAAACTCCTCACACGCAGGTTAACTGAGCAGTGCCAAGGCCTGCAAGTCACTTAATACTGTGGCCCTAACTCTTTGGGGCAAATAAACACCCTGAAGGAACCTGTAACTTTCAGGGGGCAGGTGTAGTAATTTTAATAGAGGTAGATTAGAAGATTTCAGAAAAATTAATTCTTGCAGAAAGCACTACTTCCTGCTACTGCCTTGTCTTTCTCTCTCTCCCTGCCAAACAAGCACTTATAATTTCATTTCCAGGGCTGGGAACTCAGGTGCTCAGTTACACAAGTCATGCTGTACAGGCTAGTGATGGCAACTGAAGCATCACCATCCCCGCTGCAGTGTTGTGACCTGTGGACCCCTCTTTCTCTTTTACTTCCTCCTTCAGAGCTGTATAGGAAGAGGGATGAGATGGCAGGTAGTGAAACAACCCAAGCAAGCCAGAAAGGCCCTATTCCTTTGCTCCACAGCAATGGACGCACGCTTGAGGAAAATCCTCTTCTAGGCAGGACAGCAGGTCAGTACTTAGCAGACCTGAGCAACTGAACCTCCACAGCGTATGCATCAATGCCCCTGCATGACATTATTTCAGACCTGGACAGTAGTCAGCAACACCTTAAGGCCAGAGAGGTGCTAAGCCAATATAGAAAATCAATAGCATTTCAAAACAAAACCAAACCAAACCCCACCCAAAACCCCAAACCCACCACCCTGTACACACATAAAAATATAAGTAAGCTTAGAAGATCAAAGAGTTTGGCTGTATTTGTGCATTATATAGAACTGGAATGTTTTATACACAGCCAGCATTTTTTGCCTTGAGAATAATTAGGAAGGATTCAAGATCCCTAATTGCGCTTCCAAGTCATATCAGGCACTAGCTAAACTGTACTGTAAGCACCAACAAACTTGCATTTCCTGTTCTTAAATGTTTTGAGTTTTAACTGCTGAACTATGAGATAGAGATCATAGTAACAGCAGCAGAACAGAACAAAGGGAAGGGAAGTGCAACTGAAACAGAAGCTTAAACCAAAGCAGTAAACTGCATGTTGTTGATGTGCTTTTATTAAGAGGACATGAAAAGAACATTATAAGGGATTCAAAGCACGAGGGTGAGGAGGGAGAGGAGGAAAACAAAACACTTGAAATAAATGTTCCATGGAGAGAACATCTCTAATAATTTATTGACCTTCAGTTTCACATTGTGAAAAAAAAAAAAAAAGCAAGTTTTACAAAACCTTAAGATGTAGTAGCAAACAAAAAGACACAACATAGACAATTTTACTTCTTCACTTGCACAGTTTTCTTTTAGCACATGAACCACATCTTCAATAGCCAGGAAAGGGAAGATTATTCTGCTCTAATCACTCTTATTCAGACAGGTGTCAGACCTAGAGAAAAGGGGCTGCACAATTATACTAGAAGAGGAAGGCTGTCCTTTGTTATATGTTTCTACAGCAACCAGCCTGCAAAATAAGAGGAACCTTCCTGTCTCATGCCAGGGTTTTTGTGTGCACTCCACTGTGAACTGCATTTGTTTCAAAGTGTGGAGTGTTTTGCAGGACTGGAATGGTCAAGTAGCTAGCCAGGATTCCCACATCAATTCAAAGAGCAATTCCCTGCAGAGCCAGAGGCCCACCCTGACTTCAGCTTCCTTCAGCCTACACACAGGAATTAATCGACAACTTGAAAGCAGACCACAACTTTGGAAACAGCTGCAGAAAATTCATCCCACTTTCGGAAGTTGCATGGTGCTACAAAATAGATTTCATAAGCTAAGTAGTTAGATGCACTGCAGCTTCACATCTGGACTCTAATCAGCTTGACGGAGAAAACAGGTCTCAAACCTATATGCCCTTATTCAAACAAGGGAGCCCCTGGGGACCTGGTTCTTCGCTTCCTTGTACCTCGTACAGTCACTAGTGCCTGCGGAGAGGACATGGAAAGCACAGGAAGTCTGATTTTATGGCTCCCTTTACACTCCTGGGAGTGATCCACAAGATGAAAGGCAACAGCAATTCAAGGCTGTTTGCTTCAACAGTGCAACGTGTGCAAGTACAGGGATACAGAAAGGAGACCTACTCTAAGATGTTTTCCTATTGCTTAAAAGCCATCTAAGAGAAAAGAACCAATGCTGGGGGTAGGGAAAGAGGGGTGCTGTGGGTTTAAACATTTTTTTAACCTATCATTTCAAGAAATCAGTTTAACCACAGGAACTGTAACTGCTCACAACTAGCTGGGCCTCACCCTTTAAAAAAATGCTAGTGTCTTTGCTAATTAATCAATGTTGTCTCAGTATTCACAGAACTCCAAATACCCTGTTTCTGAAATGTAAGGGTCTACTCCAAACAGCAAGTCAAATGTAAGGCAGCACAGAGAAACTTCCAGTGACCAGTGTAAACACTTTCAGATGACAAAGCTTTCACAAATACAGCTACATCACTGTCACAGAGAAAGGCAAGCATCACCAATGTGACTATTTTTGTTTTGCATGCACCCATGCAGCTGTTTACTTACACCGCAGCACACACCAACCATGTTACTGAATGTGCCAGTTAAGTGGGGCTCCAGAAACATTTAGGAAAAAACACAATACTATACACACTTCGTGACAGGATCTGGCAAAGAAAGCACCTGTGAAACATAAGCTTCTGAAATCCAGAAGAAAAAGAGTAGCTTCATCTCTGTCTCAAGACCAGACTGATAAGAAACAAGTTTATTTAAAAATCAAAGTTTGGTTTCTCAGGATTGTATCTGACGCTTCTGAGCAACCAAGTGTTTAAAGACACACCTGGCCAAGGAAAATAAAAGGCAGCAGAGTTTGAGGGCTATTTTTAAGATTAAGAGGTTTAGTTTTCTATCCCCATAAAAATTTTGCTAGAGCACTTGGGTCTTTGACACCTGGCCACTCAGATGATCATCTGAAATCCAGGTGCATGAGGCAATCCAGTCAGTGCAAAATCGCCGCTCTTCTTTTTTCTTTTCTTTCCTTTTTTTTTTTTCTTTTTTTTTTTTTTTTTTCCTTAAGACTTCATCACTAACCTATCTTGAGGTTTTTGTTTTTATTTTTGAATCACCATACTCCACTCATTCAGGTCAATGTGGCTATATTGTAGGTACCCCTCCTCCAACCCAATAAATAAATAAATAACTTTGGACAATGACTTCATCTGGGCTTGGTGTCCGGAAGCTCTTCCACAGTATTTGCGTTGCAATCAGGAAGCTGCACAAAGAAAGAGCTGCGAGAGATTTTGGCTATTTCCAGATCAGAAATTGAAAGGCATGACCAACAAATGAAATGTAGCAAGGACACCATCTACAAGACACACCACATGCAATCTGGGGAGCTGGTGGCCTGAGAAAGTGACCTCCATGGCTTCTTCCTTTAGTATGTGTGTAATTTAAGCTCCTGCCTTGTAATCCTTCCATTTCCAACTGGGAAACCACTCCTCCCTTCCACCTCCAACTGTTACCCAACAGTTTTCTTTCTTTGTGCAGCAAAGCAAGTCAGTGATCACAAAATGTGCAAAACATACAACAACTCACACAAGCCCTTGCAACTTGAAGACAATCGCAGGCATTGTTTCAGCATGCAAGCACTGAACAATAAATAACTATATCTACAAGTAGCGTAACAAGAATGGGACAGTTTGAATTACTTATAAATACAGGGAGGAAAGGGAACAAAGAGCATTTGGGGAATGTCATTTTCGTTCCCCACTGTTGCAAAAACATTTCACCACTGGTCTGCTCCTTATCAAGCGGAAGGTCACTCACTGCACATGGGACAATGCAACGCATGATCTAAGAGATGCTGTAGGCACTGCCCACAGACATGCACATTCCGGTTAGCAGACTTCAGCAGCAACACTGCTGTATCTTCATTCACAGCAGCATCTCGCTGCTTCAGACCTGGACTGCTTCCCCTGCAGCTGGCGCTGGGACTTCAAACCACCACAAAGAGAGGTGACAACCATTTCAAATTTCACATACAAACAGCAGAGTCCACAGAAATAGAGTGCTGTGTATTGCACAGCTCAGAGAAGTTCTGTCTCTTCTTTTTCTTCTTTGAAGGACTGATTAATATTGGCATTAATCCACAATTACTAGCACAAGGACCAGATCACAGGTTCATCCATTCATATTTAACCATGTGCTGAAGCACTGAAGACAGTTTTTTCCCTCCCATTCCTTCATGTCTAGGTTAGATAATTTACAAGGTGCAGATGATTTTCTTCAAATGCAAGAGACGCTGAACAATTTTTCTTCATTAAAATCTTTTCTCCAGATCTGAGGTTCCAATTCTCTTCTCCGAAAAAGGAGTAAACTAAAAGCGGGGGGGGGGGGGGGGGGGGGGGGGGGGAAAGAGAGAGAAAAGACTTAAAGGGTTTGTCTAAGACAATATACCACCAGGTTTTTGTTGGATGTCAAAGAAAATATAAAAGTTAGGCTTAGGATACAATCCAGTTGATGGACTTCCCTGCCCGCCCCCCCCCCCCCCCCCCCCCCGCCAATGTGCCTGTGCAATAGCCAACTACTGATAAATAAGCCAGCCAAGAACATAATTATTTAGGGTCAGATTCTGTCTTTATTTTACTATTAGCCTTGCACTGCAAACCACCCTACTGATGCCAGAAAGGCTGTTTAATTTTTTGGCTGTAAGTTCAGTCATTTGAAACCTCAATCAAACTGGCCCAATACAGTTCAACGTGATGGGCTCTGCATCCTGCATACTTCAACATTTCTATGTTCCCCTCAAATTTTAAAGGTTTGTACATTTGTTTTAAGCGAACGTAATCTTGTGCAACTTGTCTTCCACAAGAGCCCACATGAGCACTTAGTGCAAAGAGTTTTTTCTATCTCCAGGGCAAAGCAAACCTGGCTGGAGTAAAGCAGAAGGGGAAGTGAAGGTGTCTCACCCCAATGCCTCCATTCACCATGAAGAATTCTGAATTGAATTTATTCACAATATAGAAAGGGACATATAATCCTCCTACTTAAAACATATCTACTACTCATTACAGCAGAAGTCTGCCTCATTTCTTTTCACACAGCAATGCACCATGCATCAATAATTCCATCCTAGAGTCCTTTATAAAAAATTGATTAATTATTCAAGAAGACATTCAGCCTTTGGATGCTGAGATTGTGCTTTGCTTTTTCACTATGAAGCTGTATTAAAGTGCCAGCTTCCAAACCATCATCAGCTCACAGTCATTTCTGACAGCACTGCTAGAATTTTAGGAGGCAAATCGTACATCATTACAATGCAAAGGAGCTCCAGCGAATTCACAATTCATCTGAACATACCACATCTCTCAAGCTGTGATGTCTAAGAACAACAGGGAACACTCACAGGAAACACCACAGCCTACATAACAGCCCACAGCATCAAGCCTCTTTGCAACTGTGGGCTTGAAACACACTATCATCATTACATCTAAAAAAAGGTCTCTGCACTTAGTGTTGATTAGTCTTTTCTAGACATTCTTCAGCATAGCATGCTCTTCTTCCCACTGAAACAGACTATCAATACTGATGCCAAAACAATGTTCCCTATCATGGGACGAACTTTAAAAAAAAAAATTATAAGCAATTCTGAAAGGGGGGGGGGGGGGGAGAATCCCCAACCTACTCAAAAGCCCCAAGTTTGAGGAACGAGACAAAGCAGCAGACTGAAGTCTTCCTAAAAGCTGTCAGACTGGGGCCACACAGCACCATGAAAACAGAGGGTAATCAGAAGTAATTTCCGTTTTGTCCCTCCCACCCACTGACAAAGCAGCAGGAGTCAGTAGAAAAAAAAAAACAAACAAAAAACAAACTACTTGCTGGATGAGCATACAGCATTGGAGAGAGTTCCATCTACGGCTGTGTTCAGCCAGTTATCTTGTGTGTTAGTTAAGCCAGTTACCTTGTGTGTTAGTTAAGCTAAAATAATAGCTTTGAACAAGATACTGCAAAACAAAGGAAAGCTTTTTGCACCGTTATATTCTGAGGACTCTTTTTCAAAATAAAACACTCCCCCTCACGTACTGTAAACTTCAGAACAAATAAGTCAGTCTCAGAAGAATAAGTCAGTATTTTTCTTGGCACAGAGCTGAGTCCGGGCATTCAATACTGCTGCTTTGATAACACTGAGAACTGCTGAAAGTCCGTAATAATGGAAATTAACTGAAGACGTCAAGACATTGTTCCCAGCTAGGAAGGAAGCCACCGCGTAGAAGTCTGGGCTTTCATTTGCTGGCAGTTGGGGCTGTGATTACTCCTAGCACCCAGGATCTGGTAAGTCTCAAGGGTTTGCCCTGCTTTTGCAAGAGAATGTTTGGGAAAAATGAAGCAAGGAGAGGAGAGAGGGCAGTGTCTTCAAGACAGCCACCCACCTGGGACAAGAGTAGCTGACAGCACAACACAGCGCAGTTTGACACTAGATTTCCACGCTGACCTGCTGCTTTGCATGGGCCCAACCTTGCATTCTTTACTCAACCAAAGCTCCCAGTCAGCTGAAAGACAGCTACAAGATGAATCCTCAGTGTACCACAGAGAAAGGAATTTCACAACTACACTACATTTCTAGATATATACTTCTATCTACACTGCTTCAAAGACATTTGGGTTTCATGTTTACTGCAAGAGTCAGGCAAATGTCTCCAGCTGCAAAAAAAAACCCCACAGAAAACCAACCAACCAACCAAAAAAGATCTGTCCAAACAGAAGAACCTTCATACACAAGCTGCTCTTCCCATTTTCTGGAGAACCTCCATCAGTCTGGACTTCTAGGTAACTTAGATGTAAATGCAGAGCTTGTTTAACTACTGCAACTGTATTTGTCTTGTTCCTTCTAACCTGCTTGCCTTCATGGTTACACTATACACTGTTCAAATCCAAAAAGAAATTACCACTTACAGGGAATGGATTATTTAGGATTAAGCACGCCACTATATTTGTTTGGTTGGCTGGTGGTAACTGTGATTCTGTACTAAAGTCTCAAGGGGGGAGTGGGGGAAAAGAACAACACAACATTAAGGGGAGTCTGCCAGATTTGTTGCAAAATACACAGATTAATAGTTCTGGAAAACGTCAGTGACTTATTTTAAGTGGTGTAACTCTAGAAAAGATAAAAATAAGGAAAAAAAATAATAGTTGAAGTAACAGTTAGTAGTTAGCATGAAAAAGAGATCTGAAGAATTTTAGCAATATGTGTAGGTACCCAGATTTTTTTAGTGGTTTTTTTTTTTTCATTAACCTTTTCTCCTCTCCTCCCAAAAATGAGAAATTCACAACAACCAAACAAGCAAGGCCAAAGTCAGACTTGCTTGTGAGAAGATACAACGCTGAAGTTGCATCTAGTAAGAGCTTGGCCCATTATATATAATTAAATTGTTTTGGAACAGTGTGTGCTATAGACTGGTAATTATTTCAGCCAGCAATATTAATTATATGTCATCCTGACACTATATCTCCTCTAACATATATGACCATAACTATTTTGAAAAATCTGCGTTTTAAAGTATATCAATGGAGCAAATGCAACTTTAGCCTATGCAGGTGCCACAATGCTGTCTAGGTGGGATGGAAAATTAGGCCTGAAGTGCCTGTGAAACACTTTTCATAAGGCAGCAAGTTTCCCCATAGGCTGTCTGCATGGAGAAGCATGCTGTCTGCCCAGAAATTCAAGTGAATTCACTATCAGGCTTCAGATCAGAATTTACAGTATCTTTTGGGGCACTGTTACTGGATATAGAGAGTGACCTAGCCTCTGTCATCAGGAAAAGGGCGCTAAACCATTGTTTAGCATTCATTTAGTATTTAAACGCAGAGCAGGATTCAATTTCCAAAAGATTATCTGCATTTCCCCACAAGTTGAAAATGTTGGTTTTGTTCAGTCCTATACATCTAAATCATATGGGGAAAGTCCCTGTAAAGAGAAGTGGGTGCAAGATATGCGACAAACTACTTCCAGCATCTGGCTTTGTCACAGACGTGGTGCCTGGCTTACAACAACCTGTGAATGTATGCGTCTCAGTTGCTCCAGCTGTAAAATTGGATTGAATATACTCACCCTCCTCAGAGCTGCTGCTAAAAAGCTTTGTGAAAAGCATTATTACAGGGGAACTCAAAGGTGTTATTTCTTACCTGATAATTTGTAATTGCAACATACACACAATTATGAGGGGAGGTGCTTCCATGTGCTGACAAAAGCCGTTGGAATTAATGAATAGGGCACAGTTGTTATGCTGTTCCATACATCTAACGTGGGATCGTAGCAGTCCAATGTTTTGCACCTCTGAATGCCAAAGTAGCCTCCAACAACATACAATTTGTTTCCAGATGCCACTGCATGGCAGCTCATTCGCTTAGCTGTCACATCTCCCACCTTAGTCCACTGGTATGCCTCACTGTTGAATTTATAAGCAGAGCACGCAGAGAATTCGGTATCTCCACCCATAATAAAAATCTGGTTACCCAGAACAGCTGCAGCTGTGTAGCGCCAGGGCTGAGGGCAGGTGGCTGGTACTGTCCATCTGTTTTCACACTGATCATAGCACTGAACTTTGGGCAGCTTGTCATGGCTAACACTGGTACCTCCGAAAGCAAACAGCTTAAGCTTTGCGCTGACTACGGCTGCATTGCTTACTCCCTCTCGCAGTGGGGCAACCATGGTCCATTTGTTGGTCACGGGGTCGTATTGTTCTACTTGCTTTAAGGATACTGAAGGGGAAGCTGGAAGGCAACCAGTTGCTGCGGTGTGTCCTCCTACTACATACAAACAGTGCTTAAGCTCAGCAGAACCATGCCCAAACCTAGCCACCAGCATGGGAGCAGCCTTCGACCACTCCTCGTGAAGGGTGTCATACACCCACACGTCTTTGGAGACTCCGTTTTCTGACCCTCGCCCCCCAGTGATATACACTTTGCAGCCTATGGCGCAAGCACTGAACTCTTTCCGTGGACTTGGTATGTCGGCCTTTGGAATGATCTCCTTTGCCTTTTGGTCCACCAGGTACAGCTTGTCACACATAAAGGTTTGGCCACCCAGAAGAAAAAGCGAATGGCCAGTTTTACGGGGTCTGGCACACAAACTAGTGACCACTCCATCATTCTGTAAGATCTTTAACTTGCATCGTATCGATTCTTCTACAATCTCTTTGCTTTTCCTTTGCTTGGTGATAAGTTCTTCCATGGCCACATTCTCCATAAGGTATATGGCTGGCAAAAGGGCCAGTCTCACCGTCTGCAATAGCTCAGGCAGGTAACAGTGACGCTTACTCAGGTCATAGCTGACCCAGTTGATAGCCGATTCATACACCAGCCTTTCATCTTCGGTTTCTAACTCTTCACTGGAAAGGAGCTGCACTACCATGTCTTTTGGCAGCTGGAGAAAGTCTTCGCTTTTACTGATACTCTGGAAGTTGCTAAGGCACATCCTCCAAGAGAGTTCATACAGCTTGGTGCACTGGTGAGCATCCGACAGTAGCAGCATGCCAAGACAGTTGGTGGGATGAAGGTTTTTCTCCAGAAATTCTGCACAAGCATCCCGAATGTCCTGAAACTCCAGCATGTCACCAGCCTCCAGCAGTGACTCTGCATTCTCCTCATTGATGATAACTCTGGAGGAATACGCATAGTCCAGAAGAAGCTCCAAGACTTCTGGGTGAATCGAATTATGAAAGTTGACTTCACTGTCCTGGCTCTCTTTCAGTCCTCCACTGAACATTGCTTCAAAATAGCGGCTACAAGCAGCTAGAACGGCTCTGTGGCAGGGGAATGACCTGTTCCCAGCATGCAGAAGTACATCTGTAAAGAGACGCTGCTGACGCAGAAGGTTCAGGTGAGTAAGGACACTATCAGCATAGGATGACTTGTGGAACAAGTATATGTTTATGGAGCCACTACTGGCCCTAGATTTGCGATTTTCATGCATGCTGACTGACATTTTCTTTCACACCTATAAACAAAGAAAAAAATGAATAAGATCAATGAGACAGTTAAATTCGTTATTGTTTTTACATATCAAAAAGTGTATCTATTATTCACTATAAAACAGGGAAAAAAGGCCTTAATTTATAGGTGAGTGGACAGTGAATTGCATCTACCTTTGGCATGTGTTGGTTGGTGTTAGGTTTTTGTTTTTTTTTTTTTGTAAGATGAGCTTCATAAATGACATACTCTAAATTTGTTGCCCAAGAGCAGGTTTGTCTTGGGAAACCTGATCTCCAACTTTCATAGCAATACAGTACGCAAGTAAGTCAGAGGGGAAAGAAAAGGAACCAGGACTGGTTTTCTCACCCTTCCCCAACCTAGACCAGCTGATTCATTACATACGTACACATGCACATGCTTGAAACATTCTCCTCTACTGAATCATAGCAGGAAGAGCTACCAGACAGAATACTTAAGGAATGTCAAAAGCTGCACAGGGAACAAAAATCTACTAATCCCATTAGGAAGCTTTCCTTTGGTATAATGATTCCATATGCAACAGCAGAGAATGAAAAAAGAGAACTTTATAATAAAAGCCTAGCAACGATCATAAATTTAGACTTGCGAAATCATAAAAAAAATGACGAGTGAATTTTAGAGATTACATCTTGAACTCTGACAGCAGCCACCTGCTATAGTGATGCAGCATATACATGGGCAGAGTCAGCAGAAAAATGTGTTTTGTTTATCAGCTAAAGTCACCAAGGCATCATCGCCTCTGAAGCTACCTTGAGAGTCAGGTATTCAGAGCACAAGCCATCGGTTCATTTTGAGGTTTGGAAGAGGCATAAAACAAAAGACATATCCTATCCTACCCTACCCTATTCCTAACAAACACAATGCTGTTCGGTCCCTCTTTGGAGGTGAACATTACTGTTATCTGCCATGATATGCAGGTCTATGTATGATTACAGCAGCAAGTTTTCAGATTTAATTGAGAGTTAAGCCAAAACAGTATGGAGTATAGGGAAGCGGAGGAATACTGGCAGCCATAGAAAGCTAATGGCCATAAGCCACAGTGCAAATAATAGGAGACAAAGCATACAGAGCCCAGTGCAAGCTGTGGCTGTGACCACTACTGTAATAATCTTGCTTCTCTCTCCCCAAAATGCAGAGGAAGCTTGGAGAAAGATGAGAATCAAACTTCCCTAATTACTATAATATTCGCATGCCCAGAGTCCCTTTTACTGCACCTTCAAATAAGGAACAGGGCAAAAGCATACCTGGGAAGTGCCCGATGCTCAAAGTCAGAGCATGACCTGGGGCCAATTGTGGAGGTTTTTAATGTGGATATACTTCCCTCTCTCACAGACTCAAACACTTTCATATTCCTGAGCATGCTTAAGCAGTACAGAACTGTACAACTCTATTCCCACATTTCACACTTCAAGATGACACAAGAGCTTTAGAGGCCTCAAAAAAGGCATTTTTTTAACAAATACATGTCTTTTTCTAGATTCATATGAACAGAACCTTCAATAAAATCAAAACCATATATGATTAATTTGGGCAGCGGAGTCCATTTCAGAACAAGGGATCTGTGTATAGGGAATATGCAACACCTGCAGATTAACTGCAGCATAGCCAGTACCATTCTCCTTGCTAGCTGTGCTAACGTACAGAAAAATTGATTTGTCACATCCAACAGCAAGTTTGTGATACACCTTTCCCTTCAGTCACAGCAAAAAAGCTCCTCAAACCAACATCAATTAAGGAACAAAGAGACACCTTACTGTAGAACTACCATAGCCCATTTCCTTTAATCTGAAACATGACTTCGTGATTAAACTTAAGCAGGATTGAAAAGAACAAGCAACACGGCTCAATATACAGTGCTTAATTCAAAATCCTCCAAAACAGAGAGGAATCCTTACTCTACCCTGCAGAAGTTTGGAAAGGTATTTTACTAATGCTCCCTAGACCAACCTATTAAATGTACTAACACTAAGCACAGAACAACTTCAGGAGGCTGGTAGTCTTCACAACACAAATCCTTTTACAAGGAAAATTAAGTTACCTTTAATGCAATTGTATGGTCTGGCAAAAAAAAGACTCAGATGGCATTCAAGGATCCTAAGCACTAATCTCACACTAAAATTACCCACTTAATCTATAGCCAAAAGGATTATACTGACCATATACAGGTTGAAACCTGCTGGAACTGAAGGATTACAGAAAGGGTCATGGCTTGAAATACTAGTACACAAACAGTTGGGAGACACAGATGGGAAGGTGAACCCTTTGCTGGCGAAGCACCCCCTGCAATTTTTTCAAACTTTTACAAGCACTTTACCATTTTAAATGCTATTATGATGCAGTGCAAAGCATTCACTGGATCTCTACAGACTGGCTTCCTCACCACGGAGCAGGACGGGAGCTAAACACCCACTAATCAGAGACAATAGAGTCACCAGGATCTGAAGATCCTCGTTGTGCCCCTGCTCTCCATCCCAATTAAGTGAATGTGTAGACATCACAGTCTAGGCATGTCAGGATCTCTATGGAAACACAGTTCCTCTCCTTTCCCCCCACATATTGGGGTAATTCAGAGTATACTGAAAACTTTCTTTTATCATGCACACAGGGTTCAGAAATAGGGCAGGTAAAGTTCATGTCAGAGGCTGCGAACGCGGGCGTTCGGATCTTTCAGCAGGCTCTGTACTCCAGTGAGCACCACTTGTTCAGCATCATTCAGAATGAGTCCATAACCACAACAAAATACAGGCAAACATAAAACACCCACCCTGCAGTTATGCATACGTTGGAGGCTAGTGAGCTACAGACCATATGTAGAAGAACAGATCACTGTGCATTACCCAAGCCCACCCACAGCCATAGTAAAGAACACCGCTGGGAGAAGAAAAAAAAAAAAAAAAAAGAAAAAAAAAAAAGGTAAGATCCACTCTCAAACAGCTACTGAATAAGACACTCAGTGTTTCACCCCACCAAAATAGAAGATTTGGTCTTTCAGTGAGCAATCCCATTTCTCATGAAGCACTTGCAGATTTCACATATGCCGGTCTTTAACTGTTCCAGTAACATTGCCTTTATCATCACAATGTCATCTATTGACAAGAATTCAAAATATGCCAATTCACATTTAAGATAAGCTAACATATTTCCCGAAACAGAACAAAGATACATATCTGTCCACATCTTTTTCCTCCACTGTGGTTGCTGAGATGAGTTCACACATGGACTAGTCGAACAAACACCCTTAACAAGCAATTATCATAATTTACTAACAGGCTCTGTTTCTGTAAACATGTCCTTTTGCAGTGTCTGACAATTAGCTCAGTCCAGAATTTTACAAGAATATTCAAATGTATAAACGACATCTCCGATTTCTCTATTTGGTGTTGGAAATTATGCAAGCCTCAAATACTTCGGCAGAGGTAATTTACAGTCAGTGAGCAAATGTTCATCTTGAATAGTATGAGTCAACTCCCTTCAGGCGTTTTTTCCTTAGAAATAATAATATTTGTATGTAAAAGACAAGAAGTGGTCAGTAAATTACAGATATAGATTTTATCTAGGAACAGAGGTTGAGCCAAGACTTTGATTTATAATTACACTTCAACAGGCTACTTGTCGCAGCAGCCCAGCAGTAAACACTACTTTAAGACTAAACAACAGACTCCCTGCCCTACTTCTTAACAGCTCTGCAGCATGCAGGTCTCGGCCTAAATCAAATGAAAAATTAAGTATTTTCAAATTACTGACACATCCCTGATGTAGGCTCATTTTAATACAACTCTGTAATTACATGGTGGTAGTTGCGTTTTTGTTTAGCATCACCGAAACAGCTGAAGGAGAGGAAATCTGCTAAACATCCCGTAGAATTTAACTAACGCGGCTAAATCTGCAGCGATACTAGCGGTTTTGCAGAGCCAAACCCCGACCCTACCCAAAGTCCTCTAGCACAAACTCAGCGGCTTCCTAGGACCTGCAGCGAGATGGAAAGCAGAACACGCTGCTCCTCGCTAGGAATGCACTCCTGCTCACCACATGCAGACAAAGAAACCCAACTCTAAATCCCCCCCCCTTCACTCCATCACAACGCCTGAACAACTCCGCCTCTGAAAAGAAACTTGCCGGGTTTCTTCCCAACCCGACAAAGAACAAGCCCGATAAGCTAAAATGCGTTCGGCTGCCTTTACAAGGGGCAACAACCACGTGTGAAAGTTTCCGTAGCAGCGCGGGGAGGGCAGCGCCGCAGCCAGCTCCGGGAGCAGCGAGGCGCTCGCTCCCTCCCCCGCCCTGCCCCTCGCCCGCCGAGGGATGCTCCGGACCTCCAGGGGCCCCGAGGAGGAACCTGAAGCCCACCGGGGAGGCCAGCAGCCTTCCTAACCAACAGGAGCCGGCGCTTTCCGAGCACAGCCGCACACGGGAGGCGAGAGCGACGGCGGAGGCCGACCCACCGGCCGCCCAGCGCCCGGCTGCCGGCAGAAGGGGCGACGCTCCCCGGCGCCGCGGGCAGAGCGGAGGAGGGCCGGGCTCCGGCCGTGCCGGGGACCCGCAGGGCGGCCCGGCTGCAGCCGGAGCGGAGGCGCCGCGCCGCGCCGCCCCGCGGACTTACCCACGCGCGGACCCACGCCGCGCCTGCCCCGGGCGTGAGGCGGCAGCAGCAGCAGCAGCTCTGCCTCTCCACGCCGGCCCGGCTCGCCAGCCCCTCCGCCAGCCCGCGCTGCCCACCCGCCTCCCCAGCAGGGCCGGCGCCGCAACAGGTCGGCGGGCACCGACTTACAGCAGCGGCTCCTGGGCGAGCGCCGACGTGCCCCTCTGCCTCCGCGGGCGGCGCAGCACCGCGCATGGGAGGGGAGCGCGGCTGCCGGCGCGGCTCGGCGGTGCCGCGGAGAGGCGGCCGGGCAGGCTGCGCCGCCGGGAGCCGCGCAGCGCCGGGCGGAGGTGGTGCCGCTGGCGGGAGGCGGGCCGCGGAAGGAGGCAGGGCGGGCGGGCGGGCGGGACGGGAGGAAGGGAAGGAGCGGGCGGCCGCTCCTGCTGCTGGCACCGCCGGCGCAGCTCTGCCCCGGCGGCGGCGCGAAGAAGGGGTATATGGGCCGGGGGCGGGGGGAAGCGTTTATGCAAAGCGGGTGAGTGACAGGCGGGGGAGGGACGGCACGGCACGGCACAGGACGGCGCCTCGCTCTCGCAGGAGTCGCTGCCCCGGCCGGCGGCAGGGACGGCGCGGCGGTGCCCCCGCGCCGCCTCACTGGGGGCCGCGGGACGGGCCTCCCCGGCCGGCCGGCCGGCCGGTCGGTGTCCCGGGCCGCGGGCCGAGCCGAGGCGGCGCGGCGGCCCCGCGCGGGGTTAGCCGGGCCAGCCCCGCGCGGTGCCGCCCCGGGCACCGGGCTGCCGGCGGCCGCACCGCTCGGAACGAGCGAGGGGGCGCGCCCCGCTTTGCAGACGCCGAAATCCCTGTACGGGAGCCGCGCGGAGGGTGCGGAACTAACTGCGCGGAGGGGCCGGCGGGCGCCGGGGTCTGCGCTGTCCGCCCTGCCCCTGGCCCGCATGGCGTGCGGCGGCGGCCGAGCCCGGGGAGGAGGCGAGCGGAGCAGCCGCGGGGCAGCGGCCGGCAGGGGCCCGAGGGAGCCCGGGCACCGCGGGGGGGGGGGGGGGGCCGGGCGGCGCGGCGCAGCGCGCTTCCACTGCACGCTCGTGGGGCCTTGGCAGCGCTGCCGCCTCCTTCGTAGCTGCACGCCGGAGCGGTGCAGCAGCACAAAGCTGAGCCTGGCTTTAATTATTTCCCAATTAACAAAAGCATGAGAAAAACGCACTTGTGCAAAAGGCCGATTTCAAAAGTAAACATCTTCTAGACATAACAGCCGTGTTTACATAATGGTATCGTGCAGCTCTCTACAAGAGGAATACAGGATACCATCCTAAGCACCGGACATGCTGCTGATTTGCCTTTTGCTAATACCATTTAAAGCCATAAAAATGGTTTTCGTCTCGAGAGCCTCCGAGGAAGATAAGAGCAATTACTGTACTCCCACCAGCAGGAAAGTCCTAGCTGCATCTAACAGTTTGGAGAATTCGTTCGTGCCTCATAATGAGACGTCACTCAAATTTCTCCTGTTAAAAAAAGCCCTGCAAGAAATTCGCCAACATGCAGACGGTTACTGGTATTCCTGTGGCCGGACTCCAGAGTCTGCCGAGAAGCACACCCTTGGTGTACAGCAGGACACATCTGAAATTCCAGAGTGCCTGGGGGCACACGCAAGCCTGGAAAGCATGGCTGAACAGGGAGCAGATGAAAGAGTAATTTGTTTCATAGATTATTTCTTTTTACAATACTGTTTGATTGCAATGTGAAGTATTGCAGATTGCA
Organism: Astur gentilis; assembly: GCF_929443795.1. Lineage (NCBI taxonomy): Eukaryota > Metazoa > Chordata > Aves > Accipitriformes > Accipitridae > Astur > Astur gentilis. The sequence goes on from NC_064919.1 coordinate 60,740,230, forward strand.
AGGTCTAAAAATGCTGCACATCTGTATGTAATAAAGTATGTTTCAAAGCTGTTTAGGTGTGAGAAGCTGTTGGACATTGTCAATGACCTTACGCAAGGGGTATTCACAGACACCAGTGATCACCTGAGTCCCGTACCTCTGAGGATTTTGGATTAGACTCTCAGTGTTCAACCTTTGTTGTACATTGGATTGTCCATGTTTTGAGTCTGGGTTTTCCCTTTCATCGTAGCATTTCCCATAAAATGCCTTGATCCTGTTTTCTCCCATTTTCCCCCAACAAAACCCTGCAGAGATTCCACCCAAATCCTGTCCCCTTAGAGCTAATTCCCTTGTGGTGAATCTTCCGTAGTCTGGTGTCAGAAGGTCAGATTATATCATCCTATGCAACTGAAAACACAGGGGACGCATCACTTCATACAGTGTCAGGACAAACTTCAAACGGGCAGAATTACCACCATGAGTGAAAAACAGAAAGGGTAGAGTAATGTTACCTAATCTATCGCTCAGCAACATCTGAACTGTAAAAGCGATTTTGAGCATGGCTATGAGGAACGGTCAGTGAAAAATTAGGTCTGTAGAGAGGACAACATACGGGGCTTACATGGCTGCCCACAGCATGCAGATTTGGGCAATACTCTGCATGAACAGAATGAGGCAATAATCCTGTAAGAGAGTGACCAGATGAAGTACTGATCTCCCTTGTCCTCCATAAAACGAGGAAGCTGTTGAAGTTAATCAGGGCAGAATGATAGGATGATGCCATACGTCATCTGTTGGGGAAATAACTACACAGCCAGACAACCCCTTCTGTGTGCATGTAACTCAGCGTATATGCGCTGTGTGAAGCAGTGCAACTGGTGGGAGCAGAGAGGGAGAAGAAAAAGTAACTCCATAGTTCTCTGCCTGTAATTCCACAGCTAGAACGTTTACAAACCACAACAGCAGTTCTCTTGAATGTGCTCACAGGAGCCCCTATTTGTGTTCAGGTGACAAAGAGCATCCAAAATGCCTCTGCTCCTTTCTGCACAGGAGTTAAAACTAGGTTGCTCTGGCTGAATGCAGCTTAGAACACATTTAGCGTAAGAATGCTTGCACGGCTAGCATGGAAAAAACACTCAAGAAATTAACCTGGTCCAAAGCAAATCCTTGGCCTGGTTTATGTTGGTCTAAGAACTCAGTCAGGTCACATTTAAACACAGTTCCGGTTAAGCCAGTTTTGTAGATGGGCCAATCTGTATTTTGACACTGCTGAAAACAAAGCTGGCCTAGCCTATCCCAGGACATAGTTTAACATGCCCACTGAACTAGTTTAAACATGTTTCTCCTAGTATTCATATGCCAGGATAGATAGGATCTTTGAAGTGTTGCTAAATACCATGATTTTATCAAAAATCGTAAGATAATTGGCCCTTTTCTCAAAGTCCCAGCTTCTAGAGTCATGTGAAATTGATAATCTCTTAGGGTTGGTTTTGTTGTTTGGGTTTTTTTAATACGAAGTCTGAAAGAATGACTATGTGGAATGGAAGTGCGGCCTTCGAAAACTCAAAGCTTGTAAAACCCCAAATATTTTCAGTTTTCATTTCTGGAATCGTAAGTGCCACATTTGACTCTGAAAAAATTGGGGTAGCAAAAACTTCTTTGTTCAACTCAAATCCAGCTTGCTATGCAGAGAAGCGCTGCTGTTTTAACTAAATGAGTTTCACCTCACACTTTATTTAAATTGGTTTGGCTTCTGTGTTGAGACAAGTTCTTGGATCCTTGAATGTATAGCAAACTTTATAATATGGCTTTATTGACACTTAAATGTTTTGCAGGCTAAAAAATCTTCCAGACTACCCTAGCAACACCAGCAAGAGTTCTAATGCTGGCAGAGCTGCACCAGCAAAATAATCTGTTTACCAGTGCAGGTTATTTCATTCAGGAGATGGAAATACATTTTTTGTTTTGTTTTATTAGTATCAGCTGCATCTACACTAGCAGGGTTTGCCAGTACAGCTATCTTGGCAACGCTTTTAAATGCAAACAAGCAATATGTGCCCGCAGCACAGGCTGAGATCTCATTTTTAATGCTATTAAACAGCTGTGTCTTGGGCTTTTGCCTTGTTAGACTCTTTTTAACCACATTATTTTGTTCAGCTGCTAAATAAACAGCATGGGGTTAAATGTATTAGTGTAATTTATCTTCATTCCTTCCTAATTTACACTTTGAATGAATTAATTAGAATGATCTAATTAACATTGTACAATAGCAGTACCAGTGCCAGAGGTCTCCCAGGGGGATGGGGCCAGGAACACCCCTCAGTGACCCACACCTGCTTTTCTTATCATTTGCCTGTGATGGGCTTCTCCAGCCTGGCCTGCAGTCGGAGGTTGAGTTGATACAGCCCAACGTGGTACAATGCTTGTTTAGTGCCAGAGATGTATTTAAAGTGTTTGGTGGGAAGTCAACATTCAACAATTCTTAGCAACAATTATGCCAGCTTGCCCACTAGTTGGGGGGGGCGGGGAGGGAAACCCCTCTTTGCCTGGTTCTCCTTTTCACACTTCTATGTATGTTTATTTTTCAAAAGGTTTACATTCAGTCAGACTGGCCCTTAGACATCATGCCTGCATGGCATGGCAGCTCAGACCAAAAAGAAAAAACCTGCTGCTGCCTAAAAACCCGCAGCTCTAAGGGGCAAATGTTGGTGTATGTACGTGACATGTGACTGCTCCTCTCCAAAACATTTGTATTGCATCAGTATGAGAAATGACTGTGAGGTGAGAGTCCCTTGTCACTTGTAAAGTATATGAACACTAGCCCATTTGAAGTCAGTGAGTTATGCCATCATCTTACATGTAAGGGATAGGAAAAGTCAGGCCTTGGATTCTATTCAAGGCTGAATATGTTTGGTACAAAGGATTTTCAGAACAGTCAATTTGGCTGTAAAATAATGTTATAGATATGGATAATGTCTGGAGTGAGAAAGATTTTCACCGGAGGTTTCTTAATCCGTCAGGGAAACACTTTGAAAAGCCTGACTATTGCATCTAGTCCAGAATTCACAATTCTGCATTACTGCAGCAGTATGTGTTTATACAGAAAAGTAGTATTGAGAAGAAAATACATCTCAGACTATAAGGAGATGCTGTCCGCTTCTCTTTTGTACGCAATTCCTCTGCCCATCTTAGCATTTTCCAGTTTGTCTTGCTCTCTAATTACTCCCCCAAAAGCCTCTGCTACCTGACTTTATTTTTTGCCTGTTCCATATCTCGTGTTCTCCCTATTAGCAAGTAAATCATTCCTAGGTCAACGAAGACAGCAACCATGATGACCCTCTTTTGACCAGGTTTGATTAGCAGGGGGTCACAATTATTGCTGGTATGCAAGCCACTTCCCATAGGTATGTGGACCAGCACAGGGCTGGGAGTACCGCTGTAAAGAGTGGCTGGTGCCACTTCTGCCATCGCTCATGGTGACATTCAGCAAAAGTCTTAGCATCTCATTCATATGTTCATTGTCAGGAGATTTCAATTCCCTGTGCGTATCTTTGCTGGCTGTTCCCATCTCCCAACAGTAACTCTGCACAGGGACACTTCCTTGCTTCTCTCCAGGAGCTATTTCCAGTCAGGGCAGACTCCAGGCCTTGCAGCAACTTCCCTTTGCTCCTCTCTTGCTAAGTAGCAGTGGCCCCCAGTGGTGACAGCTGAGCTGGCTTCTTATTTCAAGTTTTCCCACCCCGTACTGAAGAAGCCTCCACGCTGTAACAGAAACTTGGCCTAAGGACATCTGCATTCCCTACATCTTTCAGTGTCGCAGGGACCATGGGCCAGTTCCTCCTGACCCCGTTACATACCTGAGCTTGGAACCGACCAACACCAATGAGCCTCTGAGAACAGGGCTGTACCTTACCTTATTCATTAAAATTTTAATCTTTAAGAAGGGACTAGGTAATTCAAACAGAGAACAGTGTGCCATCTAGGGAGACCCCTAAATGATGGGGATTTTTCACTTGTCTTCATCTTTCATTTTAGTTTTGAAACCAGGAAGACAAAAACTTATTCATGCAAACAAATAGCTGTGGCTTTGTAAGGACAGGAATACATATCGAAGTAGCTATTCTTACATTCATGAGTAGCACTACACATTTAAATACAAGGTATTTAAGGACTTTTATTCAGTGTGTTTAAGGACAAGGATTTTTGACATCAGATGGGAATACACATACTTTTTTGGTGGTGCAACTTTGAGTCCCTCAAGTCTGAAAACATACACATGTATGTCTCCCCCCAAATTTACATTTTAGCCTGGGGACTTGTTACGCTGTTCCCCTCACTTAGATGCTATTTTGCCCTCAAGTCAGGAGGGAACTAGCTCTTCACCTCTTCAGGCCTGCTGAAGAGTCAAGCCATACATTGACAGATGCCAGAAAAAAAGGCGGCAATGCATAGGAGCTGAAAAACCCTGACTCTGTCACATAGCAGAGAGCTTCAGATTTCTTCAGGTGGGTAAGAGCAAACATAAGAGAAAATATTTTTTTGCTTCTTCTGTTTTTCAGTGCCCAAGAGACATTGAGCTAACCTGTCCTTATGCTTACGCAGGTAGATCAGGACCTTGGGTGTAAGTCCAGGTTGCTGACCTGCCAAAAGTCTATGTCTCGATGCTACTATCATCCACTGTAGCAAATTACAATGAGAGCCAACAGACGTCTGTAGTCATGCTTTGCATTATCATATACATACATCTTAGAGGACCAGTTTCCAAACTACAAGCCATGAAGTCATGGGAAGTGGTCCACAGAACCAAAGTAAACAGTAAAGTTTATATTGTTTCCAATTCAAAAAGTTTGATGATAAGAATGCATGAGAAGATTGGAAGCTTAACGTGGTTTGTTGGGGACCACTGCTTTAAAGAGACACAGAGTACAGAATTTTCTGATTTTTATGGGTTTAGGACAGATCCAGACAAGTATTTTAAAGCAAGCTCGTTTGTGTAAGTATGGCTTTATTAATTTTCCTGCTCAACAATTCACCACAAACATCTGGAACAGCATTATTAGTAGTTTTGAGGCCACATTAATTCTGGATGTTCTTAAATAGCATTTTTACAGATACTTAAGAACACTTAAGAAGGGAACACTTTTGAAGGCTCTTGGCAGAACATGAGAAGGTTAAAACAGACTCTCGGTTACCTATTCTTACTCTGTGAAGCCTGATGATTGTGAGGACTAAGTAATCTGATTCCAGACATTTTAACAGAATGAAATGTGTCCTATGGAGTTGGTATTTCTGTGGTTTAGATCCAACTTTTGAACATGTTGCCTACAGCAGGGGTTGTTTCCCAGGCATTCTTATGTGCACAAGTAGCCTCAGTATCCTCATCAGCCTATGTCTGTTTAATGAGAAGGACTTAAAAGGACACATTTGCTTGTTTTAAAAGAGTTGTTTATGTACTCTCTCGAAGCCTTTATTTGAGACTTTATTGTTCTTGTGTACAAAGGAAACCAGTGAATTGGATCCTGCCACTGAGCCAGTGTATTATACAAAGGTTTAAATCCTTCATGGTGTTGGTTTGAATTTTTTAATCTTTTTTTATGAGCAAGCCTTTGTAGAAGATGAATTCACTGTTGGTGCAGTGCTGGTGCATTTAGATCTGCAGCAAAAACCTTATTTAAAAAGAAAGAACAGTTTATGAGTGAAGAAATGTCACATCATAATAGGCAAAACCTTGCAAGTTTCATGTTCAACAGTGCAGGGAAACCAGATTTCTTTGGAAATCTTCTGTGTTCCAAAAAGGCCTATTACTTCTCTAAATGTTAACTTGGATGATTTAGTTAAGCCCAAGTTAAGTCAAAGGGCTTAAAACTTGGAAGAATGTGTAGTGCGGGCAAAGCTTAAAAACTTTCTTGATACAGTCAATGTGGCATTTACTCTGGTTATTGATTCACATCTTCAAAGCTCTGCTTTCTTTTAGGCTAATGGAGTTTAATTAGAGATCTGATTGCTGCTGAAAGTAGTAAAAATTAAACTGTTGATGCTTTATTTGAGCTAAACATTTTTTGGCAATTTTCCCAACCTCCAGGACATGTCTGAACATGTTTTTACTTTCCTACCTGAAGAAGGACCCACTTGGCATGTCAACGTATGTATATTTTGGCTTAAAGAAAAGACAGTAGTTTGGAAATACAAAAGACAGCTTCTGTCTTTTGTAACAAGTCTTGTGTTAAGATGTAAAAGAGGTAATACGTTAAATTAGAAAGAATTGGAAGTGCATAGTTGGAAGATAGCTAACGGATCACTTCTGCTTTCTTAAAGGAATGTATTTAAGGTTTTCGTTAACAGGCAATTTCCTTTTCAGAATCTACTTTCATCTGTATGTAAAGTTAGAATTTTGTTCAAATAAAATTACAAAGCCTTGTGATTAACCACCTCCAAAGAATTGATTAGAAGAATCATCGAGTTTCCCTTAAAGGACTAATGCAAATTCAGCTATGGAAGCAATCTTATCCTGTGCTGGTGTCCTGGTTTTGGCTGGGATAGAGTTAATTTTCTATCTAGTAGCTCGCATAGTGTTGTATTTTGGATTTAGTGTGAGAAAAATGTTGATAACACACTGATGTTTTTAGTTGTTGCTAAGTAGTGCTTATCCTAAGTCAAGGATTTCCCAGCTTCTCATGCCCAGCCAGCAAGAAGGCTGAAGGGGCACAACAAGTTGGGAGGGGACACAGCCAAGGCAGCTGACTCAAACTGGCCAACGGGGTATTCCATACCATGTGACGTCATGTCCAGTATATAAGCTGGGGGAGGTTGCATGGTGGGGAGACCATGCAACTTGGGAACTAAGTGGGTGAGCAATTGCATTGTGCATCACTTGGTTTGTATATTCCAATTCTTTTATTATTATAATTATTACTGTAAATTCTTTATTATTATCACTGTTATTTTCTTCCTTTCTGTCCTATTAAACTGTCTTTATCTCAGCCCACGAGTTTTACTTTTTTTTTCAATTCTCTACCCCATCCCACTGGGCTTGTGTGGTTCTTGGTTGCTGGCTGGGGTTAAACCACAACAGCTGGCTGAAAAATTGGTAGATTCCCACTAGTACATTCTCTAGACATCTTTGAAATTCATTGCTTATTGTGATAAACTGCACATATCACAAGTATTCTGGATAGAAATATACTTGCAAGCTTTGTCATATCACAGTAAACAGATGGGGGCAGAGGCTGGCAGCCTCAAGATAGTGGTCTCACACAGCAGTTGTCAAGCACACAGAAATGGATTTTGTAGTTCAAAAGTAATAGTTCACCAAAATATCTAAGCAGATATCTTTAAGTGCTCAGTAGCTTGTGTGAAATGCAAGTACACATGGCACGCACACACATACACAAGCCCAGACTATGGTATGCATAAGCCCCGCCAGAACTTGTGTTTGTACATGTGTAGTCTCATTTTCTCAGCTAGAAACATAAAAATGAAATTTATGGATGACCAATTATATGAAAATTCATCAGATTTGGAAATCTGGCTTCAAAAATTTCTCAAGCAAATTTCACATGCTCATTGTTCATACGAAGACTGCAAATACATAAAAACCTCAATAAGTGTTAATACAATGGCCAGATTTTCATGAAAATGAAAGCTGTGTGCACACGCAAACAGAATCCTAAGATTTGCCTAGAGGATTGCCTGAGCTCCTAGGACTAAGGTACTTTGGAAGGACTTCAGTTTCTTTTCTGCTCAAGTACATTTCAAGAAGCTTTCCTTCTGCTGGGGTCATTGAAATTCCAGTATATTAAATGGGGAGAAATCTTTGAGGTACAAAATGTCTGACGTACAAAAATCCTAAGTGGTTTCATAAAATACCATTGATTTTCCCAGATCACAGTCAGATCAAAAGAAAAAAGAAGGATTTAAAAAAGACAAAAAACATCATAGGATTCTCCTTTATGATTGACTCAGCAGATTCCACACAGTTTTTATAAAATCAATAAAGAAAATTATTTTATGTTGCTTCTGTGAGCAGGTCTAGTGAAGATGTGTTTCTGCAAGAGAGCTGTGTTGTCTGAAAGCAAATCAGTTTTAAATTTTCTAGAGTTCCTACTTCTTATTTCCTACCAAATAACATTAACGTGAACTTCTAAAACATGCATTAAATAATGCAATATGGTTTAGCTTTTTCATGCTAATGCATCTCAATAAACAGACTATAGAAATGAAAATACATTTATAACACAGGGCTGCCAGCCCATCCACATATAAAGCATAAAATTTTGTCCGTGATCTTCAGAGTAAATTTAAACAAGGACTAGTCTTTAGACCCCTTAACTTCTCAAATTCTTCCTTTTAGTATATCCTAAATGTTCTATATATTTCAGCATAATACCCTGATATACTCCTGTATGAGAAATAAGCTCAAAAAAATCCAATCCGTCGTCTTAAGGGACCAAAAGAAAAAGATATGTTAATAATTTATTACTACAACAAGGTCTGTGAGAAGAGGAAATATCTTCAAACCTTTATTCTTCTTCTAGTGTTATAGTTACAGCACCACAACTACTACCGTGGAATTACCATCACATTTAACAGTTTGCTTGCTAGTTACAATGCTTTAGACACCTCTCGTTAAACCATGACAGTCGTCAAGTCTGGGCTGAGTTCTGCAGCCACATCTCCCCGCTCTCACTTGCAGGGAGGTGGCAGATGCCTGCCCCAAGTCGGCACCTCTGCAGGCAGGGCGAGACACGAACACCCTCCCTGTCTGACTGGTACACAAGCACATGGCACCAAGCAGAGCAAGAAACTGCCCAAAGCTGTTAAACTCACTGTTAGGCAATCCCTTATCATGAACAAACATCGGACATGGGAAAAGGGATCGGGTGAATCTTGACTTTGTTGAAGACAGTAGACAGAAGATCGGAGACGTGGTTTTGTCTCACTAATTATTACAGAGCTAAGCAATTACGTTTAGTGAAACAGACATGCATTTATATTACCTAGGCTCACAAATGTAAACCTGACTCCACCCTTTCCTCTTTAAATACATCCCTCCTCCCTCTTTTATTACTACTTATGGTACAATTACTTATTCTTTATAGATAAACACATCCCATGACAATGGGATTTTTTCCTTTCTTGTTTTCTGCATATATTTGTTTCTCTTTGCACATTCCTGTCTATCTTGGCATAGTGCATTCAGGCTGTGTCCTAACTGTTAACAACATGCCTTTCTCTTAGCTGCCCTCCTAGCTTAGCAGTATTTGTCCATAAAGGTAAAAGGAGCTGCAAAGAGGGGAGCCTGCCAATTGCACAGCCAAAATATACTCAGTCACACCCTGGTAATGGACTGATTTTGGAAGAATTGCACAGATTCCACACCGATAGGTTTTGGTACCACACCCCCTATCTGATCCACTTATTTTAGTAAATCCCACAACCATGAAAAGATAGATCTGACCTGGTAATGCCTGCAGGCATAGTTGTCCACTCTACCCTGATCTGAACCAACAGACTAACTCAAAGTTTCTGAAGCACATTTTCTCAACATTATTCATTTAAGACTAAAACCCAGCTCCTGTGAAGTCAATGGGAGTTTTGCCAGTGAACGTCAATGCCTCTGCTATTTTATTCCTTCGCTCCCTAAGCAGGAACTGCAAATCACGCTGTATTACACAGTAATTTTATTAGGCATTCAATTGTGCTTTCAGTGAAGTAGAAACAAGTTACCCTTTACCTTTGCCATCAACAGAATCAGGCACCTTCAGCAAACCACCAAATTCGCTACATGTTTCTTCTGTTGGAAGACACTACTCTAAATGATTTCAAACCATTCTGTCTTCTGAACTGAAAAACTAAAACATTTGTGTGATAAAACAATCACACATGTAGTATCAGACTCTTGTCTGAAAGCCTATTTTCTGACTTTTTCCCCCTCTTTCAGGACCTAGATATTTTCCCATGTCCTTATGAATAGCAAAGCCTGTAAATTAGACATTGGTAGATTCTATGTTATATCTTTCTGCATAACTAATATGAAGTGTCAAGAAAACATAAGATAATAAAAAAAAATCCAAATGTTATTTTTCATCAGAAAATCAACCTGAGCTTTATAAAAATGTGCACTTATTACTTCAGACTCTTTGCCTAGAGGTATGTATTTTTGACTGACATGTCTTTTTGTCTGATTATTTTTTAAAAAATAGTAAATCTACATATGACAAAACATATGGCTAATGATATTAGGTAATCCTCTTAAAATATTGGCACCTTGGCACAGTAGCTCTTGGCAGAACTGAAAGCAGTAGACAGATACGGCTTTAAACTGTCTTCCTCTCTTTGTTTCCCTTTCTCCAGTTCCAGCTACAGCCAAGGCAAAAAGCCACCTCCAGGCTTCTTTTCACAGTGTTTACATTCAATAGCCCTCAGGGAGGGAAAGCAGAAAAATGGCAGTACGCGTGTGCTACTTCAGGAACTCGAAATGTGAGTAGCACAAGTCTCCTCCATCCAGCGGTTTGCTTTAAAGCCATTTTGCATGATCAGCATCAGTAGAGGCAGTTCTAAGCATGGAGTGCCATTTGATTGCACATTCCCCCTATCCGCACAATTGACTTGAATGAAGCTGGCTTTCTAAGCACTCTTCAGCTGACCAAACATAGTGTTGAAAATTATAGTAATAAAAGCCATTATGGATTAGTATTGTCTGTTTCTAATACCATTTATTCATAGCAGGACTATGAAGAACATTTACCCAAAGCATCCCAAGTAATGTGAGTAACTAATGACCACAAGAAGCAGGAGTTAAATAACACGATCTGACCATTTCTTCTGACAACTTAAACTGCAAATACCATACACAAGCCTTAGAGCTCACTGAACAAAAGAGATTACTTACAGACTGCCAAAAAGGAAAGCAACATCTGTTACTGGGGTCTATACAAAGAAAATATTACTGTTTAACTGCAATCAAAACCATTCTGCAGCTCTTAAAATCCACAGTTCACTTTAAATGTATTGGGGGTTTTTTTTGAAACTTGATATTTTGTAAGGTTTTCTTTATCACTTAAAAAAACCCTTTTCTCCAAAATATTTCACAGTAAATCTTGGAATTCTTTTCAACAGGCCTTACTCAGTATAATGAGCAATACAGGTTACAAATGCCTTTTAGTTATATTGTGGTAGCTCTTTGGATCGTGAATCAGTGTTTAGTCACATCTTTCTTTGAGACTGTCCATAGTCATAGCTTTCAGGTCACAAATCTCAGGCTCCACACTGTACTTCTAAATGAAATTATCACAATAAATTAAATATTCACACTAAAGATTAGGGGCTTGTGGAGGTGTGTGTATCAGTAACTACACTGATATGTATTAATGGATCAATCATTCATTCATTTAATGAATACACAGGAAGTTAAAAATATTTCAAATCTAAAGTCTTTCTTATATACACAGCACTTTTAAATATAAACTCCATACATTCCATATAATTTACGCTGCACTTCCCCATTAAGTGATTAAATTAATTTTGAAAGCTGAGATTTCTCAACTGACTGAAGTGTATCGGATTATCTTCTTTATTGTGTCAAAATCATAGAATATTGGCTGGAAACGGTCTTTGGAGGTCTCTAGTTCAACCTCTTGCTTAAAGGAGGGTTACTTTTGCAGTTAAATCAGGTTACTTGTGGCCCTTTTGAAAATCTTCAGGCAAATTTTGAAAAATCTCCAAGAATGGAGGATATTAACTTTCCTCAACCCACTGATCATGATCTTGCTTAGACTGCCCAGGATGCTGTTTGCCTTCACTGCTGCAAGGTCACACTGCTGACTAAGGTTCAACCTGCTGTCTACTGAGGGGCCTAGTCCTTTTCTGCAAAGCTGGTCTCTCACCAGTTAGTGCCCAGCTTGTACCAATGCATGGGGTTTTTTTTTTCTGCCTCAAGTGCAGGACTTCACACTTGGTTTTGTTGTTGAACAGGTTCCTGCTTGTTCCATGGTTGCAAGGTTCCGTGGGTTTGTATATGTCCAGCTTATTTAAGTGTTTCCTAATTTGATACTTCTCTACTGTAGGTAGTATCTCTCTCCTCTAAACTTTGGTAGTAGTCAGAGAAAGCTTATGAGAATAGAATAGAACAGAACAGAATAGTTCACTTCGAAGGGACCTACAATGATCATCTGTTCCAACTGCCTGACCACTTCAGGGCTGACCAGAAGTTAAAGTGTGTTATTAAGGGCATTGCCCAAACGCCTCTTAAACACTGACAGGCCTGGGGCATTGACCACCTCTCTAGGAAGCCTGTTCCTGTGTTTGACCACCCTCTCGGTAAAGAAATGCTTCCCAACATCCAGTCTGAACCTCCCCTGGTGTGGTTTTGAACCGTTCCCGCACGTCCTATCAGGGGATCTCAGGGAGAAGAGATCAGCACCTCCCTCTCCACATCCTCTTCTCAGGAAGCCGTAGGGAGCAATGAGATCGCCCCTCAGCCTCCTTTTCTCCAAACTAGACAAACCCAGAGTCCTCAGCCGTTCCTCACAGGACATGCCTTCCAGCCCTTTCACCAGCTTTGTTGCCCTCCCCCGGACACATTCAAGGACCCTCACATCCTTCTTAAGTTGTGTGACCCAGAACTGCACACAGTACTCAAGGTGAGGCCACACCAACACCGAATACAGCGGGGCAATCACCTCTTTTGAGCAGCTGGTTGTGCTGTGTTTGATGCACCCCAGGATGTGGTTTGCCATTTTGGCTGCCAGGGCACACTGATGACTCCTGTTGTTCCTGCTCTGAACCAGCACCCCCGGATCCCTTTCTGCAGGGCTGCTCTCCAGCAACTCTGCTCCCAGTCTGTAATTGTGTCCAGCATTACCCTGTCCCAGGTGCAGAATCTGGCATTTATTCTTGTTAAATTTCATCCCATTGATGATTGCCCAATGCTCCGATCTATCTAGATCCCTCTGCAAGGCCTCTTGTCCCTCAAGAGAGAGTCAACAGCACCTCCCAGTTTAGTATCATCAGCAAACTACCAATGGTGCATTCAACTCCTCCATCCAGATCACTGACAAAAAGATAGAATGAACTGGCAGAACCTGGAAGGCTTAGCAGGAGATTCGGCTAGTAAAGACTGAAATAAATAAAGCATTGGGTATCTCAGCCTCTTCCATGCCCTTCATTAGCAGATCAACTGCCTAATTCAGCAGCAGGTCCATATTTTCCTTGGGTCTTCCTTTTGCTGCCAACATAGCTGCAGAAGCCCTTCTTGTTGCACTTCACATGCCTTATCTGTTTCAATACTGGCCAAACTTTTGTCTTGCTAATTTCATCCCTGCATGCCCAAGTGATGCTTCTCTACCCCTCCTTGGTAACATATCCTGTCTTCCACTTCCCATACACTTCCTTCTTGTGTTTGAGCTCAGTCAAACGGTCTCTGTTTGACCACACTGGTTTCCTGCAGTGCCTGCTGTATGTCTTGCATATTGGGATAACCTCACTGGCTGATAAAGATGTCAGGCACAAGTAGGTTGAGTCTACCTGAAAACAGTGGGGGGACAAATATAAAAAAAAAAAAAAAGCTTCCAATTTGGGCTTTGAGAGCACTCCAGTATTTTGGCTTAGAATTATTCTTTTTTTCCTAAAGGAACCATTTCATGTTGTCCCTCATATCTCAATCACACATTAAGGCTGAGACATACTAGTGCCTTAGTCCCTCTCTGTCAGGGCTATAGACTATGAGTAAATTCATATGTGACAGTTTACTTACTACTACAACCAAGGGGTTCACAGAAACACTGTTTGAATCTTGGACTTGAATGTCAGGCCTTTTTCTCTAAGCCTTGGCTTACTTTTGCCTTCCTCGCTCTTGATGCTGAATGAAGCATGTATACCCACTCTGCTCGTTATAGACTCCAAAATGGAAAAGGAGATACAAATCCAGTGAGAGTTCTGAAAAGCAGGAACTTGATGTTGAACCTGAATTCAAAGATGCCTGGCTGGAAGGATGGATGGAGAATATTCATGAAAAAATAGTCTAAGCATAGTACTCTGGGTCTCCTGAAGCTTAAGAGTATAGGGATTTAGAAGAACTATAAAAGAAAGAGCTGAAATGGTTGAGACAGGAAATGATTCAAGAATGAATAAGAATTTCAGCAAAGCCAGAGCTGAAGCAAGGAAGAAGCCTGGCAGTGCTGTAGAGATTGTGAGAGGACAGTGACATACAAGCAAACTGTAAGGAGGGTAGCAGGCTTAAAAATCAGTTCAGGCTCAAGGATGGCTTCAAGATTTCTGGCCTTCACTACTGTAGAAGATAATTAAGCAAATTATTGCATTAGTTGGAGTCTTCTTACAAAGTTAAAAAAAAAAGATTTCATAGCTCCCAAGCCAGCATTCCTGCAGGCCTTTCCTCCCTTTCAATAAAAGTTAAGGGAAGAAGAGATGCACTAGAAGAACTACAGTGGTATTCTGGTACTGACACCTGTCAAAGCTGGCCTCAGTGCCCTTGCTTTAAAACAACCTATAACATATTTGGAAATACACAGGTAGAGGATTAATTTGTTTGAGGAGATATTGCAGAGTAAAAAAAAAAACAACTAAAGAAGCTGTAAGAGAAATTCGATGTTGACAGCTCTTCTACAGGTAATAATCATGGAAAAGGACATGGAACAGAAGGATGACAGCAAATGTAGAATATTGTAAGATCATCTCATGTAGAGAGAGCTCAATGGGCTCAACAGAAATGGAAATGGTAAATGAAAGAAAGTTGTAGGTGCCATTCTTGAAAAAGCAGTGATGATTCAGGCTGAAAAGAGTAAAAACCTTAGACAAAGAAAAGGTGTAGAGGAGAGAACAGCTCAGTTACATGCTTTTCAGGGCTGTTTGGAAAGTAACAATGACAAAAGCAAGATGGACAGGGTGCACTGGAATCCCTTTTCCACCCAATAGATGTTCAATTCACCTTACTTGAAAATGCTATGCAAGACCCTAAAAATTGAGACTATGCAGCTGGCTTTTATGCAAAGCTGTTGTCTTAATGAGAAAATGTGAAAGGCTGAAGAATAAACATAAAAGAATAATTATTTCATAGACCTGTAAAATGTAACAGAACACAGTCCTAGAAAAGAAATAAACAACTCTTAGATCAAAGGATTCATAGATCACCTTCACTGGAGGAATAAGTAGAAATTTATTAGTTGCCTTTTTCTTTTTCTTTTTTAAGCCAGCTCACAATAAGTATACAGCTTAATGTCAACTTAAATTATATCTACAGTTTTCTGACAGATTCATTTGCTTTTTCAGGTTTATGTCTAACACACTGACAGTTTCTAATCAATAGGAGACAATTCCCTTTGAGAGTTATTAAAATATACCTTGCATTTAAATGCAATAAAAAGCATGACTGAACATGCCTCTGTTCCTCATAACACATAAATACCACATCTGGTCCATAAAAAACATGCATTATACAGAGGTTGTATGAATGCCAGATACCTATTATTACATGGAACTGTTTTATCCATCTACCCTAATTTCCAGATGTTTTATTACTTGTAGACAAGAGTATTGTCAAAACTGTTGCTGGAAGTCAATTTATTTCAAGAGGGCAAGGGACAGGGATAGCGAGTTAAGCTACAGGAAATGTTTGTGATACAGTTATTGGCAAGTCATGTGACTGAATCATCAGTGCTATCATGTTTAAAGAGATGCACTTAAAAATTCAATTTCAGACTAAAATTTCAGTTGACTGCATTTTAAATATGCACTTAGTTATTCTTCCAGCAGTAAATGGCACATAATTGCAGGTCATATTTACAAAAAACAGAGCAAGAAACTAATGGAAATGAAATGGAAACCATTAGTACAAAAGTTGCTGGTAACTATAACCATATCCAAAAATATATCAAGCAGTTAGCTAAAAATTCTGAAGACACTGAAAAGTAATATCTTTTAATTCCTCCAATTTGGAATTGGGCTGTGGGATTTATCTTGGTTTTTTTTCTCTGTAAGGAACAGAAATGTGTTTTCAAACATTATTTGAAATGAATGCAACAGTTCTCAAGGAGCCAGATGACATCTGAAAAGCTTGTTTGGGTCCCCACAAAAGCAAGGATTCTAGTGCATTAGTAAAAGTATGAGGTAGAGGAGGGGATGAAAAGGCATGTAAGTGAGTGCATAAAGGAAAGGAAAAGCAGCAGACACTATGTCATAAAAATGGTGTTTCACCAAGATGCCAGAAGAGAGAGGGCTAGGTTTAGTTTGAGCACAGAAAGGTAAAAATGAAGCAATTGTAAGAATGCACTAGTAGAAAGTAGGCATTGATGTAAGGGTTGGACAGTAACCATTAGTTTTCCTTGTAATGAAAGTACATTTCATTAAATGCAGGATTTGGTTTAGTGAAGTACAAGCTATACAGGGATGTGAAGATTACCAAATGAAAACACCCTGAGTTTTAAAATATTTGGTGTATCAGTGTGATGTTTCTGATTTTATCCCTAAAAAACCCCCAAACTTAGAATGACTGTAGTAAATTTACTTTACAATCCCATTCAAAATAGCATCATAACATGATCTCATAACTTCTGTTTCTAAGAAGTAACATTAACCCCAGGCTCTTTTCTGTCCTGTAACATTTCCTATACTGGCACTGAAACCCCAAAAGTTCCTCTCCTCAATTCATTGTGGGTCCTGTTTCAAATTACATACTACTTCTCACACCATACTTCATTTTTTAGTAAATCCCAAGCAAGAGCGCAGCCATTTAAAAAAAAACAAACACCTAAACATCTCAATGATCAGGTAAAGGGAGGCAGTCCTAACAGTGTCTCAGAGAAATCTGGATGCTACAGTCTGTGATTTTAAGGTTGACTTCCCAGTTAAATGATTAATTTGACTACACCTCTTCAGATTTACTGAACATCAACATTTAAAAGAGGTTTGCACTATAACCACTACAAACCTAGAAAACATTTCCAAATTTTTTGAGGTACATAATGGCTGGGAGGGTAAAATTAATTTCAGTCCTGTGAATACCATGACCCCATAACTTGTATTTACCTGAAACCCAACATAGATTATAAACAAGACCCAGGGCTTAGACAGGACTCAAAAAATTGGAAAATATTCATCATCCTGTCCATGAAAAATATGATGGTTACTCCACCAAAAAAATATGATGGTTACTCCACCATCACTGATAATTCCTCAGAAATAAAGTTAGGATGATCGTTAATAACACACCCTACATCTCAGGTTAAGGCTTGTCCTGCTGCAGCCATTAGCCCTCTTCTCTAAAGACAGCTCCAGTGACTGACTTATTGATTAGCATTTCAGCAAGCCCCTTAAACCAGTCAGAAAACTTATGGTTTAGTGTACTGCGAACTACAAGACCAGGACACATAGAATTACAGATTGAGTAGCACAGCACAGGTGGTCTGTGGCCAAAGCCAGGAGAGTTCTCACATCTCCTCTCAAAAGATTTGTGTATGATGATTGAGATAGCTGTGATAAGACTAAGGAGGTAATTAATATTTCTCACTGTATGCATCAGCCTAATCACTAATGCATTCCCTCCCCTTTCTCTTTCAAACTCTTTGTTCTCTTACAGTAAATGGAAAGCAATCTGGATAGAGAGCATGTCAGATTCCAGTTGTACAACGGATTGTTCAAAGAAGACAGAGTTTGCAGAAATACGCTGTGTGCAAACACCACCAAGAAGAGAGAGACAATGCACTTGTGCAGTGCTGGAAGAAAAATATACTGTACATTCTCTGCAATGTTTTTGTGTTAGAAATGTGAGTGAATTGTTCCCTTTTGGATCCCACAGAGAAGCACTGGTTAAATTAATCTTGAGACTCTGCATGATCCCTGCTGTTGAAAGTAAAAACAACTCAGCTTCTCTGCACTGCTAAATATTCTGACACCTCTAGGGATGAAATCTGTCACTTAGAATATGTCTATAGCATATCTAACAGAATGAAATTAAACTTGACTGACTACAGAAATGTAAACATGTAATAGTAAGAGAATTCAAAACAAGAAGCTTGTCACAAACATCACAAGATTTACACCTTTATGTTCAAAATTGATTTTTTTTCCCAAAGCTAAGAACATAAGGACTATAAATACTAATAGCAGTGTTTATGTTAGGAGGTCTCCAAATATTCTGCAAAGGAGACACAGCTCTCCAAATATAACATGCTAGCCAAAAACATGCTAACCAAGTCACAGAAATGGCACAATCCCAAGCTAAATCAGAACAGAACATCCTCAGTCTTTAGAGTAATGCATTCACCTGTGTCCCACTATGAATTTTTATTGAAAGCATCTGCAAGCTCTCACTACAACACTCTATTGTCTAAGAGAAAGACAAGTGTTGTTAAAAACAAAACAGTTACCTTCAAAGTTTGCCCCCCCTGGGGATTTTTCTATATACTTTTACCTATATTATTGTCTAAAACATAGGGTATTCCTTTTGCAGTTCTCATGAAATCCAAGGGAAAAAGGATATCCACCTACCTTTGATTTTCTGGACTAGGAAATGTGTCTGCCTTGTACGTACTCTGGGTCCTGTTTGCATACATGCTGTAATCCTAACACATGTTCTTGTTTCATTTTATAAGGACCAGTGGAAGAGTTTGTATCCACTGGCTTCTTTACTGCTCCATAAAGCATGCCTCTTCTGTAATCAAAGTTTGTGATAAAAATGAAATGAGACTAAGGAGGCTAATTCATACCTCCTTCCTCCATATCCCCCATTCACTACAACCTGCATTAAGAAGTCTGTACTTGACATTGGGAAAAAAAAGGGTTTAGATTATTTTCTTCTTAACAGACTACCCTGCACGCAGCTTGGTGCTTTTCAGGATTACAGTCCTGTTTTAAAATAATGGAAAACCAGTAATAATTTGCCAGCAGTGAACAATGCACCAGAACTAGTTTGGCAACAGACTAGAACACATTAGGGGTAGGCAACACTATCTGTGCTTTTGGACATACAGATACGAAATAGATACTGTAACACAAGCATTCCAAACTCTTTCAGAGCGTCTCTGCCTTTCACCTTTTGCTAACACTTCTCTTGCTAGGTGATCTGACTGCTCTTGAGCCAGAACTTGACTTATGTATGGAACTTCACCTCAATGGAAAACCTGGAGCACTGAGTGACACACACACCCTTTTTCTTCTCTTCTGTTCTCCCCACAAGACTTACTGCATTTCCAGGACCACATAAACGCAGCAGTAGCTCTGCTCCATGTCAAAGTCAGCTTTTCCTATACCCTACCTACCCAAGGCACAGTCACAATGAAGCTGCAGGCTCTCTCCAGCTGCAGCAGGCAGAAGCACATCAAGGCCAGCTGGCATAGAGCAGCTGAACCTAGTTAAGGGTATCCAAGGAGGACAGAAGACAATATCATTAGGGTACTGTGGCTAATAACTTTGATGTCACACACGTTTACATCATTAATCAGTGCATATACTTAATTTAACTGTATAATATAGATCTACTTCAGCTGGCACTAAGCCACAGCAGCATTGATCAAAGAGTATTGGCAGGAAAGGACTTCTGCACGGAGTGGATTAACACCAACATGAGATGAAGTCAGCCACAGCTTTACCTGGCCAAGCTCAAAAGCCCCTATGGATGAAACACTATAGCCCCTCCAGATAGCTTGTTCTAGTGCTGCACCAAGGAAGTTACTAACCGGCCTGTACTGATGCACAGGGCTATTCTACCCCCCCCCCCCACACACACACACTTCCCATCATTGAAGTTCATGAGTTTTCTGTTAGTCCCATCCTTAAGTTTCTCTAAGTCTCCCTGAAGTTCTACCTGTAGGCTTGTCATCCTCTCCTACTAAATTGTACTGTCCACAAATTGGACATCCCATCACAAGAGACCCAGCAATACCATCCCTAGAGAACTGGGACTCCACTTGAAACCACTGTGTGTGTTTGTTTAGTGGGGACTTTAGTACAGAGTAAAATCATTAGGAGAAAGAGATCAAAGTTTTCCAAGGCCCCAGCAATTGAACTCATCCTAAGTTTAACATTTTCAGTGACAGTGAGGAGGGAGGCAGGAACACTACTAGATCCACTCAGGTCCTGAGAAATAATAACTTTTTTTCTTGCCTCTCTAAACATAGCTGGTTTAGCATTTTTGCTACCACAAAATTCTTTTAGTGTCTTTAAAGAGCATGGGCTTACCCCTGTGCACTGAATTTTGCCCTGTCTCAGGAGCTGCAACAATTACACAATTAACTGTTATCCTGGAATCTGTAATCAGTAAATTTGAATGTTAACTACTCAGAATACAAGTAATCACGAAGAAGGCATCTGATTTGGATGAATTTCTTCAGTGACAAAATACAATATTTATTTTGCCAAATATGCACAGCATGGAGGAACTCGGCAAAAAACTATGGACGCGGAATCCAGGGACGGTTTCTAATCAGCAAGCAAAAGGTGCAGACGACACTAGTTCCTGTTTCCATCATCCCTGTAGTTCCACTTTCAGGGTGATGTCCCTAGGAATGAGCACCAAATGCTGATTCAGTGAGAGCATAGCACCACCTGCTGCCGAAGACAAGGCTTCGGAAGGAAGGAAAAGGTTTTGCCCTTTCCCTGTAATATTGCTAGGTTTAGTTAAAATAAAAAATAAAAAAAAATAAAACAAGAAAGAAAAAATAATTACCTCTCTGTATAGACCTCATCCTCTTTGATTATTAAAGAAGTCTCCAACATGTAAAAGTTGCAAGGGTTCTGTGCCTCAGATACTGTGCGGAGACTCCTATTAGGTGTTTCTGGGCCATTTCAATTACTCTGTCACGTTCATGTTCAGTGCTGACAAGGTGCTTCTCTAGAAAACATCCATTTTAGAGCTTTTACACACCGGCAGTTTAGTCAAGTATAAACAAGGGATGTAGTAGGATCCGTGTCTTCAATGTGTAATTTACTACAATGATGCAACAGATAAATGACTAAGATGCTCTGGCAGTAATTTAACCTCAAACAAATGTACAGTAGTTATGTTTGTGTGGGTCTGCCTTTGGTTCATAATATATTAGCAGGTGCCTTCCTGTACCGCACCTCTTCCTGATTCACCAGACTGCTCATGCGGATACACTCTGCTCTCTTGAGATCTTAGGAGCCTGATGTCACCTCCACGAAAAAATGCTGCTGTGCAGCCAGGTGTACTGGGTTTGCGTGGCAAGATTTTGGTAGCAGGGAGGCTGTGGGGGTGGCTTCTGTGAGAAGCTGCCAAAAGCTTCCCCCATGTCTGACAGAGCCAATGCCAGCCGGCTCCAAGATTGACCCACTGCTGGCCAAGGCCGAGCCCATCAGCAACGGTGGTAGCACCTCTGGGATAACGTATTTAAGAAGGGGGAAAAAACTGCACAACTGCAGCTGGACAAAAGAGTGAGGATATGTGAGAGAAACAGCCCTGCAGACACCCAGGTCAGTGAAGAAGGAGGGGGAGAGATGCTCCAGGCACCAGAGCAAACAGAGATTCCCCTGCAGCCCATGGTGAAGACCATGGTGAGGCAGGCTGTCTCCCTGCAGCCCAGGGAGGTTCACCGTGGAGCAGATCTCCACCTGCAGCCCGTGGAGGACCCCACATCAGAGCAGGTGGATGCCCCTGAAGATGGTCATGACCCTTTGGGAAGCCTGCAGTAGAACAGGCCCCTGGCAGGACCTGTGGAGCTGTGGATAGAGGAGCCCACGCTGGAGCAGGTTTTCTGGCAGGACTTGTGACCCCACGGGGGACCCACGCTGGAGCAGTGTGCTCCTGAAGGACTGCACCCTGCGGAAAGGACCCATGCTGGAACAGTTCATGAAGAACTGCAGCCAGTAGGAAGGACTCACGTTGGAGCTCATGGAGGACTGTCTCGTATGGGAGGGACCCCACGCTGGAGCAGGGGAAGAGTGAGGAGTCCTCCTTCTGAGGAGGAAGGAGCAGCAGAGACAACATGTGATGAACTGACCGCAACCCCCATTCCCTGTGTCCCTCTGCTGCTGGAGTAGAGGAGGTAGAGAAAATTGGGAGTGAAGTCAAGCCTGGTAAGAAGGGAGGGGCAGGCAGACGGTGGTTTTAAGATTTGGTTTTATTTCTCATTATTATACTCTGGTTTGATTGGTAATAAATTAAATTAATTCTTCCCCAAGTCAAGTCTGGTTTGCCCTGGGTGGTAATTGGTGAATGACCTCTCCCTGTCCTTATTTTGACCCACAAGATTTTCTGCCCGAGTGCCCTCTCCCCACCTGAGTTGCACCCTCTCTATATATGTACAAAGGATCTCTAACATGATTAGAAGTTTTGCACTAAAAGACCATTTAATAGCACACAGTTCCGTGACTGAGGGAATGCAGTTGCAGGAAGCCAGACAGATAAGGGGCTGGAGACTACAGTACATAATTGTGAGGAACCCTGCCCAGAAGAAAGTCAAGAACAACTGGAGCAATTTTTAAGGACAACTTTATTTAGCAGAAGGCCAGAACTACTTGAACGTTTGGGCTGTGGTGGTAAAAGATCTGGAGATCTTTAGGGAAGTGGTCCTAGAAGCTTAAGAAATTCTCCTTCTGTTTGAATAGTCCTTATTCCTCCATGCTCAAAATAGTGACTCATTTGCTGACTACCTCACTTCTAATCCAGGACAGCTCCACCATGTCCTACCCTGCCAAACTGTGTTCAGTGATTCAGAGTGGTCTTAGAAATCAGCAGGTATTGATCATGCACAAATCATTACTCAAACCAGACTGTACAAGAGCCCTTATTTGCTTCACCCTTTCCCCTACTCTGATATCTCATTTCAATTGGTGGAGACTGAAGAACCAGGGCTGATGAAACTAAAGACCCCAGAGCAATCTATTTGGGAGCAGCAGTGCTCCACCAGAACAGGAGACTCCCATCAGTCTGAAGCCCCCAAATCCAGACTCAGCTCTTCTCCAGATCTCAGAATTCCCAGAGAGCTGTGCAGCAAAAAGACAAATCAACAAAAAAACATGAGGAGTTTTAGAGCCAGCCAGTAGACTAAAATGCTTCTGTACCTGGCATGTGCTGGTGCTTTCTCCCGACATGTTTTTCACACCTTCTAGGGGCTGAAATACTGAAGCTACAGGTTTGCCTCAGTAACAGAATCATTCAGATTTTCTTGTAGTCAAACAACATAGCAAACACTGAAACACTAATCAGACAGTAACAGACAGTGAGGCTGGCAGCATAAACCACAATTCCCTTTACAAAACAATATGTGTATATTATATACACCGTGTCCACAATTTGCTTTGTAGCTCATTCACACACTTAGCACTAATCATGTATCTGACGTGCATCCATTCATAAACTGTCCTTGCTATTGTTTGAAGCAGTTTTGGCCTGTGAGTTTTCTTCAAGTTACATCAGCTAAACATCCTGTTTTGGTTAGTTCTCTTCCTTAATTACTTGTGTATGTCAACATCAGTACCAGCATTCTCAGTGTGTAGCTCACACACAGCTCCTGTATAATCTTCTTCCATTTTGAAATTCTCTTCAGCCAACAAACATACCTGAAGTCAGCTTGTGCTAAGCCCATAATTCAAGCACTCTGTGGTTGCACACAGGTTTTCTAGGCTGTCGTGGGTTTCCAACCTTCTAGATCTAATAGGTGCCTAGATACCCCTGATATATAAAGGATGTCCTTAAAAATAAATCTGCACAAAGTGGCCAGGATAAAAGAGAAGATATGTCTGGCAAAATCTGGACATACAATCACCATACATAAGACTGTGTATAAGCTAGGTTAGAAATTTACAGCGCAGTAAGTGACTCCCTGCTAGAAGGTTATTCCATTTCCAAACTGCAGAATCTTCACAACCTTTCCCTATTAGAAATTACTGTGAGCAGCTACTTGTAGTATGAAATTATCATCCTACGTTACTCAGTCACAACACCTCCTTGTAGACAAGCCCTTCAGCTGAGGTACCCTATCCCATTTACCTAGAGAGTAAGCTACTGCATGTAAAGATTCAGGCTCGTCTGCAAAGGATATGTACTACTTATACTTAAAGGATATTTTCTGCTACTCACATAGTGGAACAGCTGAACTTCTTACAACTACAGTGAAAACATTTACGCGTAATTTAAGTCAGTTTCAGTTAACTTAGGAATTTAGCTTAATTTGGAAATGCAGCAAGTAAAATACCACCTGGTTTCCAAATAATGGGAAAGTCACTCTTCTTGCTAACTGTGATAAATTTCTTTCAAAAATTAATGGATGGGCCTTTAACATAGTCTAAAAATGTCTTCAAGAGACACCAATGTAGAATTCCCTGTCTGGTGTCAATTCATACCCTAGTTTACTGGGTAGTAACATCCCCATATGCTGACCAGACTACAGTGGCCACAGAATACCACTTGGTGATAATAAGTCACCATTTCCTCTCTGCTGCTTTGTTATTTCCCAAGTAAGAAGGGGAGTCAACTGCAGAGACTGTGTGGTAAATTTCTTTGCACACCTGAAAACACTGCTGAGAGATCTTCAGTCACTTTGAAGTGACTGCTGTAGCCACAGCAGAATTGGAAGAATGGAGAGCCACCTTCACCACTTCCTCCTATAAAAAATGCTGCTGTCCAGCCCTATTCCACCATTTTGGTTAACAAGATGAACCTCTGAGATTCCTTAATGTCTGAAAATGCTTTTGTTTTTTTTCTACTATTTAACAAAGGGATGTGTGTGTGAAGGAATCTATACAGTTCTGTTGTACAAGTCAAGCTCAGCTATATTCATATAATGCGCGTGTGTGAGTTGTAGCAATTTTTTCCCCTTCTTCAGACATCCCAGAAGAAAAGGTTAGACTATAACTAATTGACACTTAACTTTTACCTTAGAGATTGGAAAAGCCATCTGTGATAGAACCAGGGGATGCAGGTTCCTTATCTGAAAAATTATTTATGTTTGCACTTCTGAGTTTTTAAAAGTTTCCATAAAAATGCAAAATAGTACTTCTAGTACTCATTCACTAAGTATGTATAAGCTACAAAGTTGTGTAAGTCTTTACAGGCATAGATAAGAGTACATTCCCATCCCACATAGTTGACAATCTAAGCAAAAAGTCCACAATAATAGGGGATCAGAATCCATTCCTCTCAGGAGTAGGACATCAAACTTACAGAACAGACTAAGGATAAAGCATGATAGATTACCACATCCAAGACTTTGAGTTGATACTGGACCTTTGGCAAATAGTGTCATTGCTTTCCCAGGTTGTCCTAATAATTAGAGGTATAAAGTCATACACAGTTCAAAGATACTTTAAAACAGTATTTGTTAATCATAGTACAGTCTGGAAGCATAACCATATCTGTTATCATTAAAGTCTTAGTTATCACTTGAGATATCAGCCTACCTACAAATTGCAAAAAGAAAACCAAATAAAATAGAACAATTCTCCCCCAAATTGTGACACTTCTTTAACCCAGTGTAATGAGTACCTAAAAAAAGGTGTACCTCTTACCTGAAATCTGCTTCCATTGTCAAAGCCTCCTTACACAAATGAGGTTAAAATGTCTCAGCTGAGGTGTTTTCTCCATCACTGTTCCCAACTGTTATGGCCTCATTTCCTTATTTCTACAGACAGCTGCAAAAGATTCCTTCCTTCCCAGACTCCTGCTTCATCCACATTTATTCCATTTACTCCATTTCATCTTGCCTCTCTCTTCCACTGCCAACATCCATATCTGATTCTCTATAAAGGGCAAGTTAGAGATAACTAATAATTCTGTAAAAAACCCAAAATTTACTCAAGAATTAAATCCCACCATGCATATTCTTCAAGTGAAGGAAATTACCATGCCACATCTTGCCACTTACATGTTATACTAATAACTTCCACTAAGAAAGTCCTTATCTCCCAGACCCCTCCCCACAGACTAATAGGGAGTAACATACCACATAAAATACCTTCTATTGGTGTCCTACCATCCACTGAGAACATAAGGAATCATTTGTTCTGCCAGTGCACACAGATGTGTTTCCATCACTGACACCAGGATTTGTCATTCACGTGGCAGAGGGGGCATATCATGTTTGTTTGGGGAGGGGGAAATGGAAAGAAGCTCTTTGGGTAGTCATGAGGTGTGGTTATGATGTTCATAAGAGACAAGGTAACTAAACCATGCTGTCTGGCCAAGGAGCCTGTCATTCCCTTGGCTTTAATAATAATTTAAGTGTGGCTATTTTCCCTGTACTCTTTTGAATATAGATTTTGTTTGGGGGATTAATTAATCGAAAGGAAGTTGCTTCATATTGACAACTGATTTATGCCATGCACATAATATTTTCTTTCTGCCTTGTCAGCTGTCTTTAAGGAACTGAAAGCATCAACTGTGTGTGCTTGGATCCATTCAATCTTCCAGGTCTTCTGTTCATTCTGTACTGAGGAAGTACAGAGGAAAAGCACAGACACTCATCAGCCTGTTGCTGTCTAACCTCAGACTCCATTCCACATCTTTACAGTACTAGCCCAGACTCTACTGTTTTTAATTTTCCCCTTGATATGCTCCTTGAATCGACTAAGCCCTTTTTAAAAAAAAACAAAAACCAAAAACCCACAGCATGAATCACACTGACGTCTTCTCTCCTTGTGCACATGCTGGAAACAATTACAGTCCCAGCTCTGCAGTTTCACCAGTCTGCTATGCTCAGTGGAAACCCCACTGAAATCAGCAGGCCTCTGAAGACACCGATATACTGGAGGACTGCAGCCTGAACTCAAATACTCTCCAATTCTATGGCTCCCTGCTTATCCTCTACTTCTTCCCTGTGAGCTTAGAATCAGTCCCCAGATGTAATATAAAACTGGGTTACATTACAGCACTTCCAACATAATAGTGTCTAAAAATACCAATGCAAACTCAGATTGCTTGTGGTTATTAAAGACATTACAGTCAGGTTTCCTCAGAAAATGAGGATAGCATGTTCATGTCTGTGTACTCCACCCTTCCACCCAATAACTTTTGAATCCCAGTGGCTAACTTCAAGAAAAACTGGCAGAGAGGTAGATGTCTCAGAGACACTAAGTTCCTACAAGTTTGTCCAATATACAGAAGAATAAAAGAAAGAAACTATATTCATGGACTTACACAAGGAAAGACTACCTGCTCTCTTTATTGATCATCAGAAAATCTACCCAGAGAAGAAAACAAAATGCAAAATTTATTTAATTAGTTTTCTGTGCACAGAATAGCTTATTTAAAGAGTGTCAGTAATAAATAAATAAATAGGTGAATATTTATTAGGTGACTAGTAAATAGGTGTACTTAATTGGTATAGAACAGCCTTACTCTACAGAAGCTACAACCACTGATAACAGAACTGTATGGGCTTTGTGTGGCAAGGTTTTGGGGGGGGGGGGGCGGTTTACAGGGGTGGCTTCTATAAGAAGCTGCTGGAAGCTTCCCCTGTGTTCGAGAGAGAGCCTATACCAGACGGCTCTAAGACGGCCCATCAGCGATAGTGGTAATGCCTCTGTGATAACGTTTTTAAGAAGGGAAAAAAAAAGTTGGGACAGATGGAAACAGCAGCCAGTGAGAGGAGTCAAAACATGTAAGAGAAACAGCCCTGCGGACCCCCAGGTCAGTGAAGAAGGAGGGGAAAGAGATGCTCCAGGCGCTGGAGCAGAGATTCCCCTGCAGCCCGTGGTGAAGACCATGGTGAGGCAGGCTGTCCCCCTGCAGCCCAGGGAGGTCCATGGTGGAGCAGATATCCACCTGCAGCCCGTGGAGGACCCCACGCCGGAGCAGGTGGGTTCCTGAAGGAGGCTGTGACCCTGTGGGAAGCCCACATTGGAGCAGGCTCCTGGCAGGACCTGCGGAACTGTGGAGAGAGGAGCCCATGGAGCAGGTTTTCTGGCAGGACTTGTGACTCCGTGGGGGACCCATGCTGGAGCAGTGTGCTCCTGAAGGACTGCACCCTGCGTAAAGGACCCATGCTGGAACAGTTCGTGAAGAACTGCAGCCTGTGGGAAGGACCCACGCTGGAGTTCGTGGAGGACTGTCTCCCGTAGGAGGGACCCCACGCTGGAGCAGGGGAAGAGTGTGATGAGTCCTCCCCCTGAGGAGGACGAAGCAGCAGAAAATAATGTGTGATGACTGTAAACCCCATCCCCGTCCCCCTGTGCTGCTGGGGGGGGGGGGGCTTGGTAGAGAATCCGGGAGTGAAGTTGTGCCCAGGAAGAAGGGAGGGGTGGAGGGAAGGTGTTCTGAGATTTGGTTTTATTTCTCATTACCCTACTCTGGATGATTTGTAATAAATTGAGTTAATTTTCCCCAAGCTGAGTCTGTTTTGCCCATGATGGTAATTAGTGAGTGATCTCTCCTGTCCTTATCTCGAGCCACAAGCTCTTTGTTATATTTTCTCTCCCCTATCCAGCTGAGGAGGGGGAGCGATAGAAAGGCTTTGGTGGGCACCTGGCATCCAGTCAGGGTTAACCCACCACAGAACTGAAAGCAAAAATGCTCAGTGTGTCTATAGCTGCCAGACCTTTGGGATGGCCAGGCTGGTTAACACCTGAAACAGCAGACTTAGTTTAGTACCTTACAGCCCGCCAGCAACTTCAGCTACTCATCCTTGCCCTCTACTTCCCCAACAGAGTTTACTGATCTCTCAGTTGTGCCACAGAAACCTATGAAATAATCCAGATTTTCTAAATATGCCCAAAAAGGTGAACAGAGGTAGGCAACATGAACAGCTGAGTCAGCACAGTTGAGGAGACAGTCACACCATACAAAGGGAATGGTGTGTGTAACAGGCAACCCAAAACCTCTGCTGCCACTTGAACAGCAAAGTGTGAAAATTGCCTCTGGGAGAGCCAGAAAAGACTGCACTGCCACTTCCATGTATCTCACAGCATGCTGGGGATTGGGAGGGGAGATGTGCAAGCGTTAGGTGCTACGCGCCTGTTCAGTATCACATAATAAAGGATTGCTTTTTACTTACAGCGTGACAAGATTAAATAGCATTCTGCTATGGATAGCCTGCACCAAACAGCTTGTATCAAGCTCCAGTTGCATGGATGGGCACAGGGAACAACAAAAGCAGGATGTTTTGTGGTTCATTCCCTTCAGGTGCAGTTCACAGTCTAAACAGACATGGCACAGTGATATAGAGAATGAACTGCTAATTGGTTAATGATTGTCTCTCTGGAACTTTACATACCAAAGACTGGTGTTTGTCAAGGATTAAGCCTGTCAGAGACTGGTACTTGGGAGTGATGAGCAAGAAGGAACCATGAACAATCACAAAATTTAATTAAATGTTTGATGAATTTACAATCGAAGGCATAAGTAGAGGCCTTGCTTGAATAGATAGGGCCAGAAAAGATAAGAATTCCTGCCTTTGATCTCATCCTTGTAGATAATTTATCTTAAACTAACCATATGGTTCTACACCACTAATGAAAACTTAGAATATAAGAGCACTAACAAGCACTGATGTATCAAAATATGTAAAAGACCATACTGTGCAGAATCACCTGAGGAGGGTCAAATAGCGGACAAGTGAGGAAGACTATGGAAGACCACCAGAGGACTCCTGAAGACCACCAGAGACCTTCAATGCGCCTGCGTAAAGGACATTTGCATATGCTAATAGTTTCCCGGAAAACTAATGAATATGTATAACATTTCTCAGAAATCTAGTGAATATGCATGTAGAGCATGTACTTAACATGCACAATTAGACCTGACCGGTGTGCAGAATAGGTGGAGCGATCCCCTGTGCATCCAGCACTGCCAATAAAGAATACCTACTTAATAGTTAATCAAACTATTGAGTTAATTTCTTTGAATCAACAGTCCCAACCTTCCCCTCATCCTGCCGTTTATTGCTCCTCTTTCCAGTGTGTCAAGACTGTTTTTAGAGGGGGGCGGGATTAGAGCAGCTCCCCAGACCTGCTGAATGTGTACTCCCATAACTCTTGACTGCACGGCTGGGAGCAGCGCTGGGGAGACCTGGCGGCCAGGACGCACCTCTTAAACTGCTGTGCAGCCCAGCCCTGCGGTGATTCACTGGGGTGGATGAGGCACCAGCATCTCCCCGGGGAGCCTTCCGGACAGTAGGGAGACCGGCTCCTCCAAACTTGTGGAGTGACATAGGCCGAAAGCGGAGGACAAACCCTAGAAAAGAAGAGGATTTTTGCTTCTTAGTAATTCTACGGCAAGACATCTGTGCTCTTTACAAACAGACATAGCCTTCGTTATGGAGACACTTTTCTCTTCATAAACTTAACGAGTCCGTCTTGTAGCCCGGAGCACGTGACAAGAGAGTTAACCTTCCACACAGGGAAGATGGCGGAGGGAGCAATGGCCGACTGGCTCCTCCATGACACTGCAGTAAGAGCACACGGGTGTCAGGCACCGGACGCAACAGTGACGACACTTCAGCATTTGCGTTCGCCGTCCAAACAGAGGTGTCTTAAAGCCTGAATTCCTCCCCGCTGTGACTTCCAGACGCTCGATTTCCCTTTCCAACACCTCAGAGCAACCTTCCAAAATTTGGATTGGGATCTGTCAAAACACCTAATTTGTCTGGTTAAGGCTTGAAATGCTTTACCGCAACTCAGACTCCTGCTTATTCGCGATACGGCTTATAACACCACCTGTGGAAAGCCTGCTGGAAAGCGGCATCTGCTGAGACTGAGACTGCTTTGTGGCAGTACAAAAGACGCGCTCGTCTCCCCTTCATAAGAACGTAACCCAAACCAGGGCCTTTCCACGCAGAAATTAAACCGCTCAAAACTCCCGACCCAGCAACCCTCCCGGGTTACGCCCGGGAGCGGCTTCGGGCGCAGGACGCCGGGATGACCGCAGCGGGAGGCGACCCCTCCCGCGGAGCCAGGCCCGCCCGCCCGCTCTGGCGGGGCGAGGCCCACCTCCCGCCCGCCCCCAGCCCGGCCCTCAGGGGCCCTTCAGCGGCCGCCAGCAGCCGCTCGCCGGGGAGGCGGTGCCGCGCGCGGGGGGCGGGCGCTGAGGCGCGCTCCCCAGCGCCCCCCGCCGGCCCCGTGATGGGGGCGGAGGCGGGGCCGGGGGCGGGTTGCCCGCCCTTCGAGCGGGTCGCCGCCGGCAGGCGGAGGCGCAGCAGTTGCCGCCGCCGCGCCATGGGTAGAGCCGTGGGGCTGGCCGGGCTGCTGCTGGGGCTCTTCCTCGTGCCCGCCGTGCTGGTGAGCACTAGCCTCCGCCACGGCGCCCCGCGGAGCGAGCCCGAGTCCGCGCCCGGGCCGGAGCCGGCCGAGTGGGAGCCGGCCTCGGGCGCCGTCCCCGAGGACTCCCTGTGGCCCCTGCCGCAGCGGCTCCGCACGTCCCGCCGCCAGCTGCAGCTGGCCCCCGGCCGCTTCCAGCTGGTGCACGGCGCCGGCTCCTCGGCCGGGCCGGCCTGCGGTCTGCTGCAGGACGCCTTCCGCAGGTGAGGGGCGGCGGGGGCGCTGCGGCCGGCGGCCGGGTGGCGGGAGCGGTTACCTCAGGGCCCCGCCGGCGTCTCTGTTTCCCCCGGCAGGTACTACGAGTACATGTTCGGGCAGTCCCGCCGGCGGAAGCGGGGCCGCAGGCCGCTCGGCGGCCGAGCGGAGCCCGAGCTGTCGCAGCTGCAGGTGGTGATCGAGTCCCGGGACCCCGGCTGCCAGAGCTACCCGCACCTCGCCTCCAGCGAGGCCTGTGAGTACGGCGCGCAGCCGCTGACCGCGGTCCGCTCCCCTCCCGCGGCTCGTACGGCATCGTTAGCCCTCGCTTTCCAGTCGTGTGGCCCTGGCCCGTGTAGAAGCGGGCGGGCTCACTCATTTATTTGCTTTTAAGGAACTGGAAGTCACAGGCTCGCTGAGGCGCTCGAGAACAGTTCACAGCAGCGGCAGCAAGGAGATAGTTCTTGCTCTGAAGGCTGTGGGAAGTCTCAGCCCACGGTGGATGGCGAAGCTGGCTAGAAGTGTAACCTATGATTTCTGAAGTTCAGCTAGCATCCAGCTCGCTTACCTGCTTGCTCTCCTCTCCAGTAACTGTCGTTAAGAATCAGAGGAGATATGCTGTGCTGGACCCAGTTGTGTGTGCTGACATCTATGTATAGTCAGGAGATCATCCTTTCTCTCAGTACAGGGTGTCGAGTGAAGGCTGGCTTTGCTTATTCTTCTGCCCTCCTTAGAAATAGCTACATTTGAATTGAAGCTACCTGCACTGGCTTACATACATGGTATTTCTGTTTTTTCCAGGAAAACCGGAAAGTGTTCATTGAACTTCTTGTTAGTCATCTTGCAGTATTATAAATCCACTTTCTTTCTATCAGTAGATACAAGAAAGGATTTAAAAACACGATGGTTACGTTGGATTTGTCCTGCTATGCTTCCTTACTTCTCTGACTGAAGTCCAGAGTGGAGAAGCGCTCTAAAATGAAGTCCTAATCACCAGAGAAGTTTCTTAACAGAAATAAGGATGAGTTGATAGTATTGCTTTTTGGCTGGGCAGGTTAGCACAGAATTCAACGTACTCAATTCATCACATTCTGTCTTGAGATAATCTTCTGTACTAGGCAAGGCAGTTGTTTGGTATCCAGGATACAGATCCTTAGAAAAAGATCCTTTTAATCTTAAGTCGTACATCTGCAGCAGGATTAATTCCATCTGACTTGTGATAGAATGCACTGATTTTAAGTGTACTCAATCTTTTTGGTACATTTAGCCAAGTAGTAAGATTTTTGTATGCAAGTTTATCATACGTTTCAATGCAAATGAGGTATAGCAGCAAAACTGCTAATGCTTTAGAATTTTTCTGCCACAGTCAGGTGGTTATACTGCTTTACTACTAGTTGAACTTTGAACTGGTTTCTGAACCTCAGGTTTTAACCAAAGCTGGTGGTTCTTTTCTGTCAGGGAATCTGTCAGATCATGTGATTTTTAGGTAGCACTCTTCAGAACAGTCAAGAGTTTTCCCCTCTGCTGTAGGAAAGGAGTTTCCTGTTACAAGTAACATGGAGTTTTCCTGATGTAGTAAGCTGAACTCTTCAGACTTCAGCAAGGTTTTAATATTCTGCTTTTAATGAGATAACTTGTTCAGGGCACAAACGCTGAAATATGCAGTTATAGTCACTTGCTGGATTGAGCAGTTTGGCTCTTTTTCTTAATAGAGATAGTATGGATCAGTCAGTGACTATCCTATATCAAGAGTTTTGGATGTGTAATCAAAGTACAAGTTATCTGCCCTACTCCCTGCTGGCTTCTTGCCTGCTTGTGTGAAAGGTTCCAAATAGCCATACAAAACTTGTTCTGTGTTCATTTAAGGTATGTTATATATTCAGAAAAAGCTTGCTGTCTTGGAAGTAAACCCCTGACTGAACTACAGTTTACCACAGAAAGACCTGTGGAGATTGCAGTAGTCTCCTAAGTTCTCTTACTTGCCCAGAACTTCCAGTGTATGCAAGCTGTTCTTAGGTTAAAATGGAAGCTTGAGGTACTTTCTTCATGTCCTTGAATGGCTTTTCTCTGGTAGTTTAGATAAATGTTTGAACTGTATAGCTTGTAACCAACCATTCTTTCATACTGAGGCAGATCAGCAATTTACCCCTCTGATCTGTTTTTTTTCCCTCTGTCGCTTCGAATGTGTGACTCTGGTCAGTTTATTATTGCTTTGATGTTTGAATAATAATATGAATCTATAGAGTTATAGTGTATTTTTATACATATGTATGTGGTTTTTTTAATATATTTAAAAGATACTGTTTCTTCACTAAAATTTACTGAATCACCTTCAATGGAAAAACAGAATTACTTTAGCTTTTCTTTTTCAGTACTTTGTACTTTACTTCAGTATTCAAACTTAAGGGAGGATTGTTATGGATACCTTCAGGTACCATTCTTCATTTTACTTACCTTACTTTGTCTTGCTGCCCCCATACATGTCCGCATCAGATGGTGGGGTCTGATTATTTTTTTTCCCCTTTGTAATTAGACCTTTATAGTAAGCACCTAACAATATTACTTGACAAGCTATATCTCTAAAAAAATGTGTAAGCATAATCTATATAAAAGGAAGATAAAAGAAGAAGTAAACTTCTGTCGTTAAGTCTGGCTTAGTTACCCAACCCTTATCACCTATGTCTTAAATGCAAAAAATATCATCTGATATGTTTTAAATCAGTTGGGTTAAACTTGGCCTGAATTCCAGCCCGTGTGTGATATTTTAATATTGCCATTATTGAGCACCGTATTTGTTTTATCCTCTTGTTGATTCACTGTTGACTGTCTGACTAGTAGCTTGCATTATTTCAGAAGCACATAAATGAAAAAGAGCTGCATGGTATCACCATTAAAACAGCATTCGTTAGAACTTAAAAAAGGCAAGACGTGGCACTTGAAGAATCTCTTTATTGCCTGTTAGCATTGTCCTGTCAATCCATGCTTTCTTGAGGAATAACTTTTATTTTTTTTCTTTGCTTTAGATCATTTAACTGTAACTGAGCCTGTGGCTATACTGAAAGCAGATGAAGTATGGGGTGCTTTAAGAGGTAAGCTGATAGTTTTCCTATAGATCTATTTGTTCTGGGCTTATACAAACTCCATGGCAGACTAAGAACCAGCTGACCACTGAGCCTTGCCCTCATTCAGTCCTTCGTGGGAAGTAAACTTGGGCATAGAGGCCAGAAGGATACCCAGATGTATGTTGGTCAGACTCTTGGTCTGGATGCTGAGCATCTTGGATCCAGTGGCACACTGTAAGTGCACTCTTGCTGTGCCTGAAATCGGCCGAGCCAACCAAATTCTGGGTGCTAAAAAGCTCTCTGATCTACAGTGTGAACAAATTACTCTCTGACTGCACCTGATAACCGAACATGCTAGACACATCACCAAGAAGACTGTAAAGCTGAAGTTTCGGTCTGCTGTTCTTACTGGAATGTTAGACTAAATTAGCAGATCTTTCGTGCTGAATTAGAAACTTCAGTAGTTACAGAAATGACAGGAATACATGCATGACAACACCAGAAATTTCTACCGTACTCTCAGTAACTTCCATACTATTCAAGGATTAATTTGGTATAGCTGAGCTGTAGTGCTAATATTCACTATTTGTCTATAATGGAGAGTTTGAATGGTTCTCTCTCTCTCTCTTCAGAATTTCGTTAACTGTCGTGCTTGAGCAATTAAGGAAGCTGTGCTAAAGAGAAAGAAACTGGGCTACAAATCATTCTTTCTGGCTATGTGAATACCTATACATAGTTATGGTCCCTTTTTTAACTACAACTTTAAGGACAAGTACTTGGTTGTATTCCAGATCCCTCTCTTGGATTTTTTAACAGGTTTGGAAACCTTCAGCCAGTTGGTTCATGAAGATGACTATGGAAGTGTAAGTATAGCTATTGACTAAAACCACAGTCCCGATAACAGACAACCTCATTCTTTATTAGGTGCTCTTCTAGAAACAGCAGATCTACTAGTTTCATCAAATGTTTTTTAAGAAAGTGATCCTTGAAAAGCTGTTAACAAACTTAAAAGTAAGTATTTCCTGTTCGAAATCACAAATATAAAATGGAAATTCTAATTTTTAAATCTTGTTCTCATAGTTTCTTGTCAATGAATCTGAAATTGACGACTTCCCAAGATTTGCTCATAGAGGAATCTTACTAGACACTTCAAGGCATTATTTACCATTGAAGTCTATTCTTAC
Organism: Astur gentilis; assembly: GCF_929443795.1. Lineage (NCBI taxonomy): Eukaryota > Metazoa > Chordata > Aves > Accipitriformes > Accipitridae > Astur > Astur gentilis. The sequence continues at coordinate 60,775,868 of NC_064919.1, forward strand.
AAACCTGGTAAGTGGGCAGTTTTGTATCATTAATAATGAAGGCTTTTTGTTGTTGTGTTTTGCCCTCTGAGGTAGGTAGCAACTGGAGCTGGTATGAAAGGAGAACCTGTCTCCCCTGGCTGACTTTTAAAAGAACAGAGTGAACTTTGCTAAGTAAAGGTCAGAACATACACCAGAAAGGACTTGAGTGGGCAGACACAATGATGGTGAATCTGCAAAGGAGGCTGGGATTTGTGGTACCTTGGGTTTTCTGTATTTTCTGTTGCCTAAACCAGCTCACATATATCTTGGAAGCATGTTTTGAGACATCTGACTGTTACCAAGCAATACACGGGAGACCTTGCCATTCCTAGCTTCAGTGCCAGTGGTTGCAGGAAAATTCTAGTCTTTTCAATAACCAGGTGTTGTGGTTTCAGCCCGGCCGGTAACAAAGGACCACAGGCTTCGGTAGTCCTTTCTTAGGCTGCTAAGCGCAAGCCAGTAATTAAGTAGTACAGAGCAAGGGAGAAATTGGAAATGGTCTTTGGAAGCTACTAATTTCTTTCACTGCATCCCTTCAAAAAGAAAAAACCAGACACACAAAAAACCAAACAAAACTTTCTCCAAAAAGCTTAAGTAAGCATACTAAGAATTGGATACTCCCACCTTGATGGGAAGGTGATGAATTTGTGTAATCATAGCAGCAAAAGCTGTGGGTTTTTCTGTTTTGTACTCCCCTTTTCTGCTGTTGAAATCCATGTAGAAGGGCTTATTTGGTGGGTTGAAATGGAGTAGCCTTTGAGTCTTGACTCTGTCTTGCTGTCTTGACTCTGTCTTGCTTTTCCAAAGTGAAGTAGTATTAGAAATTTCCCTTCCATGTTGCAGAACTTTGAAGAGCAGGCTTAAGATGGGCAGGAAGATAGTGCAGGTAAAACCAGTCTTCATTTCTGAGGTCATCCTTGAACTATGCTCAGAGCAAGTGCTCCAGCCACACCGCCCAAGTTGCAGAAGGCAACGGCAGGGACTGGGAGAATGAAGAACTGCCCACCACAGGAGAAGATCAGGTTGGAGACCATCTAAGGAACCTGAAGGTGCACAAGTCCATGGGACCAGATGAGATGCATCTGTGAGTCCTGAGGGAGCTGACGAATGAAGTGGATGACAGATGAAGATCCTCCTGGAATCTGTGCTGGGGCACATGGAAAATAAGGAGGTGACCTGTGACAGCCAACATGGTTTCACTAAGGGCAAATCATGTCTGACAAATCTGGTGGCCTTTTATGATGGGGTTACAGCACTGGTGGATAAGGGAAGAGCAACTGATGTAATTTACCTGGACTTGTGCAAAGCATTTGACACTGTCGCACTTGACATACTTGTCTCTAAATTGGAGAGACAGTTGGATGGACCACTCAGTGGGTAAGGAATTGATTGGATGGTCACACTCAAAGATTTGTCAATGGCTCGATGTCCAAGTGGAGAGCAGTGACTAGTGGCATTCTTCAGGGGTTGGTATTGGGACCTGCGCTGTTTAACATCTTCATCAGCGACATAGACAGAGGGATTGAGTGCACCCTCAGCAAGTTCACCAACGACACCAAGCTGTGTGGTGCAGTCAACACACTGGAGGTAAGGGATGCCATCCAGAGGGACCTTGACAGGCTTGAGAGGTAGGCCTGTGCAAACCTCATGAAGTTCAACAAGGCCAAGTGCAAAGTCCTGCACATGGGTTGGTGCAATCCCAAGCACAAATTCAGGATGGATGATGAGTGGCTTGAGAGCAGCCCTGAGGAGAAGGACTTGGGGGTGTTGGTTGATGAGAAGTTCAACATGGCCTGGCAATGTGCGTTAGCAGCCCAGAAAGCCAACTGGATCCTAGGCCACATCAAAAGAAGCATGACCAGCTGGTTGGAAGAGGTGATTCTCCCCCACTACTCCACTCTTGTGAGACTCCACCTGGAGAACTGTGTCCAGCTCTGGGACCCCCAGCATGAGAAAGACATGGACCTGTCAGAGCTAGTCCAGAGGAGGGCCACAAAGATGATCAGAGGGTTGGAGCACCTCTTTTATGAAGACAGGCTGAGAGAGTTAGGGTTGTTCAGCCTGGAGATGAGAAGGCTCCAAGGAGACCTTATAGCAGCCTTCCAATACCTAAAGGGAGCCTACAAGAAAGCCAGAGAGGGACTTTTTACCAGGGCACGTAGTGATAGGACAAGAGGTAATAGATTTAAACTGAAAGAGTATAGGTTTAGATTAGAAGTCAGGAAGAAGTTCTTCACTGTGAGGGTGGCGAGGTGCTGGAACAGGTTGCCCAGAGAAACTGTGGATGCCCCATCGCTGGAAGTGTTCAAGGCCAAGTTGGATGGGGCTTTGAGCAACCTGGTCTAGTGGAAGATGTCCCTGCCCATGGCAGGGGTTTTGGAACTAGACGATCTTTAAGGTCCCTTCCAACCAAAACCATTCTAGGATTCTATGAACTTTCCTCTCCAGGGGTATTTAACACTTGTATTTACCTTTAAGATCAGTCCCTGTTCAGCAAGTAGTGTTTGTATAGTGTTTCATTTGCAGCTGAGGGTGCTTCAAAGACTCAGGTAGCTACTTGTGTCAGTATTTGTTGGCTTTTCTAAAAAAGACAACAATGCCCAAAGAGTAACTTGACTTTTGAGACTTGCATTTCTAAACATTTTTGTGTTTCTGTAACTGTTGCTATTGCAGTTTTGTTTCCTTAAATTATGTTTGTGGCTCTAATACTTTCCAAGAGCTACGTTTTATGCCATTTTGCTAGTTTAAGAACAAGTATGGTTTTCCTCCCACCTCTGTGCCTGCTTGAATCCAGGCTAACCTAATAAAGAGCAGCAGAAATCCCTTCATTGACATGTGGTAACTAGATGCTTAAGGCAGCAGTTCAAGTACATTTCTTGTTTATGTTCAGCTGCTGTACTGTATTTCCAGGAAGGGCATTGTCCTTGAGGAAGGAGTGGCAGAGGTGAAGATCAGGAGAAATAATTTTCTATGTGGAAAGATGGCATTTGATAGAAATGCATGAAGATATGCAGTAATTAAAACTTCTGCTGCCTAATAAAACAGATGAGATAATTTTGGGGAGTGGACAAGGTATAAATCTTCCTTTGGATTGGTGGGAGTTCCTGAAGAGATTTTGTCACTTCTTTAAACACAGCTTTGTGAAAAAAGAAACGGGGAGGGGTGGAAATAATTGTATTGTGGCAAGGAACTGGAAGCATCTGTGTTGCAATTACTCAGCCACGAACAATGTAAAGAACGCTTACTCTGTCTGCTCACAGCACACAACACTTATAGTGACTGTAACAAACTTGCATAACTCAGGGTATGTGTGTAACTGTCCATCTGGAGTCATAATTCTAAAATAAGTGTGTTAACATTTGATTATCTTCCAAAAAAGGAAGTACTCGCACAGTAATGACTGAAAACATAAGGGGAACATTATCTTCTGTGGGGAAAATGCATGGTTTGTTTTGCATGCATTTGAAATGGATTCTGCAGAAGTCACTAGCAAGTAAGGATGTACTAAATAGTAGGAAAGTCTCTCATGCTGTTTAGTTTTTGAGTCCAAACTATTTAGGTAGAAAAGTATAAGCTTTTCTGTAAGCTGAAATAGTTGATGGTTTATAGAGAATTACCCAGATATGTTCTGAAGTGGAAGAAATTCATAAGCATTTATAGCAGTTCCCCTTTTACCAGCCAGTGTAGCATGATCTGATAAAGAGCTTGTTGACAGGAGTGGTGCAAATAGATGGCAGAGGAATGGAGCAGTAGTATAAACAGGCTGGTGCGTTTTGGTGTATGCTTCTGGGATTCGGTGAAACATGGTATGCTTTTTTCTTGGGTTTTGTTTGTTTGTTGTTGTTGCCTTAGGCATGCAGGATATACTGGGACAAGACCACCTCTTTTGCATAGGTTTTCTGTGAGAGTGCTTAACTAGACTGTATTGCATTATTTGTTACAGGATGCTATGGCTTTTAACAAGTTCAATGTTCTCCACTGGCATATAGTTGATGATCAGTCATTCCCTTACCAGAGTATTTATTACCCTGAGTTAAGTGACAAGGTGAGTAAACATCATTGGAGCAGGGTGGGAGGGAAGAAATCTGGCACATATTACATGAAAATAAAATGAGAGCCTACCAATGGTTGAGTACATCTGCCTTGGCTGATCGTGAAGCAGTACCAGAGGACCAGTAACCAGCAAGTCCACATTTAGGACCTTACCTGAGTGTGTGGACCATGTTCAAGTCTTCCTTGGTGGATGCTTAGTAAATGACCTTCCTAACTCTTCTGTGCAAATTTGTTTGTGACAGTGATCCTCAGTGTTTGCAGGCCTTCAAGTAGTAACAGTGTGCAAATAACTTGTTGTGGTGAACACTGCTTGGATCTCTGTTGGTTTGTTTGTTTAACTGGTAGACTTCGTGCCACTCAAACAAATATAAGAGTTTCCTGTCACCTCTAGGATTGGAATCACTGCAGTAGTACTTTTGCCTTGTCTGAGATCTAGTTAACTTCACAAAACACAGTACGTCTATAAGAGGTCCAAAAGTGAGAGGATGTTTTCTAAAAGAAATACAGTTCAAAGTGTCTCTTCATTTCCTGATTCACAGCAGATTTTGCTAATGAATGAGAGCCATCATGAGGTTCTTGCTCAGTCATGGTACAGTAGTAGCCAAATCAAGCATGAATAATTAAGTAGACTGAGTCTAAGCACTAAATTTGTGATTCTGTTTTAAAATGCATGCTAGAATCTGACCCTCATGAAAATTATGTAGGCAGTGCTTGAGCAGATGCCATGAAGACTTTTGTAATTCGAAAACTGTAGGTGTTGGATGGTGTAGCCAGATTATTTTTCTTAGTAATGACTGTGGAGTTCTGCCCTATTCCACACTGACAGCTGGAGAGAGGGAGATGGCCTTTGTCTCAATAGTCTTCTTTTTGAAAGGCTTCTTGTTTACCATTATCTTTTTTGAGTAACTCAGCTGTGGAAACCGTTTCCAGATAAATGGAAGCTTAAGGTGATATTAATCATGAGGAGTCATGATGCTTTTCTTATGTAGTTAGGCTCTTTGGCAAGCATCTGTTCCACCAAACTGTAGCAGTCTGGGTCATTTGTCACATTTGTTGGCTTTGTGAGAATGGAATAATGCTCAAACTCGGCGTCACAAAACAAACATGCCCTGATGCTAAATTGGGCATTGTATTGAAACTGACAAGCGGAGGTGTTGAAGAAGACCGTTGGCCTTGCATGTCATGTAACAAGGGGCCTATGTTTCAGACCTAATGATGCAGAGGTGGAGGGGAAAACTAACTTGCCTCTGTACAGAAGAACTGAAAAATGTATCTTTCAAAAATCTGATGGAACAGAAACTAGCTTTTCTGCTTTCTTCAATAACTGTGAGCTAAGGAGGAAAGGACATCCTGCTCAGGAGGTTTGGCTTAGTGTGGAAAAAGGGGTTAATTTTTGTGGGCTTTCTGTTGTTGGGTTTGTTGTTTCCGCCCCCCCCCCCCCCCCCCCAGTCAACTGAAAAGTTGTGTCAGTGCAGTTACACATGTGATAAACCACAAAAGGCCAACTTGTGAAGCTGCTCGCCAGTCTAAACTGTAACACTTTTAATGCCAATTTTGTAAGCTGCTGGTATAATGTTTTGTAAACTGTGTCTAAATGTGAATACTTTACAGGGAGCGTACTCCTATAACCACATCTATACTCCTGCTGATGTCCATCTGGTGATTGAGTATGCCCGCTTAAGAGGCATTAGAGTTGTCCCAGAGTTTGATACCCCGGGACACACCCAGTCTTGGGGGAAAGGTATGTCCAAGAAAGTATTAATGGTTAAAAGACTGTGGTAAGTAGGGTGTAGCAAGCAAAGGAACTCGTTAAAAATCAGCCTTTAAAGTGCTTTGATAAGAGGTAAGCAAGGGGCAGACTCGGTGATGGTCATGACCGTTATTTGTTACAGGAGCTAAAGTGAATGGAGAAAGCTGACACTTCCTGTGCTGGATGTGTGTGCAAAGGCACAGATATATTGTCTGCCTTAAACTTCATGTTCTTGTTATTCTGCTCTCACTCTCCTCCCCCCCCCCCCCCCCTCCCCCCCCCCCCCAATCCAGTACTCTTCAGTTTAGAGTAATAAGGTAGTGGCTAGAAATCGTGAGTTGATACCTCTAGAGTAGAGATTTCTGCTTTGGGAAGTTTCTTTCAAAGTGGTTGATGTTTCTATTAGTAAAGTGATAATCTGCCCATGTACAAAACACAGCAAAGTTGGATGCTTCTTCACACTTTATCTTCTGGGTTTCAGAGTAAAAATTCTCTTGATAGAGGATCCTTGAATCCTGAGAGTGGTGGTGTTTACATGTACTCAAGGGCCAGGGAACCTTGTGCCTTAATTCAAGGTGCACTGACTGTGATTTCACTGCAATTAACATAAGATGGTTTTGGCCAAACTGGAAGTAGTAAAGATTTTTCTAATGCTTCATAACTTGAGCGTTAGCCATGGGGTGGGTGTGGTGCTCATCCTCTGGGGATGTGGCCATAATATTGGAAGATGCCTAAAGCTCTTTCCCACTAATTTAAAATGAGAAGGAAAGGAACAAGGCAAAAACTAAATTTGCTAAACACTCTTTCTGAATCCTTCATCTCGTGTGGTCTTTGCTGTTATGGAGCACTAATAAAAGCCAGTGGCTTACCTGGTGATATGTGAGGTGGTCTACATTCATATTAAGAGCAAGGTTCAGCTCCTTTGCCTAAAATCAGTTGTTCCTGATAGCTTCTTGTATAATAGTCTTTTTTTTAATGTGATGCATAGGAGCCAGTCCTGGCTTTGCCTATGAACCTGAGTAGCTATGCTTTTGTTTGCATTCAAATTCAAGATATTGGAGAGAAGTCTTAAGGCATGTGAGGAGGGTAGTTGAAGCAAGCTACCACTAGAGCCCTGTTTGGGGGAAATGTGCTTGGAGTAGGAAGCACACAGCCAGGAAGATGCTGCTGCTGCAACCACAGTTTACCAAATAAACTGGACTTGGGAATCACCAACCTACTGCTGTCTTTTTCCTGTTTTGTTATCCTGCCTCATGTTGTTTCAGATATCTTGACTCAAGAACTAGTGTTCAGTTTTGATGTCTGTCTATCCTTCCTTTCTTGTGTAGAGGTAAATTCCTAGCAGACTCAGGTAGGACCTCTACCTTGAGCCATGTACCTCCCACCTACTTAGGTGTTAACAAAGCAGAGTAATAAAAAGAGGCCTCTGGAGCACACTCATTATATTTGGCTTCCTTCTAATTGGCTTCCTTTCTAAATCCATTAAAGTTTTTTTATTCAAGTAGTCATCCAGAAGCTGTTTTCCAGGTATAGTGACATGTTCCATAGATTGGTGTGTATTAAATCACAAATCTAGAAGTCAGAGTCCTGATTTGCAGTTAGAGGGTTCTTCAACCTTGGGCGAGTTTTTAATGTCATCCTGCCTCTATTTGATAATACTTAGAATAGATGAGCACTTAAGTAATTAATATTAACCTTTTTAATCCGGGTAACTGCCCACGTGGAACTGAATGTCATCTATTAATGTTTCCATTAGGTCAAAAAGATCTTCTTACCCCCTGTTATAATGGAGAAAAGCCATCTGGGTCCTTTGGACCTGTAAATCCTATTTTGAATACAACTTATGACTTCATGACTAAATTCTTCAAAGAGATCAGCAGTGTATTTCCAGATGCATACATTCATTTGGGAGGAGATGAAGTGAACTTCGATTGTTGGTATGGTGACAGTTCAAAGAATAAATATATAGTGCCTCTTAAACTTGCCCAAATCCATCAATTACGGAACTCAGTTGTGTGAGACAGTTTTCAGTGCCTAACCCAAAGATCTCCACTCCTACTTCTATAACTATTTACAGGCAGAGCATTTGTGATCCTCAACAAGTGAGTGATGTGGAGAATTTTGCGTTCACTAGTAGTTTTACAAATGTTCAGGTACTTTAAAGAATTTCTTCATGAAAATTAACATGGCAGGAAAGAAACTAGTAAGGTAGAAAAGTACTAAGATAATTAACATTTGCATGCTTTGTGTTAAAGGAAAAGCAGCTCTTTCCATTGAGTTCTGCCTTCCAGAAAGTCTGCTAACATTAAGTATTACAGTACTGAGTCTTGTATTAAAAGTATGGCATGTATTAATAGAGTTCTTAAATTGGTTGTGGATTTTGAGTATTTTGGAGTCTGTCTGCTGGAGTAACTAATAATACAGAGTTTGGAGCAGATCTTATTGCATGAGTATTCAATTTGATCTAGTTAGTATTTGTGCATTCTCTCGAAACATAAAATCTGAATGCTCAGGACTTGCTTTAATTTTTAAAAAGGAAGAAGATTTCTGGCAAATGCTTTATCACAAAAGTGTTGGTTTGCTTTTGGAGTATTTTCCCAAATTCTTGATTTCACTCCCACAGATCCCCTGGTACTATGGCTGCTCAGTTTCCAGACCTTCTGGCAACCTTCCCACAATGTCACAGAGAAGCCAGGAACGCTAGAGCTCTTAGGAGCTTGAGGCAGCCTGCCAGAGACTGCTTCAGAACAGGGACTCCAGTAGTTCTACCAGAGGATCAGGACAAAACTGTTTCAAAATACCCTAGATCATGTTAGCCTGCTGCTTCTGCTCTGTTGTGCATGCCAGGCTATGGTGTGCTAAGGCATCAGCTAGTGTACTGTGCATAGGTGGAAATGGTTGGGAAATCTGGTTTAAACCAAAACCAAATTATTCTTTTTTTTTTTTTTTTTTACTTGTTTTGTTATTATTTAAGGAAATCTAACCCTGAAGTGAAAGAATTCATGAAGCAGCAAGGATTTGGCATTGACTATGCTAAACTGGAATCTTACTATATTCAGAAGTATGTTGTTTTTTTAATTCTTGCTCAGCTTTTCACTGCCACTGTCTGAGGGGGGTGTTGAGGTAAAGATACTGAAGCTGATTTATGTTAGCCTATGCTGTTTTTAAAAAATTGCCGTGTATTGGGGACTGCCCTCTTTCTTTTATTTCAATACATAGAATGTAAAGTTCACAGCTTTAAAATGTGAGACACAACAAGGGTATGTAGGTTAGTTCTATGCACACTCTGAATGTATTGGCTATCTTAAATTAGGTATCTGCTGTAATGTCAGCACATAGGGTGGGGAGGAAGCGTCCTAAGGTTTTTGCAGCCATTTATTTCTCTCAAATACCATGGATTTAGACATGTGTGTGAGTTGCTAGTAGTTCTGAACATCAGTTTCTGTTACTACACATGCATATCCTTATACGTGGGAGAACATGATCTTTGAGGCAGAGCACTGAAGGCCTAAACCAGAAAAAACTGGTTTTTCTTGGTCCCCTATGCAGTGCTGGGAGAGGCCTGATGCGCCTTAGGATAGAAAATGTTGCTACTTCATGTGCCTGTACTGATCTCATTGAAGTTCATAAACATGATCTTATTTCTAAATTCTAGGATTTTGGACATTGTTTCCTCCTATAATAAAGGATACATTGTCTGGCAAGAAGTGTTTGATAACAAAGCGCAGGTAAGATGGGAAAATAAATAAGATACTCTTGCATAACAGCAAAATATTGTGGAAGGCTTCCAAAGTAGACTATTAAGTAGTTATGGTTGTGTCTCTTAAGAGTTAAAGCAAGTCTGCTTACTTTAGCAACTCTCCACAGCTGTGGGGTCTCCCTTGAAATTATCATTTATAGAACATGTAAAATATGTGGAACAGGGAACACTAGCATTGAAGTGGTTTCTATAGGTGAACACAGATAATATAATATAATATGCCTTAGAGCATCAGAGTAAAGGGTAGGGAAGTTTCTATGAGTTTCCATATATTTTTCTCACATAAATGTGCGCCTGGTCTAGTAACACCAGATGCTCAGCTCTTTGGAGCTGCTCGGATAATTGGTGCATTTAGGAACTCTCTTGGGGCATTAACTGTCTATAGTGTAACCTAGGCTTCACTTTAGTGTGAACCGTGTTTGAAACCAGCAAAGAGCTAACCAGCTTTAGACTGTGGGGGGAAGAAAAAAAAAGAAAAGAAAAGGTAGCTTCCAAAATATTCCTCTTCAGAACAAAATACCACCCTCCCAGTTTTGAAATCTGTCATCCTTTTTCCTGACAACAGCAGTTACGATTGTCTTTAATGTTTTGGGATTTTTGTTTTGGGTTTTTTTTTCCCTTTTAGCTGAAACCAGACACTGTAGTTCAAGTGTGGATGGGAAACAAGTATGCTGATGAACTGAGCAGTGTCACTGGAGCTGGGTTTACTGCTATCCTGGCAGCTCCGTGGTACTTAGACTACATCAGTTATGGACAAGACTGGAAGAAGTACTACAGCATTGAGCCACTTGACTTCCCTGGTTTGTTACTACTTCTATATGCATGTTCTATGCATGAAAAGTCTTTGGTGCATAGTAAGGTGTAAATGGAAAGAATAAGGCTCTTCAGAGTGGTCATACAGTCCCTGTGATCAGATGTGCTGTAATCAAAGGACCTTAATGCCAGCTAGAACTCCGGAAAATTCTCAAATAAAAAAATGCAACTTTCAGTTTCTCACAGGAAAAAGTATGACTTTCCTCAAGCATTTAGCACTGGTGACTGTGTGACACAGGATGCTGTACTAGGTGGGCAGATGCATCATGCATTAGGGGCAGAGTTGTGCAAAATGGCTGTTGATAGATGGACATTGAATTCATATGTTAGCAAGCTTCTAGAGCATTAGACTGTTCTAGAAAAAGCCATGTTCTCTCCCTCTGGCTAAAGCTGATACAAACATCTTAATGCTCTGCCCAGGGCTTTCATTTTTGTGCAAGGTACCCCAGAGCTGATTAGGGAGAACACTTGACTTATGTAGCTTTTTCAGAGAATGTTCTGTGTGTAATTGAATGAAGAGTTTCAATCAGGATTGAAATCTCTGAAGAATGTCAGAACGCTGAGGAATGTTCTCAGAGGATAAAAGTTAAAAACCTTTCTGACAAAGAAGGGAAGTGGATTCTCTGGGCAAAATGGCCTGGTGGTTCTCACATTCAGTAGCAAGACTACCAAAGTGTTAAGTTAGTGTCCAGAATTGATATTTTGTATGATAAAGCAAACAATTGAACAGCAATCCTCTCTGAGTATTGGAAAGTGAAATTTTTTATATATGCCCATCTTCTGGGCAAATAAAAATTCTAACTTTCTGCATTGAATTCAGGATCTGAAAAACAGAAGAAGCTTTTAATAGGTGGAGAGGCCTGCCTGTGGGGGGAATTTGTGGATGCAACTAACCTCACACCAAGATTATGGTATGAACTGTTTTATCTTTAGATTTTAGAAAGCCAGCTACAAGAAATATTAATTAATGCAACAGGACTGTATGTTAGTGGTAACAGTGCTCTATACTGAACTTGAGCAGCTATAAAAATTGATGCTTTTAGATATAAGACCTGGCATTAAAAACTTTATTCTTGGTTATAGACTGTATCTACTCTAAAACTCAGTATATCTTTACAGGCCTCGAGCAAGTGCTGTAGGGGAAAGACTCTGGAGCAGCAGGAATGTGACCAACTTGCAGGATGCCTACAAAAGATTGACTAATCATCGATGCCGCATGCTCCGGTAAGATTAATAGCTATAGTAAAGCTTGGTTCTCATGCCTTGTAACCAAGGGAGTTCAAGTACAGGCCCAAATTGCTGGCCTGGAAATGAAGGGAGAAGAGCTAGCAGTCTAATCTGGCTCTGTAAATATCAGCCCATGTATTTTTGTATCCTCAGAAGAGGAAAAAAAGATATATTAAGACAGGAGTTCTAGACAGTTTTCATAACTCATTAACTTTCTTCAGTGAAATACTAGAATTCATCTATGCCTCTCTTTCCTCTAAAGAAAACAACATGATTGACTGACTTCAGACAAAAAGGATATTGAAGGGTACGTGGGAGGAGTACACAGGAGAAAAAGTAGAGTTTCAATTTTTTTTAATTATTATTTATTTATTATAAATAATGAAAGACATGCAGCAGGCAATCAAGCGGAGCCGTCTGCATGAGAGGCAAGTTTGAGTGAGCTATTCTTCCAGGTATTGCCTTAGTGTAAGGACTGAAAGGGGTAGATAAGGAGTCCCTGATGAATTAAATTTCACTTATGGCTACTGTAAACAAAGTCAGCTCATAACATACTATTCTCTGCAGCTCTTTCCTAAAAAGTACCTAGGCAAGTTACTGGTTAATTTTTGCTAGTGCTGTCTTTGTATATTCACAGTTGTAGAGATGAGTGCTTTCTAGGTCTTAAGTCTGAGTTTGACTCCACTTTTAAAAGTATGCAGTCAGAGAGCCTTTTATGTTTTCCCAAATGCTGCTACAAAGTTGGACTGCAGCAAGAATGCAACAGGCCATTTAATTTCTCTACAAAAGTTTATGACAAATCATTGAAAATCCCAACAGTGTGAAGAAGTATTTCAATGTAGATACAAATTAGGTTTTTAGAGAACAAGATACAATGGCAGTTAGTCAGCATGCAAAACTTGAGTACTCTCCTCACACTCCTGTAGATGTGTCAGCATGATTATCTGCTGGAATCACTTACTTTTTTTTTTACTCTTTAATTAATCAAGGTAAGACTGACTGCAAGACTCATAAGTTTTGGCTTGTTGGGTTTATTTCAAGCTGGCTTTAAATAATGCCATAATATAGGAAAATAGTTATATGTAAATTGTGTTATCTCAGTCATGAGAAAAATAGATACATTAAAGGAGAGTTAACAAATGCATTCTAAAAACAAGATTAAAGGGCTTCAAAAAAACTTATGTCCTACCACTTAACTGGATGGTACATCTCTTGTATCAGTGTTTCCTCCAAGCCTCATCAACTGAACAGTGAAATGTATGGTGGGCTGTACCTCTAGGATTAGGGTTTTACAGTGAACTAAGCCATGCTGCTCCTGGATCTGGTTAACTATTACCACATCTCTGCCTTCTTCCTTAATGCTGGCACCTGTATTGCTGTATGTAGAGCTGATCCAGATGACTGCAGCTGCTCTGGTAGTGCTAGCATGAGATACAAAATGCAGGGGCAGACTAAGGACTACTCCGTGCACTTGTTGCACACTTTTTCCTTAAACTACTTTCTGGTGCTGAAACTGCTTTGCTGGCATATAAACTTATGGTGAACAACTCCTGTTACAAACAGACTGCCTTAATAAAAGGCCATATCCTCCTGAGAATGATTCCTTTTGTATAGGGTTTGAACCACAAGAACACTAGAGAAACCATTCCCTTTCCACTGATGAAATGACCATTCCTTAGAGCTGCAGTTATGTTGCCTTTCATGTCTATGGGGCTTCCTAAGCATTGTGTGAACTCAGCTGATTTAATCAGTCAGGTTATTGTGAAGTCTTGGAGCATGTGCAAAGGACTCTGTCCCTGCTACCATTTTTATATGTGGTATATACAGACTGTGGCAGCTGTAGCAGGCTAAAGAGCTTTTCCAAGTGGAACAGGAAGAGTTCTGCAGCAGGGTACCAGGCAGTGAGGGAATGGGTAGGTAGAACTTTGTAACAGCTAGATCAAGATCATTGGAAGAACAAGTAGCTCTGCCTATCCAAGGCTGAGGTCACTGCTGTTGAAATAGTACCATGAAAGCAGTAGCTGCTATTCAGATCTAAACTCGGCTTCCTGTAGGAGGATACAGCAGTCCAAATTGCAAATAGTGATGGGAGAAGGGAAACAAACAGGTGGGTGTATATTCCAGAGAACTAGACAGCAACCCTGTCTTTTACTAAGGGGAAGTCTTGCTTAGGGGCAAGCAGTAGTTCAGCTGAGCTATTTCATTATTGAGTTTCTTCCGTTGCAGCTCTTAAGTGCAATTTAAACACCAATATATGTTATCCTACAAATCACTGTAGCAGTACTATCTAGGTCTTAAATATCCAAGAGGCAGAATTTTGACTGCAACTACTTTAACTCTGAAACATCTTTTTATACTATCTTACTGCACCATCATAAGCTAAGGGTTTTTTTGTTTGTTTTTAAAGCAACATAAGAACAGAACAATTTATGTTAGTGTCGCTGAAAAAAGTTTTGTTTACTGAAAATGGCTCCCCAGAAAAATGAATGAAAATGGCCTAGTTAGAGCTGCATATGAAGGAAACATTGGGGTTGGGGAGAGAGTGTGCAAATGTCAACTGACTCATATTTTCATATTCTTGTGACTTCTCTTCAATAAAAGCAATAGATTTTGCAGAACATCAAGACGACCAGCCCTTGAATTTAAGCTTTTCAACCTGTTTTCTAATACCCTAGTCCTCTGATTAAAACAGATAATTGACTGTACTAAAGTAAAAATCAACTGTTGAATAGGGCCCTTTTCCACTCCCCAAATAGGCCATCTGTTATTTCTTGGAAGTAGTTTTGTTTAGACCAAGATTAAAATAGAATGCCAGTATCTCTCTTCCTGCCTATACAACCAGCCACATTATTTTATTATAATCATACACATTCCCCTTTATTTTAACAGCCGTGGAGTAGCAGCCGAACCCGTGTTTGTTGGATACTGCCCCCATGAAGCAAGAGGGCAGTAGCTGCTGCAATGACTTCTAGTCAACAACCTGAAGTGCCTCTGGGGTATGAATATACGTACTTGCAGTTTGATATTTGAACCAAGGCTTAAACTTTTCACTTTTAAAATAAAGATTTTTGGCATTCTTCTTGGAGTAAAAATGGTAGGTTTTAGCTTTCATTAGAAATAGGGATTCTTCACTGTGAAATCCTGAAACTTGATACTATGGAGTTACCAATTCCAGTTTCCTTACATTCTAAAGTTGAGGGGAAATAAACATAAGACACTATTTAAATAAAGAGGAAACTCTCTTTTTATTTCAGAGTATCTTATAATTTGCCACTTTTCTATGTAACCAGGTAATTACAAATCAGAACTGACTTGTAACACATAGCAAATCAGAACCATTACAGCTTAAAATCACTCAGAAAACCCCTCCTCCCTCAACATACTCCAGGGTGGTAGGTAGGGTTGCTATGAGGGGCAAACTCTGCATGTCTTGTATTTTTTTTTGCACATGTTACTCAATTTGCAGAAGTATCCATTCCACTTATTTGCTAAAAAGCAAACTCAGGTAGCAGTTACACCAAGTTCTGAACTCTGGTTCAGATTGGTTTCTAACAATACAGGAAGTAATACTTATGGTTGTACAGTTATTAACCCTATTCTTTTATTCAGCTGAAAGCAAATCAAGATAAAGACTGCCAAAACTGTAATTTCATTTATAGACATGAACTTCACAAACTTTACTTACTAAAGTAAGAAGCGGTCCTAATGGCACATTTAGGTGCACATAGCACTCATTTCTATGAAGAGGATTTGCATCGCTTCTCATTGCAGATACCTGTAAGATAAGAATTTGCAAAGCAGCAAAGTGTGGTTGCATCTCTGGTTCAGCTGCTTTGCAATTACAAGGCTGTGGCAGAAGAACGCAGTCTCTTGAACCTTCCCTTGGACACTTAAAAGCACAGTCTGCTCATACAGCTGCTAATTTATCATTTACCACAACCAGTTGGTCCCAGAATGTACTGGTGTACCTAAGCAGGCTCTTGAAGATATTTAACAGGGTGGATAGAAAATACCTTTACTTTTCTACAGAGTAAAGCAATCACACCAGCCCCATCCTTCTCTGAAGAAGTGCACTTTGCTCT